>NC_031478.1:2995126-3595126 GCF_000006565.2 Toxoplasma gondii ME49
GCCGCCAGGCGGACCTGGCAGCATCTTCGGAGGCGGCGCCTTCTTCTTCGCTGCCGCCTTCTCCAGCGCCGGCTCTCCTGCCTTTCCCTCCGCCTCTTCCGACAGAGCCTCCTTCTTCTCCTCCCTCTCCTCGTCCTTCGCCGCGTCCTTCTTCTCGCCCTGCTCCTCCCCTCCCTTTGACGGCGCCCCCTCCTTCGCACCTTCAGCCACGCCCTCTCCAGCCCCCTCTGCCTTCACTCCAGGCGCTCCCTTCTTGCCGCCAGGCGGACCTGGCAGCATCTTCGGAGGCGGCGCCTTCTTCTTCGCTGCCGCCTTCTCCAGCGCCGGCTCTCCTGCCTTTCCCTCCGCCTCTCCCGACAGAGCCTCCTTCTTCTCCTCCCTCTCCTCGTCCTTCGCCGCGTCCTTCTTCTCGCCCTGCTCCTCCCCTCCCTTTGACGGCGCCCCCTCCTTCGCACCTTCAGCCACGCCCTCTCCAGCCCCCTCTGCCTTCACTCCAGGCGCTCCCTTCTTGCCGCCAGGCGGACCTGGCAGCATCTTCGGAGGCGGCGCCTTCTTCTTCGCTGCCGCCTTCTCCAGCGCCGGCTCTCCTGCCTTTCCCTCCGCCTCTCCCGACAGAGCCTCCTTCTTCTCCTCCCTCTCCTCGTCCTTCGCCGCGTCCTTCTTCTCGCCCTGCTCCTCCCCTCCCTTTGACGGCGCCCCCTCCTTCGCACCTTCAGCCACGCCCTCTCCAGCCCCCTCTGCCTTCACTCCAGGCGCTCCCTTCTTGCCGCCAGGCGGACCTGGCAGCATCTTCGGAGGCGGCGCCTTCTTCTTCGCTGCCGCCTTCTCCAGCGCCGGCTCTCCTGCCTTTCCCTCCGCCTCTCCCGACAGAGCCTCCTTCTTCTCCTCCCTCTCCTCGTCCTTCGCCGCGTCCTTCTTCTCGCCCTGCTCCTCCCCTCCCTTTGACGGCGCCCCCTCCTTCGCACCTTCAGCCACGCCCTCTCCAGCCCCCTCTGCCTTCACTCCAGGCGCTCCCTTCTTGCCGCCAGGCGGACTTGGCAGCATCTTCGGAGGCGCCGGCTTCTTTTTTGGCACCGCCTTTTCCTGTGTCGAATCTTTTGTCTTTCCCTCCGCCTCTTCCGACAGAGGCTGCTCTTGCTCGTCGTTAGGCTGTGTGTGTGGCTTCCCGTCGGCGTGGTGCTCGGGTTTGCTTGGTGACGGTGCTGATATTAGGGCTCCCGTTTGGATGTCTTGAGAGCCATGAATGTTTGATTTTTCTGATTTGTCTGAAGGTTCCAAGGGGATGCCTGAACTGGTGGAAGGCGGCGCGGACGCTGGTTTGATAGGTGGAGGCTTCTTCCTCGGAGGCTGTTTGTCCTCAGGTGGGGATGCCGCCTTCCCATCGATCTTCGTTTGCTGGTCTGTGGTGTGACACTCGTCCTCCGGGGTGCCCTTCCCCTCATCCTGCTCTAAGCGCTCGGCATCCCCAGCAGACGACGCGGTGGAAGAGTGTTTCACGAGTTCCTGCGGTTCCCCCGATCCGGGGACTCCCTGGCTAGTTGGGGGATCAGTCGCTTGCTGCGATCCTTGTGGCTGGAGTGGATGTTTTGCCTTGGCGCTCCGGGGGGGGGGAGGTTTTGATTTGGACCTAGAGGGACTAGTTGTCTTCGCGGTCTCCTTTTGAGCACCGTCGCTGTCTTTGGTCTCCTCTTCCTTGTGAGGCTCTGGAGACTCGTCCTCCTGAGGTGCTTCTCCACATGGTTTGCCGTTCGGGTGCTTCCTTGATTCACCATCCTTGTCGCCCGACTCGCTTGCCCGCTGACTCACTTCTTGTTGGGGATCCTTTTCTGCTGATTCCTGGGCTGCCTCTTCTTTGCCCTTCTTCTTCGACTTCTCCTTTTCCTTACCCTCGCCCTTCTCGTCGCGCGAAACACCTGAAGAGGACCTCAAGACTCGAAGTGGGGATGTGCCTTCTCCTGCCCCAGGTTCTCCCTCTTCTTTCTCCTGACTTTCTTCCTTCTTCGGCTCTTCGGCCGCTCCGCCTGCAATTCCAAAAAAGCCCCAGCCCCCCGAAGCCAGCGTGGGTTCCGATGGAGACGTCGACGGTGAGACCTCTCGCGAATCCTCACTGTCAGAAGCCCCTTCGGCTGCTGTAGGCGAGAAGAAGCCCCAGCCGAATCCTGAGGACGCCTCTGTTGCGGCTTTCGGTGGCTCTTGACGCACCTCCGGAGTGTCTTTGGGATCTGGTAAAGGCGACGCGTTGCCTTTGTTCAGGTCGGTGGAGCCGGCTGAACCGCCACTCTTCTGGGAACCGGACTCCGAGGCAGAGTCGCTCGCCTGGGGTGAACTGAAGAATCCCCAGCCCCCGCCGCTCGACTCCTTAGCAGGGGCTGTGCTATTATCAGTCACTTTCTTCGGTGGTTCTTCTGCAGCGGAGGGTTCTTCGGCAGGGGGCTCCTCCGTTGCGCCGCCGCCAAAGAAACCCCAGAAACCTCCCCCACTGGAAGCTTCTGTCTCTGCTGGCTTCTCTGTGCACACGCGACAAAACGGGCGCGCTGCGAGTTAATATATCAAAAAACGAAAACACATTCTAAGAGACACGCGAGCACCGCCAAAAGGCAGCATTTATTGATAAACCAGACCTCGGCGATGAGAGCACCAGCCACAAAACACAAGTGTAGCAGAAGATGCCGCGACGCTACGCAGGCGGTGTGGAGTTAAACGAATAGCAGTCATAATTGGCTCCGTCGAAAGTCCGCGTTAAGAGCGTAAAGATCATCGTGGTGAAATGTAGTGGTGTAGAATGGACATGGTTACAGCGGGAAACTGCGTCGCTGCTAGTGACGGGCATCATCGAAATCAAGTATATCTGGGCAAACGCTGGTGACTGACTTACCTGGTTCTGCCGGCGCGTCTATATGTTTCTGTTGGGTTTCTCCCGAGGGGGAGTCCTCCTTTGGTGGGGTCTCGTCCGGTATGGGACTGTCTGACTTCGGAGAGGCATCTTTTTCAGACTCGTCTGTCGCGAACTCGCCTGACTTTCGCGTCCGCAGTTCGGATTCTTCTCCTGATTCTTTGCCTTCTGACTTATGTTTCTTTGATTTCTTTTTACCAGATTTTTTTTCCTTTTTCTTTGTCTCGTCGTCGTCACTTTTGCCTCCACCTGGCTCCAACGCCTCCGGCTTCGGGCCTTCGCCAGGCGATTCAGAGGGCTCGCTGGGCTCGCTGACAGCGATGTCATCTTTCTTCACTTCAGCAGGCGTCTCCTCCACTTCTCCCCCGCCTCCCCAACTGAACCATCCCCCCCCAGTGGCGGCGGGAGCAGTTTCTGGGGGCTCGTCTTTCTTCTCTTCTACTGCATCTTCCTTTGGAGACTCCCCACCAAAAAATCCCCAGACAGATCCGCCCGCGGCTTCCTCAGAGGCCGGGGGCTTTGGCTTCGTGTCTTCGGCGGTGCTTCCCGCCTCATCCAAGTCACTCGGATCGGTGACTTCCTCGCCCCCCCACCCAGAGAGAAAAAACATTCTTTATCTACGCGAACACAAAAGTGGGAAACGAGACTAAACGATTCTAGGCGAGGCGCACAGTTGCCAGTGAACACGAGTCATGGCAGGGCGGGAAGAAGTTTATGAAGACCATGCAGGCGGACAACCGAAAAGAGAATCCTAAAACAGGCACCGCTGGAACAACAGCTAACTGATAGGGAAGACAGTATTCAGAGTGACAATCAATTGTCAGTATTCGGGGACTTTCGTTTCACTGTTTACCAGGTGTGTCCCGAACACTTCTGGAAGTCCAATTACTGGAGTACGAGGATCGAGAAAAGCTCGAGAAGACGGTGCTTGAGGTAGGTAGTACGCAAGCCACCACGACGCTCGGTGTATCAGGACGGAGATCACAGCAAACAGCAGGCGCCCGGCCGAGACAGAGACGGACACCGGCGAAGCTCATGTTTCGCTGTTGATTCTTCGGTGCAGTTGAGCCGGCAAGCGGAAACAGCAAAAAGGTTTGACAGGGTAGACAGAGAATGCAGCCAGGTTTGACTCTTGTTTGAGGTCGAAAGAAACGCAGGCGACGGACAGACTTCAGCGTGAGATTTTTGAGCTAGACAGCCGAGACACGACGGGGTAAGGTCAACGACTTCTAGGCTGGACTTGGAAAACATAGCTTTCGCGCGAAACACGCGACTCAACAACGAAAAATCAGTGCGGCACTGTTTACCTTAGTGGCCACACACGGCGAATACGGTCATAGTTAACGAATGCAAAGTTAGTTGAAAGCGAATGGGAAGCGACAGTGCCAAAATGCCAGTGGCTGGATGAGGTTCAAGCAAGCAGCAGGAACCCTAATCTGCCGTAACGCTTGGCATAATCAGTTCGGTCAGTGGCTCTGTGCATCTTCTCTGCAAGATCCTGAATAACAAATTCAAAAGATGCGTGACAATTCAGAAAAGACTGACGACGAGAAGTACTGAATAGGTCTCTGTCGCAGGATGAACTGGAGTCGCTAGACGGGTGAAAAAGGACCCTTAACTGCAGAGGGTGGCGTATTGACCAGGGAAGGACGGCAGCGTATTTTTATTGACAAAGACTCGGACAGAAGTGGTGCTGTTTACGTCAAAAACACATCAAAAGGAACATCTTTCGCTATTTTCTGTCGGAAGCCCGAGAGGTTAAAGCAATCTACTGCGTACGCAAATGCGCAGCCGAATCGAGACAATCGCGTCTGGTGCAGCGACAGCTGAACTAGCGCCCTCAAAAGCGGAGAAAAACGACGTAAGTTCAAGAGGCACGCCATGAGTGTTCAAGAGACTTCGAAGAAAAAAATTCCTCGAAATTGCGGTAGAGTGTCGCCATTCACTCGATAAAGGACAAGACAGCCACACATCAGCCCGAAAGAGGGAAAAGAGAATCCATGTCCTGCGGTCGGGAGACCTCGCTGGGTGCCTCCCGCGTAGAATCAACGAGTTGCCCCCTTTGTCAAAGTGGACTCTTCACAAAAGAGGTAATTGAATGTCTTGCCCTCTTCTATAGACAAATGCAGGTGTATGCACATGCAAAGGGGAACAGCCAGCTCTATTTCGCATGAAAACACTGATAATCCACAATCCTCTGGATCGGGGACAAACATTTTCAGTCTTGGAGCCTCTCCACCTCACGACCCAACACCGTGTGAATGCCGGCAACCTGGTTTTATCTCGAGCAACGTCAGACAAAGATATGAAAAGAGTTCTAGACACATTAGAGCACCTTACTTATTCGAGAGTGCCTGCGCAAGACAATATATGGAATTAGATGGTGAGATACTTTAGAATGTCACCAGTGAAGTGCGTGAAAGTGTCTGCGGCCTATGTAGAACTTCTTTGACAGGGGAAATCCGCAGCAGAAGGAATGGGATGCTTATTATAAGAGAGAGATACGCTAGGAAATCCTTCACATCGTTTCTCTGTCCTGACCATCATCGCGGTTGCATAAGTAAAGACTAAATGCGCCTCTACACAAGCCGGCACGCGTCGAGTGCCGCCGCCATTATGATTGACTCTCAACCATAAGATGGTGCTCTACGCTCCTCAACTTTAACACATGGATCGAAAAAGAAAGGACACGATTCCTCCTGAGTTCGACAAGGGTACGAGGAATCTTTTGAGGAGGTCCCTCTGCCCAAGTCTTCTCCACAAGACCAGTCGTAGATTCACGTGAACACAGCTTAGCTCTGCGCTATTGGTGGTTTCGTCTGGCTGGAAGTTCGGTCTATGCGAACACCTTCTTACGGCGATACCGCTAGTGCAGAGAAGAATCCCTCTGTTGCTGCGTTCCGCCCTCCGACGGCCTGTGACAGATACCGTCGTCAACTACAAATGGAAGTTATTTGGTGTCAAAAGGGCCTATACCACCTTTTCACTCGCGCACGAATGCTGGAAAAGAAAAATTTGCCGCACATTGCTTGCCACCCAGACGCTTAAATCGTCAGAACCGATGTTCAAAGCGTGTGGTCTGGGTAATGGTCCGTCATGCTTGTGCCTGTGCATCTATCACGTGCGACACCGACTCTTACAGAAATCGTGCTTTCGTCAGCGGACACGCCTGTCTATTGCGGCAGCTACGAATGCAATTGAGCTTGCCGTATCCGATAGTGGTTGTCCACTTGAACGCAAGGGTGTCCTTCACAACTTCGAGTTCTCCACACTGGTACAACAAAGCGCACTTGTGACAATCCTGAAGCCCATGAAAGACGGACGATGGCTGAATCATCGTGTAACAAATTACATGTACAAGTTCTCCGCAGACTGTTAAAATCTAAGGAGTTGCTTAAGCAACTCATCGATCCGGTTTCGCCTCAGCCACGACAGCTGAGGCGATTGCTGGAGACCGCTAAAGAATGCGTGCGGGCCCTCTGATATTCATTGAAGTAACTCGGCTCTATTCGCCAAATAACAGTATAGCACATATCTCGTTCTGAGTTGAAAATATCTGCACCGTCTGAAAACGTTGCGGCGTGTCCAGCACCCGCTTGCCTCGTCAAACAGCTCTATTCCCCTCCATTTCGACAGTCAAGAGTCCAGAACGGGCCAGCATGACACACGCCGTTCACCGGAGACGAGGGGAAGGCAGGAGATGTATGTTCAACCAGCTTCGTCCGCCCTTTTACTGAACCATCAGCAGCTGCAAAACAGTCTCCAGGTGGGCAGTACCCTGGAATACGGTCGGGGGCCACTCCTGGGGATACCCACTTCGGGGGCAACGGAGGCGCGTGTTCTGGAGGGACGCTGAAGATGGGCGCTCCCCGCCATTCCTCTTCAGAGTGCCCTTTGGGAATATACCTTAAAATAAATGGTAACACATTCAGAAAAGAGGAATCGCTGTCGTAACAGTAGGACAACACGCGCGAGCCACCGCCCACGGATGCCAACACAAACGCCGACATTACCACAGGGGCTCTTTTGACGAAGACAGAATGATCGTCGATGCAAGAGACTACACGCAGTGTTGTCTAGTATGGACAGTTACGTTCGTCCTTGCAAAGGGTTTGGGTCATCAAGAGAAAAACTCAGTCCGGACTAGTACTTGTGTAAGTGCACCTTCGAAATTCTCTGGCTTAGCATGTTCCTCTGCTCTATCAAACCAAGCCTACACAATGCAGTTCGTTCTACGCAGACGAAGTGGTGTAACGCGTTTGTCGACCTAAAGAGGGTGCATGCGACATTGTCACGGGGGATGGTTCGCTGTGTCTCTTTCCTGTCTTACTTGATAACTTCCTCAGCCTCGACAATGTCGCGATATCGAACAATTTCTTCAACCCTCGGAACTTCAACAATCTTCTCCACCCACTTGTCTTGATAAAGAGGCCGTTCGATGATGTTCTCCCGGATCTCCACCTTGGGCACGTATTTCGTGCTGTAAAAATATTCTGGCACCTCGATCACCCGGTCTACCCACTCTATCTCTGGGACCTCTAGAATCTGCAAAGGCAGAAACAGGACACAGAGGAAACTTTCGTCCTCACTGTGGAGTGCAACTCGGCAGCGGTCTTTGAAGTGGCAAAAACGCTGCCCTTGTTGTGGCAACTTATACCCACAGAGAATGACGGACCGAAAAGGGATACCGCAAAAACGAAGACAGCCTGCAACGGCGTGCCCTGCTTCTCTCTCTCTTGAGTGTCTCACACTTTACCTTCTCGATCTGAGATTTTCCCGTCTACCGCCGGTATGGCGTTTCCACTTCTGACGGATGACTTCTCCCCCGATGTGTTTGTCCGTTCGGTGTGAAACAGTCAATCTCAGCCTTCGCACCGTGGCATGCAGGACGTGTTCTCCCTAGACACACAGCTGCCCAATCTGGTGATAGTTCAGCTGAGCTTCTTCGACGTCTTGTCCAGCTCATCTATCATCAGTGAATTCATTTATTCGCTACCGCTTTTCCCTCTCTCGCCCGTGGCATGTTCACACAGCGTTGTGATAGTCACACATCCCAAAGCGTGTTGTCGTTCTTGGCCAGAAAGAAGGCCATTTGCCACAATCTTCACACTAGCACGCACTACATTGACTTTTAGTGTGGCTGTGAGAGCGCCTACATGTTGCAGCGGGATTTCCACACCACTATCATTTTCCCAAAAACCACATATCCGAACCTACCTTCTCTACGTAGTGAGGGACGAATTTGGGGACCTCAACGATTTTTTCCTGGATCACTGGACGCGGAACGAGAACGTCAACAGTACGCGTTACCGGCACCTCGACTGTCTTTGTCACAACATCGACGGGTCTGTACGCGGTGACGGCTACCTGATAAACACATACAAACGAGGTTCGGATCAACATTTTATCTAGTGAAGAAATAGAAAAACTCCAACTTTGCAAGGTACGCCTCCATCGCACAGTACCCCTGTAGAATCTTCGATCACGCACTTTGCCTTGAAACTCTTGCAACCGACATGCCGCCTGACACTAAATGCGGTCGCAACGCACGTAGTTGGAACTGAATCCCCTTTTCCCCGAGGGCGTCCTTTTCACGACTCCGATGAATCTGTGGTCTTCCATACCCACTGTCGATCATGAGTAGACGAGGTTTCTACTGGAGGCCCGGTTCTCGGGCCTTGGGGCGGTAACAAATGATTGTTTGTCGGAGGCGCTCCCATGGGACTTGGCCCACTTCGGGGTGTGGGCGGGGCAACGACGATTCCAGATCCGGCAATTCCATGGTGAATAAGGGGGCCTTCTGGCCCTCCAATACCCGGCGCTGATGGGGTGATGTGCGCGGGCACAGAGGGTGCATGCACTCCTGGAAGGGCCGAGACGCCGTGGGTCGGGCCTGCTGCCTTCACAGGCGTCATTGGAGGGGCAAGGAGACGAGACATGACACGCACAGGGGGGCGTGGAGCAGGAGCAGGACGTTTGGTCCGTGTGGAAGGCGACTTGCTTGGCTTTTGAAACGATGCCGCTGCTGCGAGAATCAGCGACAAAGACGCAGGCGAAAAGGTGGAGGAAGCAGCCGCGGCCTCCGCTTGTGGAGCCTGAGGATGAGGCGCGAAGGATGCCTCTGAGACAGTGGACGAGGAGCGGTCTCCAGAAATGCCTCGCGTTAGGTCGAGGTCTTCCGAACCAGACGGAGCCGAGGAACGATCTGAATTCTCGGGAAAAGTCTCGGACGCAAGAGACGGGAAGTGGAGACGTGCCGGGACGTGACAAGCTGTCCGGTGCGCTACACAGGCTGCGGGACTTGAGACAGACAGCGGGTGGCCTTGAGGTGAGGACCTCAGCTCGTGGAAAGCAAACGCCCTGGTAGAGGCGGCCTCTGTGTCACTCAATTCCGACTGTGATCTGGAGTCCAAAGCCACAGTATCGGACTGGCACCGATAGCGGAGCGGTCTCTGAGCGACAGAACCTGTCAGTTGAGAGAGCTGGAGCGAATCTGAAGAAAGCGAGTCAGTCAACCGCGGCTGCTGCTGGCGGCGGCTGTACACTACGAGCGAGCGCTGGACCGGCTGAGGCGACACTATGCCCTGTAACGCTGTTGGCCTAACGTTGGAAGAGAGCGGATGTGCCAAATGAGAAGTGGGCACTTGGACAGAGCTCCAGGTGGCAGCAGAGCCTCGTTGTGACGACAGGACCGACTCGGGGCCGTGCGCGAACTGAACCATGCTTTACCTCGGAAGCCAGCGGTTCAGAAAGACGGAGCTGTTCTTGACACCTGCATGCCGGCAACGGCTCAACACACGGACAGAAAACGCAACTGAAGAAGGAAATCATCGAAAAGACGGAGGGACGTGCCGCAGTGACACAGCAGTGGACCTCTCCAACTCAAGTGGTGAACAAAAGGCCATTCGTGTTCGAAACAAACGCTGGGACACATCTCGATGGCGCGCAGAGAAACCAAAGACTCCAGAGCTGGTCGGCGTACGGGGAGCTCCCCGAGTGGAGGAAGCGATCAGCTTAGAGCAATCGAAGCAAAAACGGTAAGTCAACAATCAGGCCTCGAATCCGCTACCTTGAAGTCCGTGATCCCTTCCGCGTGTCTAGACGGCCAGCATATCCGCGTGAAGGAAAGCCTCTTCTTCTAAGTGCGGTGAAAATAACTAAAATATGAGTGTACCCTGAGTTTGGCGGTGTTCAGTTTTGTAGCCAACGAAGGCCGGAAAACGGCCGGACTCAAGACAACCAGCAGTCCCCGAATATGCAGCCAGAAATCGGGTGGCAAAACTGTCAAGGACGCAAAGTGACTTTACACATGTACCGGAAGGTGAACACTGTGAGAGAATTCGTCATGCAAAACTCGAGCAGGTCGTCCGGAAGAGTGCGGCAGCGCTCTTGAGGGAACCTAACAGGCTCGCAAGAAAAATGGATACGAAGTTTACTGAAAAGCGAGCCCCGGTGCTGAACGAGAAGAACCTGAGAAGCACAAAACGCAGGTAGTTACCAGCTTTCGAACAGAACGCGCTTCTTGTCTCTGCTGAACTGAACCCTCTGGGTGTCAGCTAGAGCACTTGCTTCTTCCACAAGACCGGGCGAAGAACTCGCAGCCTGCACAGCGTCGTTTCAGGGAGGCTTTAATCTGGCGTTATTTGCGTTTGATTCTCTCTCGCAGCACCCAGCCTGCAGCGAAGAAAAACGTATCGCGCGGCTCGCACCCCTAGCAGCTGAAAGCGAAGGTGCCAGGGTACAACCTCGCCATTCTCTGTCTTCTTCCTCGATTCTTCGCAGGCTCTTGCTCACGGTACAACGCACAGTGCGCTAGGTCCCCTTCCTGCCCCTGGCACACCTAGCCGATTGCTAGCAAACATTGCAGCTCCGCAGGTAGACTGTGTATGCCTGCCGCAAGAAAAAAGAAGCGTGTGACGCTACACCTCTCGTCCTCCAAAAAAGTTTCGCTTTTCACGCAAAGAAGAGACAGACATCGCGGAAAGAAACGACCGCAAAAACTGTTTTCGTCCGCTTTTTACCACGACTGCTGCGCCAGGTGAGCAGCGCGCGAATCCGTGCCAACAGTGCTAAGAATCGACAGCTCGCGAAAATCGACCCAGATGCACGGGTGCCGAATCACTCTTCAGTTCTCGAAAGAGGACTTCCACTTGCGATAGCCATATGAATTCCTGGGCACGTCCAACGCCCGCTTCCGGTGATTTCTTCTTCGAAGAAAATGTTGCCCTGACCTTCTCGGGTGCCTTGTGCGCGCTCCGCTCCGACAAGGGAGCCCACCAACCAATTTTCTGTCTCGCCGCTCTCGAGTCGTCGGTTCCCTTCAACTCAGCGAACAGAATAGCCATAATTCAGAGCAGCTCGTGGAAATTCGATTTACGGTGCCCTTGAGAAGCACCCTTCGTTTTGTGTGTGTGACAGTTCTTTCCCGGAGGTGAAAGACCAAGGTTTTCGTACGTCGTCCTAGTGCTTTAGAGGGTTTAAATGATCTGAAAAGGGTCTTGATCTAAACGCAAACCGGGTGATACATTTTGCGATATCGTCTTTTGTTGGCATTTCAAATGTGGTAGAAAGGGACTTTTCTGCCTGCGAGAAAAACCGTCGCTAACGGTGACCCCCGGCTAGGCCGGCGCCTTCGAGTATAGAGTCCGTCTGCTTGTTTAACGACCTCAAAGGACTTTCTTCTGCTCATGTGCGCGTCGCATAAAGGGATGGATCAGTGCTTCTCAACCTCACCATTCGGTTCTGTTCGTGTGTAGAAGTCTTTCAACTCTTTTTTTGTATTCTGCCTCTGTGAACACAGCCTTGTTGTGTATGTCGCCGAACGGCACGTGGTGTTGAGCACTCGACACTTGGGGCTATAGCAGGCTCGTCGTCACTTGTTTCCAGTTCATTTCATTATCAATTTGTCTTCCGTACATCGAAGCGGAGGGAGAGTCGCTGACATCGATATCCGTGTTCCCAGCATTGTGCAGATTTAGAGTCCTGACCCCGCTTCTACCGGCAAACAGGAAACTCTTTCGAGATTCACGCTGCCACATCCATTTGTCCGTGTCGCGATCCTCGTTCCTTCGATGCCCTCCTGACGAAACACGACATGCACTACTGTCCCTGCTCCACATAAAAAGGTTAGGACAGGACGTTTTCTGTGCCGTGTGGTCTTTTTCTGTAGGTAGCCAAGGCTTCACCGTTTTCTCTCCCTGTCTTCCATTCTGGAAGGCGTTTTAGAAGGTTCCCGCCTTAACGGTTGTCTCCCTCAAGGCCCTTCCATTTCGCTTTCAAACGACTCGGCAAAGCTTCCTCTCAGAATGTATTCCAGCAGACCGTATCCTGGGGCTGCCAGTGCTCCTGGCGTCCCGCCAATGTCGTCGCAGTATGCTACCTCTCTTCCTCCGAACTCTTTCATCTGCGCGGGTCCTCCACCCGAAGGTGCAACCCTTCTTGACCCTGTACTCGAGGTAAGGTTTAGCGTTTTGTCATGCCGAGAGCACAGCCTGTATGGGATTGCCGTAACGTCGTAGGATTGATCGAAATCCGGCAGCTGCGTCCGAGCTCGTGGGTTTCCCCTATCCTTCCAGTTGACAGTGAACGGTGCGTTGTGCATAGACGCCACACGACGATTAAATATCCAAGGGACAACTGGAGTAGGTTTGTGTTTTTAAAGAGGTGGAGAGTCTCAAAATGCCGATACTTTCAGATACCCAGCTATATGCATGTATGATAACCTTGCTTGCGTCAGGCGTGGTGCTAGCTTGACGTAGGTGCCTGCGAATCCTTGTGCGGTGATGACATGACACGTGTCTGATGATGGTGTGGAATATGTTTTTCATGCATTTCCATCACCTGTCGTTTCTGTATGGCTCTCAATCAGGAACGGATTGTGGAGGTGATAAAGGAGAGAGTGGAGAACCGGTTTATTGAGGTCCCAGAGGTTCATTACGTAGAAAAGGTCGTCGAAGTCCCTCACCCAGTCATTGAAGAGAAAGTCGTTCATGTTGTGAAACCAGTCAAACAGGAGAGGTTTAAGTATGTCAAGAAGCCTGTCTATCTGGACAAGGTCGTCGAGGTCCCACAGATTCAAGTAAGTCCGTAATATGCTTCTAACCTTCTTGAACTTTTCTCTCGGGGTCCCCGTCGGTGGCTCTCTCGAAATCATGTATCGGTTACACTCGCCAGCAAGAAAACATATCCGTTATCGTGCCTTTTCCCTCTCTTCTCCATCGGCAGTTCGCATATTTCAGCTGCACTGCGCGTACATCAGGTCAGCAATATGTATTCTATTCGTCGGTATCCCGTTTCTTCGCTTCAGCGGTGGAAAATAATTGAGACAGGCACCACCGGTCTAAGGTGCGGCCTTGCCTCGTTGCATGACCGTGACGACTGTGTCCTTCCTTTTTTCTTCCACCGCTGCTCCGATAAGGTCTGTTTCACTGTTCGTTTTGCTTCTGTGCTTCCTGGTTCCGTCGTTTGCTTGTGTTTAAGTTTCCACCGAACGTTTCAAGCATCATCACCTCGCTTTCCTGGGTTGCCAAATCGTGTCTTTTGCCAGATGTCTTTCTAGGCTTTTCTCCCCGCTCCTTGCCTGTGTCGGTGTTTCCCTTGACCCACTTTCTGCCCGATTTTTCGACTTCCTGTAGCTATGCGAGACAGCGATTTGTATGGGATTTTGTGCCGCCACTCACCTATTCACTGTCCGGCCCTTTATTATGTGTTTCTCACTTCTTCCCCGGCACCATACAATTCACTCAAGTGTCTCTCTGTTTCCCTCATTGTCTCCTTCGGTCGCTTCTGCGCAGTATGTGGACAAGTATGTAGATGTACCGCGGTACAACCACAGAGAGAAGATCGTCGAGGTTCCAAAGGTGCTCGTTGTCGAGCGTATCATCCCAGTTCTGAAGACTGTGCGGAGGGAGACCGTCGTCTACGTGGACGAGGATGTAAGCCACATTCATTTGTTACTTGGAGCTTTCAAATTTGGTGGTTCTGTGCAGAACTCCATCGTACCACATGCAAGCCGGCGTCTAACTCTTCAGAGTATTGCTTAGCGCAGATCGCATCTATCGTAACCTTCCCCAGCGCTGCTTCGGTTTCTTCCAGTGTGTCCGCAGGCACATGTGCATGAAGAAATACCTCCATCAGAATGCTTGAATTCATAAGCACATCGCTGAATGTATACGCCAAAGTACGTGTGTACAACCATGTTCACATGTCCATACAGCCCCAACTCGATTGTGCATGATTTTGTTTTATCAGGGTAGCCAAACGCGCGTTCCGTCGCAGCCCTGTGCCTACGACGAACGTTATCAGACTCACGTATCGACTGCGTCGTCTCTAACGCCCTTTCCACCGACTCCGATGTAACCGCACCGGCTTTTCATGTAGCTACGAATTTTGTTTTAGAATCGGTGAGGTTACAGGGAAGAAGGAATGACAGAATCACACTTACCTCATCCCGTCTTCATCTGTGGTCGATATCGGAAACTTCACCCTTGGCTGGTGTCTCCGCCAGAGGGGGAAAACAAGGGGCGCACCTTTCGAGACTCAGACAAGACTGCTGATTTAAGGCATCTTGGCTTTTTCATTCTCTTGCCCCCCGCTGCAATCTGTGCCGCGCCGCCATAAACTCTCTTGCACTACCTTGACTTCCTTTTTTTCCACGCGTCTTCGTCTGCCTCCCGGCATGTTCTCGAGCCCAACCTTTGTCTGCCTCTGTATTTTTAAACGGTGATCCGTGGAGTGTGCGTTTTCACCCGCCTTCTTTCACCAGCCGTTTTGTCTGTGCTCCGGGAGTGTTTTCTTCCGTTGTCTTTCTTCCTCCTCCGTTCGCCACGTTTTTGGCGCCGGGATTTCCGTTTTATCTCCGATGACCCTGATAGCTTCGTCGGTCGTCCCTCCCATGCGACGGTGTCTGTATTTTCTGCACTTCAAGGTGCGTTTCGCCCCCCAAATGTGCAGACACATTGCGACGATTTCTTGACTAAGAACCTCCGCCAAAATGCTCTTTTTACTGACCTTGGTCTGAGTGCAAGGGCGTTTGCAAGGCCTCCCAACTTGCACAGGGTTCGCCCGCTGCAGTCGATTCTAAGAAACTGGTGCCCGACAGGACAGAATGGCTTCCAACAAAAAGGCTTCCAAAGACCTTCTTCGCGTCGTTTTTAGACGCCTTGCTGATTCTTCGCTTCTGGAGCGTACATTTGACCTCGATTCCGAACCACAGGGCTCTTGGTAAATAATTGTTTGCGATAAACAACGAATTATCCGGATACTCCCGATGGCAGCATTATTCTCGTGGAAACACTTCGGGAAAGAAGTTTGCTACAGTGAAATGGCCTTGCCGTTGCGTATATGCTTCACTATCATTTTAACTCTAGCTGAGATTCCTTTCACTGCACATTCGACACGTTTGCGCCCCTCGAAGTCGCGCACGACTTCGTGTTAAAAGCTGCACGCGCTGTTTTCCGGTAAGCCGCGCAAGCAGCCGGAGAGGAGAGACAGGCGTAGAGACAGCACGGAAGGAAAAAAACGAAACCGAAGGAGAAGCGTACACCGAGACCGCAATACGGTCTGCGTCTCAGTTGCAGGAAGGCGTAATAGGCCAGATACTTCGGCACAATATCCTGTCACAGTAAACAAGCGCCCCTTCTCTTCCAAACGAAAAGATCGTTGCCAGTACTCCTGCCACAGTCAACTGCTTAGCAGGTACCACTTCCTCTTCATTCAACGGGTGAAACCCGACTGTGAATCCCTCGCGCACCGAAACGTCGCTTGTTTCCAAATCCATCTTCTCCTCCGGTCACCCACTCTTCATCCTAAACATCTCTACCTGTTAGCTCCCTTTTTTTTCAGCTCCGGCGTTTCCTGGCTGCTTCGTTTTCTGTGGCCTTCCATTGTATCTCTCATTGCCTCTCGCGTGACTCTTTGTTCACTTTCGTCGTCCCTCGTTTTCCCCTGAAGAGTCATGTATTTTTTTTCACGGGGCCTCTTCTTCGCCCTGCACTGGAGGAGCCGCGACCTTAGCCTGCATGTCGTATTGCACAATTCGGTGCAGATCCGTCTCCAGCTGTCTGAAGAGCGAGGCCAAGGAAAGAGAACACAAAACGCAAAGCTCAAAGACCCTCTCCACAATATACCGATATGTAGCACGAATGCGCTTCAGAGCCACAGAAGAAAAACAAAAGACTCAACCGGGGTGTTATCAAACCTGCCTTGACCCACCTGTCCGTCGACTGTTCAGTGTGTTCCACTAACAGAGCCCAAAGTGGAGTTTCTACACAAGGGTATCTGCACTCGTAGATTAAACTAAAACTTTGCGCCAACGGAGACTTCAGATGTGCGTCGTTCCACCTCGACGGCTGTAGCTCCACTGTTCTCCCCAAATCACCACGATGCCACCTCCACGCTTCTGTCTTGATTCCCTCGAAAACACGTTCACAAGTAAACTCATCAAATGTCCTGCCTCCCGCTGTCTCCAGTCACCGCCGCAATCATGCGTCACGGGAGGGAGCAAGACCGAACCTGCGATAGATCAAGATATCTTCGATGACTGCATGTGAGCGACGCAATGCCAGGCAAACAATTTTCGCTCTCCTGGTCTGTAGTAAGTAGCATGAACACGCATGCAGTGAAACAGTCTGCTCCAACGCTAGTCTAGAACTCGGACATACCTTTTCCCTTGGACTGGACGGAAACAAATGCCCAGTCGGTCTACCGTTTGAACAGTCTCTAAGATCCTTCTTGGCACAGAGTTGCGTAGTTCGATGTTGCGTACCTTCCTTGACATCTGGATTACTCGATTATGACTACATAGTGGCACGAGACGAGCGCCTGTTGCACTTCAACAGTAGACACCTTTGATACCACGTTCAAACTGTTTGCCTTTTCTCTTACTCGACAACAGCCTCGCAGAAGGCCCGAGCCGTTGACAGACGTCTCCCAGGTTCTCCATCCTCTCTGTCTTTCTGTGGAGGAGCTGCGACGGTCGTCTCTCCTGTTAGCAGGCGCCGCCTGGAGAGGAAGGCGCTGACAAGAACGGCGAGCTTCGGAAAGAGGTAGTACAGCGGAAAGACGATCGGAATCGCCTGCCCAACCAACTCGCAAAGATCTTCAGAGGCTGAGGAGACGAGCAAAAGCAACGGAGGAAAGCGACGGGAATCGAGCAGAGAAAAGAGTGACGAGTGCCGCGTTGGAAAGAACCGGCAACCAAATGAGTTGGTCGGAAGCTGGAAAACCACGAAGAAGAAATGCATGTTCAGGCAAACGTGATCAATCGATGTTTTAAGAAACAACTTCTAAAAACAGGGGGGCGAACGCACGCGGCTTTCTGCAGGGACACAGGTTTCCCATCGAAATGGGAAGAGAGAAGGAAGTGAAACTGGAAGGTAGAATCAACACTCCAGCTTCTCAAACCTGCCTTCGCTTCTCCGCACAACGAGTTCTTCTGTCTTTGTTTCGAGAGCACTTTCCTTCAGTTCTTCGAAAAACGACTTCTGAACCCGCAGGAGAGAGTCGGACAAAGATGTTGGCACATCCTCTGTTCAAATCACTGCTCGCTGTCTTAAGCAGTCCAGTGGAGTGCACAGCAATCATAAAGAACTCGGGTGTCTGGTCGACGCAGCGCCGCTCAGTGGAAAGAAACAAAGACTGACATCCTCAGCTTGTCCATTTCTCTCCCGGCCCCTGTTCTCGTAAGGCATGCACTCAAGTGTGCGTCTCCCGCAGAAACGTCGACGAAGCAACACTATAAACACGCAAATCTACCGACATACGCTTCGCCCGGCAGGGTGACCAGGGATCCGCGAGTGCGACTTGCCAACCATGTTTTGAAGAAAAGAACTTACCTTGATCGTCAATACGTTTGACGCTTTCGAGTAGAACAGCGTTGGCACTTTCGGCGGCGAATGCAGGGTTCGTTTCTGGAACCTCTCGCTTCAAGGCTTCGTTGTCTCTCAAGTCGCAAGCGACGCAGGTGATGCATTTGAAGTAGAAGAGACACCGATCTACGACCGTTAGGGGCGCCAGCGCCGGGTGGACAGACAGAGAGGAGGGTTTCGCGGGCAAGCGCACGAAGCGCTCGTAGCTGAACAGAAGAAACACCTGGCAAAAGCCTTTGTTTCACAGTCTCGCAGAAGTGACTTCGACTGATTTGGACGCCCGGGCGTCCCCTGTTTCGCGAAACCGAGAAGCCAAGAACACACGTCGCAAACGCTTGACAGGAAAAACGGAATTTCAGATCGGCGATACGCCGATCTGAAATTCCGATTACTGAAGGCCGGCGCGCACCTTTCTCGGATCCAGCCACTTTCTGGAAAATGCCTCGCGCGTGGGGACAAATTTCTGGAATCAGCCGGAAAGAAAGTTCCTTACCCTCCACGGATCCACCGCCGAACCAGTGAGTGAGTGTTTGCTCAGAAGCTGTGCCTCAGTCCCGTTTCCTTGTTCTACGGAGCAAAAGGGCCGAACACTCGGCTTAAGACGCATGATGCGCTGTCTGCTGATCCATATTGCTGATTGAGAACTCCCTTCTGGGGAAACACACCCGAAGGCCTCTCCCTCGCTCTTACCTCGCGACCATGTTTGATCCCTCAGGGTCCTGCTTCGGCGCTTCACAGGAGGCTTCAGACGCCCGCCAGATCACGGCGACTGCCTCCTTGAGTGCAGCCACACAAAGAGGCAGAATAAGCTGAGACTGTTGGAGAAAGCGACAGACGGGATTCACGGAGTCGAGGGGAAATCCCTCGGAGAACAACAGCTGCAGCGCCTGCGGTCGCCGAGTCAGTTGACGATCGAAGATTCCACAGAGAAGCTCCCAAACGCCCCAGTTGCGACCTTCTATCTCTCGGGCTTCCTGCACTCGAGCCTGGAGAAGAGTCTCGCTGACACGCTTCTCCTTTCCTGCTTTGGCTGGCCTTTCGCATGCACCGGAAGCGGCCGCGTCGTGCCGCGAAGAACAAACCGAAGCAGAAGGCAACGCCAGGCGACACACTTCCAGCAGAACCTGAAAGACCGCAGCTTCCTGAAAGAGAGAGAGACAGAAAAAGAGTAGACGACTGGATAGACAGTGAAGAAGACCGGTGTGAGATTCCGAGTTCGCGTGAGAAGGCAAACACGAAGCACAAGAACACGGTTGAGACATAAGCGACGACAAATGGAAGTGTCCAAGCTCGCGTTCGACTGTCAAAGGTTTCTCCCGAAATCGCCTTCTTCAACGCGCGTTTGCTTGCGATACCGCGTCTCCTTCTTCTTTTGCTATCTCGAAAAAGCTGGAGACAAGTACATTTCTATTGCACTTAACACGACGGCCACAAACGCCATGCGAGAACTCGATCCAGTAGACAGAGACCTTCCAGGATCCAAAGCAGCAGTCCGTTCTTGTGGTATCTACTCTCCAGAAGGAACGCGCGCTTTATATTCTTTTGACGACAAAGGCGCTCCTCTCTTCGTTCGCTTCTCTGCAGTTTATGGTTTAGAGTTTTCTCCGTCTCGGCCTAATTTCTATACTGGCTGCTGGACATACCTGAGAGGCGAGAATTTCTTCGGGATCAAAGAAAGCCTGGGGGAAGCCAGGGAGAACAGGGGCGCCCATGAAGACGTAGCTCTCCATTTTCAGGAGGAAGAAGTAGATCGTGTCCGGGAGAACATTGAAAGCGAGCAGGCGAAAGAGGACAGCGGCCGGGACGCGCAGAAGAAGATTCAAGAAATTCTGGCAAACGTTGAAGTACTGAGGAGCAACCACGGAAAACGGAAGTCCTCGACCTTCCGGCCTCGCTGTGCGCTCACTGCCATTCACCCTTCCCAGCTTCTCGTCGCTCTTCTCTTCACTGGATGCATGAAGGAAGAGGTTCCCTAATGACGAAGAGGAAGAAGGTGAGGAGGAAGGAGAAGAAGAAAACGAAAATGACGATGACGAAGTCGAGGAAGACGACGAGGGCAGGAAGGAAACAATCAGTTCGGTGGCGAGAGCGAGGCAAGCTACACTGGGCTCCAGAGAAGAGTAGAGTCGCCACGTCTCCAAGAGGAGACAAAGTTCTTCTTCTGTCGGGGACCCGAGTGCAGACGTGCAAGGATCCGCCGCCGGGTCGAGGTCGATCCAGAGTCTGGCGGCAGACGAGAACAAGCACAAGTCAGAGGACTGTGAGGAACCGCGTTTATTTCAGTGTGCACCAGCAAGACCGCCGGCATACGCGTCTGTCTCTTTGATAGTATCGAGCAATCGAATACCAATCTGCTCAGAAAAGGACTCCATTCGCGTTCGATTGAGCGTTCTTCCGAGGGCGAACAGGGAGGGACAGCTGCGAAAACGCTAGTTTTTTGCTACACACACCAAGGCCAAAGCTCAGGAAGGAAACGTGAGTGGAGAGAAGTTTCGCGACAACTCATCGAGTCTCTCCTGGTCCACTGTGGCGCAAAATTCCCCGAGTCTGAGAAGAGCACAATTCAACCAAGTCGCTCGAGACCCACTCACTTGCGCAGATGCATTCGTGCAAACGCAAAGATCTCCAGCGCCGACGGTGGGGACGCCGGCGAGAACGCGAGCGTCCCTTCGCCGCTAGGAGAACAAGAAGAACAACTGGAAAAAGAAGAAGAGATGGAAGAAGAAGACCAGGTGGCGAGCCGGCTGCGTGTTCGCAGAGCTGTCCAGGTGTTTGCTGTAAAGGGTGTGATGGCGACTTCAGCGAAGAGTCTGAGAAATTGCACGGAGAAAAGCAGACAACGTTTTCGTAAGCGAAGATCACCATGTTTGCCCAGACGCACAGGGGCAGATTTGTCGACAAATTCTCTCGACGGAAAAAGAGAACTGAAAAGGACGGAAAGATGCAAAGTCCACGACACATCCTCGCACGCAGAGATCTGAAGACGTAGCGACAGCTACCCTACAGAAAGCACTTTACTTCGTCTTGTTGCGTCTCTGCGTCTTAACGGCGCCAGTGACACTCGAGTCAACAGATGACTTTTGGCAACACACAGACGTCTGCGCGTCCACGTGAGGGGAGAGAAAGTCTCTCGGCGGACCTCGCGTCCTCCTCCTGGACGAAACAGCCTCGAAGCAGACCAGCGCGTTTCATCAGCCGGCGCGCCGACGCGCCTGCTCCACTTCCTGCTGTTTATGGCAGTCTCTGCTCTTCTGAGTTTTTGAACGCGAAAGGCGAAGCTGCTTTGCTAGCTGGCCCTATATACGGCGAAATGTTAACCAGAGGCAATATCTCCGTTTCGTGATCCACGGAGTCTACACACTCTACGAAGAGGTCCCGCGGCCCTCAAGGTTGCGAGCCTCGAGCCCAGTTGACAAGCGACCCAACTCACGTAGACCCTGCAAGTGTGCACCTGCACAGTGTGTTGCACAAGTGGTGAAAGAACTTTTGTCATGTCGAGCTGCCCGCTGAAACCGCGCCTGCAACATCTCAAGAAGTTCGAAACGCGCTCACTGCTTCAGTCGCAGGTCGTCGCCGGCGCAGACTCGAGATAGGGTAACGGGCGAGAGGAACGCAGGATCCAGAGCTTCTCGCCATGCTGAGGGCCGAGGCTGGAGAAGAGCGAAGACCTCTGGCAGCGCAGACGCAACGGCATCTTGCACAAAGCGAAGCGCCCAGTGGCCAAAGAGCGGCCTGAAAAGAAAGTCGAGGATTGGAGGAAACGCAAGTGGGGAGGAAAGAAAACGCGAATCACGGAAAGCAGTGAAACGAGAAAAAGACGGAGAAAACAGATGCTAGAAGAGGAGAAGAAGAAGGACACCTCGAGGGGGAACAGAAGGAAGAGAAGTCGAGCTGACCGGCAGCACAGGGTGGCGCAACACAGGACAACATGTTGGGGGCCAACGGAGAAGCAGGTCGAAAAAGGAACAAGAAAAGCATTTGAAGGAGAAGAGAACACAGTGTGAAAACCGAAGAAGGAAACGATGAAAGCGGAGCTTACATAAACCAGTGGAACGTAGAGAAAAGAAAGAAACCGAGAAGAAAAGTGCTCTAATAACGAGACAAAGGAAACAAAGTGTCCACCTCAATACAGTATACATATTACGAAGACAGAAGAGCTCTGTGTCTCTCTCTACTTTTAGATTCCTCCGTTATGAATGTCGCCTGTCTCAGTCTCTCTCCGTACTGCAGCCGTATTCAGTTTCCTTCTTTCTTCTGCGCGGCATGCGAGTTTTGTCTGTGTGGCGTTTCGCCTGGCCTCGCGTTCCTTTCTCCTCTCTGTTCAGCTACCGTCTCCTTACTCTTTCTTTTTCTTTCTCCCCTCCTCCCTGTCCGTTTCTCCCTTGTCAAATCACACTTCTTACTCGGAGGCGCAGAACTCGAGCAGGCCCCGCCACGGCAAGCTGTGAAGCTTCGCCAAGTACATCGCGTCTCGCGCTGCAGAAAAAACCAGTTAAAGCATCTCCAGAAGTTCTACACTTCTCTCAGTCGGTTTGTCAGTTTGCATCAAGAACGACCGAGACCCGCTCGCTACATACATCTACACATATATCCGCATTCACACTTCGCTTCGTCTCCTTTTTCTCGTCCTTCAGATAAAAGGGCACATGAAACTACCTTGACAGGACCATCCTACAAACCCGTACATATGCATATACCGCAAACATACATCTAAATATATATACATATATATATATATATGTGTGAGTGATTGGCTATATCGTTTCCCTCTTACCTTTGAAGTAAGGCAGCACGTGAAGCCTTGCGACCATGTAGAGAATCAGCGCGACGCCGGCGCCGCGGCGTCTCTGCTCTGAGGCGGCTTCAACTAGGTGCTGGCCTCGCCCAAAGTACTGTCCCCTTTTTCCGACCGCGCCCGAAAAGAAAAGGAGACCCTTCTGGGCTCCACCGATCCCGAGGCCCGTTCCGGCACTCGCCCCGCCATCCAGAAACTCAGAGGCAGAGGGGAAGGTATGTGCGCGGAGGCAACGAAAGAGGACAGGCAGGTCCTAGTAAAAAAACGAACCAAGAGGAATAAGATAAACAATGCACGGCAAAAAAAGCGGCATGACCTTTGTAGTGACACACATATATACATATATACCTATATATAGGTGCATACGTTTGTCTACGCATTCAGACAAAAATAAGAGGACGATCCTGGATGAGTACAACATAAAATGACACAAGCGAGATACCGAGAATAGGAAAGCAGCAACGGATCATGCATACCCACCTGTCAGCCTAAATATATATATATATATATATATTTATATTTGTAGATGTAAATGGCTATAAGAACCATCCTTACTGAAAGTTATTTCACACCAGGGCCCGTGCGTCTCGGAGGCCGTGAGTCAAAGAAATCGACGAAGTGGAGACAGACAGACCCCACAACAGAGGAAGCGCTTACAAGAGGGGAAGCGAGGAAGAAGGCGTCCTGGTCGTCTGTCCCCGAAAAGAAGTGGTGGAGTGGATCCGGAGGAGGAACTGTCGACATGATTTGCGACAAAGACTCGATGCACTGCATCCACCGCTGGAGAGAAGAGAACGGAAGAAGGTGTGAGTCTCCGCCCTCGAGTTTTCCGTGGCAGTGAAGAGTTGCGGCAGGCAAGTGACAGAGAGAGGCGTCCACAGCATTTCTCGCGAAGGCGAGAAGAAAGCGGTAGAGGCGGAAAGAGAGCGTGAGGCAGAGAGAGGAGGAAGTAGGTTCCCAGAAGAGGTCGCGTCCAAGTTCTCGGTCCCTCTCTTCTGTTGTCGGTGCTTCGAATCTCTTCCTCGCGGCTCCTTCAGCAAGATTTCCCCTCTGTTGACTCTGTGTCTCTTCGGTTCCAGCTGTGTCCGCGTCTATTGTCTCACTCTCTTCCTGTGTGCTCCCTGCCTGTTTCTCATCGCCTACGGTCCTCAGTCCTCCCTCTTTGCTCCCTCCGCCTCTCTCTCTGTCTCCCTCGCATTGCTGTCCTCCGCCTCCAACAACCCGATGCAGCTCTCTGTAGAATGAGTTCCTCGCGCGCGTCCACCTGCTCCTCCTCACACTCTCCTCGGTTTCTCCGCCCAGGAGGGTACCTTCCTGGGTCCAATTTTCCGCCGCATACTCCCTGTCTTCTTCTCCTTCTTCTTCTCCTTCTTCTCCTTCTTCTTCGTCGCCTCGCTGCTCCAGGAGGGCGCCGAGAACAAAGTCAAAGAGGACGGGGCTGGCGGCTCTCGAGGCGATCCACGGCGTTTGAGAGATCGCCGAAGGGAGGAGAAGCATCAAAGAGCGCTTGACAAGGAGGGGATCCGCTGGTCGCAGTTTCTCCTGCGTCAGCGGACTGAAGAGAAGAAGTGCCAGTTGTCTCCGCAGATCCACCGCCACTTCGGGAGGCAAGAACGGAGCTCCAGGGACAGCCGAGGAGGCGCGTGTGCTCAGCAAAATGCACTCGCAGGCAGAGAGCAGCGCCGCGATCTCAGGAGACGGCGCAGGCCCCGAAGGAGACAAAGGGTGGATCGATAGATCCGTCGACAGAGCAGAAGAAGAGAGACTCGCGAGTTTCAGAGCCCAGAGAACTGCGTACGGCAGGCTCGCGCGGTAGGCGCGACGAACGGGGAGAAGCAGCGCGTCCACGGGGAGGAGGCCGATCATCTCCGCCACCGCGACGAGGCACCACAAACGGCCGCACCGCTGGTTAGCTTCGAGCGGCAAGTGAGTCGGAACAGCAGAGACACCCGCGGGAGACAAAGCCTCCAGAAAAAACTGGTGAAGTGTAGACGCCACATCCTCCCTCTCCGATGACAGGTCGAACTGTCCAGTCCCGAGAAAAGTCGAAAAAGCAGAACCGGCGGCAGATGAGCCAGAAGAAGAAGAAGAGACGAGAGATGACGAAGAAGACGAAGAAGACGAAGAGGAACAGCAAGAAGAGGAACAAGAAGAGGAAGAAGAGGAAGTAGACGAGGAGGAAGAAGACGAGGAAGAGGAAGAGGAAGAAGACGAGGAGGAAGAGGAAGAAGACGAGGAAGAGGAAGAGGAAGAGGAAGAAGACGAGGAAGAAGGGAGACTGAGAGATCCCCTTCTGCTCTGCGTTGGAGAAGGGGATCGACTGGCAGCGGACGGCGGCGGAGAAGACTTCGTCGACGGTTTTCCTCTGGATTTCAGGAACTTTGCTGGTTCCTCCGTTTTCTTCTTGTCGTCGTCTGTGAGCGCTCCGGCAGCCGCGACGAGGACGGCTCCGGTCGCGCGTCTCCGCTCTTCGTGTCTCCGCTTTTCTGTCTCGGCGCGAGCGCGCGAGTCCTGCAGAAAACGCTGGTGCTGTTCCTCTTCGTGGTTGTACATGAGGACGAAGAAGAGAAGCAGCAGCTCGGCCTTCACGAGCCCAGAACCGGGCAAGCGGCCCAGGACGCGCCCAAACGCGGAGACAGGGAAGAGCGAGGAGCCTGCTCGCAAAGACTGCAGCGGAAAGGCTTGCGTGTGCACAGCCTCCAGAAGTTTCTCAGCAGAAGGAAACGCGAGGAGACGCAGAACCGCCAGTGGGAGAACAGGCCGCGGCAGCGGCAACGACGCGTCGAAGAGCTTCAGAAAAAGCAGTTGCCCGTACGCAGGACCTGCTTGGCGGACGGCAGACAAGACTTTCTGGGTGAAGGAGAAGACAAACGGTGGAGCATACGTCGACGAGGAAGCACAGGCGAAGGGAGTCGAACTGAAGACCGTCAACAGAGCGTCGATCAGCGTTTCTGCAACCTGCGCCAAGCCGAGGAAAGAGACGAATGACGCAGAGTCAGGTGTGAGTCACGGACGAGAGGCAAAGCGAAGCGAGAGCCCAGGGAAGGTGGGGAAGAAACGAAGGGAAATGAAAACCAGAGGACGCCCACCGCAGCGCAGAAAAGGAAGCGTTGAAGAGGAAGCTGAAGACGGGACTTGTCTACAGAAGCAACAGGGCGACATAAAGCGATCCTCCGCGCTTCCTCGAAAACCGAGAAAAGTCAGGAATCCCAAAAAACCACAGTGCTCGCAATTTCTCTTCCCTCGCTGTGGCTATTCGCCGCCAGAAGAAAGGTGCAAGCATTGCCTCGCATACACAATAGAACTGTGTACATCTAATACGTATCTATCGACTCAAACTCGCAATGAAACACTGGTCGAAACATGGAGACAGAGACATCGAGAGATACTTTGTCACGACTGCACAGTCGTGCTCCTCGAGAGAAAACTTCGCAGGGTGTAGGAGGGGAACGAAGAGTCGGAGGCCTCGACCCCCCTTTCTCTGGACCTTTCATAGCCACACAACGTAGTGCCTATCAACATTCACCAATTCGCTTCCTCTTTCTGAACCCACATCAGGATCCGCAAGCGTTTGAGCCTCTCTTTATCCGAGTTCGGTTCTGCATTTTTCTCCCGCACATTATTTGAACAGAGACAATGTCGACTTTGATGAGTTCATAGCAGTACATGGTCGACCTTAACGCTTTGGCTTCTCGGTGCCGGATCCCTCTTCCATTCGCTCATCGGCCCGACAACCATCACCACGACCACAGACAGAACCTCCACAGCGAGTACATGCATAGATTCGTCTTGAAACGTATATGCACAAAGATGAACACAGATGTCAGCTTTCATGTTTCTCTCGATCTATGCATCATTATACATATATATATATATATATATATATATGAATATCGATGTTTATTTTCATGTGTCTTTCGGTATAAGCATATATTCGCACGTATATATATATATATATGAATATGCATATACAAGCGTGTTTCTGCGGGTATGTTTTTCATGCGCGACTTGTGTTTTTGAGATGTTGATTCTGAAGCTGAGAGATGCAGAAGCGCGTTGTTCGTATGTTTCTTACGTGCAGTCCACGTTCCAGCTGTCCTGGGTGGAGGAGCGCCGCGAGGATGGTGTCTCTGACAGTGTCTCCTTCTCCTTCGTCGCATTGCTTTGGAGTCTGTGCAGAGGCCTCTTTGTCTCCTCGATCTTGCTCCCCTGTGGGCAAAGCGAGAAGGATGTCTCCTGGCCGGAGGCCGAGTTGCTGAATCGCAAAGAAGTTCGTCGCGTTTTTCCACGCGTTCAGCGCTTTCTCTGGATCCGCGTCTTGGTCTCTCTCGGCTGTGCTCCGCTTCTCCGCGAGTCTCTCGCTTGCATGCGCTTCCAACATGGAGAGACTTCGGGCATGGCCCTCGAGCCAGTCTGCGGCGAGAGCTTCGAGGGCAAAGGCAAGGAGGGGCATCCGCGAAGCACAGGACGAGTCCGCGGCGAAGAGGAAGGTCGAACGCGATGGGGGACGAGGCGTTGAAGCCGCGACAGATGATGCCGAAGAGACTCGCTGCGCGCGCGAGCGTTTCTGCACTCGCTTCGCAATCGACACACCCTCAAGCAGCGCCTCACGCGACTTCAGCTGCGAAGTCGGATTCCGCCTCTCTGTCTCCTCTTCGCCGCAAGCAGGCTCTTCGCTCTTCTTCATGTCCTGCTCTCCGACAAACTCGCCACTCTCCGCCTTCTCTCGCATTCGCTTCCTCCCTTCCACGCTCGACGCAGCCGCAGCAGCGACAGAAGAAGAGGACGAGGAAAGAGAAGAAGGGAGATGAGAAGAAGAAGAAGAAAGCGCGGAAGAAGCAGAAGAGGAAACCGGCGACGCCTGGGCTGTCTCTGGGAGCGTTCCACAGGCGATGTCTCTGTGTTGGTGCCCATATGTTTTCGTTGCCTGTCGAGACAGCAACTGGAGTTTGCGGGGAGAGAGTTGAAGAAGAAAAATGGGAAGCAAAAGCGGAAGAAATGGCAGCCATGACCGCGACAGAGAGGTCGGACGTTGCCTGTGGCAAAGCACGGCGCAAACATCTTCACAGAAGAGCGCAAGGACATTTCTCGCGTGCAGTATCGTCAACGACGAACTACAGGAGAACGAAGAAGAGGACGCAGAAGTCGAGAAGAGAGAAACGAGCCATGCATAACTTCTCTGTCGATCTGGCGTCGTGCATTCTCGCGACGAAGAAGCAGCAAGCGATGGTTCGGATGCTGCGGAGCCTCTGGCGACTCCCTCTGGTCGGTGAGAAGCGAGAGAAGACGCTTCGTCTCCACCCTCTCTTGCGTCGTCGCTCTTTTCTCTTTTTGCCGCAGGCCTGCCCTTAGGATCCGCAGAAAAGACACCCGAACGAACAGCCGTCTCGCCTCCTTTCGCGCCAGCAGCCAGACTCTGAGCTCCCTGTTGCCTGCCTCCCGCCGAAAGAGACGACGCGACAGAAGAGGAACAAGACGACGAAGAGCAAGAGGAAGCAGAAGTAGCGCGAATGGAACAAGGCTGCGCAGATGCGAGAACGTCGTCGACCGAGAGCTGCGAAAGTGCCTCGACAAAAGTGATTTGTGCGGGAGTAGCGATTTTCTCTAAAAGAGCAGAGAGATGAGGAGGCGTCGTCGCATAGTGTGTCTTCAGCTCTAGCAGGAGAGGAAGCAGAGGAAGGAATCCGGGTCTCTCTCTCCAGTGGAAGCGAGAAAGAGAAGCAAAGTCGGAGAACTCGAGACAGCTCGCGATCTCCTCCATGGTGTGACGAAGATCAACACACGAGTCACGAACATGAAACGAGCAGAAGGCTCTCTACCTGAGTGTCCTTCAGAAATGCGAATTGGAGACTCGGTGGAAAGCGAGCCTCCTCCTTGTCAAACGCTGGGAATGAAAGAAAAGACGAGAGAAAAAGAGCTTCATCGGAAAAAAGGGAGGAAACGTAGAGGCCGAGGGCTCTGGATCTCAGCGCAGCTGCTCTTGTCTTCCTCGCGTCACACCTCTCTGTGTCCGGAAGCCGGAACTCTTCCGTCTCTCCTGTCCACCCCGGTTTTCCTCCAGTCCAGTAAAGATACAGGCATCTGTAAATCTATATAAATACGTGAATGTAAATATACGGAATCGTAGGGACTTTATGTGGCTGCGATCTTCGCTGCGTCGCCTGTGCCACGGAGACAGGATAACCAGATCTGTTGCCATGTCTGTGTGGCCGAACAACGAGAACCGTTGGAGTTCTCATTCAAACTTTCCCTCGGTTTCCGACTTTAGGAGAAGGAAGGAAACGTCGCCTCCAGCGTCTCCTCTGGATTTCTCCCGCTTTCTTTTCACCTGGGTGTTCCGAAGAAAAAAAGCCGCATGCACGGATCTGCCGCAGACCTCAAAAGAACCACACCGGAGGCGAGGAAACCGCAGTCCAGAGGAAGTAAATGTGATGGAAAGGAGTCTCTGGAGAGCCGATGAAAAAGGCAAAGCAGACGAAACGACGAGAGGAGAAAAACCCACGACTTGAAAAGTCCACGATGCATGCCGCTGCTTTTCCGTAGCATGCACGCTATGAAGACAACGCCGGTGTTGTGAGCAAACGTTCTACGAACGAAATGCGATAACTAACACAGCTTCGGCCTGCGCTCTTGTCTCAGTGCTCAAGGAAGAAGCACTGTAGCGGAATTCAAAGGAAGCAGTGCTCCCAGGAAAAGTTCCCGGATTCGGTTCGAAGCTCTGCATTGGACGAAAAGAATGTTCTTCTGTTTCCTTCTCTGTCGGGTGGTCGCCTCTTAATGGAAAGAGCAACACTATAATGAAACTGGGGACAGGGAAACAAGGACCTTCACGAACTAAAGGAGTGCTGTCTTGTTTGAAGTGTTCCCTCCGGTTTCGTGTTCAGTCAGCTGCACCACTCACTTGCTGTCGCTCGCTGTGCCTGCGCGAGTTTCTATGTAAAACTGGGAAGTCCGTTTTCTTTACTTTGTTCTTGTTCGTTCTTTGCCGTTCCTTTCTCACTTTGTACACCTCTGTCTCTTTTCTTATCGTTCTCGAGGGGCTCTTCAGCGTCCTTTTGCATCGGCGGGGTCACACGATTCATGTGCCTCGAGTCGCAGAAACGATGGAGAAAAGCAAATCGAAAGGAAGAGCTGCTTCCATGCAGTTCTTCGGCGTTCAGTTTTTAGAAATGCTGCACACGGAGAAGTATAAGTATATACACACATAGTCACCTTTGTATCTGTTTACAATGTATATATGAACATGTATATACTTGGAGAAAGAGAGTGGAACTGCGTCTGCTTCGGAAAATACGTTTCGGTGGGTTTGGGATTGGCGAATTGCTTCACAAATGTTTTCTCTGTGTCGACGCAGGTGTGGTAGTTTTCTTTGATGAACTCAACGACGGTACAGAAAAAAGAGTGAGCTTCTTCAGGCCGAGATCACAGGGAGGAATTTCAGCGGAAACTTGCTTTCTTAGGTACCTCTCTGTATGTGGGAAGTCTCTCTGGGTTTTCATGGTTCATTCTGCACCCCCGGCTTCTTGCCGCACGAAATCAGCCAACGTCAGATTTCTCCTCTTCTTCGAAAGAACTTTAACCATATGCTTCGCCGGTCGGTTTTGAACTGGACCGCCAAAGAAGCAGCCCTCTGTCATCTCGTGCCATTCTCCGAGATTGTCAGGCAGATATCAGGAGGCACTTTGTGAAGAGGCTCCTAGTTCGCTTTTCCGGTAGTAACCCAGTGCGTTCTTCGACGTCTCTCTGATTTAGGTGAAATGGTTGACGCATAATTCTCTCAACTTGTTGAGTTACCCATGACTTCAGATGTTTCTGTTATCTGACCGCCGTAGAGTCGTTCCAACTTTGGAGATAGGAAGAGTGATCTGTCGTGACGAAGTTTCAATGATGGAAAGTGGTGGGGTTTCTATCGAGTAGGCACAACTGGCGAGATTGTCCCACTTGCGTTCGTCTTTTGTCTCGATGACTCTGTGATTAATCACTCGTGGCAAGGGAGGAAAGAACCAGACACTACGCAGCTAGCCTGTACAGTGTCTGCGGTGGCCATCATGAAACGAAGGCAGTAAACATCGTTAAAAACCACAACTCTTTTTACTGTGGCTCCCTCGCATCGGCAGCTGAACACTGCTCTTGTAACAATACTACGAATCTTTTGTCGATCACGCAAGCGGATTTACGACTAAGCGGTGAGCGAGAAGCTTCGCTACCTCGGGGGAAACATGTGCTGCTCATACACTCCAGGATGGAAAATTGGAGAGAAACTGCAGCAAACGCGTCAGTGTAGAGCGCAGAAAGCTCTCTTAGCTCGAATGTGTGACGTCCTTATGACGAACCCCACGAGAAAACGCGAGCATGTTCTTGAGTGGAAATCGTGATATCCGTGAATGTGTGCCGACCTTGTTCGCCGCGAACCGCTTTGCACATCTGTTGGAAACTTCCGCGCGAACTGCTCCGGCAATGGCAGCACGAATTCGGTGCTTGGCAGCCTCACGTGTCACTCTCGTATGGCCAAGACGAAAGCGACAGAAAGCTTCCAAATTTCCCAGAGTGAAAACCCACCACGGTGTGTGGACTCGTATGCAGACAAGGACTGGACAATTGCGGTCTGTAGGCCGCACTACAAGGTGGGCGTTGCCATCCGACGTCTCGATTCACGTGATACGTTCGCAAAATCTTGATTGTATCAAGTGTGGAGCGCATCGGTGACTCTACAGAACGTAGTCCCTGCTGAGAATCTGGAGCAGCTCTTGCCCTGTTCGAGATCACTTGTGTCATGTGTATCCGTTTAGGTTTTCTGACCAGGTTCCGGTGTCCCGTTTCTTTCCTGAGTTTTCTTTTCACGTGAAGGCAACGGCAGCAACACGCAGATTCTCGAGGACTCGATCCATCACAGGGTGACTGTGGTAGTAGCAATTGATGCACTTGAGTTGTTCTGCTCTAGAGCAGTGGCGACTTTCGCTGCATTTTTAGCGTCTACGCACGGCCACAAAGTTCCCTGTTTAGGTGCTTGGATTCTGCTTCGTATCGCCGCAGTTTTCTGTAGAAAGTATCCATCCAGAGACTGAACGTCATAAATGGACCCGTGTTTTCCGTACAGACGAGCACAAGGAAGGCGACATAAACCAAAGTGAACATTTTGATGGTCATGCAGCTCGTGTACAACTGGTTTCTGCTCCGCGATACGTCACCACTGCATATATTTCCGTGTCGTCAGGGTCACCGCCTCGTGAAATGAACACTTTTTCGCGCGAAAGTTATACAACCAAGAAAGGCAGACGCGAAAACGGCGTTTGTTATTTGAAGCTTCGTTTAAATCCTCTTGTTTCACAGGAGATCACAACTGAAGGGAGAGAGGAAAACAGTAGCTGGCAGCTACGTCCCTTGATTTGGCAGCTGCGAACCCACCAAAACAGATGGTGACCCAGAGAGCATTTCCGATTGCAAATCCACGCCTTGTGTAGTTCAAAAATAATCTCTTACTAGCAAAATAATTCATCCAGCACAACGTACGCAAAGGGCTGTTCCGGGAATTGAACCCGGGACCTCTCGCACCCAAAGCGAGAATCATACCACTAGACTAAACAGCCTGGGAGTCACTCTCAGTCTCTTGACAGTGTCACTTCCCTAGGCGCCTGCTAAGAGAACTCAATATGCGTCAGGGAACGTTACTTTTCCAGTATTTCTACGTCCCTGTTTAACAGACTCCTTTCCTGCACCTCTGAAAACGAGACAGGCGCCTGAGTCTCCGTATTTTCGCCAGCAAACGCACCCTCTGTATCAATGGAGAGGGATTGCAGGTTTTTCGGCTGAAGCTCCATAGAACGCTGGGTTCCCCACCTCTAAAAAGCTACGGATTTTGATCTCAGCCGATTCGTGCGGCGTCAAAACTCTTTTCCTACCCGAGGATTCGCGGGCCAGTCGCTTGTTCCCACCTCTCGATCTGTGATTCCCGCGAGGTGTTTCCCTCCCTAAAGAGTTCCCTGTTGGCGCGAACCTAAGCCCTCGTGTGTGGTAACAGGAATTCATCCATTACGCCTGGGATATGCAACACCGCTCAGAAAACACCCAAAAAAGCTAGACTCTTCCTGTCGTACTTGAAACAGCGTACAAACACCCTGTGTACAGCAAATAAAGCATGCTGCGTGGGAGAGTTGCTGCACCCATCATAGCAGGACGCGAGTGAATCCTCAGAGGAACTCGCTGAGGCTTTTGGATTGCCCGGTCGCCATGTCCCTGACAGTTCCGAAGCACTAAGAACCGAGACAGCTTTCTTCTCGACCTCGTGGAACACTAGGTGTTTCAGATCGCACTCTCTCAGGGACACACGGAAGTGATTTTCAGATGGAGCTACCTGTGCCAACGCTTCTCACGCAACTCAATTTACAGAACCTCCATACGTTTTTCTTCCGCATAAAGTACCCCGCAGAAAAGTTCTGTATACTTGACTTGCATGTGTGCGTGGCACTTGATGCATTTGTCGATCCATCGTCACGAGTGCGATTCTCGCTCTAAATCCAAAATAGAACGGGTCTCGACTTCCGTGTTGGCGCCTCCACCAACCCTCGCGATTCTTGCCGAGTCTGCAGCGGAAAAGTTCGCAGCGAACCGGGGTAGGAAAAACAGGAGAGAACCGGACGGCGCTGGTGTAAAAACGATCCGCTTCTGTGTGTTTTGAAGCCTTATGTTTACCTGCGTGAATCCTCTCGGAGAGTCTACGTCCCATTTCTGCCAGAATTGAAGACGCACTTCGTCCTCGCTTTCTGTCTCCTCCCAGAGTATCAAACTTTCGTTTTTCGAGACACTCAGTTCGCCAAAACATCAGTCCTCCGCCTCTGCATGTTTCTGGAGAACTTTTTCCGGGGATTGCCACGGCAGCAGAAGGTGTTGTGGCACTGCATGCATGGATACGGCTGTCCTTTGGAGTTTTCCTTCGCCCTGGCCGTTTTTTCCGGTGGCTTTTCGCTGTTTTCGCTCGAGCTTCTCCCTTCCAATGCGTCGCAGAGAGAAACTCGGAAGAACTCGCTCATTCTCTCGTGTACGTCGCCGTCGAGCGCGCGCCTCTCGTGATTTACCCGGCGGCCACCGTCCATAATTGCAAAAATGGAGCGGCTGTGTTTCCGTCTCCTCTGAAATCCTTTTCATTCCCTTGCACAGAGAAGCTCTCTTCTTCTGCTGCCATTTCTCTGCACCTTGATTCTCGACGGCAACCACCAGCAGCAACGTGTAGGGGTTGTCCTTTTGTGTGCACACAAGCCTTTTCGCCGCAGGTTTACCGCGGCTTTCTTCTGGGAGGGGAGGTCTCTCTTTTCCCTCTGCTCGAGTTTTTCTTCTAAGAGGTTGAAGGAGGAAGAAGGTGCACAGGCAAGCTCCGAATCCCGCAAAATGGTGGATGCGGTGTCTCTCGTGTCTTGCCGAGCTCGGCACAGTCACTCGCTCTTCGCGTTTTCCTTGTCTCGTCGCTCGTGCATCCAGAAGTACCGCTTTTTCTCCTACGTAAAGTCTTTTCCCTCCTCTCTACCTTCTCCCTCTCGCTCCTCTTCACCCTTCACTCTCTCTCCTCGTCGCAGGTGTCTCCCTCCTCTCGTCTTGCCCCTCGAGGCTGCAGGGCATCTCGCGCCTGCTCTCCACTCCGGCTCTGGAATCAGCTGTCCTCGTTCCTCCTCTTTGTCTCTCTCGTCCTCTTCTCCTATGCGTACTCCGCCTTCTTTTTCTCTGAGCCTTCCGCCAGCTCAGCCGCCTTCTCTGTGCTTTTCCCCAACCTCCCGCCTCTCAGCTCCCGTTTTCCCCTGGTCTTTCTCTCGCCAGCTGTCTCTGGCGACCTTGGCGCCGCTCGCAAGTGTCTCCCCCTGGAAAAAGGCAGCCGCGCTTCCCAAGCCTGACGGAGCCGCAGCTGTTTCCGACGAACGGACTTCCGCAGAGAGGGCCGACGCCCTTGCAGGTGCCTGGAGAGCTTCGGCTTCGCATGTTGAGGATCGATTTAAGCAGGCAAGCTTTGCAAACGCAGAGAGAGGAAGAAAGAGTCAGGAACTCTGGGGACGCTACAAAGAGCAGAGCAAGGGAGAATGAAGAGAAGCGGCAACGATGAGTCAGAGAAGAGAAGGCTGGACGACAGAGGAGAAGACAAGGAAGATACTGCAAGAAACCAAGAGAGAAGGAGGAGGATCCTCTGGTGTGTCGACTTTGGGGGGACAGGAAGATCGACATACAGCGCTAGTCAAGAAAGCAAAAGAACGCTCCATATGCAAGGGGAGTGCCGATGCAGTTCTGTTCTTCTCTGCTACGTTTTTTCCTTTTGTCACCCGAGACACACGGAAAGAAGGAAAGCGGGCGCATGAGTCGAGGTTTGTTCTCCTTCCCAGCACTTGGACCAACTGAAGGCAGAAGACGAAACACTCGGGAAACGTTTCTTGGGCAGAAAGCCTGAATCGCCTGTGGCTCAAGTTGAAAAAATGCCTCACAATCTCTCTTTCCTCCTTCATCGAGTTGTTCTCTTTCCTCTCCCCTTCTGTAGAAAATCTCACTCACTCGTCTCTCTCTCCGTCCCCTTCTTCTCCCTCTTCTCCCTCTTCTTCTCCCTCTTCTCCCTCTTCTTCTCCCTCTTCTCCCTCTTCTTCTTCTTCTTCTTCTTCTTCTTCTTCTTCTTCTCTCTTGTCTTCTGTCTCTTCGTCTCCTGTGTCTGTCTGCGTTGTGCGATGCTCGATGACTGTCTGGTCTTTGCTTTTTTCCAGGCATTCCCAGAAGTACGAGGGACTCTCTTAAACCACATCGCAGGCCTGGACCTCCCCGCTTCTCTCTCTGCCCGTTTGCTGAGCTACTACGCGCGTCTCCTCGACTATACATGCTCCGGTGAGTGCCTGGATGCAGGTCCAGACAGGCGGCTACCAACGGGTCGTCGTCGTTGTCTACACTGAGTGCATGCAGTTGCCGGTGTCTCAAAAAGTCCGTTTGAATCCCACTAGATCGATTGCAGACGCGCCTGGTCTTTCCTGATGGCGCTTCTCCCCTGTTCTCTCTCTCTCCGACTCCGTCCCCTTGTCGCGCCTTTGCAGGGGGAAAACTCACGCGCGGCATCCTCGTCCTCTACGCTGCCGCCGCTGCATCTCACGCCCCCGTACTTCCACCTCCGTCTCCGTCTCCTGCTGCTGCTCCCGCCTCTTCTGCTTCTTCTGTCTCTTCTTCTCCTTGCTCGTCGTCTCTGGCGGAGTCAGAGCGTGTGCCTGGTTCTGCGCTTTCTCCGGCTCTTCCGCCGTCGTCTTTCCGCTGTCTGGCTGCTCTCGGCTGGTGCGTCGAGCTGCTTCAGTCATGCTTTTTGGTCATGGACGATGTGATGGACCATTCCCTCACTCGGCGGGGGAAACAATGTTGGTATCGCTGCGACGGCATTGGCGTGAGCAACGCGGTGAACGACTCTCTCGTCCTTGAGGCTGCGGTCTACAGGTGAGACCGGCTTCTCGCCGGCAAGGAGAAACCTTGTGCATCAAATCCGTCTGGAAAAACTTCTGCAACAGAGAGCGGTCGGCCCGCATCCACGAAGCGCCGGCTGCTCGGCACCTGCTGCGAAGAGACTCCAGTCGCGGTCTTGTTTTTGCCTCCCTGTGGTCGCGTCTAGAGCGGAAGCGAGATGAACTCGAACGTGGAAAACGAGGAAACCTGTGTGCCTGGCGTAACACCACTGGAGACCAAACTGCATGACGCTCAACTCTGTACACTGTATATGGTTTTGACCAGTCGTTCCCAACTTAATATAGTTCATCACGCATAACTAAAATATATACGTATATTTATATATATATATATATGGATGTTTATATAATTATTTTTATGTATATATAAGTATATAGGGGTGTATGACTGATTAGATGTCCTCGTTTGTGGCTAGTGGCTATTCTGGTTGACATAGATATGAAGTTTGAGATACTCCACCACATTCCGGTAAAACTAGAGTGTGTACTTCTGGACGTCTAAGGCGCCAAGCTCGGTGTTGGGGCATATCTCGACATCCAGAGTGCACAGAGGCGTTGAACTCTGCATTCATTTGTACGTTTTACAGAATCACAACTGATCCATCTGTTTAAAAATTGGGGTTTAGAGTTTTTTGGTTGCGCGAGTGCTGTGTTGAAGCATTTTGCAACAGCCAGGCTGTGTTTCTTTGCCGTGTGCCCCCGTTTCTTCTGGGGAGGGAGATGCAACAAGTGCATGTCACGGTGATTCTCGTTCTTTGCCAACAACTCTTTTCTCCGCTGTTTTTCTGCCGTTGACGCGCTGAGCAGTGGTGAGCAGATCCTGTCGCATTTCGTTCGCACTCGTTTGTTTGTTCCAGAGTTCTTCGCGAGTATCTCGGGGACCACCCGGCGTATGCGCAGCTCCAAGATCTCCTCCTTGGAAACACTTTCACAACTCTCATTGGCCAGCACTTGGATTCCGAAGATGCACTTGCAGCTCTCAGTGAAGCATCCCAGAATCTGGAGAGTCGCCAGAGCGAAGATAACAGCTCTGCCTCCTCTGCAACAGCTGCAGGCTCTTCCCTGTTGCGTGACGCATCCTTAAGCGACAAGGACTTTACGCATCATTCTTATGTGTCTTCTTCTCTCTCTTCTTCCCGTTCGTCTCCTTCTCTCTCTGCTTCCTCTCTTCCTTCCTCGGAGGTTCTGGCGCAGAAGCTCGCAGATCGCCAGGCGACGGTTGCGCGTCTGAAGACCAGCCACTACTCTTTCTACTTGCCCACGGCTCTGGGTGAGACTCTTTTTTCTCGTAATCATATGCGGTTTGAAGTTGAAATGGCTTTCCGACTTGTTGCACTACACAACTTTGCTCGCTTCGCTGCTCTAGACACACTGCAGACGTCAGAAAGAAGTTGCTGGAGGACGGCTTTCTCCACGAGATACCTCCGAGACAGAGAACGCTTTTCCGCGGTATTTCGTACCGAAAGAGGAACGAGGAAGCAAACGGAGAGCGCGAAGACGGGGAAGAAGGCACAAAGGACGATTCAGATGGAGACGCACAACAGGAAACCGGAGAAGCAGTGAAGAATAGGCAGAAGAAAAGAAGAAACAGACCCCCCTTCATTAAGCTAGCTCTCGTCGGAGAGGCGAAGGGATGCGTGGATGTTTCGCAGGCTCTGGTGGCCAGAGGAGCGCTGGCGTTGCGAAAGCGCATGCGTTTTTCACGAGAGAAGAGACTTTGGTGTCGTGGCATCTTGGTTTCTGCAGTTTTTTTCTCATTTTTGCCTTCTATCAGGGATGACTTACGGTGGGCTCACAGACCCGGCACTCATGGCCCAGGCGAAGGAGCTTTGTCTCGCAATTGGAGAATACTTTCAGGTCTGATTTATGATTTCCCTCTCTTATGGAACAAAGACACACACAAACGCATGTGAACGCGAATAGATACCCTCGTATTCCATGTTTAAACACGCAGTTAAGTACAAGTATATATATCTACATATATGAGTGTATATATATATATATATATATATATGTATATATGTATATATATATATATATATGTTTATATGTCTGTAATTACAAGCACGTGGAGGCAAGCACTGGTCTTTTTCTCCCGAACCTTCTGTCTCAGTCTCTACTTGTGAGTCGCTCCGTTGCCGCCTTGCGCGCCTGCTAAGCATCTGCATGCATGCAAAAACAGGCTATGTATCGAGTTATTATTCTTGCGCTCGGCCGCGTAAAGGAAGCGAGGGCGAAGAGGGGCGAGATGTCTGGTGTGCGTTCGCTCCGTTGAGTTCGGTATTTGCGTGACACAGTCTTTCTCTTCCTCTCCGATCTGGACAAACTGAGATTGTGGGTCTCTTTCTCAGGTGCAAGATGACTACCTCGACTGCTTCAGTGATCCAAAGATCTCCGGAAAAATCGGAAGCGACATCCAAGAGAAAAAGTGCTGCTGGCTTTTTGTCCAGGTGAGAAAACCAACAGAGTTCACCTCTGAGTATAAATGCGCATTGTAGAAAAAAACATTTGAAGCAACACATATTTAAGTGGCTATGTGTCTGCATGCGCGATGCGTAAGTATCTGTGTGCATGCAAATGCGGCTGCATGTACGCTTTTTCGATTTCCAGGGATCAACGGGGAATACGAGGGACAACTGTGCGCTCAGAGGCTCATCGTAGACCTTTCGCTTTGTTGCAGGTCTCTTGCAAAGGTCGTTCCTCGGCAAATAAACACTCGCAGAGATACATATACGGAAATGTATCTCTAAAAAAAGCTGTCTCACATGCGTACATGCTTATATATATATATATATATATAATCAGGTATGCATATATAGGTATGTTTGTATCTCATCTGTATATGTGTAGGGAGACAAATGCAGAAATGCGTCGTTGTCAAACGCGGTCTAGACTTGTAAAGACGAATCAGCTTCTCTTCTTTTCAGGCTGTGAGGCGAGCTAGCCGCGAGGACCTGGCACAGCTCCTTCGGGTGTATGGACAACCTGAGTACGTCGACTGGGTGAAAGATCTCTACCGTCGTCTTGACTTGACCTCCTTGTATTTTCAGTATGAGGAAGAAACTCTGGCGAAGCTGAGAAGGTAAGTGCACTGGATGTATTCTCTTCCTGGAAAAAAGCGAAGCTTCATTACGTTTTTCAGTTGATAAGCACAGCACAACTGCTTCGTCAACTCTTTGTCGTTCAAATACAATAACCCATCTATCCACATATATATGTATATATATGTATATATATGTATATATATGTATATATATATATATATGTATATGTATATATATATATATATATATATGTATATATATGCGCATGCGTGGCCTTCTTCTGTAAGCAGCTCTTGCTGGTGTGTATTTTCTGTGTGCTTTTCGCTGTGGTTCGTCGGCACTGGGAGCCCATGGGTTCCATTTTTTCGTTCGTCTTGGTGGAAACAGGCTCATGGGTGCCCGTGTGTTTCTCGCAGGTCAGTTTCTTCGTTCCCACATGACGGCATGAAGGCCTTCTTCGGCCTCGTCCTCGGGAGGCTCCACAAACGGCAGAAATAGGAAGTCCGCGTTCCTCCTTTTTCTTTCCTTTTTTCTCCCCTTTCTTTCGTTTTCTCTCCCTTTTCTTTCGTTTTTTCTCCCCTTTCTTTTCTTCTCTTTTCTTCTCTTTTCTTCTCTTTTCTTCCTCTCTTTTCTTCCTCTCTTTTCTTTACTTGCCGTTCTCCGTCACTGTCTCGTTCACGAGCGCGTGTCGCCATTGCCGTCTCCTTGCCGACCAGAGACAACAGCGAACGTAGAACGTGACTGCCGGTATGTGAGAGAGAAATCAAAGTGTCTTGAGTCAACAGTCACGGAGGAAGCCACTGAAGAGAATCTCTGTTTCCCGGTGCATTTCCAAAGAGGAGAACGGACCAGAGAAGTGCTCCTTAGTGGCACTACAGAAATGACAATTTTCAGTTGAAAAGCCCCAGAAAACCGACTGGGTTGAAACTGTCTTGTGGTCTTCAAGAGCTCGTTCCCCGTCGCAGGAAAGATCTCTGTAGTATACAGCGTGAGTCCGGACCTGGGCTGATTAAAAGTTGCCAGGTGCCACTGAGGCAAACACCGGTTCCAGAACCGTGCACTCGATCTGCAGTGCAGGAATGACAAGTTCTCTTTTTTAAAAGCAAAGACGCAGGAACGTGTGTCTCAAGTTCCTTCTACCTGTTTAGCTCACTGCGTACTGAGGATGCGTCGATAGAAACGGTCAAGAACAAGGTCTTCTCTTTCACTTGTCGCTGTTCCACGGACGCGACTCGTGGAAGATGGCGAATTCGCAAGTGTATCTCTTCTTTCTTTGCGTACACAAAGGAAGTAGCCACACTGTCTGCGATACGGCGGTTCCCCGTGAGGTAGTCGACTCACTTGTACGTTAAAGATGGGTCTGAATTTTTCACAGGCCGTTTACTCTATTGCTTCCACTAAACAGATTCTTCATCGACTGAAAAGAACAACAGGGCTCTCTTCATTGTGCTGGCACTAGTCCCGATAGAATGCTAAAACTGCAAGCGTAGCAGGGCAGGTGCAAAGCGTTCTCGTTCTGTAGCAACCTAAACTCTTCCAACACAAAGAAAAGCTGTAATCGGCAAAGTGTGAGTGAGGAATTCTTCATAAATTTATTCGATGCTTCCTTCAGTTGCTTGTATCTGTAAAACGATCCCCTTCTCAATTATGCTGGTTAAAAAGTCCACCCTTCATTCGGCAGCCAAGTGCTACATCAGGAGTCCAACGGGTCGTCTCTACTCTTCAGCACAGCTTGCAGTTGCGATTCCGTCAGGGAAAACATAAAGAAGAGGAAACTCAGTGTGTGCGTTTTTCTTCGTTTGTGCATGGACTCGGTGTATACTTGAATCCGCTTTCTGGATACACCTGAACCTGCTTTCTGGGTGCACCCGAGTTCTCTCTTTTTCTTCTCCGAGTTCAGAGAGAAAATACTCCGTTCTGTGGGGACTAGCAGTCTCGCTCCTCGCCCTTGCTTTTTTCGCTGTCTTCGCTATCTTGTCTTTGCGACAACAACTGTGTCTTTCATGAAAGACTGAATTTATTTCGCGAGCCAACATTTTCTAGAACTGTATACAGATCTTCTGTTGATAGTAGAGAAAATAGATTTATTTTTTGACTTGAGCCTTCAGAAAAGTCGACAGATTTTCTATTTATGGTAGAAAAGGTTTTTTCACGCATTCGTCTTTAGTATGAGACAGGGTTTCTCATACAGGTTTAAACGTTGATGTATTTCGCGAGTTAACATTTTAGATGCATGCATTCGGACTTCCTGTTGATCTCGCGGCTTTTTTCGACGTAGTTTCGAAGACCCTCGTTCGTCGACGTGTAACTGCGAGCGGACGCGTCGCGCAGAAAACTGCTTTTTCTTTTCTCCCGTTCTCTCCTGCTCCACTCTCTGCTTTTTCTGAGTCTCGCTGAGATCAAGTGTCTCCTCTTCTCCCCACGCTGCGTCGCAGTGCGTTTGCTGCGTTCAACTGAAACTCAAAGGAAATGCAGCAGCGAAAACGGCAGTCGCGGAGATTCCCCAGAAGCATGTTCTCTCAGTCGACGCAAACGGTTTCATCTCTGAAAGCGAAGAGGAGCTGAGGAAGCAGTCGGCGGGGCGTTCTCTACTCCATTCAGTCTGCCCATGTCGCTCCCCGCATATCGAAGTTTAACATGAGTCAGAAACACACAGACGCGCAGACAGACGTTTCTCGCATGTCAGTTGAAACTCCTGCAGAAAGATCACTTCGACGTACAAAGGAGGGAACGACTCCGCAGTGCCACCCTGGGTGCCCTGCAGGCGTCTCCCCGGTTCTCTTCTTCGTCGCACTCCCGCTGGCCTCGTTGCTCAACCACAAGCACAAGCCGGAGACCAGCGGCGAAAGATTCTTTTCCTGCGATGGCTACTCGAGCAGATCCGCACTGAAAAAAGGATGCATCAATGCGTCGCCAGGTGTCGGTCGCGCTTGCGGGTCGATTTGCAGTAAAGAGGCCACAAAGTCTGAAAAAATTCGGTGGTGCGGCAGGACGAGGGCCTGAAAGAAGAAAAAACCTTCAGTCTTCGAACACTGGTGCAAAAATACCAACAAATATGCAAAAAAGAGATGAAAATATACACATATATGCATATATATATATATGTGGATGCATATGCATATTGAATATAATGCGCATGTAGATAACGATGAATCAAGATGAATGTATCTCCATAAATAACTATCTATATAAGTGTCGATTAGGAAAATTCACGGAGAAAAGGAAATAGATAAGGACAAAAAAAAATAACGTAAAGAAAGAGCACATGTGTAAAAAAGGGAAATGCATCTAAATAATCAACTGTTGTACACATGCGTATGAAAGACATGTAAACGATTCAGCTCTCCCAGAAACAGTAAACATCTGCGTGAACGGGTCGACTAGAAAAACACTGTTGAATGTGTGAAACTCAAAAACTCTCACCTGAAGAGGAACACAATTTCGCACGCGTTCTTCACTGTTTGTGCTCGAAGAGCCTTCAGGCCAGTTCAGCCGCAGCCGCGAGGATTCTTCTCTCTCTTCTCTCCTGTCTCTTTTCTCTCGCTCTCCGCCAGCCTCCTCAGAGAAAGGCGCGTCGGTAACAGACCCCCCCGAAGAGCCGAGAGAAGCGGGTGAGAGATATCTGCGCCCATCTGTCGATACAGCTGCCTCTAACATGTTCGCCGGCATCGGTCCAATGATTTTTTCCTGTATGCATGAACATATATATATATATATATATATGCATATATATATATATATAAGTGCATGTATATGCAAGCGTATGTATACATGGATGTATACATGTATGCGTATTTGTACTTAAATATATATATACCTATATATATATATATATATATAGTGTCTGCGGAGTTCCACACACCGCAGACTGTGTTTCTTCAGTACCGCGCTTGGTACCTGGACGGCTTGAAAGCTTCTTCGTGTCTGTTAGCTGTGCGCCATAAGTGGAGTCATCATCCTAAGCATCCCTTAGCACGGATCGACGAGAGGCAGGCACCTCCCTCTCACAGGGATAAAGGTGAGCCTGGAAGAAAAGGTTCACCTCTTCTTCCTGAGACAGCAGCAGGTCTGCGACCGAGATCGACGGGGGAGCCGAGAGTGAGCGAGAAGAAGAGAGCCAACACACGGAGTACGGACGATACGCTAACGCGCCCTGCCTCATTCGCACAGAGCCGCAAAAGCGGCAGAGGCGTAGAGAGAAGACGGATGTGGAAGGAGAGAGACAGGAACTCGGTCGTCGAACAGAAGCGTTTTTCTAGGTGGTTCCTCACCATCATCGCAAGATGTTCCAGATGCTCGTGCGTCCGGAACAGGAGATTTCCCGTGTAAAGTTCCATCAAAATGCAGCCCAGCGACCAGACGTCGCTCGACATGTCCCACCCCAGTCCTGAAAGCCGAAGAAATACAAAAAGTTAAAAATATGCAAACGCACCTGCAAGAAGCATGTGCTCTAACACGTTCATACAAGCATACACGTACAGAGAGATATACATATACATATATATATATATATACATATATATATATATATAGATACAGATAGATATAGATATAGATATATATGCATAGACATATATATATATAAATATATATATATATATATACATGTGGGCGTATGCAGGAATAGTATTGCACGTAGAAGCAAGAGGAGAGCGGTAAAAAGGCGTGTGAAGCAACGAAGGCTTTATTTGTCATCACTGCGGCGGATGTTTGGAAGCAAGAGATGCCGCTTTTTACACATTCTGGTAGCGTACCGAGAATCACCTCTGGCGCCCGATATTGTCGAGTGTTGATGAGCGAAGAATGGTAGTCGTCCTCGAACGTCGCACTGCCGAAATCAATGATTTTCACTCCAACTTGAGCCGGACGCAAATAGCGACCCTTCGACGAGCTGCTCGACGGCTGCAGCAAACAGAAAGTGAACAAGCGCAGTGTACGTACACACTCCAGGGAGTCCACACACACCCGTCTCGGGGGGAAATCTATCGCATGCAACGCCTGAGATAATCTCTTGACGAAGATGCTTCCCATCCTAGACTACGCATGCATCTAGACACTTGTGCAGAAAGACGGGGGTACGCCTGTATATTTACACATCATCCAACATATAAGCTAATAATTTATTAAATGTCTGCATGCGAATAAATTCGTGTAGACAGGTAGGGGGCAGGTGACCATGCACAAATGCATTGGTGGAAGCGCGGAGAAACAGAGGGTGGCAGGAAACACAGCAAGTCATCAGAGGGCCGCTGTGTTTTCAGGCTGCGAAAAGAACGCGAAATGCATGCAAGAAAGGCGAAGACCCTACCAAGCGAAAAGGTGAAGAAACATCCAGGCCGCGTTCGTGCTTTCTGTCTTCCCTTTCTGTCTTCCGATCTCTTTCCACAGTCCATTCTTCTTTCTAAATGCCCGACTTACGCGAGGCGCCGAAACTGGAATGAGAATGTCGTCCAGAAGGAGGATGTTTTCAGGCTGCATGCAGAAGAAGTGATCCCCGCATTCAAAGCTACAGACAGAACAAGGCGTTCCTGAAATTGCAGCGTCTTCCCCATTTCAAGAGTTCTGCACAGGTCTGTTCACTCAAGGACTCCACAGTCGACATTTGAAACAGAGCAAGTGGTGAAAACACAGGCGATTCAACGTGGAGCGTCTGCCGAAATAAAAGACCTCAAATGGCATTCATCATCAACTTCCATCGGACTCTTTCGGCAGCTCCGAAATGACAATCGGAATTTAGCCTATACTTCTGTATAAACCTCGAGTCGGGGAGTCGATTCACCCGCACCATCCAGGAAGAAAAGACAAGTCAGGTGCATGCATATACGCGTATGTATAACAAATATAAATATGTATTAATACATCTCATACACATATACATATATATATATATATATTTCTCATATTACATATATATATATAGAGAGAGAGAGGTACACTTCTGTATTCACACATGAAAACATACATACATACATACATATAGCTAAGTATATATATATATATATATATACGCATAAAGATAGCTACATATATATATATATATATATATATATATATATATGTATAGGGTTGCATCTCTATACATATAGGCGCACAAGTACATACAGATATGCATGTATGCATGCAATGGTCGAGAAATATATTTTAGTGTATCCGAGCATGTCTACCCAGGAGTATTCGAGGTAAGCGCAGCTGTGTGTGTATGTACACGGAGCAGATGTTTTTCCACCATCGCGGCTTGCCTTGAGGTCCGTGTGAGTGAGCCTGCAGACTCTGAGGAAGGCTAGAGCGATGAGACACTGCTTGGCGACAGTCCGGATGTCCTCTAAGTAGAAGCCCTGGTAGTGGTTGTCCGTGAGAAGGTCGTAGAGACTCTTTCCGAGTTTTTCAAAGACGAGACACATATGCCTTCCTTTGTACAGGAAGGCGTCGTGAAGCCGCACGCAGTGTGAAGAGTACGCGGGGGAGACGGATGACACGGTGCCCGCGTCTCGTTCGTTGATCTCTCGCAGAATGTCAACCTCGATCTTCGCCGCCGATGTGTACCGAGAGACATCTCTCACCACCTGAGACGGAGGAAAGCGCATCAGGAAACGCGGCGCCTCGAGTCATCTTCGCGAACAGCATCGACGCTGAGCAGCCTTCTTCAGTCTCTGCCCTCGCCGTCTCTTCCTCTCTGTCTCTTCTCACCTTGATTGCGACATCTCTCTGCGTGTGGACGTCTGCGCACCGGAGGACGCGTCCGAATGTGCCTTCGCCCATCTTGTCGAGAACTCGGTACCGGTCGGTCAGCCACATTCCCGGTCTCCAGTCGAAGTGGATGATGTCGTCTTTTCCATTGTCTTCCTTCTTTTCCTTCTTCTTTGCGCGTCTCCTCTCTACGTCTCTGCGGCGCGTGCGAGTCCGCCTTCGGGTGCCTCGCTCATCGCGTGTTTCGCGTTTCTTCTCGCGCTCTCTCCTCCCTTCTCTCCACGCCGTCTCGCTGTAACGGTAGCTCTTCTCCTTGAAGCTTTCGCCGGGCCGCTGCCGCTTCAGCACCACGGACGGGAACAGCGAAGACCTCTGGCTGGGGTAGAAGAACGGAAGGAAGCCGCCTCGCGCCGAGCACGAAGGATAGCGCGAGTCCTCTTCGTACCTGCGCCTGCGGGGCTCGTACCGCCTGCAACTGGACTCCTCGCGGCGTCGCCGCTCTCGCTCTCTCGGCTCTCTCGGATCGCGCCTCCCCTCGTACGCAGACTCTGACCTTCGCTGTCTCTGACGCCGCGACCGCGAGGACGTGAGCGACCTCTTGCTGCGCCCCCCCCCGCGTCTCTCGTCGCGACGACCGCCCTCGCGCCGACCTCCGGAGAAGTCGCTCTTCCTCTCTCGCGCTTCGCTCGCGTGAAGATCCGAGCGCCGGCCAGGCCTTTCCTCGCGGCGCCTCTTCCTCGAGAAAGGCGAGTCGTCGCTGCGTCGCCGCTCCTCCTTTCTGCGCTTCGCTCTCTCCCGCGACGTCTGCCTGGACGCGAGAAGAAACTCCCCAGCCTCTGAACGAGACCGCCTCGCCTTCCGTCGCTCGCGCCGCCGCGCGTCCTGCGTCCCCCGCGAAGACCCTGCGTCTCCTGAAAATCACATCGCGGACAACCGAGTGGAAAGCTGTGCTTCGTGACGCGCGCGAAGAAACACGGGGCTCAGACAACGAGGTCGGTGGAAAACGGAGACGGACCTCGACGAGCAACGACGACAAACAGGAACCCGCGGCGAAACTCGTCGACGATCGGAAACGAAAAAAGAGACAGAGAGAAGCAGAGGAAGAGAGCACGAACGACAGAGAGAAGGAGAGAAAGCGAAAGAGAGAATAAGAAAGGACAGACAGGAAGAAAGAAGACCACGAAAGCACACCGAACACAGTGCGTCTGCAAAAAACCGACCTAGCCCGGTGTCTTGTCTGAGAACGTCAACCATGTCTCTTCGTCTCAGAAAGGCCAATACTTCTTGCGCGGAACAAGTCCCTCTTTTCCTTCAGCCGCTAACGTTCTATATCCTCTCTCATTTCTCTCGCCTCTCGCTTCACCTTTGTTCTATCACTCCCCCTCTCCTTCTTTTTCTTGTTCTCTCTCTTGCTCTCCCTCGCTTTGTTGGTCTCTCTCTTGCTTTCCCTCTCGTGGTTGTTCTGTCTGTTGCCACCCCTCTCCGTCGTGATCTCTCTGTCTTGTTCTCCGTCTCTTCTTCTCTCCAAAAAATCTCCTTCGGTCTTCCTCTGTACATCTCCTCTCTTACCGCGTGTGTTGCGCGAGTTCTGAGTCTTTTCATCTCTGCCTCGGCTTCTGTCTCGAGCGTCGCTGGGTCTTCGCGACTTGTTCAGAGAGCGTCTGCTGTCTCTGCCACCGGGGGCTTTCTGCAACTCGCTCGACCGACGCTTGCTCCGATTGAACGTTCGGCTCCGATTCCCCTCGCTCTCTTCGCGGCCGTCGCGCCGTTTGTGGTGTCTGTACACCAGAGACGCTGCGCCATTTGCGCTGCCTTCGCGCGCGGGGTGTCCATCTCGCTGGGCGCTCGGCAGCCCTCTGCGAGTCGAGTGCGGAGACTCGAAGCGCGATTCAGCGGCGCCGCCGCAGTACACCGAAGAGGTCGCCCCGGGTGTATGTACACCCGGTTCCCTCTTTCTCGCACGGTCCTCTCCACTCCGGCACCTTCCGTCCGCAGCCTCCGACGCGGACCTCCGACTCGACCTGCCTTCTTCTCGACCTCTGTACCGCGTTCGACTTCTCCGACTTCCCCCTGTCCGTTCTCTGCGGCCTTCGCCACCCCACTCGTGTTTCCTCCGTCTGTGAGATCGCCGCGAAGGCGAAGACGAGGAGTCTCCCATCTTTCCCTCGCCTCCTTCAGTCCAGATCTCTGCCGGGGGAACGCGAGGCGCCTGCGTGCTTGCCTCGAGCGGCGTCTGCCCGCTCTCCAGTCGCGAAGCCGCAGAACCGGGAATCGGAAACTCGCCTGGACGCGGTGTCGATACACACGAATACCCCTCAGCGGCGCGCGCCTCTCTGTCGCCTGCGCTCTGCGCCTCGGAAGATTCACGTCGACGAGAGGCACGTTTTCTCTCTCTCCTTTGACGGCTCTCCGCCCGCGAAGAGCGACTTCGATCTCGTGGTGAAGCGCTGCGTCTCGGCGGAGCAGGGGAGCCTGTCGACTTTCGCTGTCTCGCCTCCCTCGGACTGCGCCTTTTGCGGTCTTCTTCGTCGCAGCCTGGCGCTCGACCCCTGCCTGTCTTCGAGTGGAGAGAACTTTGAGATGATGAGGAGCGTCGCCGGCTGCGCGGATAGCGGATGCTGCGAGACCCGCTGCTTGCGCGTCTTCGCTCTGCGTTCCGGCGGAGACACCAGAGATGATACCTCCAGAGCCGCAAGTAGTCCCCAGGGTGGAGACAGGCTGTGGAACCGAGGCCGGTGTCTCGGCACCCCGAAGAGACAGCGGGGAGGGCGGCCGCGGCGGGAACGGCACAGAGAGGCGAAGTCAGAAGCGCCGGACTCGCCGAGTTCGCCTTCAGAAAAGGAGGATAGAGAGACGAAGAATACGGAACGGCGCAGCCGGCGTGGCTGCCGTGCGGTGGAGGAGCCTGGAAGGCGAGAAGAGGGGCGGCGCTGGGGCAGAGCGGAGAAGAGACGAAGGAAGAAAAGTACGAACCGGGAGACGGGATCGAGGAGACGTCGAGAAATGCAGACGGAAGGGTCCCGCTGAAGAAGGAAGACGGCAAGCGGGAAGAAGACGAACAGGAAAAGTACCGAGACAAATTTGCATTCAGGGGAGACTCCAAGCCGTCCACTGGAGCCTGTGGAGTCCAAGAGACACCGCGCGACGAAGAGTAGAAACCCGATGAAGAGGAAGAAGACACGTACGAAGGCAAGGGAGACGAAAGAGGCGCGTACAACGCATAAAACGGAGGAAAGACGCGACCGTTCCCTTGACCTCGCGATGTAGGTTCCGAACTGTCGAGACCTGTACAGACACCAGAAACGCAAGGGAGAGAAGGGCCAAGACTGAAGAGAAGAGGGGAAAAAGAACAACGGGAAACGGACAGGAAACGGCAAAAGCGGAAGGACGAGCAAAGAGAAAACACGCACAAGTCGACCTGGAGAAAACATCCTCATCTCGACATCCGTGTATCGAGAGTCGTACAGGCGCAGACGCGTGTCTAGAGTGTTTGTATGCATGCATGTTGCGCTACATCGGTGTCTTCACATCTCAAGAAACCGCTTCAAAGAATTCCGAAAAAGACGACAGATCCACACTGCACAGCGAGACTTGGTCGCTCTGATCTGTCGCCGTGCGTGGCACAAAGAGACGACTCCACGAACGGGAAAGCGGACCTCTCTGGAGTGAAGAGAGACACTGAGACGCTTCGCGATTCTCGGACGACCTCCTGTTGCCTGACATTCCGGTAATAACTCTTTGGGGGTCGTATCCTAAGTTCGCACTGAGTCGACTAGATACAAGGAAGCTGACAAAGGTGCGTCTGTCTCACCTCCAAGAACTCGCGACCGTTCGTATGCTTCACGGGATTTCAGTCGCGTTTTCCGCTTCTCTCCAACGCGCGTCTTCTCGTCACCTGGCGCGAGGCTCGCGGAGAAGTCTGTCGGCTGCTGGGACGCCTCGGGTCCCCCCTGGCGTCCAGACACCTGAACACGCCCTGCGCGTCTGCGGGCGCGCGCGCGCCGTCTTCTTCTCCCTCTCCCGTTTTCTGTCTTTTCTTCTTTGCCCGACGCGAGGGTCGGCAGGCCTTCTTCGAAAGCGCGTCCAGTCCCGTAGACCGCGGCCGAGTCTCTCTGCCGGTCTCGCTCGCGCCTCTGAGGCACGTCTCCCTTCTCCTCGAGAGTCTGCGAGCGCAAGTCGAGGCCTGCTTCGTCTGGATGCGGACCCGCGGAGTCGCGAGTGTCTCGGTCTCTCCGCTTCGCTCCTCTGCTAGATTTCCCCGAGTCCCCAACTCCCAGAGCAGGCGAAAACGAAGAGACAGACGCCCACGGGAAACGCGGCACCGCGTCGAGCTCCGCCCTCGAGTCTCCTCTGCATGCGCGGGGACTCGCGCGGCCGCGGCGAAGACCGAGGTGGTCAGTTTCTTCTCCCGACAGAAAAGGCGCTTCTCCACAGCCTGGATGAGCCGCGACGCAGTCCCGCTTGCCGCAGAAGACAGCTGGTTCGAACCGCGCAGTCGCGGGCAGGTCGCAGGGCGCGTGGAGACACTCGCCTTTTCTGTCTCTGCGGGAGGGTCCGAGCGTGGCGGCGAGGCGGCCTTCGCAGCTCCGAGTTTGGTCGGAAAAGACGCAGCGCCTCTTGCCCCTGTCTCCACTCGCGTCGCGTCGCTCGAGCTCGCCGCCGTCCTCGTCCACGCGCTCTTCTCGGCTGGACGTCCACCGACTCGGCTCTCGCTCTTCTTCCCGCGCCTCGAGCAGCGGCGGCGCGTCCACGGGCGACGCGAGCGAGGAGACAAGCGAAGAGGAAAAAGGCAAAAGAGGACTGAAGACCGCGTGTGGAGACGGCGAGTGCGGAGACAGAGCCGCCACCTGCGGCTCAAACGGAGGCTCCACAGACACCTCAGAGCGCGCGGCAGAGACACTCGAAGCCGCAGAGAGAGACGGCGACTCCTGGAGAGGAGGAGAACCGCGCAACGGAGAAACTGGCAACGGTGAAGAGGACAAAGGTGAGGAAGGCAACACTGAGGAAGGCAGAGGTGAGGAAGGCAGAGGTGAAGAAGGCAACACTGAGGAAGGCAGAGGTGAGGAAGGCAAAGGCGAGGCAGGTAAAGGCGAGAGTTGCTCTGGAAGCGAAGGCAGGCGAAGTCCTGCGGCGAGGCCCCGCGACGCAGTGTGTGTCAGCGCAGAAGGCGAAGCGGCACTCTCCCAACCTGACCGCGAGCGCAAGGGAACTGTCTGGCAGAACGAGGAGTGAGCATCCCACGACATGCTGCTGTGTGCGCGACTCTCAAGGCTCGAGAAGGCTCGCGCACACTCTCCGGCGACAAGCGCGAGTCGCGGAGACCAGAGCCAGCATCGGCGCAGAAGAGAAACAGCGAGGCGGTTCCAGGGAGAGAAAAGGGCCGCTGGCAAACAATGGCGAGGAGAAAAAGAGAAGCGCAGACGCTGCCGCCGACTAGGGGAGCAGCGAAAGGAACTCAAAAAAAGGCAGACCAAGCAAGTTCAGAAACAGAGAGGACAGGAAACTCCCTGAACGAAGACGGAGAGAGGCGTGGCAAAAGCGCGGGAGCTTAGAGGAAGAAGCAACAGAATAGAGGAGAAAACGAAGAAGCAGCGGCGAGAACAGGCGGATGAGAAGGCGAAGGAGAAAGGAAGCGGCAAGGGAGCGTGGAGAAACGCCGACTGCCGACAAGAAGACAGCTGCAGAGGGTGCAACAGAGAACCGGAAAGCGCAGACAGAAAAAAAAGCGGCGAAGAGCGCGAAAGAGGCGCCGGGAGATGAGAATCAAAGATATTGATGGAGAAAAGACTGCGAGGGAAACTCTGAGATGCGAGCTTCTGCTAGCAAAAAAACCGAGGAGGGCTGTCTGCCGCAATGGGGGGGGGGGGGGAGATCCCCAAGTGAACAGTGAGAGTGGAAATACGCCGACCCGAGACAAAAGGACGACAGATGAGAGAAAAACTCGGAGCTCGAAACGACGCTCGTTCTTCGAAGGAAACAACTGGGGAACAAAAGAGGAGAACTTTTTCTGAAAGGTGGCTGGAGAACGCAAGAGTCTTTCCCCCGTTCGCGCATGATTTCTGCGAGAGAAAGCGCTCAAGCAGCGTGTCCAGCCAGAGCTACTGAGTGGTACTTTTTCGCTGCATGCAGACTTTTGACAGAGTTTTTTCAGAACTTTTCCCTCAAAAACGCTGGAGACAAAAGGCGTGACGCAGTGAGGAGAGCGAGAAGACGACTAGAGTCTCTGGACTCGGAAGCCGGCTGCGCGGGGGCCTCCACGAGTCGGGGGAAAGGTGGAAAGCCAGAGGCCTTTCGTCTGCAGAAAAGAGAGAGAGGCGCCGACTAAGAAGAAGCGCCTCGAAACTTTTCTTGAAGTGAGAGGTTGGACAAAAACCTTGTCACCATTCAGAAGTACGGTCCAGGTAGTCGGCGCTGGAGAGAGCGGCTGTTCTCCGACGCACACTAAACAGCCAAAGGAGAGAGACCAACCAGAAAAGGAGAAGGTGGACGGTCAGAAAACGAGAGGTTGGACGACAGGAACGGCTTCCTTGCGGTCAGCGAGGGCCCCGAGAGGCGGCGCGTGGCGGGGTCGAGTTGGGATAACGTGAGGAAAAAAGAAGGTTTAAGGAGAGGTATAAGTAGGATCTCGAGAGGAGAGAAGGTGTAGAGTGTTGAGGAAAGAAAGGGGAGGAAAAGACGACTGGATGACGCGCGCAGCGCGAGAGGAAAAGATTTCGTAGCCGATACACTGCGTCCACGGTTATGTTCCGAGAGCGTGACAAGACACAAATCGACAAGAGAAGAAAATCACCACGAATGCTGAACAAGGAGAGAACTGCTGCGAAGGCTTCCACAGCTCGAATCCCAGCTTGACGGCGGGCGGCACAGAAGTTCCATTTTTTCAGTACATGCACTACGCGGGACGAGGGACGCGAAAAAGTCCCGCTGTAGAGCCCTACTGCATGGAGAAAAGCCAGTCGCTAAAAAGCGACAGAACCGAACGGAAAGTGGTCACGCAGCCGACACAGCGAGTCCTTTGCTGCAAAAAAAAATTCACAGGAAAGAAAAACAGGCAACACAAGTCCGGAATCGACAGAAAGACCGGAGAAACCAGGGTGACACCACGCCCACGCCTCTCCGATGCGCTGATCCGGTTCCTCGCGCGCGTAGACACTTTCTTTTCCGCAGCATGCCGCTGTCAAAGTCCTCTCTTCGTTGCCTCCCCGCTAAGGCAGTCGACCTCCAGATAGAAACAGCGGAAAATAAATCAGAAAACGCCTCCGTTGCGTCCTGACTACACCGAATAGCAGCCGACTTCGCGGGGCAGCATAGAGCTGTGTGTGTGTGTGTCAAGTCACTCTGCAAGAAAAGCAAGTCTTGAAATACGCAGCGCATGAAACACTTCTCCAGGCACTTTGAACGGCGGTTCGGAAGCAGGAAGTCGATTTTCAATGAGTGAGCATTCCCCTGGGGAATGACACAAAGCCCAGAACGTGAACTCACTCGTATCCCCCCCGTCGCCTCCTGCGAGCCGTCGCGGTCACAAGGGCAAAGCGTGTGCGACAAGTTTCGGCGACACACAGATTGTACAGGAAAATGCTGGGACAGTCTCAGAAGGCTGATGGAAGTATCTGCCAGCAGACGGCTACACAAAGCAGCAATCATGAACGCAGAAATGGGTGGTAGACAGTCGTTCGATGTTCCGGCCACCGAAACTGCACGCCACCTCAGAATGTCTTTGTGTACACCTTAGGCAAAAAAACACCTTGGTACTCTGTTCCGATATTCCGTGGTAAACACAGGGAGCGAACGAGGGAACCATCATTTACAGCGAACCCGCCGTCGTGAACACCGGAGTTCCTGGCTGGAGTTTCCGCACAATGTTGTGGTCTAACTCTTCGCTTTCTTAACTCACACAGAAACACACGTGTTTTTTTTCACGACCAAATGAGGTTCACAGACGCAAAACACCGTGGACAAGGTCAGCCTGTGTGAACCACGAAGGTCGTTCTGCATGAGCTTCCGGAGAAAGGAACGTCTTCAGGGTGGTGTTTTTGTTTGTAGCACTGCGTCATAATTTCGTTTGTTCACTAGTTTGACGAAATGATTCTGCTCGACAGGAGACTGAGGCTTTCCTTCTACCGGCGACGGCGGCATCGTGGCGTATGCTTCAGAACAGCGCCGTCGTTCAGAAAAAGACTGGAACTAAGTGCTCCTCTCCTAGAGACTTTGTGGGGCGCCTAGTGTCACAGTTTTCGCCGAGGGCTAAGGTGCTTTCATTTGCCGGGAGGAGAACCAACGAGATCAGCTACGTTTGTGTTCCCTGTTCTCGAAACTGCCTGAAGAAGATACCCTGCAGCAATTACATTCAGAGAGGCACAAATAATCTGAGTACAGACAAAGCCAACTGTCAATATTCGGGCTGAGCTCCTCGGCCTCTGCGATATGGGGATTTTCGTTGATTTTGACCCGCTCGTCTCACCGTCAACTCCGTCCCCCACATCTGAGCATCTGTGAAACTTGGGACACTATTGCCGCGAATCCCAAATCTTGTTGACTGAATTCGAGGCAGTTTAACCCTAGGACGGCAATAGAAGGCCATACGTTGGGTTGACCGTACAGAACAGCAGTCTGTGACCACAGATGCCACCGAACGAATATTTTGCAAGTTTCTATGTACGAATCATTCTTGAACGGAACTTGCTCACACGAGACCAAGTGAGAGACCACGATGTGAATGTTGATGTGGAAATGAGCCGCCCTTGCTTGGGACCAGAATCAAGGTTAGCGAGGCATCACTGTAGAAATGGCGCGGTATTATTAACACACCTGTCTCGTTCGCAGAACCGATTCAGCAAATCGCTGCCGCGGTGATATGCGCTGGGAAGTTTACTCGAATTGACAAGAAACAGTGGTGCACGCTTGCCAAGCGCGAATGCGGTTGAGCAGAAAAGTCATTTCTTGTGTATGCCAAGTTCAGAAAGTGAATATGCTAAAACGTACAGTCGTGCCTTCTTTCAACTGCACTGTATTTAACAGCGTTTCCGATATGGACCTCGTCCCGTGGAGGGCGAGCGGAGCCTGTCTTCACCGTCACTAGTCTTCACTAACAACTTCCTTTCCTAATGCAGCAGCTGGCCACTTGAGGCGAAGATGGTCACGCTTTGGAAAATCTGCCGCGGTCGTACCCCTTTCTGTGAAGCTTCCAGTTGTGCGCACCTGTTGGCATCTTCGTTTTCCGAAAAAACAGCAGCACATCGCACCTCTCTGTGTTTACTTCACGATCGTAGAAACCTCCTTTTGATAGCATCTCTCGGAGGTCACGGCGCGTGGCATCCAATTGCTGCCGGTACTGAGGCGTGTGTGCCTCGGAAGTCGATCGCACAACAGACACCTCCACCACATCGAGTGTTGGGGTTTGTTTAATCAGACCCACAATTCCCGCGATAAAACTTTGATGAACCTCGAGTCGCGTGCGGCATGTGATACGCGCAATGCGTAACACAGAGGAAGTCTCCAGGAACATGTTCGAAATCAGTAGGTCCGTCATCGCAGGTGTGGCACGCTCCGGGACAACTGTCGATGTTCGTCTTAGTTCGAAACCCACGATTTTGTGGCGGCGTTCACGAAGAAAGCTGATAACCTCTTCGGAGAGCACCTCCACGGTTCCCGAGCAATCGACAGGAAGAACCAGAAGGCAGGCCTCAAGGTGATCGACAAACGTTTGAACTCGCTTGCGAAATGCGGCCCCTGCGCTGCTTGCCAGCCAGTCCGGAGGAGCCAAAACGCCGAGCGAAGGGAGCACGGGCTCCTGAAGATTCAGAATTTCTCCGTAGTGCTGCACGACGATTCCTTGAGATACGGAAAATTGGAGGCAGGTCTCCTCGAATACGCCATCCGCAATGAAGTCACAGGCGGCCAGCCTGCTTATATGGAAAATCGACTCCGACGCGTCGTCCAAACGCTCGAATATTCTTCCAGGATTGAAAAGAGCATTTAGCAGGAGTTCATCATCCGTAGGGCCAACCTTTTTCACGTCACTGTTCCCACGGCTCTGTGTGGGCATCTGCAGCAGCATCGTTCCATCAAGAGACAAGTCGCAGTTTGGGAACATTGTGCGAAGCCTATTTAATTGATTGATTATAACCGGTAGCCTCCCTCGGAAGAAAACACCCTCTGGAACGAAGTGAATGCGTCGAACGGAACAAACCGCTATTCGATCGGATCTCCGTGCTGTGCCGGTCACCTGTCTCGTTTTCGCGATCTGTGCTCCTGTAACAAGAACGGCGACGTCAGTAGAAATAGCGACGGAGGTCAATCGACTGCGAGAAGCGCTAAACAGGGAAGCTAGAACACACGCCATTTCGTGGTCCGTCCACCCGAGCATACTGTCAATGGACAGTTCCCTCAAGTGTGTCGCCTTCTGCAGCAGCTCGGTAAGTACTGTGTGAACAGAGCCCGCGCCGTTCAAGATATTACAGATCTCAATGGCCTGACACTGCCTTACCAGCGTCTCAGCCAGCACGTTTGCTACAGGAACGTCTTCTTTGCAGTTGACAACCAGCACTCGCAAGCGGGGCTTTGTAGTGAGCAACCGCTGGAGAAGCCCCTCCATGACAGGTCTGCGCTGCTCCCCGGGAAGCAGCTGATACGTACAGGTTGGAACGACACCCGATCCCTCCTGCACATTTGAAGATCGCGCGTCTGGGCTCATTCCACAGGCTACCTCTCGATATTTGTGCACACCAAACACAGCAGCTGGCTTTGTCTCCCCTGCAGCCCCGCCATCGTGAATCAAATGTGAAGCTACCCCCGCATAGCCGCCTCCGGGTAAGCGATTTGACTGGTTGTGTTCCTCTCCTGCAAAAACGCGTGGACTGTACGAAGCCGACTGGGCTGTGTGCGGCGTTGGTGTGCCAGCAGTAATCGGTCTGTCACTCGGATTCACCGCAGCTCTGTGGCCATAGACATGTGGATGGGGCACCTCAATCGCCACACGTTGTGACTCTCTCAGCAGGAACTGCCTTTCCTGGTCTACCTCGAAGAGGTATCGGACAAGCCCGTCACTCAGCCTTAGACCTCGTGAGTGTTCGGCGCAGTTGCCCTCGCACACGCGTTCCCGAAACCACTGAGAGACTTCACACAGGCGCGGCAGTTCATCGAGAAACAGGCAGGAAGTCACGGCGTAGAAGAAATCAGGGTCCATGCGCAAAAACAGATTGAAGGGTTCTACGGTACGACTCTCAGTGTCCGAAGAGAAAATGGGTTTCTCGAGTTTTGCGGTATGGCGCGGGGAGTTCGCGTCGTACTCGTGATCTCTGGTACGAGTCAACCACCGTCGGATGCGAAGACACCCCGCAGAATGCTGTCGTCCCATTTTCGAACCCATTTTGCGCTCGTAGCAGGCGCTGCAAAGCAAAGCTACAGAGCTTCTGCACGGCTATCTCTGGAATGGTTCGTGGCAAAACTAGATCGCGTGGTACTCGCAAGGCGCGCGCCTCAGTCACATTCGCGGGCGCCACGTGGTTCCCCATTCGAGCTACACACTAGGCCCATTTATGCAAGGGTTTCTAGATTCCAGTTTCGTGCCCACATCGCAACTTTTGAAAGGATGTATCAACCAATCGAGCAGCGTCTTCGCGATTGCAAAGACATGCGCTAGTGGCGTCGCATAACACAAGTCGACACTACAAGCACTCATCTCAGCGAGAATACCCGAATTTGGACGGAGAGTCACTCGAGACGGACCCTAAGCGTGTCTCTTCCCGCCTGACACAAGAGACGAGCATCACGACCCCTGCAAGCATCCCAGATCTCGGTTTGAGGAACTTAAGCCGTGGGGCGTAGCACTGCGACCGAAACCAGCACTCTCGATCGCGGCACTACAGGCTGAAACGGCGTCTCCGTCAGGTCGTCGCCATTGTAGTCGTGTTGCGGCACCCTTTGCACTCCGGGGATCTTAGGAACTCTCACGAATTTGTAAGTTTTTCAGGAGTGGACACAAGAACACTTGTTTGTATTAGCAAATTGAATTAGAAGGGCCTGTCCTGAGGCCATTCTTTGTGATTTGTTCTTGTTTTCGTGGTTGGCGCGTTCAAGGTGTTGCCCGCGACTTCAAACTGACTGGCGGACGCACCACACGAGATCATTGGCGCTGTTTTGCCCGGAGATAGTCTGCCAGTTGTGCTGTCACTAAGACCTGTAGGCATCTGGCTTCACGATCCGGTTGTACCAGCAGTTACCACGATTCCGCAGCTTTCCGTTGCTCCCGAATCGTGCTTTCTCAGCTGTACGCTTCCTTGTTTTTATGTGTGCAGGTGTATCAAGTGCATACAGCGACTACCTGCCAATTTGCCGTTCTGGATCTATAGGTGGACGGCCCGCTGTCGCGAGGCCTTAGCGTAACAAAAAGATTCAGTGTACCGCTGAGTTTTTTTGATTTCCACATTTGTCGTCGGGCTTGTCTTTGTCACCTCAGCGTGCGGGATCTCCCCGTCACATTTTATTCTTGTCGTTCCAAAGCGTTTTATTTTATGGTGACCCTGTCGGCTACGACCATGAATGCGACGGTGTCACCATGTCGGATCTCCGGAGGTGTTTCCTCGAGACTATGCGGTTGGGGTGTTCTCAGCTTTCTGCTTGCATCCGTTATTACGGTGCAGGTTTCTAGAGCAGGCGAGGAAAAGGAAGAACCCAAGGCCGTCGTGAGATTGGACTACAAGCCTCCGAATTTCTACCTTGAAGACATCGTTTTGGACTTCAACTTGGACGACGAAGACACAACTGTGAGTGTGTCTACGATTTCCGTCCACTCCGTGCGGATGTGCCATCGTCTGTATGTCATGCATCTAGGATCGGACCTTTCTTTGTGGGCTGTGTCTCTTTGTACCCATGCCGAGAGTTTCACGCACTTTGTCGTTCTGTGGGGTCTTGCCTACAAGTCGCAGCTCACGGACTCAAAACCGTAGCTGTGGTTTCGGGTGCTGTTTTTCCTCTCTCCACTTTCCATTCTGTGTGCCTCCTCTTTTGGGTCCTTCATTTCTCTCACCGAACCGTTTGATTCCTTATATGTTGCATGTAATTCGTCCCCTCTCTTCTGTTGACTCTTCATTCTTTTGTGCTGGAGGGTGTTTTCTTTTGTTTCTTTTCGTGCTCCGTAATGCCCCTGCGCCGTCTGCCATCATACCCCTTGTTCCGTGGCGCCGGTACTCTGCTTGCATGTTACCAATTTTTCGTGTCTTTCTTTCGCTGCACTGCGCGTTTCTCTTTCGACGTGTCCGCAGGTCGAAGCTCTCCTGACTCTTTACCGTCGCGCCGGCACCGAACCAATGAACCTTGTCCTCGATGGAGATGAGAGTGTGATCTTGAAGAGCATCTCTTTGGCGACTACCTCGTCACCCTCTCTGCGTGGTCAAGGTCGTGTCACCTTCACCGAACTGGACGGGCAAATGCCCACGGACAGCCAGTTTCAGTTTCGCATTGTTGATGGTAACCTGATGGTGTCGAAATTCCTTCTGCCCAGGGAAGCAGAAGTACGCTTCTACATCAGAACTCTGGTGTCCATCAACCCCAAGGCGAACCTGGCACTCTTCGGTCTCTACAAGGCGGGTGATATTTTCGTCACTCTCAACGAACCCTCGGGATTCCGCAGAATCACCTACGGCGTCGATCGACCCGACGTCCTGGCTACCTACACGGTGAGAAAGCGAGACACTGAACACATGAACCTCTTCAAAAAAAGAGGGGAGAATCGCTCGTCGAAGTGTCCGGCCAGCCTCACAGCTTCCTCGCTTATCCGTCACGTCCTGAGAGAGAGCGTGGGCAAGTGTGTAGCGGGACCCCGACAGGAAGTTCTCTAACTATCTAATCTTCTTTTCTGAAGCCAGAAGTTTACTGACGTGTTGCTCAGACTGAAACTCTTGCTTCTTCAACAAGAGGGGTGCCTTTTTCGGAGAGGCTCGCGATTGGTCTAATTAATTCGTTTGAGTCCCGAGTCATATCCCGGACTGCAGAAGTCATTGCATATGAAAACATGTATTCGTTTGTTTCCTAGGTTACCGTGACTGCCCCTCGTCACCTCCCGATTCTCCTGAGCAATGGAGACAAAGTGCTTTCTGGATATGCCGGAGAAAATCGCCACTTTGCGAAGTTCGTGGACCCATTCCCGAAGCCCTCTTACCTTTTTGCGTTGGTTGCTGGTGACTTCGCGTCAGTCAGTGGCGAATTTGTCACGATGGTAGGAAGGAAGCAAGAGCTTAAACGAAACGACACGCCCAGCTGCGGATTACAGCCATCTGCTTACTCTTTGCTTGCTGGGCATCTCGAACACGTACTTCCCCCCCATGCTTGATATCCCGCCTCCCGTTTTGTGGCTGAACTCAATGTATGCGATTCGAAGTCTCCCCAATCACGCTAGCTGTCGGTTGCTGTGAATAAGTACTCGGCTATTTGCGTCCAGTACAAACTTGTGTAAGTATCCGCAGTATGTGCTACATCTTCATTTATGCAGATGTTTGGATGTTGATATATATATATATATATATCTTAGCCGCTCGCATGCGTGTTTCCTCTCTCATTGCTTCACAGCTGCTCATCTGTTGCTCGTCCAGAAATGTCGGCCCGTTCTTTTCTTCATCGTTTGCTTCGCTCGATCTGCAGTGTGCGCGGCTCCGGGTCTGTGGTCTGGTTTTATTCAGTCTGGACGCAGCGTGACCGTGACGATATACGCGCAGCATCACCAGAGGAATCAACTCCAATGGGCTCTTCGTTCCCTGTTGCGGGCGATGCGCTGGGACGAAGAGACATTCGGCAGAGAGTACCAGTATTCGGAGTTCCGTGTGTTGTGCGTCGAAGTCTTCAACCCTGGCGCGATGGAAAACACGTCACTCAACATCTTCACGTGCAGTCTTTTGCTTGCCGATCCCAAGCTCACCACGGGTAGGCAGGAGGAATCCGGATGAGGCAAGTTGCGTGGCCCCCACGCGAGAAAACGGGGACTCGGTTAAAGTTCGGATTAAAGTGTCTGTAGATCACAGAGCTAAAGGTACTGCCAGATCCGGGGTTAAGGTCGGCGTCAAAGAGCGAGGCGTTATATTAATCCTGAAGCCAGCGGCGTCTTTCAAGTCTGTTACAAGGATAGTCTATCACAGTCTGTGAGAGGTCCGAAAATGTAGAAAACGTGCTCCCACCATTTAATGCATTGATATAATGATCGTACAGGCACTCAGGTAGTTATTTGAGAGACACTCCCGAGGCCAAAACCATGGGCCGGATCGTGATGGGTAGGTGAATCACGTTTCATAAATACAATCAGGGAAAGCTCTTTTGATCTCCATGAACGGAGTGCCCCGTCTAGCCTCATAAGAGCATATTCTGAGGAACCTCGAGACACGCTGGTTGTGAAGACATATAAATATATATATATATATGTACATATAAATATATATATGTATATATATATATATGTACATGTTGGTGTAAAGTATATGCTTATGTCAGGGACTAGCCTGTTCATGATCCGTGAAGTAAATTTGAGGGGTAATGGTAAGTCGTTTCAATTCTGTTGGCCTTGGATCCCCAGATGCTGACCACCGGCTGATTGTCGATGTCGTCAGTCACGAGTACTTTCACAACTGGACTGGAAACCGCGTTACTGTCCAGGATTGGTTCCAGCTGACTCTGAAGGAGGGTTTGACGATGTTCCGCAACAACAGCTTCACTGAGGAAACGACGTCGCGAGCGATGAAGAGAATTGGAGATGTCGCCGATATCCTCAGCATCCAGTTCCGCGAAGATAGTGGTCCCTTCGCGCATCCGATTCGTCCCGAAACGTACAAGTCGATTGAGAATCTCTACACCCGAACAGTCTACCTGAAGGGTGCCGAGGTTAATCGCATGTAAGCGAAGTCCAACTCGTGGATACTCACCAGAAAAACCGGCGCCATATCAGAAACCTCTTGACAAAGTGTCATTAATGAGCATTCAGAACGGAGCAAGCTATTGGCCCTAAACAAAAAAGACGCATTTTCCACAGCATTCATCTCCGCATGTGTTGACGAGGACGCCATGCGTAAAAACGACTCCACCTGTAGGCCTACTCGTGAAACATCAAACCCGGGACCTTTGGTCATCACGAGAGTTCAACACACAGTTTCATTCATACGTTTCTTCGTGTAGGTAATAAATGTGTAACCCGTATATCTGTTAGTAACGACACCCGAACGTACTGGTGTCATATATATATATATATATATATATATATATAGGTAATAAATATATTAAATATGTATCTGAAGCATGCACATGAAACCTTGATTTTTGGTGTGTAGGTACCGAACAATGTTGGGGCCGAAGGGCTTTCGCAGAGGGATGGATTTGTACTTCAAACGTCACGACGGAAAGGCGGTGACTTGCGACGACTTGCGCGCCGCGATGGCAGACGCGAACGACAAAGATTTGAGCCAGTTTGAAAGGTGGTACTCTCAGGCCGGGACTCCACATGTCACCGTCAGCAGTTTTATCTACGACGCAGCGGAGCGAAAGATGCATTTGACGCTCAAGCAACACACCCCGCCGACGCCGGGACAGGACAAGAAACTCCCTCTCCAGATTCCCGTCGCTGTTGGATGTATTGGCAAAACGAGCAAACGAGATGTGCTTTCCCCACCGACTCAAGTGCGTTACACGCGTTTCTGTTTGTCAGATGTGAATAGTGATCTCCAGAGTATATATATATATATATGTATATAGCTATACAAGTGGGTGGTTGAACAGCTGTGTTCGGTGATACATGCTCGTGGGATGTTTCGCCAAGGGTGAGAGGGACACAACGGAGTCGTCAGAGTTGAACCTACGCAGCACGCACACCGAAGAATGGATGTTATCCAGAGACGCGAATCTTGGCCATGTCACTCCCCTGTCGATGCGTCTGTATACTTGTTTGTGTGTAACATATTCCGTTTTTCAACTTCACACGTTCCCCTTCTCTCGATATGCATGCCGCCAGGTGCATCTGCTTGCAATTTGGTTTTTGTTTGTTGGACTGTAACTGGCCACAGTGCCTTTCCACATTCATGCTTGGCATTAGGCAGGTAGATGAGCATATCTCAAGCAAGCCTCCACATACGCATGAGCGTCTCTCTTTGTATCTGCTGAACGTGGATACCTCGTCACATGCTTGTTGGATGCGCATGTGATTGTGTTCTTAACAATCGTGTTGCAATGTCTCGTCGTCACTGGAAGTTGGAACGTACTCTTTTAACCGAGATTGTTCCTGGGTTGTTTTCAGATTCTCGAACTAACGGAAGAGGAGCAAGCGTTCGTGTTGGTCGACGTCGGAGAAGACTGCGTGCTCTCTGTTCTGCGCGACTTTTCGGCGCCCGTCAAGCTCATCCAGCCCCTCCAGACAGACGAGGACTTGGCATTCCTGGTGACGTACGATTCAGACAATGTCAACAGGTGGCAAGCGGCACAAACGCTCTCGCGCAAAGTGTTGCTCACGCGCATTTCCGAGTACCAACAGAGAGTGGAAGAAATCGAGGAGGGACGTGTGAGTGAGAGCGACTTGTTTTCCAAGCTTCCCACCCAGTACGTGCAGACCGTTCGCGATATTGTGATCGCCCCTGAATCCTCCATGGGCAAAGACATCAAGGTGAGGCAACCGAGCCGCTTGTCAGAGAGAAAATCCAGTCAAATGCGTTGGCATTTGTCATCCGTCTTTCAAAAGAGGATAGCAGGCCCCCACCGGCAGAACAGGAGGCTTGCCAGTCGAGAGAGCGACGGACTTACGGAAACTCGAATATTTGTGTGTCGGCCTTGTAGGTCCACTGACTCCCCGGAGGTCTTTCAAGAGGTTGAAAGTGCAGGAACAAGTGTGCATGTAGACACAATCACAGCCACGTGTATTTGTACGTCTGTTGTACAGTGTGGCACTCTGTGTAATTGGTGTGTATGTGTGTGTGGAATTCGCGCGAGCTGTGTACGCCGTGCAGGTTCTTTCACAGCGATTATACTCCAGTTCTGCCATACGGGGTGCATGCTGTCAGTCGTTATGAATTCTTGCTATCACGCGTATTAACGGCGCTGTGGAGATGTCATCGCTTCGGATACTTTGAGGCCTTGCTGTTGCTGCCAGAAGAGAAGTGTGTGCTGGGAGTGTGTCCGTGTCACGTACTCATTGCACGACGATTCAGCTAACAGGTAAAAGTAGACTTCGTGTTACACATTGTAAATGGGGCTACTCTTCAGAATGGTCTATATGTTCTCACGTTACTTCTATTGTCTGGGAAACGCGTTTTTCCGATCGTTCCGCGAGGAGTTAATTGGAATGGGAAAGTCGGGTTGAGCGTCTGGCAACGACAGGAGACTAGATGTAAGATGTAGTTTTCTCCTGCCGCACAAGATGCCTCAGCGACATATGCACCAAGTAGGGAGAGCCCAGAAAGATACGTTCACAGATACGGCGAAGAGCAATTCCTCCAACTCACCGGTCAGGAGCCTCTGGATTTTAAACTCGTTTTTGCAGTCTCTGCTGCTGAGTCTGCCGACAAAAGCGCAGCTGGAACTGGCAGTCGACAGCATCGATCCCGACGCCATCAATGCAGCCTTGGCATCCGTCAGGAGAGACATCGTCGATGCCTTGGGGGAAGAGATGCTGCAGCTGTACACGGAGCTCACGCTACCGGCAGGCACCGAGGAGTCTGGAGCTGACATCGAGCACTGGGGCAGGTAAGAAAAAAAGGAAGGGACGCTAGAAAACTGCAGCAGTGCATGCCCCAGGTTACGAAGTGTGTAACCCCTGGCATCGTGTGGCCATGACAAGCAAAGCAGATCTTGGATCCGGTAGACACAGACCTGCAGAATAGACTACGAGTCCACCTCCGAGTGTATATTTAGATTAAGCTCCTTTTTCCTCTATCGATGAAAGGTCAATGCCTCTTTGCACGGCGAAAAGCACATGCGGCTTTCGGTGCATGTACAGCCGGGAGCACCAACCCCATACCGGTCTCAGCAGGAGAAAAACACCAGTATAAACGCAGTCCACTACCAGGGGAAAAAGCCGCAAGTGCATGTACGCGTGAGATGGTTGTGCTGTCTTGGGAGGTTTTGTGGTGAAGTTTTCCAGAGAGGTGATTCAACTTGTACATCTTGTCTTCTCTTCTGTGATCAGACGCGCTCTCCGGAACGAGCTCTTGCGGTTCCTGACTGCGTCATTTGACCAGAAGTCGGCGAAACTCGCTTCTGCCCACTTCGACCGTGCCATGGTCATGTCTGACAAAGTTGCGGCGTTGACTGTGCTCACGGAAATTCCAGGACAAGAAAGGGATGAAGCTTTCGAGCGTTTTCGCCAGGAAGTCGCCGGTCAGTCCTCTTCACGCATATGCACATACATCTTTATGTATGGAATTTCATAAAGACTCTGATTTGTGTGGCTTTGAGATTTCTTCTGACGGGGGAAAGCTGACGTTTGTAGGCGGTATTCGCATTCATAGGTGAGTGTAACAAATCAGTTGAAGATCTTCGAGTGGGACTAGTAGTCATAATGTTCGTTGCTGAAAATTACGAGTCTGTATCTACTTTTAGGCCTCGTTCCGTGTTTGCTCGCACTGCGTCGTTCGGGGCGCCTCCTGGGATCTGTTCTCGTTTCCTCGTTAGCCGTTATTATCCAAGGAAGTGGGATCTAGACCTGCACGATTGCTAGAAAGCTATTTAGATGTGAGTTGGAAGTGCAGAGAACTGGTGTATAAAACTCTATAAGTACAAGATACAATGCAGGCAAGATACAGTGCAATTCAAAGAATCGCTTTCATGCTACGTCAGATACGATGAACTCGAGTACTTAAATATGAACAGTTTTAAAAACGAGTTTTTAGAAGTTAAACTGCTTTTTTGAAAGTAGAGGCTTGTTTTGTTCCAAAACATATACACAGAGCAAGCGTATGAATTTTAGAAGTTAGAGTACGTATCCACCAAGTCCTCCTCCCAAGACCCCTTCGCGCTCTGTCCTCCCGGCCCGAGCTTCTCTTCTCTCTTTCCCTCCCAGCCTCGTTCGGTCTAGGTTCCCCTTTCTGCCGAGTTTCATTTTGTGCTGAGTCTCGTGTCATCCCGGGCATTGCAGGCAACGCGGTGCTGATGGAGAAGTGGATGAGCCTGCAAGCGATGTCGGCTGCGGCAGACACGCTGGAGCGGGTCGCGCAACTGCGCCAGCACAGCGCGTTTCACCCGTTTATCCCCGGTTCCGCGTACTCTCTCTTCGGCACTTTCAGCTCGTCCAGTCCGCAGTTCCACAGCAAGACTGGCGCAGGCTATGCCTTGGTTCTTGATTTTCTGACGATGATCGACGAGCACAACTCGCTGGTGTCTTCCCGGATCGCTGGCGTGGCGTTCGCGAACTGGAAGCGATTCACTTCTCCACGAAGGGAGATGCTGAAGGAAGTGCTGAAGAAGCTGCTCAAGAAGGAGAAGCTCTCTGTCGGTCTGAAAGAAGTCCTGGAGAAGGCCCTTGCCGGGGAAGACGACTGACCCAGGGAGAGCGGGAAACGAGATGTTTCAGGATTTGTAAAGAAACCGGTCGCTTCGCAGTGTTGCGGCGTTTCTTTGCGGAGCATGTAAAGAAGTCTGACACACAGTTCTACGGAGTTTCTGTGCCCCCCGAACGGTGCTTGTACAGAATTTGTGTCATTCCTTCGCGCTTGTGGAGCTGAAGGACGCTCCGCGTTGTTCTGCAGGGGGTGGTGGAAACGGAAAGCCCGACCCCTGGAGTGGATGTACACTACATGTATCACAGGTGCACTCGCGTCGCATCTCAGCTGAGAGCGGACGCGAGTGTTTTTTATCGAACCGCTGCCGAGCAGTTGGGAAACAAATGTTCAGTCTTAGCTGTTTGTCGACGTCATGCTCGCTAAATGGGAGAACCCGGAAAAAAAGAGGCACATGATGCCTCCGTTTTAGAGACTAAACACACACCTAGAGAGAGCCCCCCTCTCTCTCCACGTATACATATATATACATATATATAGTGCAGGGTGCTTTTAGGTGGAAATAGCACTGTCAAATCCGAGAGACACATGTGAATTGGTAGACGTACACTTTTAGAGGCGGCAGAGAGCCAGGTCTTACGGAAAGAGCAGACGGGCAGAGAGCGATCTGGCAGAGTGAGAGAAGTTAGGCCGAAGGAGACAGCGCAGGCGGGGAGGGCGATTTTGAGGAATTCCTACACTACCGTGCTGCTCCGTTCCCGGTGCTGTGACAGAAGACCGAGTCACAGGTGACCCCATGATCCATGGTCGAAAGTCGCTGTTTTCAGAACCGGAGCCAGCGACCCGGACAGAAGGCACCAAATGCTTTTCGGGAAGGCCTCCCGACCCCGACGTGTGTGTGTCTGTGTGTGTGTGTGTATGGCAAAAGCCCCTGGCGATAGTCGTGAATCGCCTGCGCCTTTCCGCGCTTCGTTCGCAAGACGCATCAGGAGAGCTCCAGCGTGTCAGTGTCTACCAAGGATGATAACGTCCACGTAAAACTACGATCAACGGTCGATCAACGGACGCACAAACGCAGCACAGAACGTAGGCAGACACGCAACCAAGCAAACAGCTGTTCTTCCTCATCTTTGATCTTCCTTTCTCCTCTCTTCTCCCTGTTTCTCGCCCGTTTCCCCCTCCCGTCCTGAACACCTCTCTTCCCAACCAGAAGCCATCTCTCGCCTCGCTGGTTCAACCTTTTTGTCCCCACAGTCACTCCTCTCCCTCGGACTCTCCTCTCCCTCGGACTCTCCTGCATTCGCCTCGTTGTTTTTCTCCACTTCGCTTCTTTTGCACTTCCTCGCATCCCCTCGGCTTTCCGGATTAGGGTGGAGAGACGCCCAGCAGTCACACAGACAAATCCTCTCTGTCGAGGAGCTCCTCCCCGCAGGAATCACGTTCAGGATTTTCCTGCGTACAGGGGAGTGTCTCTGTCTGCTGTCTCGGCGCCTAGGCAGTCGCTTCCTCGGGGGCGCCTGCGAGAGCCTTCTGGACGATTTCCAGTGTATCGACAGACAGCCCAGGAGCGTTCGCGATTCTCCTCAGCTGCTTGAGCATTTCCCTCTGTCGGGTTTCGTCGTATTTCTTCCACTGCAGAAAAGCCCCCGCGCCGCGTGCAGCGATCTGCGGATTGAAGCGATCGACTGCGAGGACGGAGTCCGCCAGGAGCGCGTAGCCGGCGCCATCCTTGTTGTGGAACTGCGGATTTCTCGTGAACGAGAAAATCAACGCTCGCAGCCGGTTCGGATTCTTCGCGGTGAAGTCTGCGTGCTTCTGCAGCTCCTTCACCGTCTCCGTCACGTTCCGCACATCCGACAAAGCCTGCACCGCGAACCACTTGTCCAGAACCAACGGATCTCCTGAGGAAGGGCAAGAGAGGCGCCGAAAAAAGAGTTGAGCGAAATCAGAGAAACGAGAAAGAGACGAAGCAAAGCCGACTGCGAGAAGAAAGTCGAGAAATCAAGGGGAGAGAAAAGAGGGGACAAAAACGAGAAGAACCTCAAAGACAAAGAGAAGAGGAGAGAGAGAAGGAACGAAGGAACACACACCATGCGGAGAGGAAAGGAGGCCCAATGTGGATGGGAAGCGGAGAGAAGAACGGGCAAAGGTTCTGACGTTGGGAAAAAGAAGTTAACAAGAAAGCCAAGACGATCTCAGAGGCGTTTCCGACTTCCTTGCAACTCTCGGCCTGCGGTATTTCTTTGCGTTTCCTCTCTTCGCTCGCTGCCAGCTCGTACCCTTCGCGTCTCTGTAGAACTGCTCGAGAGCGGCGGTCCGTTCGGGTCCTTCGATGTCGCAGAGAATCGACAGCGCAGCATATTTCTCCGTCATGCCCTTTGCAGATTTGAAGTGATTCATCGCGAGCGCTGCCGCCTCTTTGTCTCTCTCGCCCGTAAGGAAGTAGAGGATCACATTCCGCAGGCGACGTCTGCAGTTGGACAGACGGACGCAAGGCAAGGAGGCGCATGCAAAAGAAAGCTCGCCTTCACGTCTTAAGACACCACGGAGGAGGCTCTGTCCCCCAGAGACATTTCCCCTCGCGCTTTGCCTCTTCCCTGCATTCCGCGTCTCCTAAAAAAACTGGGGGGGGGGGGGGGGGGGGGGACGTTCACGTCGGACCATGAGTCGCCTGAATGGACCTTGCCCTGCCGGGAGAGACTCTCGTCCCTCTTCGATCCCCCCGTTGGGACGGAGACACAGGGAGGAGCACAAGGGCAGGAGAGAGAAAGCAGAATGCGCAGAGAGAGACACCGAGACGACAAGGCGAGCCGCAGACGGATCCAGGAGAAAATAGAGATGAAGAAAGAGGAGACGAGGAAGGCGAGAAGACGATCGAGAGACAAAGGAGAAGCCAGAGAAGAAAAAACAAGAAACAACGCGGAAACGGGGGAAAGGGAGAGAAGCACTGGAAGAAAAATGGGAAAACAGAGAAAAAGTGAGGAAACAAGAGAGAGATTTCAGCGTACCTGGAAACCTCCGATTGGTCTCGGCTCTCTTCAGCCTCAGATTCAGGCGCAGACAAACTCGCATAGACTTTGAGGAGATCACTCTTCAGCAGCTGGCCGACCTCTCGACGCACAGACTCGGTCGCTTCCTTCAACGCCAACGGATCGATGGGTTCCATCTCCTGCGCCACTCCGTCGCGGTCGGGAAGACGCAGCGTGTACGCCTAGAAAAAGAGCAACACTGGAAACTAGCCGCGAATGGAAGAAACAGACGAAGAGCGAAGATTTCAGAGACAAGCGAGAGACACTACACATCAAAAAGGAGTCCTCCAAGTCATGTCATCTTTCTCTTCGACTGTCGCCGGAGTCTCAATCGCCGCTTTCGCTCTCCATCTCCTTCTGGCTGTCTCTCCCTCTGCAAGTCTTTCTGGCTCCCCCGCCTCTCCTTCTGCAGTTTGCTCCTTCCTCCTCTGGCGCGCTCTTGAGTTCGTTCGCTTTCTTCGCTTCTTCCCTCCTTTCTTGTCCACTCTTTCTCTCTCTCTCTCTCGCTACCTCTCTCTCTATCTCTCTGCAGTCCTTTCGTTCTCTTTCTCCTCTCTCTCTGCGTCGACTGTCGCCTCGTTCTCTCCCATCTGTCTCTTCTTCCCGCTCGCTTGCTGCGCGCTCCCTCACCTGAATGGATCTGTCTCTTCCCTGCTCCAGAAGCGTTTGCTTGAACGCCTCGACGTAGATTTTCGGGAGGCGCGCGAACTCCACGTCTTCACCCTGCTTTTCTCTCCACTGCTCCGCACGGTGTTTGAGCAGCCCCGAGGCCAGCGTATGCGCTGCCTGCCACTTGGCGAAGTCGTCGGAGTCGTGAGCCATCAAAAACGCGATGTCTTCGTCGGTCTGCTCGTGCTTCACTTTGACGGGCGCAGAGAAATCCCGCAGAAAAGACAGCACGCAGTCTTCCGCCGCGTCCAGCTCGAACGTCTGCTCCGCCTCCGTCAGTTCCAATACCTGACAAGGGGGTGTATGCAGCCGCGGAGAAGAAAACCGTGGAGAGAAGGAACTGGGGGAAGCGCGGGGAAAGAGCGCGGAAAGAGAAGCGACAGAGGAAACAAAGGAAACGTCGGGAAGAAGACACGCCGCGAGGCAAAAGAAGGCGCCGCATCGCCAAGAAGGGAGAAACCGACCACGAGCGAGGACGAAGACACAACAGAAAAACCTACAGCCGCGACGAAAACGGCTACAAACGAAGGAACGCACAACTGTCCAGGGACGCACCTTTGTGGGAGGCGAAAGAATATCTTTTTTGCTCGTCTTCCCGATCAGCCCAACTTTGATAGGAATGTGAAAAGGATGCTTCTCCACTTGTCCAGGAGTCGGCGGTGTGCGCTGCTTGAGCGTCAACTTGAACTTCTTTCTGTCCGGCTGAAAGACAGCTTCTGAAACTGTCACTTCAGGAGTTCCAGCTTGCAAATACCACCTCTCGAACTGGCCCAGATCTCTGCCGTTCGCGTCGGCCATCGCCGCGCGGAAGTCGTCGCAAGTCACCGCCTTTCCGTCGTGACGTTTGAAGTACAAATCCATCCCTTTCCGGAAGCCTGCCTCGCCCAACAACGTATGGTACCTTAGTGCACACAGCGCAAGAATACACATCTATCTAAATATATATATATATATATATATATATATAAATATACATATTTATTTATGCATGCATACGCATGTATATATACACATATACGTAGAGAGAAACGTTCAGTGTGGTACAGTTACTGATCCGTGGCATACCACTATAACGTTCTCGTGTAAGAATGAATGTCCAGTCAAACATGCATGCATCTATACATATATATATATATATATATATATATATATCATGGTTCATGCATGGATATATTTGTGTACATGCACGTGTATAGATACAGACAGTAGAACATCGGAACAGATGTGTACATCTTGACAGACGTCGATAAAAACATATATATATATATATACAGCAGTATGAGTAGATTTAGGTTCCCTCCGTTTGTTCGTTGAAGGCGTCGTCTGTTCCCGACACACCCTCACGAACTGTCACACGATCTTCTCTCTGTACCGAAAAGAGACGATACGACTCGGGCATCAATTTGATTCACAATACGCGCTCTGTGCAGCTCACACTGAAGAACATGCAGACCAATACACCGCATGCATGAGTAGGTTCTCTGGGCGAGAACTGAAATGCGCAAGAAAACGCGTTTTTCTGCATTTTTCTGTGTTCCCGTATGTGCCTCGTGTTGCGTATCTCGCCTTACATGCGAATGACTTCTGCTCCCTTGTCGTAGACAGTCGCGGTGTAGAAGTTGTCCATCGCGATGTACGTCTCCGGTCGAATCGGGTGCGCCATCGGTCCGCTGTCTTCGGCGAACTGCCGACTCCGCAGAAAGACAACGTCTTCGATTCTCTTCACTGCAGCCGAGCACATGTCCGCCGTGAACAGCTGGTCCCTGAACACCGTCAGGCCTTCCTTCAGAGTCAGCTGGAACCAGTCTCTGAAAACGAAAAGAGAAAAATACAGGAAGAATTGAGGGGAAAGGAAATAAAGTAAAAAACAGAAAGGAAGAAGAAAAGAAACACGCAGAAGAGGAAAATAAAAAACAGGGAGTAACAGAAAATAAGTACAAAATGCAGAAAAAAGAAAAGCGAAAGACAGCGAGAAGGAAAGAAAGGCTATTCAGAGGGATACGAGGACCAACGAAGTACAAAAGAGAAGTGAAGCGGGAGAGACAAACAAGAAAAAAGAGAACCAGGAAAGAAGAGATACGAGCGAAAAATGAACGGAGTGTAAAGGAGACAAGCAGGTGCATACACGTGACGAAAACCGTTTCCAGAAAAGGAAAAGCAGGATTCAGATGCAGCCTCGAGTTATTTTATGTCTTGCAAAGAAAAATACGAACACACGCGCAGACTCACCGGCAGGTCACACGGTTGCCAGTCCAGTTGTGGAAGTACTCGTGACCAACGACATTCAAAATTCGCTGGTACTCCGCATCTGAAAACCCGAAATCCAAAGCTATACATCTGTGTGCTTACATGTTGAACACACAAATGTTTGAACATACATATCCATATATGTATATGGTTATTCATATAGTTATCAGCAAGAGCGCCATTCAGTGGGGAGAGAGAGAAGACAGATCTACCAGGACATCTGCACCTGCGAGTGTCTCTCCCCCTCTCCACTCGACAGACCGATCTTCCACCAAATTCTACATAAATATATATATATATATATATATATATATAAACATGTAAATATGAAGATAAACGCAAAAACTACAAGTACATGCATACATATTGATATGAAGATACACAGCATTCGCGTGTGCTCTACATATATATATATATATACCTTTGCAAATATGTGATTCTGACCTGTGGTGGTTGAAGGATCGGCGAGGAGAAGCGCTGCGTTGAAGATGTTCAGGCCTTTGTTCTCCATGGCGCCCATGTTGAAATCTTTCGCGCAGACTACGTTGAAGACATCCAGGTCGTACTCCCGGCCGAAGCGCTCCTCATCCCATTTCATCGACTTCAGTACACTCTCCAGCGCCCAAGTCAACTTGCTGCTGTCTTCCGGCTCGGAAAAAATCGATACCTTCACGTTTCTCCCACTCTAAAAAATAAACAAATACACAACACATACAGCTATACATGTGCATATATATATATATATATATGTAAATATATATATATATATATATACGTGTGTACATACATGCGTACGGCGTGTAGAAACAGCCACGTATGTATGTTCATAGGTATGTATATATATATATATATATATACATATATATAGAGGACATATATATATATATATATATATATATACATGTAGAGAGAGAGAGAGGTGACAAGTGCTTGAATTAAGAGGGCAGAATGAAAGTTGGGATTTCTTTGAAGGAAACGCACCATGGTGGTGAAGGACTGGCTGATCGATTTGAGGTCGCCCGCGACGAGAGCGAAAAGATAGCAAGGCTTCTGGAAGGGGTCCTCAAAGACCGCAAAGTGTCTCCCTTTTTCACCCTCGACTTTTCCAGACTCCACCATGTTGCCGTTGCTCAGCAAGACTGGACATGCCTTCTCGTCCGCCGCCAGGCGAACCTACGAAGAAAAAGAAAAGAATGCATGCGACTTTGTCCACGGCGGGGAAACAGAGAGCGAGGCGCCTGATGGCGAGCAAAAGAGATCCAATCAAACAACGCATCCAAGGTGAAGACAGAGAGATGGCGAGAGAAGGATGCAGAGAGAGAGATGAAGCGAAAAGGATGAAGATACATACACGAAGAGAGAGATATATATAAAGAGCTAGATGAAGAAACAGATGAAGGGAGAACGACGAAGAGAGAAACACGAAGATTGATAGGTGAACACAGAGAAAGATGAAAACAAAGGGCGATGAAGAGAGAGAGAGATGCAGAGAGAGAAGTGAAGAGAGAGAGCAAGAGATGTGACTCAGAAAGAGCTCGTCTCAAAAAGACTCTTTTGGACATGATTCATCGGCCTTGATACACGACAAACCCAAGCTCCGTGTCAGCCTGACCGTCGCTTCTTCTCCCTTCTCCCTTTTCCTCTCTCTTTCTCTCTTTTCTCCCTCTTCTTCGCTTCCTCGTTCGTTCTTCGTTCCCTCGCTTTTTGTCTCTGCTTTCTTTTCTCGCTTCTTTCGTCCGTGGTCACCCACGCGCTTGCGCGTTTACCTTGAACAGCGACATGACGTCGGGACGGTCCAGGAAGTAGGTGATCCGCCTGAAGCCCTCAGCTTCACATTGAGTGACGAGAAGAGCTCCGGACTTGTACAGACCCATGAGTTGCAGATTCTCCTTCGGCCTGACATACACTACAGTTTTGACCTTGAATTTCTTCTCGGCTTCTTGGGGAAGGAGATCCGCAGCGATCACCAGCCGGCCGTCGACGTCGAGCGAGTAGACGCGCTTGTCGCCTGCCTTCTGCGTCTCTGTCGAGTGCATCGACAGCGCATTGCCGTCCAGCTCCACCGACTCGAGTTCGAGATCTTCTCCGTCGAGAACGAGATCTGTCGGAGGCGTCTGCTCTCGGCGATGCATCGTTAGAGTTGACGTCACCTGAAAGAAAACTCACCCGCGGCGCTCTAGGAAACCACTTCAACCGTGTGGAAATCCAAATGGGGAACTCTGTCTCCCGTCTCCACTCTCGAGATGTAGACGTACACCAGGCAAAAGCGGCAGAGAGGCTACTTCACGCTACAGACTTGATTTTTCTTCTAGACGCGGAGCGCACATGCACAGAAGAGGTTTCTGAAGTCGACCGTGAAACAACAGAGTGGCGCCTGCAGGGCTGTGGAAGAGTCGATCAGGTAGGGAAAATTGCGCATTTGAAAAGCCGCAACACAAAGGTGTGTCATGTGCTGTCTTCGAGTTACATCGCGTGTTCTCTCAAAAAAGGATTTCTATGTTTAACTTGAAAATGCATTTGCCTAATAAGCCAGTGGTAAACAGCCACGGGCCAGGAATCAAAAGACGAAACACAAGATGCCTGTGCAGAACGAGAAGAAAATCATCGACGCTGTCACGATTGCAACAGGTTCACTTTCCCCCTCTTTTGGCTGACACGGCAACTCGCGAGTGTAGAAGGAAAAACAAGGAACATCTATAACAAGCAATGTTTCTCGCGGTGTCCTTGATCCTCGTAAGCTTTGCTTGCGATCGCAGACAAGAATGCTCCTGTCAAGTCCTTCGTCCTAAGCGAGAAAAGGCATGCGCTTCCCGCGATGCAGATATCATGGAAGCGAGACGCAAATAGACAGGTTCAGACTCGGAGAAAAGAGAGACTCAAAAGTACCCTTCGCAGAACACATCCATACACATTCATGTCCACATATACATGCATATGCATGCATAGTAAAAAAATATATACATACATGTACATTATGTGTATATATATATATATATGTGTGCGCCCACAGGGGAAGATGAATCTTCGTGTTGCGTTTTTTGAGTTTCGAAGGAAACACAATTGGACAGCAAGAAGCGTACCTTGGTCCTGTCATCGTAGAGGTCGAAGTCAAGGTCGACAAAGTCGATGAGGAAGTCGGTCGGCTTATAGTCGAGGCGGTGTTTTTCGACGGGTTGTTTGGTCGGCTTGAGCACCACGTGGCTACCCTCAAGTTGCTGCTGCGTCTCCGTGGCGGTAACGGAGCCGCTCGCTCCGACAGGAGCGGCCTCAGCAGGCGTCGCGTTCGTCATTTTGCTTCCCAGAGACTGCGGCGTGCTTGCGGCGACAGTGGCAGCAGATGCAAAGGCGGCGCAGAGAGGCGACGGCGAGAGACGGGAGACAGAACCGATGGCTGCAGCTATCCAGGGGATCGGAGGAAGCAGCGAAGAAGACGCCAGTGAGGAGAAGAGCTTCCTCTGCGGCGCAGCGGCGGGAAGGCAGAAGCGCGGATAAGAAGAGACGTAGGAGACGGCAGCGAGAGGTTTCTCGTCGAAAGCGAGAGGGTCGAGTCGTCTCTGCTGCGCATGCGAGCACCAGTCCTTGCCTCTCAGAGAGGGAGGAAGAGCAGAACGCAGGCAGAGTTGAGAGGTGGAGGGGCGCATGCGTGTGGCGGGAGGCGCGAGTGGCGAGGCCTCTGCGGGGGAAAGGGAGAGGCCTCGAGAGAAGGCACAGAAAGCCAGCAGGCAGAAGAGAAGAGCCAGGAGCGTCACTGTTGGAGAGAGAAGAAAAACGGAGGAATGCCGCGACAGAGAGGGAGCAAAAGGAGAGCGGCGTTTGGGAACTGTCGCTTCGCCAAGCGCTGGAGAGGCACTTGGCAGTTCGGTGGACGCGGTCGCGGCCAAGAGGGAAGCAAATCGAGAAGGAGAGGACGCGGAAGCGTCAAAGGGAAAGAGTTGCTGAAGACAGGGCGAAGAAACGCGAGAAAAGGGCACGTGGACACTCGCAAGACGGTGCGCGGAAGCGTCTGCAGCTGCCTGTGGAGGGCGAGGAGGCACACGGTTGAGTTTTTCGCACTTTCCCTCTGAAGAGAAAAGCTCCGCTGTGGCGTTCTGCCCACAAAAAGCCGGGGCGAACCTGCGAAAATCCACTTTTTTCGAAGTGCACGACGGCCTCAAGTCGAGGCCGCGCTGACACACTTGCGAGGTGTCCATACACCCGAAGCGAGGGCAGCCTCTGCTCGCTGCAGAAAGGAGGAATGGAGGCGTCTCGAGCGCTGTTTCGGGCGTTTCTCTCTGCCAAAGAGAAGTGCTTGCAGTTGCGTTCGCGGCGCCGCTTGAGAAAAAGCTAATCAGCGGAAGTGAACCTGAGGATTCCTGGTGTGCCAACCGAGAGGACGCTGCCTGAACACCCCGCTGTGCCCTGACACACGCGCTGCCAGACGCGGTGGGACTTGTGTCGCCTTCCCCGTGGTTGGGTCGCGTTTTTTCCTTTTTGACAGAAGCGCCGGCGCGAAGCAGCGTCTGCACACAGCTTTTGTCGGATTTCTGCAGAGCGTAGGGCTCGATTCGCCTTTCTTCCGCCTCCCTGTCTGTCTTTCCCCGCCACAACTCGCAGGCCGCGCATCCGCCGAGACTGGAGGCTCCAGAGCGGACGAGGTGGCGGCCGCGAGTGTCTCGGTCGGCCGTCGACTTTTTGCGCTCCACACCAGCCGACGGTTTCCAGCCCTTCGCCTTCGTCCGCCTCCAAACCATCCTGCCTTGCGCTTCGGAAGGGAGAAAACCGAAAAATCAGAAAAAAGCATGTGTCAGCTTCCGCTGCTGCCAGCGCTCCACCTCGTCGAGTTCTGCACAAAGCGCGAGGCGGCGCGGAGATGCAGGAGGCGGCAAGAGTAGAGAGAATTTTTTTTTCGTAAGAAGGTTTAGAGAAACAGATGCAGAGGAGGCGTTTGGAAACAAGAAGAGAACCAAGCATGCGCGGCTTCTACATGGACGAGAAAAGGCGAAGGTGCTGACGTGTATAAAGGCCGCCAGGCCAGTGCTGTCAAAAGTCGCGAAAGAAGAGGGAGAGCGAGACACACGCGGCGCCCTCTGGAGAGTTTGGGAATTTCGAAGCTTTTCGCAGACGCGTGACGCCTCTGCTCAAAAAGAGCTGTTCTGCCGCTACGGCTTGCTTTGCGCTTCCAACAGCAGAGTTCCAGTTCCTAGCAAATTGCGAAAACGCTCACTCTTCCTTAGGAGACACCACCGAGACTGAAAAGGAAACCCAACAACGGAATCGCTGAATCTGGCGAAGTGCCGGGCTGTACGTCCACCTGGAACACGCGGGCTCGAGATGTGCAACCGCGCTCGTGGCGAGTTCCGTTGTCTCGCTTTCCTGGCAGAGAAAAGAGCCTTTTCTCGATCGTAGACGACAGGAAAGTTCGCGACGAGTGCCAGCTGCACACGGCGGACTGGATTTGGTTCAGGCGGAAGGACGATGGCGGCCGAGACTCGCGACGACGTTCCTCTTTTCGAAGCGAGAAGGGAACGACATTCCAGATATTGCGCCTAGAACGCAACGGAGTGGTTGTCGCCTTCGGACTGAATCGGCGCCTCGAAGGCGGCCAGTGCTTCCGACCGGCATCGCGCTTTCCGCTTCTCTTATGTTCGCGCCTGCAGTAAATGTTGTGACGGACAGCTTGTACTCTAGACAGCCTCAGCAGGACTCGCCACACAGCCGGCGCGTTGCTAGTCAAGCGAGGGTGCAAGGCTGTGCTGCCCAGGCCAGTAGCGCGTTCACAGCAGAAAAATGAAGTGTTGAGGAGAATAGGGAGGGCACGCCTGAAGGCCGCAGACTTCTGAAGAATCGCCGACCTGGAGACGCCTTTCTCCATCCCAGGACGAGACAGCCCACGAGCACGCGACGGCTGTCTCCGGCGTTCGCTTGCTCTTTGCTGAGGAAGAGACGATGCGACGCTAGGCCGAGTCTCGAAGAAGGAGCAAAGGCAGACCAGGAGAACGCATGCCTCGCGAGCGACACAGATGATTCTCCGCGACTGACGCAAAGCGCTGCTTAGACTCCAGCGAGTCCCCGCGCCCCTGAGTATCTGTGCAGTCGAGAGTACTTCCTTCCCAGTGTTAGCTTCTCTCCTCACCATCTCGTTTTCAGTGGCTCTCGGTGCCGAGCCAAGAACAGAACGCAAAGGCAACCAAACGGAGAGGCGAAACAGACACACAGTTGAAGACCTGTGGCACTTCGACAGTGCGGTCGCTCCGACCTCTTCCTTGTGCTGCTGTATGTCAGCTCTCACGACTCGCGAGGACAGTCCAGCTGGAGGTACCGTGAACCTGTGTGTCTACTTTCGTCTCGTATAGTCACAAGTCTCTCACAAGTTCGCGCTACAGCCAGTGCTCTCCTTGGATATGAACCTCGTGGAGACAAACGCGTTGCTCAGCCGCCAGAAAGTCGCCGCGCATGTTCCTCTCCGGGAAGAAGCCACATGGGCATCAAGATATATACACGTATATATATTATGATACCTGTGTTTATGTAAAGATAGAGATTCATGCAAGTATATATGTGTGTAGAAATGGTAAGCTAGGGAGAGGGAAAAGATGCAGTTAAGAAGAGCGTTCGCGGCTTACATGCACGACAGGAGGGAGGAGATGCATTCTGTGTGAGAAGCGCAAAATATAAGTGGACTCACTCAGCGCCACTCCGAGCAGGAAGGCTTCTTAGAAAAACGAAACCACACAGTGAGGCTCCACACAGACGTCACTTTTTCTGTGCAGATATGTCTGGGGCTCCAGTGTGTATCACTTTTTATCTGAGAAACACCAAAATGTGTGCCTAGTCGGAGACCTTATATTCACGCAAACAGTCAATGGCATTCGCTGAAGAAAGACAGCGACAAACGAAAGACCCGAGACCACACGCACTGCGTCGTGCCGAGAGAAACGCGTCTGTGGCCTCGGTGAGAAAAACATTCCTTTCCGCACGAAACAAAGTGAACCTGTTCGCCAGAAAAATCTGCAAGACGACATATATATATATATATACATGCACATATGTGTTTACTTTGAAGTACAATTGTGTCGCGGGAGTCGCGAAAGTGAGATGGTCTTCGTTACTTCAGAACATGGAGGGAATTAAGTCGCCTTTTGTGTACGAAGAAGAATGGGCGTCTTCAGAGCCTCTAGAGGCTTGGGGTGAGATTCAGTTGCTGCAAAAGTTTCTCGTTCGCTTCGTGACCTCGACATGAGCGCACTCGTCTGGAAGAGTCGCACAGATGCCACACATGTCTTCCACATGTGCATGGGAGACGGTGAAGGCGAGAAACGTGGTGAGATCCGTCGTACGGCACACCCCAAAGCAACGCAAAAAACGAGCGAGACGACGGGGAGAAAGAAGCTGGCGAAGAACGCACAAGTCTGCAGTCTCTTTCGCAGACAGCGACTCAGTAAAAAAATTCCGTTTGCTGCCGCGTCGCCACTTCCGTCCTTGGGAGTCCATTCTTCTGCCTTTATCATGACATTTGACTTTCAACAACGGTGGGTTGGCGAGCAAACGCCTTTCTTTCTCTCGCAAACATGTTCGCGAATCCCTCCTGTTCTCATGTTCTTCTACCACCTCTCCTGTCGCGCCTTGTCTTCGTCTTCCTTTCTCTGTGTAGACGCTCTCTCTTCCTCTGCATCGGTAGCTGTTGAAACGCATCTTTCTATTCGCTCCCAGTTTTGTCTCTCTTTCTGCGTACACATCTCTTTCAATCGTGGTCCATCGGTTCCTCCTCTCTGTTTCTTCGCCTCAGTCGAAGTGTTCGACGTCTACTCTTCTCCCGCTCGGCCTCGAGCTGCAGCCAGAGCAGCAGCTTCTGCGTTTGCTTTCTTCCTCTTCGCCTGCTCCATTCTTTCGCGTTCAGCTTCCACCCACTCAAAGTCGTCAGGAGTCATCAGCTTCATGGTCGTGTAGGTCAGGCCGACGACGAAGAACAGCATCCCCCAGCCGTAGAGAAAGACCTGCAGAGAGACAGGAACCGCGAGCAGGAAGAAAGGAAAAGCAGTGACAACGCTGCCTCTCTGGAGATGCTGGCACCCTCGAATCGCCCTGAAAGAGAAACTGAAACAAGGTTGGAAAGCCGACTGTAACAGTATCAGGTCGCTGAGCAATCTAAGCGACGCACCCATCCCAGAGGCCCACACTTTTCTCTCCCTCCTTGTTTGCTTTCTCTTTCTTTCTCTGCTCCTTTATCTTTCTTTCTTTTCTTCTCTTTTCTCTTCCTCCTCCTTTCCCTCTCTCTCTTTCTCCCTGTCGACGCTCCTCTTTCGTTTCCTCTGCGCTGAACAGAGATTTCGCGTTTCCCTCCACTTCGCGGGTCCTCAGCGAAAAGCCTCTTGATTCAGGGAAAAGACTATCCGCAAAGGAGGTGCCTGCAGTGTATCCTCTCAGTCTGGCAACGCCCGGTTTATTCGACTTCAGAAACGCAAATTAAACACGCAATGTCGTCAAAGATAACGGCCTGCTCCTGAAGGTTTAAAAAAGACTTGTGAAGTCTTTGTCTCCATTTCTCGAAGGTCGGAAAGTCTTCGCAGTTCTCCGTGGCGAAGGTACCTTCAGTTCCGTGGAGAAGCGTTCAGTCTTTCCGTGCATGAACGCTTGAAAGGACTCGCGGTGTATGTCCAGAGGATTCGGAGCGCCTGCAGGCCAGCTGTAAGTACCGTCGAAGGCGTTCGGGACCCGCGGCCGCGCTCGCTCGACTTCCAGCCAGGTGTCGCTGTTGGAGGACTTCCTGGATTTCTCTGCGGGCTCAGAGGACATGCCGCGAAGAGAGAAACGCGATGCGACGACGGAGGGAGACGCTGGAGAAAGGGAAGCGCATGCAGCAGAGACGGCGTTCGGAGAACTCCCAGAACGGCCGCGCCCCGAGAAAGGAGAACAAGAGCAAGAGGACCGGCTGCGCAAAGACGACGAAGAAGAGACAGAGGAAGACACCGAGGAGGGAGAAGAAGACGCCAGCCTGGAGAAAGGAGAAAAGGATGAGCAGAGGAGGGCAGAGGAGGAGTTGGAGGAGGCGGAGAAGGAAGGGCAGGAGGAAGAATGCATACTTTTTGAGAATTGGAGAGCGCAGACCGAGAGTGGAGAAGCGTGGCGGTGAAGGAAGAGAGAGAGAGAGGGAGAGAGAGTGAAGGAAGAACGACAAGACTGGAGAGGCCCGAACATTGTGGTGGAGGTGACTCGACAGAAAGCGAAGGAAGAGAGAGTGTTCGGGGGAAAAACTTGAAGAAAAGGGTGATCTGAACTTTTTCGAAGCTTGGGAAGAACTTTTTCGAAGCTTGGGAAAAAGCCAAGAGTCCGCAATGTGCGCGGCCCTCGCAGACAGTCCGCCTTTGTCAACTCGAGGTTTGGTAGGCGCTCTTCTCCAGTGTATGTACACCAGGCGAAACAGAGCGGAAGAGTCCACGAAGCAAATTCTTCGCTCTGTCCCTAGTCGCCTGCAGAGGAAACGAAGAGTATTCATCCGAGAACAAAGATGTTTCGAGAGGAAAGCGTTTTCTCGCTCTCTCTCGCCTCTCACAAAGGTTTCCGGAGTCGAGAGAGGTACAACTTTACGCAGCAGCTCGGCCGATGTGTGCGTGGCGGTCCATGCAACAGACGCGCAGGAATTCCTGGAGATTTTTTCTCGTAAAAAAAGCGCAACAGAGCTCCTTCCCCGCTCTTCTCTATGTGTGCTTTATACTTCGAATGCAGACATCGAAGTTGAGGCCTCGCTTCCCCCCCAGGTTGATTGGAGGCGCACAGGAAGTGTGTTTCTACAGAAACGCGTCCTGTTGATGAAGATCACATGTACTAGAGCTCGATGATCTCACCACGCCAGGAAAACAAGACACACAAACCTGGATTATTCGACACAAAACGGCTCGGAAAGAGCCCAGTGAAACGAAAGGAAGGAAAACGCAGAACGAAGGAGGCTAGGATACATAGACTCCGAAAAGGAAAGATCTGGAGGCACTCGAAGACAGTTGGTGACAGTTCGGGACACTCAGGGACAGTTGAAGACAGTGAAGGAGAAAAGGTTTCGCCTTCCTTTTCCTGCGTTGTGGCAGAAGTGAGGATAGGCAGTGTCTTCTCATACAGGAAGAACAAGGGGGAAGAAAAGCGAAACACTTGACTCAGACCCTCGTCTGACAAAATGAAGCGAAGAGAGGAACTGCTTGGTCACATAAGAATGAGTAAAAACTGATAAGGAGGGAGAAGCGAAGGGGACAGTGGGGCTGAAGAGCCGTCGTTTTCTTGATTCGAGGTGTACGTACACCGTATTCTGAGGAACTTCGTCTTCAGCTATTTCCTCTCCGGATTCGACGGTGGGGACAAAGCTTCCGGTTGGACTGAGTTAGGAGAAGACACTCGCAAATGCGCAAGACGCTTCTCAAGCATACGCAGACGCTGGAAAACAACAGAACTGTCGCGAAATAACGAACACAGCGTTGTCTTTATGGCCACTGCAGGTGGCGATGGTTTTGGTTAAGGCCTGTGTCTTCTCACTGGTGTGCATTTCAGTCACGTTATTGTAGGTGTTCTCTGTGGATTCTTCAATCGTGGCAAGCAAAGGAATGGCACAGTGAAATCCTTCGATCAAGTTTGCAGGGACTTCCCCCGTGTCGCGACAGCTGCGCGCGAGGCTGCTGAAGCTGCGAATACCCACGGAAGAGCCAGCGCGAGTTGTTCGGAAAAGAGTTGCTGAATGGCGACAAATAGACGAAATCCGCTTTCCAATATCTCACCAAGTGTAACAACGCTAGCTGTTCCTCCTTGTCGAAAAAGCGACCGAGTGACAGCTGATGTGCCTCTGGAATCGCTGTGTTGGACTTGGAGTCCACTTCAGAAGCGTCTCGTCCCCGAGCGGTGGCTGTTGGGCGGGGAACGGAAACAATGCTTCCGAGCGAAAATCCTCAAAACCATCGATCATTACGTGCTGTCACTGCAGTCAACACTCAGAGCACCTTTTTCCCGGTTCTCAGAAGTACTCTTCAACCGAGAAGGGCGACTGATTTGAAAGAGACACTTGCGAGGGCAAGTGAAGCGCATTAGCCTCTGCATGTTCATGTATGTAGGAATGCTGACGCGAAGAAGCGAGTTGAGCATTCAGAAAGTTTTCGGCATTTCTTGCAGAGTTGAAGGCACAATCCCCACAGTCTACTCCACCTCAGGAACTCCCTAACAGGACCTGTATTCTGAAGGCAAACCGGATTCCCAGTGGCTTGACAGATTCTCTGGAATCATTGCAGTGTGAAATCCAGAAAGAAGCTTGTACGCACATGTTGATTTTTCAAGATACAGTGGATATTCTACTTGATGCACTTGACGTGACGGTCACGGGAAGCGCAGGACAACTTTGCTCCGGTAGTCAGAAGACTTCAAGATCTAAACCAGGTATCCAGTTGGGAGCATACAATATACTCCGCAGAAAAAGCTTGTACACAATCCTGTCTCAGAGACGAAAACTTCAACCACGATGGTCCTGATCATACTAGCATCCTCTTGTAGTCGTTTCCTCTCGCTCGTGTCAACACGAGGGATGGCAGCAGAGCATATATTACGCCTAGAACATGCGCGATGTGAAATAACCTGAGTACCGAAGGATGGTGAAGGCCCACACTTTCAGCTGTTTTAAGAGTGACGAGCGACGAAGACACACCACGAGGGAGAGGAGCAGGCAGAACTGAGGGGTGTCCGTAGTTTTTCCAGATGAGAGAAACAAGGGCTCCACAAGGTTAACAGGCCCCACGAACAGGGTAAGCACGCCGGAGACACAGTGAACATGGGGATACATTCCAGCGACAAGCGTTATCACCCTAGCTATGTTCTGCTTGATTGAAACCGGGTGCTAGGGGTTAGAGCCGCATTTCAGCCTCTGTGTGGCTGTTTGTCCTGCCAAAAACGCTGCTAAATCTCCTCCTTGGTGTGTATCTGACAATGGGACTTTACCATCAGTTCTGTTCCAGGAGATCGTGGGAGTCTGTGCGACGGCGTCTCTCTTCTAGCGGCTGGCTGTCTATCACACGCTTGTCTTCAGCTCCTCTTGTGTTCTTGCGTGATGCACCTTGCTTCAACTCTAAGCTTGCTTTCGCGTTCCCTGATGTTTTCTTTGTCGGGGCCTTTGCCGTGACAGAGCTACATACAGCATCACCTTTGTTGAGTTCTCTGTGTTCAGATGATTGCTGAAACACTCAGGGTTGACGGAGTCCATACTGAGTCAAAGCCCACCCGAATAAAAAATGGACACGACCCCAGCAAGTACATCCGAGCAGCTCCACAACGGCGATGGGGATTCGACTGCTTGTCCGGCCGTTTCAACGGAGATCGAATTTTGATTTCCTTGTCTTGGAAGGTACCTAGCAGAAAGTACTTTGTCGCTTCGGCATTATCATGGCCAACCTATACGACTTGGTTCGCTGTATCTCACACTGGAGTCCGACTCAGTTTCCTTATTAGAACGAACATAACGAATTTGACTGTGTCTTTAGTCTCATAGCTGCAGTCAGATAAAAGTGACATTCCAGAGATCTGTATCTTGGATCATGTACAGTGCCCATGTCTACTGACACAGTCATGACTCCTGAACGCCGGTGACGACAAGCTCTTGTAATACCCGACAGAGAGGCCTTCTCTCAGAAAAGCATTGGATCAAGAAGCAATGTGCTTTGACGGGAAAAGAAAGTCAAAAGCCTCTCTCTACGATGTGACACGCCTGCGGAGACACAACTGACACGACAGCGACCGGCCATCTCTGTCGAGTACAGGGTTTAGAGTTCCGGAATGATGCGAACAGCGGGCAGAAGGTGCGTGTGGAACGGTACTATCGCGAGGAGTCCGAGAAACCAAGTGAAGCGCAAAGAAGGGCACTCCTGACGCGTTTTTAAGGAAAACCCCTTCCCTCGGCGTATATTCGGAGGTACAGCATTATTTCTTGGGGGGCTGGCATGCTGCGAACAGCCTCGTGCCCTGAGAAAATGAGGATCCCGCTGTTCCTGGCCCTTCGTAGATTGCAAAGCCTTTCTTTCTTGCTTTGCCGTCTCCAGAACTCCTTCTCTTCCGTCGACTGGCTGTGATTTGCTCGCGACGTGGCGGGGAAAAATCGTTTGCCGTGTCGGGTGTACATACGCTCCGCTCTGCTTGGTCGAGCACGTCGTTTCACTCAAGTTCGGTTCTGCGCTCGAGTTTCTGCGGATTTCCGCGCCCTTTCTTGTCTTTGCCGTTTTCCAGGGCTTTCTGCTGAACGGCGCCGCTCAAGCAGTGAGGCGAGAGCTCAGGGAAGACTCTCTGTCTTTGGAACTGCCAAGGTTCTTGCGCCTGGATCCCCGGCTTCAATCGACGTTCGCGGGAGTGACTGCCGCCTCTCACTCCGGAACGGCTGTTTTCCACGCGTTTCTCGTCCCAAAATTCCGCTTTTCCGTCGTAACGTCCCTCTTCGCTGTGCCGTCTGGAAAATTCCTCTCACCGGTCGCCGCTGGCTCAGAGGACCGCCTGCGGACGAAGGCGAGTTCTGCATGTGACCGTGTGCTGTACGTACAGCCCGGCGTCACCGCCCCACGATCTGTCGCTCGCGGGGAGTTTTCTCCTTTCTGTTCGTTTTCTCAGCTGCAACAGCTTCTCGTTTCCGGAGTTGCCTTCCTGCGTAGACAAAGTTCGCCGACAGAGAGGGAAACGGCTCGAACTGGAGAAGAACCGCGGGCGTCCGGGTGCTCTTCACCGGCGACACCGACTTAGGAGAGTTCTTTGGAATCTCAAAGAAAAAAACGCCTTTGAAAGACCGACACCGGAAAAGTAGGGTCTCTTGCAGGGGGACCTCGCGTGTCGCTTTCGTGTTCGGTGCCGATTTTCGCTTCACGTTCTCATTTGTTCACTGCAAAGCCCCCCATTCCCAGACGCCGATTTCTGATTCACACCCCTGCGACCTCGCGAAGACTCTTGTTTTTCTTCCCACTAACGGAACCGGCTTTTCCACTGTTTCTGTCCCAATGGAAAGGGTCCGTTTCTGCCGCCTCGTTGCCCTCTCTCAGCTCACTGGAATTCCATGAAAACCGAGGAAACGCCTATCCCTGCGAGTTCCCTTGCCTCTGGAGTTCTCCCTTTCGCCTTTTCCTGAGCTGAGTGTGCCTCTTCCTCCCTGTTTTTCAGGTTTACGAGACACACTCTTCCCTGCGAATTGCTTTCAGAACGCGTCACTGGTCCGCCGCCTCCCCCGCCTCTCGTCTTCTCCCTCGTCGCGGTCGTTCGCCATGAAGAGCGAGGAGTCTGCGGCTGGCGGCATGCGGCGCCTAGAGGCTTCAGAGGCTTCCGCAGGCTCTGCTGCGGGCACAGGGCCTGCGCCAAGTTCTTGTTCTTCTTTTTCTTCCTTCTCGCCTTCTCTCGCCGCCGCTCCGCCTGCTGGAGGAAGCAAGAAGAGGGCGAGAGCATCTTCTGCGAAGACCACCGGAAGCGACAGAGGGATCGCCGAAGCCGTCCGTTTAATGCAGAGTGGAAAACTGGCCAAGCTTGAGCCGTCGGAGGAGAAGGTGAAGGAAGACTACGAACAGTAAGGCAGCGGAGCTCTCTTCTCGTCTAAATCGAAAGTGACCGGCGCGCGCATAATGTTAGGGTGCTGCGTTTTCCTTCGCTTTCGTCCGTTAACGCGCTCTGCGGCGAGCTCGCACGACCCCTCTCTCGCCTCGTCTTCAACTTGTGTCTCTGCGTCTTGGGTGCAGCCTGTTGTGCGAGCCGTGCGTCCAGCAGTCGCGGCGGGGAACGAGAACGTCTTTGTTCCCGAGTGAGTTCTGCTTTCTTCAGGTACCGCAATGACGTCACGCGCCGGGCGCTGAAGATTCTCACCGACGATCTGCCTCGACGAATTGCACGGTTTCTGCAACTCGTCGATGTCAACGCAGAGCCTGGCACCCTGCTCGTTTGCGACGACTTGCCGCCGCCTCCGTCGCTCGGACCTCTCCTCAGTCCCGAGTAAGACAGAAGAGCTTTCTTCTCTGTCCTTCGACCGTGGGTGTCAAACGGTTCAGTAGTCCTGAAGAGAACTTGTGCCATTTAGACGTTTGCTTCTCTGTCTTTCATGATTTTCACAAGAAGAGAGATTGCAGCGAAGAGACAATCTTTCCTCGCCACCTCGCCGTCAGCCGCCACTGGCTCTTCGTGCTGTGGTGGATGTACACCCGACTTTCGCGACTCCAGTTTTATTTCCTCAATAAGAAAACATGTCAGTCTGCGCATTTGTCTGCATGCGTGGACGAAGGTGTTGAGTCACCCGTTTAAACACCCTAACTCGGGGGGGATTGCACCAGAGGCAATTTGCGAAGAAAAGGATACCTGTGGTTATCTTCCGCTGAGTTCATTTCAGACACGATCCTCTTTCGAGGTGTTTCAACTCGATCAGGGCGTCGCGTGAAAAACGCTTTCGTGCCTGTGCTTTTCTTCTTTTGTTCAGGGAGCTCGCGACGTTTACGGTTGAACGAACAGACGGGAGTGAGACCTCTGCATGCGACGCCTCGTCGCATTCTCCGCAGGCATCCTTCCCTTGGAGATTCTCAGTGGAACCCGTCGTCTCTCTCTCAGCCGCCGAGTCTGGTCGTTTGAAGAAGATGTTGGAGGAAAAAGTGAAAGCTGTGTTTGGCGGAGACCGCACCTCGGAGAAGCAGAACGCGGCCCCCAAAGCGGAAGCCGAGAAAACTGGAAGCACGACACCGGAACTCCACGAGGATCCGTCTACAGAAACAAGACATACGGACCAATGCGCCGCTTCTTCTCCTTCTTCCTCTGCTTCTTCCTCTTCCAGTGCTTCTTCTGCTTCGGCTTCGGCTTCCTCGTCGCCTTCTTCTGTGGAGGGATGGAAGTCGAGACAAGAAGCGATTTGTGCGCGAGTGGGAGAACAGGCGCAGTTTGTGAAGGAGGAGGCAGTGGCAATGCGCGAGTTGCTGAACGCAGTGAAGATTTTTATGCAGTTGCATGTGCCTCGCATCGAGGACGGCAACAACTTCGGAGTCGCGATCCAGGAGGAAGCGATCCACCTGTTGAACCGCGTCGAGGAGAGTGCGTTCAACTTGTACGACACCGTGATGAAGTACTACCTGGCGCGCGCCAAGCTGTGCAGCAAGCTGGTCAAGTATCCGAACACTCTGGATTACCAAACGGCCGTTGTCGAGCTCGACCGCAAAGAGTGGGTGCACCTGAAAATCACGAACCTGGACCTGAGGAACAACTACATCATGCTCTACGACCTGATCTGCAAAAACTGGCAGAACGTGATCGCACCTAAGGGACGCAGCCACAGCACCAGTCAACAAGCCATGTACTAGCCAGCGGGCGACAGTGAAGACCAAGACGCAGCACAGAGCGGAGAGGCGAGAGCGGAGAGGCGAGAGCAGAGAGGAGAGGGAGGCGAGGGGGAGGGAAAACTAGAAGGAGAGGAAAGGAGAGACGCGAGGAGAAAGAACTGCAGAGGTGTTGGGGATGGGGGGTAGTAACGAGATCATCAGGAGACCAAGACGGAGCTGGCGAATAAGGAAGACAGATCGGAGAGCGCGACAGATTTGCGAACGGGAGTTTGGGAGAGAGTTTTTTCTATATGTGAGGCGGACGTGTAACACAGATTTCTCGTGCTTTCCAGACGATGCAAGCAGGAGGAGTTGTGGAAAAGCGGTTCGGCTGCATGCAGTCATTTGTGGTGAATCGAAGGTGTACACTCATGGAGCAGAGTGCCGGGGAAAAATAAAATTCCAAAACATGCATTTCGCGATTGGGTGTGGCGCGAGAGGTCCAGAAAGCGAGGCGTTCCCGCGTGTCTTCAGAGAGAAGGCGACAAGGACGGCGGCTAAGGCCTTTTAAGGAATTTCGTGTGTGTGTCGTGTCTTCTCGGATGCTGCTCTGGCTTGTTTCTGTCGCTGCTTTTCGTTTGCGTCCTTTCCTCGTCGCCGGAGCACTCCCTCCTCTCACCTTTTATTTCGCCTTTGCTTTCTGCCTGCGTGTCTTCTTGCTTCCTTCCGACACTAGCAAAGGGATGCTTCGCCTTTCCTCTCTGTCTCTGTCAGGCACTTTATAATGCCGATTAAGGATTGTTTTTCTTTCTTGTGGTGATGTTCCTCTTTCTTGTTTTCTTCGAGACTTGGGTGTACCGAGAGGCGTGTCTGCGTTCGAGTTTAGGGTTTCAGGTCTTGCTTTTCCTGCCTCTGAACTTTCCTTGCTGCCAGCAAAAAGGGAAAGTGGGTGCACGTTTTGCCTCCCAGCGCATTTTCTCGCCGATGTTGCTCGAATATAAGCCGGATCCCAGTGGTCCCTGTAGCCTTTTAGTGCCCCACGAAACTGGGTCCGTGACTTGCATTTTCCGCGCTTTTTACCGCGTAGCTGTAGGGAAGGAAAACTCTCTTTTCGACACTTCCAACGCGTTTCTACACCTTTCTCTGCCTCTCTGCCGAAGCTCGAGAGACACCTGAAAAGCCCAGTGCAAGGTGTACGTACACCCCGCGTCTGGCTTCGCTCTCAGTGTCTGAAGCCTGCGCGCACCTGAACAAATCGCCCGGGGCTGGACGGGTGCCAACGAGACATCACGGGGTCGATTGGCTGTCCCAGAATGTCGCTTTTCGAAGACTTTTTGACTGATGGAATAAGACCGAGGGGGAGGGGAACGCTGCGCAAGTATCACTGCGTTGCCATTCTCTCGCAGAAACAACTGAGATTACGAAAACCGTGTTTTGTGCGATGTCTCTTGCGTTCCGTGTACACTCAGAAAGTTCAGTCTGCAGCTGAAGAGAGACCCCTTTCATGAGATAGCTCTGCTCGGATGTCGTCTCTGTGTCCTAAAGCAGGAGACTTGTCAAGTGACACAGCTGCACTCGACTTCTGTCTTCTGTTTTCGACCGATCGCACTGAAGAGCAACACCTGAGTAGTTTTCTCGTGCCGAACCAAGTAACACAAGAGATCGAAATATCGTGCCTGCCCACAATCAACGGGGAAAAGTCAGCACAACTGAGATCTCCAGGCAAGTTCGCAGGAGCCCTTTCGGAAACCGCGCGAGGCGTTCGAGACGCTCGCACCAAACACACATCTCTCCCTTTCTTCGCATGTGAAGAAAAACGAGCACACACTCGATGTCACCTTCGCGCTTGACTGCATTCGTTCGCTCTCGCTGCGGTTGGCGCCTCTCGTGGGAATCCAGTCAAGTGCAATTTAACGAGCAACAGTGCGGGTGTTTCCACGCTGCTGTCTTTTCTGTTTTGCTACGGGTGGATCCAGCGAGAGCAACAGTGAGGGGGTGAGTGAGGCCTCTAGGCCGCAAAGTCCGCTCGACACCGGCTGTCGAGCCCGGCTGAAAGGGCGATGAACAAAACAAAGTCTATGCAGCCTTCCCGTTCGAAGAAACTGGAAAACCACCGCCTTGTCCACTGACAGCCCCCATAGTGACGTGCAAGCGGCAGACGCGGGAGAGAGAAGCACCCCGCGGTGCTTTTGCGAGGGAACGTAGAGATGTAAGACGCAACTCTCCGCTGTTTCTCGTTTAAGGCGAAGACCGGATTTCTTGACAGGCGGCCGACACGGCCTGTCCGCGCCGACAGTCTCTTCGCCTTTCTGCGGCAAAGACAACGTCGGTGTCGGGTGCCTAGGCCTCTGGGATGACAGCTGAGACTCCTGTGTGCGGGTTTGTGGTGAGAGGCGTCCAGAAAAGCCGGGAGCAGCCGAAGTGGCTTTCCTCGACAACAGCAACGAACAACGGGTCGTCGACCATGACACGCTTTCGAAATAATGTGCTCGTGCATGCATTCCGGGGGAATCCCGGAGTCTCTCAAAAGCCAGAGGTTCGCGCGCGGACGCGCTTCCATCGTTCGAGTGGCGAAGAACTTCCAAAGCGAAATTTTGTTGAAACGCGCGTGCTGTAAAAACGCGCGTTGGGTCTGCAGCGCGGGTCCGCGACCCTCTCTACCTGTGAACGAGTCGTTGAATTGCATGCACGTGGATTCACGACCGTGTGATGTGTCTTATGGCCAGCCAGCGGATTTCTCTTTTTCTTATCGAACATCCCCTTGTATTTCTTCTATCCGGTAAATTCCAACTCCTCTCGTTCCTCCGTCCTCATTCCTTCCAGGCATTGCCTTCGGGGTTCGCCCCGTTTTGTCTCAGAGACTCCCACCGCGTGATTCGCGGAAGAGAGAAAAGTCTCCCGGCGGAGGCCCCCCATTTTCTTCTCTCGCGTTCGCCAGTTGAGTTCTTCTCTCTTCTCAAACAATGACAATAAAGGAATTTGGGGGTTTCCTGGCCTAACCTTCCATCCTGCTACACGCATGCAGTCAGGATATGGTGACTTCTCTCAATTACTTTGTGGGTTATATATATATATATATATGTATATTGATGTATATATATTTTAAATATTTGTATATATCTGCGTACATTTTAGGAAGTAACTCAACCATTCTTCTCTGCAGCTACTTCTCTCTTTCATTTCAGTCTTTTGAGAACTTTACGGTACGGGTTTAGGGGATCCGTGACGACGCCATCTTCAACTCCTTGCGAGTGTCTCCACGGTATAGACGGGTCGGATGCTTGTTGATGTTCATCTCCTGGAGACACTCGGAGAATTTCTGCATGCGTCTTTGCCGCGGACCTTCCGAGTTCGGGAGCCACTCGACTCTTCTCAGTCTCTTGAAGTGACTTCACCCGCATCCAGGACGTTGCGCAATACACGCGCTGAGAACAAGCCTCTTTCTTTTGTCCTGAAAAGACCCCGCAGCGCTCTGGTTTCAAACACGCACGCCAATTGATGTGAGAAGTAAATGCCATTTTTTCTCAATTCTCAGAAGCCGCATCGACCAGCTGCTGACGCTTCAGTTCAGAACATTCACCTGAGATCGCCTCTTGGAGAGCTCTGGGGCGCGACGCTCTGGTGTCCCAGCTGTATGTACACCCGAGAGCCGAGGGTCCGCCTGCACGAATCCGTTCTGCGTTTCTGTGGGAGAGTCTGAAATGGCGCCGTGCGTCGGCGCAGCTCCGCTTGAAGGGATTTTCCAGCCTTTCTCTCGGGGTCCGCTGCGGAGTTTTCACATCCGACGAAGCCAGACATCTCAGCAGCGTTTCCGGCGGCTTCGCCCGGCCTCTCCACCGTCGCCTTCCTCGGATTCGTACCCTTCTTTGCAGACACGAGACGCCTGCTCTCCCCGCTCTCTCGGGGAGCACGGGCGCTCTGCGTTCCAGCCAGTCCTCTCGAGTTTCGCGCGTCCGTCGCCTCCTCGCGAGTCCACACAGCATTGTTTTCGCATCCGAGCCACTCGCTACTACTCGCGAAGGCGCCGCGAGTCTCGGAATCCTCTGCTGCTTCGCAAGCCTATCGCTTCATTCGACCAAGTCTCTCCCTCAGCGCTTCCACGCGGCCCCCGCCTGTTCCTCTCTCCTCCTCCCCACGCGCCTCCTTTCCCCTGTACCCCACAACATGTCTTCGCCTGTCTCCCGCTTCCGCTCCGCAACTGTCTTCGGCTGTCTCCTTTCCCGCTTCGAGAGCAGCGGCTCTCGCCGCCGCCTTCGTCTTTGGCGCAGACGAGGCCATTCTCGTCGCGCAGACCCAAGGCGGTGAAACAGATCACTTACAGGGCGCTTCGCCGAGCTATCAACGCGTTCAAACACCACAAACTACGCACAGATCCTAAAAGCGTAGCCTCTGCCTTTCTCGTTCCTTCTTCTCTTCCGCCTTCTTCATCAACATCATCATCGCCTTCTTCTCGAATTGCCGCTTACCGTGGAGAGGCCCTGTCGCGAGACCGGGTGCATGCTCCGGAGCCTGGCGCTCTCCCCCTGCGTCCTCCGACTTCTGCAGACCTCCGGTCGACATATGCAGATCCCTTCCAGTTTTCAGCGTCTCTCGTTCCGGCGCCTCTCCCCTCGCCGCCGCCTATCTTATTTCACCGCACGGTGACCCTCCCCAGAAGTCCAGAAAACGCCTCGCAGATCCGCGCGCGTCGCCTGCCCCTCGGGAACGTGAAGAAGCTGAAGAGCTTCGAACTCGCCGCCGCACTCTGCACCTACGCCCAGGTGTACGTCCACCACGCGGCGCTCTGGGCCGCGCTCGTGAAGGAATGCGACGGCCGGAGCAAGCACTTCAGTCCGGCTGAGGCCTGCTGGGTTTTGCATGCGTTCGCCAGGGCAAAAGAGCGACGCGAAAGAGCGGCGCAGAGGGACGGACTGTGTGGTTCTTCTTTGCGTCTTTCTTCATCTTCTCCGCTGGAGACCGAGTGGCTGCCGTCGGTGCGCCGGGCGTCCGAGCGTTTGGCGGCTCACGTTGCGACGAACTTTCGTCTCCTTTCTCTGGCCGATGCCGCGCGCGTGCTGCATGCAACGAGCGTTCTGAACTTGCCTGATTCGCGGCTGTTTAGAGTTCTCTGTCCGCTGCTCCCGGAGCTCCTCAACGCGTTTCTTGCGCAGACAGTCGACGCGCCTCAGCGTCTCCACTACGTCCTGCAGCTGCTCGTGTCTGCGCTGGCGCGAGAGCGTCTGCACCTCCCGGAGGTCCTGAGGCTCGCGGGAGACGTCTTCGCTTCCCACATCGACGCCTGGCTTCGGGCGCGGTCGAGAGACAGTCTGCGCCTCCAAAGGAGACAGAGGAAAAACGCGAATTCTCTCGTCTCTGGAGGAACGAAGGAGCGCGCTTGCGCGCTGGGTGAAGGGGAGGCGGACGACGCTGGAGGAGCGGGCAGGCACACGGCGCAGCGGAAGCAACGAGGCCCGGCGATCTTCCACTTAGCTGACTTGGGAGACGGCGCGTCCCCAGAGGGTCCGAAGGCGTCGCGCGGCTCGGGCGACGAGGCAGCGGCGCTTCTCCCCGTACCGCAGAGACTCGCGGCGCTTCTCCACGCCTTCAGTCTCCTTCAGTTTCGCCACGAGAAGCTCGTCGCGTCCACGCTGCGTCTCGTCCAAGTTGCGGCTTCCCCACCAGCTGCAGCACCCGCGGCCGCAGAGAGAAAGCTCTCCGGGAGGCTGTCGGCCTTGTGGGCCGGGCCAGGTTGCGGCCTGCAGGGAGGGAGAAAAGGCGCTGGAGATGAGAGTCGCGACGGTCTCTTCTCCGGCAGCGTCGCGCCGGCGCGCGAGGGACAAGGTGTTTCGCGGCTCGAGGCGGAAGAGCGAATGACGAGGACGACGCAGAGCGTTGGATCTCTTGACGAGACGCTCGGGGCGCATCACTTTCGAGATCTGTGCTTTTCCTCCCCACCAGCCTCTCAACACGGCAAAACGGACCATCGGCTTCCCCTGTCTCGGATGTCTCCATCGACTTCCACGTTTGTGGCCGCGTTGCCTGCCGCGAACTGCACTTCGCTTCTTCCCTCCCCCGCGTCGTCTGCTCAGGTGCCGGTACACCTGAGCGGCTCGGCGTTGGCGCCTCGCAGCGCCTCGGCGCCGACGTCGCTTTCGCGCCCGAGAACGACACCTCGTTCGCCTTCTTCGCTTCAGCATGTCCACTCGCCCTGGTCGGGAGCAGCCGCCACTGCCCGTGCACTTCTTCTCGCTCCCCATGCGTTCATGCGTGGCGGCCGCGGAACCGGGAAGTCCTCCGCCTCGGTTTCGGCCGCTGCCGTGTCTGTGCGGCTCAGCCGCTTCGGCTTCTCGCGAGGGAGGAAAACGAAGGCGTCGCAGGCAGCCCGGCGCGGCGGCGCACCTCGTCTGAAGCGCGCAGACTGGCGCCGCATGCTGCACCTGACTCTCGCGAGTCAGGTGCCTCCTGGAAGGCGATCTCCGTTCTCCACTTGGAATGTAGAGCGACACAAACGAAGGGCGGCTGTGCTCGAACGTCAGGTCGCAGCGAGAAGAGCTGCAACCGCCGCCGCGACTTGCCGAGACAGCGCGAAGCACTGGACAGCTTCTCAACTCAGCACGATCCTCGCGGCCCTCGATGCACTCGGCGTGAAGAGCCGACCCATCCTGGAGCTGTGGCAGCGCGCGGTGTACGCCCACCTGCACGCGCTGCCTTTCCACGAGACCGTGGAGGCGCTCGAAACCGCCAGTCGGCTCGGCTGGTACAGCCGAGCGTTTGGACATCGCGCGTTCGCCCGAGTGGGCTGGTTCCTGAAGACTGAAAAGACCCACATGCGCTCCATGGAAGACTTCTGTCGAGTTGCTGAGATCCTCAGTGTGTGGCCGGGAGGCGAGAGAGAAGTCCATGAAGCGACGCGAGCGGTGAGACGCAGACTCGCGAGGCTCGGCAGGTTTTGGCTGCTCGATGACGCAGGCGAAGCCGCCCTCAGAGGTGAGTCTCGAGGCCGTTGCGGAGGAGAGAAAAAGACGGATCTAGCGGAATGACAGCTCTGCAGTCGATGGAGAGCTGAAAAAAAACAGGAGAGAGGAAAGAGAGCAAACACATTCACGGAGGGGCAGACGTGGCGGAGAAACAGCCCTCCGGCTCACTTTAGCGAACCAACAGGCTTGTGCATGTTGACGTGCAGCTCTCGTTCAAACTCGCGAGCAGACAGAGAACGGGAAACAGGGTGTATCTATGCTCTGCAGGTGGAGTGTATATAGACACACAGATAGGGGAGTTGATTCGTCCTCACAACTCACGCATCTGACGATATACATATACATATATATATATATATTTGGAGATATGTGCATTTTTGTCTCGGTTGTATATACATATACATATATATATATATATGGAGATATGTGCATTTTTGTCTCGGTTGATATAGACGTGTACGAGTGCTGGTTTCCGGTTTTGTTTCCTTTTTTTCTGAACGGTTTCCACTGCATTGTTTGGGACCCCCGTCGGCATCGAGGTTCGTTTTTCCGATGGCCATCGAGAGGTCAGATGATCGATTTGTCTTTTCTCTTCAGACGTCTGGAGGGCCTTGGTGCGTCTGGGGCATGTTCCCCCTCCCTCGTCTCCCCTTTCGTCCTCGAGCTCGACGTCTGCGGCTCCTCCTCACCTTCTTCTTTCCACGCCTTTTCCGGTGGCGAAGTGGCATCCGCCTTCGCCCTCAAAAGCTCCAGAAACCTCTCTGAACGGTTCGGCATCTCCTTGCAGGTCCAGCGAACCGTGCAGGGAGGGACAGACTGTGGAGAAACCGGGGGGCGAGACAGGAGACTCGAGTGCCCACCGCGTGAGTCCACCGGACCCGCCGCCGTTAACAGTTCCGAGTGTCTCCTCGGCAGAGAGACTGTTCCCAGCGCGTTTTTCGTCTTCTCTGTCTTCTTCTTCGTCGCTGCTTTGTCTGTCTGGAGCTCAGCGATACCCACTCAGACGCGTCGCTGCCTGCAGTGGCTGTGCACCTCAGCGTCTGGCTCTTCGGTCAGTTGCAGGGGTCGTTCCGTGGAGACCTGTCGAGGCGATCTATCGCGAGGCTGTTGGGTTTTCTCTGATTCCTGCTCTTCTGCGAATCACGGTTTCTCTGTTTCCCCTCTCGCCGCCCATTCCGTTGACGCTGCTTCTCCCTCGAGTGCGAAAGTGCGCCCTCGCAGGCGTCGTTTCTCTCGGTTCGCTCCACGGCATGCTCAAGGATTTGAACGCGTTGCGGCAATTCCGCTCTCTCGCTGCCCACAGCGCGTTGCGGCCGGCGTCTGGGCAGCCTCGCCAGCTTTCCCCGTCTGCGGCTCGACCGCCGCCTCTCCGCTGTTCTCCGTCGCGAGACGGCAGGTCCGTCGAGGCGAAGGGTGTCTCAGGAGAGCACGAGGAGACGCGAGCGAACCGCGCTGGAGACGATAACAAACAGGGGCGATTGATTCGTACTTCGGAGGGTTTGAGCAGCGTAACGGCACCATCTGCAATGGAGAGAGTTCCGAGATTCCCGATCGAGAGAGCCGTCTCTGGGGCGTCCGGGAGAGAGACAGACTCTTCCAGGCCAACGCCAGAAGCGCCCACGCGTTCGGCGTCTTGCGCGGTTTCGAGCGAGGCTGCGGAGTGTGTTGGAGAGGCACAGACAACTGCTGCGGGGACGCAGAGACATGTGGAGGACTCGTGGAAAACTCTCGAGAAGAAGAGATATGAGACCTTCGAGGAGCTCCTGGAGGAGACAGAAGCGGCTCTGTGGAGGGTCACTCGCCAGCGCGTCTGTCGGGCTCTGACTCGTAGCTCAGCAGAGCCAGTGCAGCAAGGCAGGCACATGCAGGAGTCAGGAAAGGCATCGAGTTTGGGGTCTGCGTGTCTCCAGACAAGACGTTCGCGGATGCAGGCCACAGCGGGTGCTGTCTCTCTGGAAGAGCTGGCTTCACACGGCGCGCTTCTCCACGGCTTTTCCAACGCGCTTGCGGGCGAACTCGTCGACTTGGGGTCTCTGCGCTTGGGGAGAGAAAGAGCTGTAGAGACACCCGATCCTCGGGGCAGTTCTGCTTTGACGCTGGGCTCTTTCGGGAAGGCTTCAGAGACGCGTCATGGACGCCCGCAGCCTCCGGCGAGTGTTCAGAGAGAACAAAAACGCGCTGCATCTGAGGGAAGTGGAAGGCTCGACACGACCACGCAGTGCGTTCGGACTAAAAGCTCAACCCAAGAAACAGACGGGGAAACGCTTGAAGTGCTGGCCGCAGTTCGTGAAACGGTTCGGGGCCCTTGGCCTCTTGCCGAGAGACAGAGCAGCCGAAAGGAGACACCTGGTCCATCAGGCGACGAAGCTGAAGGAGCGCGAGACGTGCTGTCTATGAAAACAACTGGAGATTCACATGGTCAGGAGACTGCGAGAGGATGGCAGTTCCAGAGTGTCGGAGAGGCAGCGGCGGTTCTCGCTCTTGAGGTTGCACCTTACATTTCCAACCTGTTACGACCTGAGCCATGCGGGTGTCGACGCACCTGTGCCTCGTCTCTCAGGAGAGGCGAGGCAGAGGTGCGTTCGTCGCTAAGCGTCGTGGAGGCCTGCGCAGCCGAACGGGAAGATCGGGGCCGCGAGGCAGAGAGGTCAACCTTTTCTTCTCCAGAGGCCAGTTCTCTCTCGCGGATTTCGGCGCCTTCAGTAGCCTCTCTTCAGTCGCACTGGACACCTTCGTTGGAAGGAGCCGAAACGGGGGAGTCCCGCGCCAAGTCCCCGCAAGTCAGCGAGCAACGCAGGCGTTTGGCTGTAGACAGCGACGGTTCAGTGTTCAGGGCTGATGGCCCCTCTGGCTGCCGCGTGGCTTGGGAACCGGCTCGTGACATTCTGGGGAGACTCGTCCACTTTTTCTCGTCTTTCTCACAGATGGCGACAGCGAAGGAGGTCCGCCAAACTCTGCATATTGTCTTGGGATTCCTCCGACACCCGTTCTGGCTGAACCGACTCGAGAGTCACCTCTCGGCCGCGCTGCAGCGCAGCTGGGAGCCGACTGCATGCGCGCGGCGCCGCAGAAGCGATTCAGTTTCCACTGACCTCTGTTTCGAGTGGGAACTCGACGTTCTAGAGCAAATAACTGCCATCGGAGCAGCGCTCTTGCGGCAGAAACCTCGCTGTGTAGCTGCGACTCGAGCCGACGAGTTTCTCGTCCTTTTCGCGGACTTGCAGGGGACTGCTAGGCAGATTCGTCGCGTCTTCCACACCGCAGTGGAGGCGTGGTGGAGCGCGCGGGGGGCGTCAGAGGAGAACGGAGAGCCGACTTGCAGTGATCGGAGTGGCGACGACTCCAGACAGTTGGCCAGAAACAGGATTCAAACGATTGACATGCTCTTTGGAAACACGCTTCAGTTCCTCCAACTCGCCGAGAACGTCATGGTCGAGTGTATGTACACCCGGCTGCGAGAGGTGCCCAGTCTCGCGCTCGCGGCAAGCCCCGTCACCGCGCTAAACGCGACTCTGGAGGCGTGCTCTCCCTGGCTCAGAAGTGGACATCTGGGGATGAGGACAGGGCGCGGAAGTGGAGAGGGGAAAAGGAAGGAAACCTGGGAAGAGAGCTCAGAACCGTTCGCGGGGAAAGCAGCACGCGCCCGAGGAGCCGCGATCTGCAATAAGTTAGGTGTACATACACGTGGAGAAGCGTTCTGCGAACCCCCGAGAGAGCTGAAGACCGAGGAACAGGCAGATGGTCCTGCTGGACATTTCACGGGCATCTCTGAGGAAGGGCAGGACGTCTCAGGGATTCAGGCCCTGTGCCTTAACCACAGATTTCGACGGCGGCTAGAGCAGCTGAGTTTCCTGACCGCCGTGTATCCTCAGGCCTTCAGCGCCTGCTCGAGTTTCTGTGAAGAAGGCGCGCCTCTCCCGGTGGAGACGAACAGCGGGTTTGCGCAGCCCGTGAGGTGTCCAGACACCCGGCACAGTTCTGCGTTCCACGCGGTTCCCAGTTTCTTGTCTACACAGCATGTTTGTGCCGGTCCCGCGACGAAGAAAACAGAAGGCACTGCGACTGCGACCTCACGCGGAACCTGCGAAAAGCGAAGTTCGACTGAGGAAGGGCAAAAAGCGGAAAAGCAGCTGTTTTCTTGCTCGCAACTGGTTAGTGACGTAGTCTGGGCGACACTCGAGAGTGAACGCAAGAAGTGTATTTGGAGTTTCGGCGAGAGGAAGTCGTGGGGAGGAACGCCCTCTGGAGAAGGGAGAGTTGGGGAGTCCGGGGAGCTGCACAAAGAACGAACTCGCGCATCTTTACAGAGGGCTACAGACTGGCTGATGGTGATGCAGCGACTGAGAGAGTCTCCGGAGAACACAGAGGAAAGGACCACGTTCGAAGACTTGCGGTGGCGCCGTTCCCACCCGAGAGAAGGAGTGCGAACTGAAGAAAACTGGAGGGACATGGAGAAGGTGGAACTGCGTAGATTCGTAGCACGTCTGTTTGTGCTTCGGATGGTGAAACAAGATGCAGCCCTCGCTCGAATTCTCGACGGACTTTGGGTCTCGCGCTGAACGCTGAGGGATCTTTGTTTGCGGCACCGACCGTGGTTAAAATGACTGTTTGCCATCTCAAAGTCTTTTCCTGGGTTTCCCGCTCTACATACACCCCACACCCACAGTCAAAAGAATTTGATGGCTCCTCCGATGCGGCTGGACTCGATGTGAATACGCGCGGCCTACTTCTTCTACTTCTTCTACTTCTTCTACTACTACTGGGGCCACAAATCCCCAGCGAGGCTTCTCGAGTGAAGGGTGAACGGCTCATATTCGAGAGGCCGACACGCAAAGCTCGGCTGCAGGCTTCCGAAAACGACAGCCCCGGGCGTGGGCTGAGGAGAAAAGCGCGGTGACTCACACAGAGCAGCGACTCCGAGAAGAAGTTATGCGAAAACGTTTCTACCTTTTTCCGATACAGAAGCCCATCGGTTCACGCGCGGGCGCGCATTTCGCAACTGCACCTCGCCGAGGGAGCAGTGGTTTCGCAAACATGATTCCTCGTTCTCTTCTAGGGAGTCCAGCGTCATGGTTGTGATCCGCAGACGAACTGGTTGTCTGCCGGTGTGTCTCGGTGAGACCGATCCACTCATCCACGAGCCACTCAGAGGTCGACGGTTGAGTGCTCTTTCGTCGTTTCACACGAGTGACCTTTGCTCAGTTGCTGGATTTCGTTTCCTTTCCTATTGTTGTAGAGAGTAATTAACCTGCCGTGGAGGAGACGCCAAGTCTGCAACTTTCTCCCCGGCAAGCCCGGCACTGTGCCTTGCGGGGGATTCAGTGGCAGGCGTCGCGCGTCGCCAGAACTCGGTCCTGCCTCCAGCCTGTTGGTTTCAGGTATCACACGTCACATGTGAACAAGGCAGGTCCCCACGCGCGTTCGACTCGAACTCTGTGCTGTGGACCTGCGAGTTCGAGAAGCCGGCTCTGCGAGCAGAAAGGGCGCAGGTAAACGGGGAGATGCGTTCGCTGCATGACCCGCAGATCGTGGCTCTGTACAAACAACGTTGTGGGCCCCAAAAGTGAAAGCAGTGATCTCAACGGAGAAAAAAAGGAACTCACCAAGCAGTCGTGGACTTACGTAAACGAAGAAAGGCGTCACGACTCGGAGTCACATGGTTCAGAACTCGAAACCTAGCGTGCATGCGAGAAAGAAGCACCAGGATACAAGCTGCACCCACATATCGCGATGTTCACTTGGTAGTTGGCTTTCCAGCGGTAGTCAGGCCGGCCGCCCTCGAAGAAAAACGCGATTCCTCTAGACCGTTTGCAGAGTTCGTACTGAGCAAGCAGGTGTCTCTCGTGACTTGTCGAACAAAACGGTGGCTCTTAGAAAACGTAGAACTCTTCAACTTCACTCTGAGGAATCCAGTCGGCACACACTCGACAAGGCTGGCTTCCATCCATCTCCGAATCGAAGTGGATACTCAGGGATGCCTGTTGAACGCGAACTTCTCAGCTCAAAAAATAACATTCCTTTTCTTCAAAGAATGTGGGGACTGCGGACTCTCAAGCTAGAAGGGAAACGTCAACACAGACTTCTTGTACGCAATATGAGATCCCCTGCTCCGTTTACACTTCCACCGTCGGAGACTCTCTGAGCTAAAATGCAGAGACGCCGTGCTGCCTACGTCTTCATCTGTTCATAGAAGGCGCGGATCCGAGCGCTACCGCGTTCTCGGAGTGTCAAGGTCAACTCGTGACCAGCAATACGTGGACCTGCTGGTTAAACGCCCGACTCCCGTTTCTATGGAGTTTCCAAGAGTCAAGCTTCCCTTGCTGACAAAGGTATTGCATTCCCTCATTATGCCACGATAGTGACGGACAGTTTAAAACAGGAGCATAGGCGTAGGCAGAGTCATAGAAAGCCGAAGAGATCTAGAGAGACTGACAGAGCAGGGTAGATACAGATCGATTCATACCACGTGATAGATCAAGAAAGATCCATACAACATGATAGATACATATAGAATCAGAGACCAGGATAGACACAGAAAAAGACGCAGAGATCAGGAGAGATACAGAAAAAGATGCAGAGATCAGGAGAGATAGAGATAGAATCACAGACATATTCCTATAAATGCGACCAGAGGATTGATGTCTTCTTTCAGGATATCAGAGTTTCTCTCTGTGAAAGACGGAAGGGCGAGGGCTGCCGTTTCCAGAATTTTTGGTTTTTTCCCCTGGCAGAGTTCTCTGAACACATTCGTATCGATGATTTACATCGACGTCTCTAATCGGATTCTCTGGAATCCAGATATACATATTCCAAATTCATTTCGCGAAGGATCTGCAGCTCTATTAACTCTATCTATGCAGGAGGTCAAGACAGAGACAGCACAGCCGCGCGATCCAGGTTCGACACCGTCGAGAAGAGGACGTCAGCGCGCGAGACGAATGGTCTCATTTGAAGCGTCTCGAGAAGGGGACTTAGAACAAACTTTGATGTTTCAAGAGTCAGTAGAAAGACGTCCAAACAGTCAAGAGGCTAGACAGCTACAGCTCTTCTGCTCAACAGGAGACAGCGAGACGCGGCTACCTACAGCGTGCGACAGGCGAGGGAGTTTCTTTTTTTCGAGCACTTTTCTACACATGAAACCTTCCCAGTTTTGACTGAATTTTTTTCAGTTGCTTCCTTCAGCTGACATTCAAGACTGGAAAAAAATTCTCTAAAAAGGCAGCCAGACTTTTTCGACGGCGCGCCCTCTGCCGAGACAGCCAGTTCCGTTTCCTCGTGTTTCTTTGCGAAATTTACTCTGGGTGTCGGTTCGTTTCTTCTGTCTGTAACCACGAGATCACGTTCTCTCTCTCTTTACTTCGCGACGGTTGTCTGTGTGGGTCGGAATCGATCGCATCCGACTTCCCGCTGATAAGTCCTTTCTTCCACGTACTTTGTGCAATTCCGGTCCTCACTGTCTCCTCTATCGGCTCTTCCTCCTACATTCTTGTTCTCTTTTCTTCATTCACATTCGTCTCTTCTTCTTTTCTGCTCGTTTCGCCTTTCTCCCGCTTCCCCTTTCTTCTCCTTCCTTCTCCTTTTCTGCTCGTTTCGCCTTTCCTCCACTTCCCCTTTTGCTCTTTCTAGTTCCCTGGTTTTTCCGTCTCTCTCTCTTCATTCGCTTTTGCAGGGAAGCCGCATTCTGTGCATTTCGTTCTTCCTGTTCTGCATGCTTCCCTTAATCCTCTCTGCTTGGGGTCCACCCATGTGCTTCCTCTCTTCTGTGTCGAATTTCCACGTTCCGCAGGAAACCGTTGGTCTCCTTCAGTTTTTAAATGCATCTTCGCGTCACCAAGTTGGTTCCCCCGAGATCTTCTTCCACCTGATTCCAATGTTTTCTTCCAAACTCCGCGTCTTCCTCTGCGCCTCCCGTCTCTTCTCCTTCCTCACCTTCGACGGTCCCCCGGCTTCCGGCGACTGGACTCTGCGGCCGCTTGGTTACAGGACAGGGCGAGACCTCCAGCTGTTTTCCACACCCTCGTGAAGTCGAATACACAGGAAGGAGAACGCATCCACCAACAGCCGCAGAGCTCCCGTCTGTAGAGAACTCAGATAACCTCCCTGCTCGGAGACCAGACAGGCCGAGGGAAGAGACCACGCAGTCCTGACGACGCGAGTACTTCAGGAAAACGTTCCTCTCGTCCTCAGGGCAGGAATCACTGAGTCGGAGCGCTTGGTCTGAAAACCACAGAGAAACGCACGTCTCTCAAGCTGCCGGAGAAGTTGAGAAGAGTCTGGTCCCCGTCTCTGCCGTCAAAAATCTCAGAGAATGGACGGGAATGCTTACGCGGCTATGAGCTCATGGGATGGCGGAACGTATCACCAGAGTCTCGAGGAGAGAGAAACTGAAGGCGAGAGACCGCCGAGAGAGGTGGACCTCGATGCTCGGCCTCTCTGCTCTTCTGCTGTCCATCCGTCGCCGCCCCTGCTCCTCCCCGGTGGGTGTTCTCGAAACCGAGAAAAACAGTCTCCAGTTCTCGGACTTCTCCTCCAAAGGAAGTTCCGAAAGCATGCATGCCCTCACTCTGAACCTGAGCAGCAGATTCCAGACTCCAGCGAGAGACCAAGCTGCAGAGACTGTGTACTTGAAGATCCAAATCGTCGCTCGAGCTTCGTGTCGTGAATCGACTTCCTGGAAAACGTCAACTGGCCATTTTATTGATTTCGCTTGTCTCGCGCATGCCCCATCGTAGATCCAAAACTGTGAACCTGCACGAATCCCAGCGAGGGAGTGCGTTTTAATTCTTTTTCATGTCCACGTGGGTTCGATGAGTTGTCGATGCAAAACTCGAGAGGACAGTTTCATCTGCTCTCGCTCTCGTCGTCTCCTGACTGGTTTTCTGCGTTCTCTTCAAAAGCCTTCAGCGGCAACACCCTTGTTGTTTCAGAAACTGTCTACTGAAGGCCTAGCCAAAAAGGGCATCTCGTCATCTCTTGAAGGACCTGGACCGGCTGGTTGCGGACGAGGCAGCCGGCCGAGTGTCTGTACGCCTGACGAGACGCACAAGGGGGAGAGAGGCTTCTGGGTTTCTCGTCCGAGAGTTTCAGAAGACGCAGAGTTCGTTTCTGTGTGTGTCTGTGTGTGCGCTTGGCTCTGCGAAGAGGATGCCTTCCCGTTCACATGGCTGAGAGTTTTTCTTTCCTCTCTCGCCTTCACCTTTCCTCTCGATGTCTGTCTGCCTCAGCTGTCAAGACGCCGCGCCTTTGCTGCGGGAATCGCTGTCTCGCGGGACCAGAACCTGGAGTTCTCCTCTTCGCTGTTTTCCTTCTCTCCGCCCCCGCCATTCTATTGTGTCACGACGTGTAAGTGCGTTCTGTTCGGCGTTTCTCGCTTCCGCGAACGTCCTTCTGCTCTTGACGCTTCAGTGCCCAGTCGCGATCGCTTCCAGGGTGTGTAGCGTCACTGCAGAGACTCTGGATTGCGCCCACAGAACTCGACCGACGTCGGACAAACGAGGTCGCCCTCGTGCTCGGGAAAGAGAGACTTCGACTTTCCACAGAGGCTGATGTCCTCGAAATCCCGTTCCGTGACCCCACTCTGTCCGCTCTCTGTTCTCTCTCCATTCGTCTCTTGCGAACTGTGGAGCCTCGTTTCCAAAAAAGAAAACCAAAGTTCACAGATGCGAAAGAAGTCAGAGAAGCCAGAGTGGTGTCAGGACTGGGGGCTCTGTTTCAAAGAGTGGCGGCGGTACCCGCTTCGCCGGTGCCGTGACTCAGCACAAGAAGAGGAGACGTCAAGAAAACCTCAGGACATGGAGACAGTGCTGGATAGGTCCGACGGCCTCGTTCTCCACGCTTCGTCTGCAATTCCTCCTCTCAAAAGTCAACTCACGAAGCCGCGTTTCATCTTCCTAGTGGCGCGACGCGACACTGTGATGAACTCCGCCGACCCCTGAGAGAGAGGCTTCGTTACCTGGCCCGTCAACTTGAGCGGCGCCAGCCGAGCGACTCCTTGACTTCGCCTTGCTCGGCTTATATTCGGGTCATCCGGGCTTGACTTGGTCCACGGAGTTCTCACGCTTCAACAGGGCCGCTCTGGGTCGTGGGGACGACGGGATTGTCGCGCTTGCCTGCGGCCGTCGCGGAGCCCGCGTGCTGTCGCTGCATCCAATGACTCGGCAGCCTTTGCATCCGATTGGCCGTTTGAATTGACCTGTTGTTTCCAGATTGCCGCGACTCTCCGAGGGGATACAAGTGAAGGCAGCCGCTGGCTTTGCCCTCCTTCTCGCCGCTGTATTTGGAACTCTCTTCACCACTGCGTTCAGCGATCCTGGAATGTGCGTCTTTCCCCAAAGTGTCGAAAAGGAAAAATTGTCTTGACAGACGCTATCCAGTCACGCAGACAAGCATCCACTGACGGGTCGACGCACAAACATCTCTGCCTATCTGTCTGTACCTATATGTATATCCATCCATACCTATATCTATATTCATCTATCTATGTCTAACTATATCTATATCTCTATATTTTTGTCCATCTATCTATATCTATCTATATCTATATCTATATCTATGTATGTATGTATGTATGTATCTATCTATCTATCTATCTATCTATCTATCTATATCTCTATCTCTCTGTATCTGTCTGTCTATCCCTATTCTGTGCACAAGTACAGAGGTGTATGGTGAAGACGCTAAGAGAAGCTCCAGACGTATATATGCATTTCTATGTATACATCTATTTCTCTTCATCGATATACAGACAGCGTCGTCAGTGTATATGTGCTTCTCTCGCCACATTCCCCCTATCCTGGACTTCTGCCCTTCTTCGGCGTTTTCTGGTTCTCTGCCTCCAGCATTCCTCGACAGCCGCGCCCTGAAGAACTTCCGTCGGGACCCTCGAGTAGGCAGTCCTGCTTGAAACTCGTTTCTCTCTGCACGGTGTCCGCAGACCGAGCGCCGCACCGGCGATCTGTTCGAAGTCTGCTGTGTGCTTTGCGCCGTTTTCCGTGGATCTCCAAGCTTCTTGCTGCAGAGCAACTCTTTTCGGAGGCACAGGCCTCGTGAGCGATAACGCTCGGTGTCGCTGAATACTCGCGGTGATATAGTCGGCGTTCTGAAGAGTTCGCTTCTGCCGCCTTTCCAAATCAGTGTGGACTTGCCTGCATGCGTCCCCTTTGAGTTCAACTCCTTGAGCGTCTTCTCAGATCTGTCTGTGCAGTTGCTTGCCGGGGGGGTGAGGTCTTCATGGGATGGTCGACTTGCTTTGCCTGAATAGGCTATAGTCTTTCTGATCCTCGTGCTTTCACTAATAAAGAACGGAACAAATAAATACGTATGTATTCACTTGTCCACGCCCAGAGCTAGGTTGCAGAGAAGAGAGTCTCCTGGCTTGTCCATAGGCCTCCTCAGTCGCTTGCCCAACGATATACACATTTGTATATGCACGCAGGTCTATTTATATACTTACACACACATGTACATATATATATATATATAGGTAGATACAGATTTATGTGTGTTAATACATACGTATATTTATGTATCCATATGTGTACTCTCTGAGTTTGAGAGTAACGAGGCCAGTACATGCACTCGATTGATGAAGGAAGTTTCAACTCATTGTCGATCTGTGCAAGCGCCTTGAGCCGTCGGGTGCATTCGAGCGGCCTAAGCGAGTTTGGAACGCTGCTATTACGTTTCTGTGTCTTTTCCTCCATTCATTTCTCACTGCGTTGAAGTCTCAGGTGCGTCCGCAACGTTCTTCACATACACGGCTCCGAGTGTAGCTTTGCTATCTTTTTTTCTGATCTTTCTTTCTTGTTAAAAGGCTCCGCGTTTTTTAAAGAGTGTCTGGTTGGGTCTGTGTTTGTGTCTGCGTAGGGGTGAAGTTTGTGGTCATCAACGGCGTCAGCGTTCCGCAGAAATGGTGCAGTGAGCCAACGAATACGAAGTGAAACCAAGGAACGCCTCTGTGCGGTTCTGTCCATCTCAAGTAGAAGCGATAGCCTATCGGTGTACATACAGCCGATTCGGGTCCGTCCGTGGTGGACATGCTCGCGCTGTCACCTTGAAGAGGAAACAAATGAATGCGGAACGTTGTTGGAAGATCCGCAGGCAGCTCCTGGCTGTTTTAAAAGTTTCTGCCCGCCTGACCGCGCGTCTTTTTTGCGTCGCGCTTCATCGTGCGCCGTGCATGTAGTGCATTCTCTTCTTCTCCCTTGCGAGGCACTGTGAGCGGGGGTCTCGATGGGCTTTTTAGTTCTTTGGACATAACGGAGGGCCACCGCAAGAGAGAGAAGGGACAGACTGTGCAAATCGTCTACCCTAAAACGCGGCAAGTGTTTGTCAACACAAGAAATCAACGGTTGATCAACGGTTGAAAGTTCCTTGAATTCCTAGAGACGCTGTATTGACACCGCGAATGAAACGGCCCTTCCCTCCTCGTTGTAACTCCTTCGAGCACATGCTTGCGTACAACACAAAGAGACCAAGAAACGCGGCTTTGAAAGATGACAATTCACGAAGAGGCGTACTTTCTGTGTCCTCCCCTTCAACAGCTACCTGCTGTCTGTTCAGGCCGCCGAGAACCAAACACTGTTCCACTTGCGATAACTGCGTCCAGCGTTTCGACCATCATTGTCCTTGGTAGGTTTCGACTGACTTTCTTCGTTGACGCTCAAGAGAAAAGCGGGTGACAATCAGGAAGGCAAATCGCTTTCCAGTCTCGGAAGACGCACAGTGGGAGTCGGCCGCCAGATTCACCACTAGAGAGTTTTAAGAAGAAAATTCAGTCGAATGAATTTCGGCTTGGAGGTGGATTTCCTCATCCCCAGAGAGACACCTGGTACATTCGCATTCTCCGCAACTGCTTCGTAGAGAAGCCAATGGTTCCCCTGAGAATACCACCTTTGCAGAACGTTTCCCTCTCGCATTTCGTCAGGTTTGAGCGTCGGGGGCCTTGTTCTCTTCCTTTCTTGCTTTTCCTCTTTTTGCCTTGTTCTTGGTCGACTTTGGCATGTTCCTCGTTTCCTCTCTCCCTCTCTGTTCCGTTGAGAGTATCCTCCTAAGAGGCTGCGAAGACCGCGTGTCTCCTGAGTGACTGTCGCTCTGTTTCAGGGTCTCCAACTGCATTGGGCAGCGCAACTATCGAGTATTCTTCTTTTTCGTCTTCTTTGCGGCGCTCTACGCTCTCGCTGTCGTCGTCGGGGCTGGCGCCGCAATCATTGTAGGCTCTTCGCGACATCTCACGTATAGGTCTTTCTCCATTCATCTTTATCTGGGTCTACCTGCCTCTGTCTAGGCTCATCTGCAACTGTCTCATATTCGCGTCTCTGTCTGTCGATATCTGTGTCCATGATGGCTGTCTACATGTCCTGGACTGCATGCACCGATCCGTGTATCTATGTCTCTATCCGTATCTGTCTACCTCTTCATCCGTCTCTGTTGCACTTTCTGTCTATGTCTGTGTATCATATTTCTACTGAGCGGATATCATGCACCGATCCGTGTATCTATGTCTCTATCCGTATCTGTCTACCTCTTCATCCGTCTCTGTTGCACTTTCTGTCTATGTCTGTGTATCATATTTCTACTGAGCGGATATCGCGACGGCTGTCGGTGTCCATGTCCTTCCGCGACTTGTGTTGTGTTTCTCTCTGTCGCTGTCTCTGGCGATCGACATCTGGATATCTTTGCAGATGGACACACATAAACCCACACACAAACTCGTACGTCTGTGTATTTATATGCGCCTCTGCATGCATGATTTTATCTGCTCGCATGTCCCATGCGGGGCACCGGCGTTGGTAGGTCCTTGTCGGAAATGAACGTCAAAGTCGCTCTGCCGCAGATTCATGAGATCGGTGAATAGATATATAGATCCGTAGGGGCAACGCGTTTCCCTCTCCAGCTTTCTCTTGTATCTGTTATCTTTTCGACACGGCAGCCGACATACAGGGGAGCCGATGCTTCAACAACGAATTCACCGCCTCTCCGTCTGCTTTCTTGTTTCGCTTTTGTGCAATATGCTCGCGTACAGCGTATCCAGTGTGCATTTGAAAAGCCAGCACTTGCGCAGCTGTCCATGTTTCTGTGTTGACTTTCTACATTTCCTTGATTCTGAGGGTCGCCCCTGGACCGCGCAGCAGCGGAGACCCTCTCGGTGCTGAGGTTTCGTCAAGACGATTCTCATTTTCTTTATTCCGTTCCAGTTGTCTCCAAATGCGACGCGTCTTGCACACTGTTGATCCATGCCGCCTGTGGGTACGTACGCGTGCTTCTGCTCTTTTTCTTGTCTTATCTTTCTCGAATCTCTGGAGTTCTTTTCTCCCGCAAACAGGCAGAGATCCACAGCAAGGATCTGAAGATCAGCCTCGAGTCGCTGTGGCAGACGGCCCGCGATTGTCCTCGACTGTAAGACGCGAATCCTTTCTCCCTCTCACTGTCCTTTTCGCTCTTGATCTTCCTTTGGATACAAGCAAATAAGTACGCTTTCGCTTTATTCTTCTGTTCTAGTCTCTATCCCGCAGTAGCTAAATGTTCGCCTTTTCTTTGCTGTCTCTCTTGATCTTCTTCGTTGACAAATGACGTTCTGTTTCTGCGTCCGATGCGCTCGGTCCTCACTCGTTTCTCTCCTCCTGTCTGCGACTTTAGCGCCTCGCGTCTCTCACGTTTTCGCGCGTCGGTCTTTGCTGCTTCTGTGACGCGAATGGAACACCCGTCGTGCCGGTCTGCGGTCGGTCGTTCCGGGAACTTTCCGTCGTTTTCTTCGGCTTCCGCTTTCTCACTTCAACGTGATTCGCATTCAGGCGCTGATGCTCAGCTGTCTCGGTGCTTGTGCCCCGTGGTTTTCCTGGTCTTGTCTCCACGACTGCGCCGCTTTCCGCAGAGCGGAGGGAAGCAATGTTCCGTCGCCGCCTTTTGGATTTTCACTTGCACCCTTTCCCCTCCGGCTCTTCTGCAGAGCAGGTCTGTTCGTCTACGGCGTCTGCTGCTGCATCCCGCTCGCGAATCTCTGTTGTTTCAACTTCTACTTGATTCTCAACAACCTGACGACTAACGAGGACGTTTTACAGTTGTTCCCGGAAAGAAATCCGTACTCTCTAGGTAGGCTGGCGACAGAAAAAGCGAGCGGCGGTGAAGAGAAGACAAGCTGGGCGCAGCGGGGGGGGGGGGAGGGGCGGAGGCAGACTGAGAGAGTAAACTCCTGACAGGCGAGGACGCGACACTGGAGAGAGGAAACCGAGGAGGCGGACACAGTCGCCACGCAGGCAGAAAGACTTGGGAACAGCTGACTGTGCGGCCGTAGAAACCGCAGTCGAGATGAAGCATGCACAGGAAGCAGGAGAACAGGATTCGACGAAAAAGAGCGCGGGAGTGAAGAGATCCCAGACGCCACCCGAGGACGTCCGTCGGTGTGCATGTTCGTTTCCACGCCGTACCGTGTGGACACTCGAAAGACAGAAGCTGCGAGTTTCACCTCTTTCCACCGCTGTTTCACACGTTTAAGTCAGAAGCTTGGAAATGGGCTGTTCACGACCACTGCTCGTGTGATGCGTTTCTCGCTTTCCTCTAGGCTGTTTGACCAACATTTTCTACTTCTTCTCGCATCGGGTGGAACCCAGGTATGTGGTTAGAGCGACTGCGCTCAGACTCCATTCCCCTTTCCGTCCTTCGAAAGGGGCACTCGAATCGGATGTCTCTGCAGGTCACATTACTCAGTCCCCACAGATAACTCAAAGTCAACACCACAGCAACACAGACAGCAACACAGACAGACACACATGTGCATTGGCATCGACGAATGTATCGATATCTGTCGACATCTCTCTATAGAAATAGATAGAGTTGTGTCGGCGCCGCGTTGAAATTCTCCGTTCGGAGTGAGCGATGAGGCGATGATGGTGTGTGAACTGCGGTTCTGTTTTAGCTGAGGAGTTTCTTTTCGCTGCAAATCTGCGCGGCCGCGGTCCTCTCCATCTATTGCGCGGAGAGCGCAGCCGACGTGGAAGAACCTCGATAGGTACGGGCGTTCGAAACGCGTGGAGAGACATGCGCCTGTCTGCGTTTGCGGGTACTTTTTTCAGTCTCCTCGGCGACGCGCGTCCTGCTAGGTCTCTGGGAAACGCTCCGTTTTTCTCGGAACCGCCCGCCGAACGAAGCAAGGCTTCTCTCTTTGAGTCCCCGACAGCATCTAGGCAGCAACTCGAACGGCACTGCGTCTTGCCGCTCTCAGATCCGCCATGTGTCCAGACACCTGCGTCGGCGCGAGAAGTCCGGTCTTCCTTTTCCGCGCAAGTCTAGAAAAGATGGAGTTTCAGAGCTCCTTCACGAAGCCAAAATCCCCCTCAGCTTTGTTTCGCGGGACTCTGGCAGGGCCCGGGAAGCAGGAGGAAGTGCACTGGACACCCCAGACCGTGTAGAAAGAGCTGGTTTTCAGTCCGTAGCTTCGCTGTTTTCGCATATCGTGGTCTTGCATAGACGTTTGTAGATTACGTCGCTTCCGGCACACAATGAGGCCACACCAAGGCCGCAAAGGAAACAGTCTTCCAAAACAGAAAGGGATGTTCTTCTGGGAAAGGCGGAGGCAGTGCGTGCATGCTTTTCTGCAAAACGGTCTCTCAAGCAGCGATCACGCCTTCTTGGGTTTTCAGGATTCCATGCTCAGCGAATTCTAGGGTACGGCACGTAAGCACGCACTGAGCTCAACAGACAAACACCGGGAACATGACAGACATTTGTGGACTGGCCTGCATGAGATACATCTCGACTTAGATCGGTGGACACAGATCTCTCTCTCGGATGGCTGAGGCTCTGCAGAGGCTCTCCACGGGCCGCAGTCTCTCCTTTTGCTACTCAATCTCTCTCGTCGAAAGGGGAGTATCTGTGCTTCCCTAGGTGTGTGTGCGTGTGAAGGTTGAAGCACCAGTTTTTTCTGCGAACTCGCAAAACTGCGTTTTTTTCTTAAAAGTCAACCTGCGTATAAGGCTCACAGATGTGCATCAACCGGCCCGGGAAGAAAGAGCTGGCGAGTCAGACATTCCCTTTTTCGCTTTTCTCGAGCAAGTTCACCACCTGAGTTCGTTTGTGAGCACGAACCAACGAGCGACGTTCGCGAGGAAGCAGAGGCCCTCGAGAGGTGGAAGCCACGGACAGCGCGTAGTCTGTACTTCCCCGAAGAGGTCTCGTGCGTCACCTTGAGGCGACTGCTAGTCGCGATGTCAATTCCACGGAACACACTGGACAGAGAGGCACCCAATCACACAAAACCCCCGAGGAAGCAACGCAGGACTCGATGCGTGGCACCGCGCACACACGAAGAAACGCCATTTCTGGGAACTGCAGGTCACCAGGCTCGGCGGTCGTGTCAGCGGTGGAACGCCCGCTGGCACCGGAGAGACGCACAGTCTCTAGCCGCCCCAGACCTACAAGTTGCAAAAGCCGCAAGTGCGTCTTTTTCTTTGAAATGTTTCTCTGAAACGTGTGGATCCGACGCGTTTTGAAGAGTCTCTTGGCGCTCTAGGGCCTCTCTGTGAACGCCCAGCTGGAGTCGTACCCCCGGGGGTACAACGCGGGCTACCTCCAGCAAAGAGAGACATCGACCGAGTTTGGCTGCCGTCGTTCCTGGAGAAAGTGCGGCAAACGCTTTTTACCGGCTTTTTTGACACGTATTGACACAGAGCGGCTCTGTTCGTTGTTCCTTGCACTCGCTTTTTCTCGCGGAGAAAAAGACGATTCTCCGCCCGCTCCGAGACCTCTCTATACTACGCACACCACAGACACCCTTGCTACCAACTCCGCGAGGCCTATATCCCCGGGAGGTAGAGCTAGCCTGCAGATATACACAGCTGTGTGCTACGAGAACGCTTGCTGAGTAGCAGACGGCCAATCGCGGATGCGGGCCTCAGATCCAGCTTGGTTCGATGGTGATCTTTCTCTCGTCTCCCTTTTCCTCCCCTACCCCACGTTTTCTCTCGCTCTCCCCTCTCCCACTCTGTCGGGGTAACGAGACGCTGCATTCGACCCCTGGTCGGCCCTCCCCGACGCTGGGGCTTGTCCAGCTTTTTCTTTTCCACTTTTTTCTGTTCCCAGTCTCCGACACACACTTTGTTTTCTTTTTCTCGGCATCTCCAGGGCAATCGACGCGTTTCTCTCTCGCGAGTACCGTCAGCTCGACACCGTCATCACGGCCTTCCAACTCGAGGTTCCTTCACACTCGAGGTTCCCTATCGTGGCTTTTGTCAGCTGGCCTCCACATCGACGAAAAGTCTCTCGCACCGTTCTCCTCTCCCTTCTTGGCGCTGTCCGCCTACTCTCGTCAATTCCGTCCGCCTGTTTTTTCGTTTGCTGGAGGCCGCCTTCCCTGAAGTTGCCCTCTGCACACTGCCTTCGCGTGGGTTGCTTCATTGCCTCGTCTCTTTGAATGGTCTTGTCGACCGTCTCAAGTGTCTCCTGCAGGGAACAGATGCCTCATCCTCGTCTCGTCGCCGCTTCCTTTTAGGAGCGACCTGGGTTCCTCGGACTTCCCAGGCTGAAACGATGTCTCTGCGTCTCCTTTCTCTTCCCTCTCTGTAACTGATGAGGAGGCGTGTTTTTCTCAGCTGAAAACGACCGCTAGGATGTACAATCTCTCCGGAGCGGACGGCGACGGGGTCTCTACTGAAGACACAGAAGACAGCGAAGCAGATCATCTCTCGGCAACAGACGACGAAGAAGACCTGGAAAGAGGCTTGCTCTTTCGTCCGGAGTCCGTGCATGCGGCGCCTCCTCGTCCTGTTCATCAGAGTAAAAATCCGTTTCTCACTGAGAAAGCGACAAACATCCAAGTAGTCTGCGGGGGCTCTGCGTCGAGCCTATTTTGATACAGGCTTCTGATGTTTCCTCTTTGCTCCAGACGGCTTTCTTGCCAGCCTCACGTGCCTCTCTACGTCCATGGAAACACAAGGGGGAGATGCCAAAGAAGAGGAGAGGCGGGAGGAGACGCCCGAGGACTCAGTGAGGGCACCACTGAAAGGCACCGCTTCTCCAGCTTCTCGCTCCTCCCCCAACCGGCCTCAATGTCACCATGAGGTTGTGTCAACAAGAGCTTCCCGCCCCTCTCGCATATCTGAAACTTTCTTGCTTTTTGTCTTCCCTCTCAGGCAAAGAGTTGCAGGAGGAACCTGAAGATGCCGAAGACGAAGAAGAAGACGAAGAGGAACCGGGGCTTCTTATGGTGACGCTCATCCTGCTGGTCCTTCCTGCAGTTCTCTTCTATCCTTGCGTGTAAGCCGATCTCACTCCCAGGCTCAACGGCGCGCTGCTCCTCGACGTAGTGCCGCCAGCCATGCGCAAGGGGTCTACAGTGCTCTCTCTCGCTCTCTCTCTGCAGAGCCGCGGTACGCGCCTCTCCCTCCTCCAGATTCCTCCGATCTGGCGTCCTCCGTGACAGCGCTTGACATTTGAGTTTGTGCGCGAGTGCGTGGGTCTTTCTTCTCCCTGAAAGGTTTCGTCTTGACACTTGCGTCGCAGTTCCGCAGCAAGCCATCTTGTCTGCCTTATTAGAGGAATGTCTCCGCACAGCCGTCGACCGAGCGACTTTTCGCAAACGTAACTGGCCCTTTGTCGCCGAATCGTTTGATGCCTTTATCGACGCAAACAAAGACATGTCAGACAGTGCACACTAGGCAAAGCATCGACGTTTCCAAAGCAGCGCTCCTGGAGTCAGCGCGAAACGCGTCCTGAGTTTCTCGTCCCGCAGGCAGGCCTGCGAAGATGAGATCGTCGTGCCACCGAACGAGTCCCGTTCGTGACGACTCTTGGTTGTGAAAAAAGTGACATCCCGTTGACTTCGCGGTCTGTCGAGCGTCTGCGTTGACACTCCTCCACAGTTATGTTCGAGCGAACGCACAACCTTCTGCGTCGCGGTCGTGCTGCAGTCCGCAGCCTTGAGGAACCTTGTCTTTCCACAGCGCCGCCTCCCCCTTGTCTGAGAGAAACCGTGAGAGACGTTGATCTGAATCTTTCGCTGTTTCCAGACTCCCGCGCCTGCCTGAAGAAAAACAAGTTCCTGCTGGGTGGACGTTCGGTTTGCTGCTGACAGGGACGCTCAGCACCCTGATCCCCGTCGCCTTCGGCGATCCTGGAATGTCCGTCTCCGAGAAAGTCACGAGTCCTCGTTTGCCGAACGAGCACCTTTGATCACGAGTAGTAACGTCGCATGGGGACGACTGGAGAACACTGCTCGACTTGCAACCTGTGTCTACCGAACCTGCCATCAGTGCCTTCCAGGTGGCGCTGCATTTGTTCCTCGGAAACACACACTTTGAACGCGCGTCTGTCTGCAAATCTAGAAACTTCCGTGAAACCTGTCGTCCACGATTCAGATTCGCGGGCCGAGCCGTGGCGACCTCTCTCCACTGCAAGAAATCCGCTGTCTGTGTCTCCACTCCACGATACTAAACGCCGATGGAACACCGTGCTTTTGCAGGCGCCTCTTCGTCAATGTTCACCGCTGTTTGCGGGAGGGTCTCCACTTTGCTTAACGCCTGACAGCGTCTTGCGACTCTTTCATCTGTACGTAGCCGCCCACACGGGCAGACTCGAAATCGTCTCTGCTGATCTAGAGGCACATGCTTGTGTTTGAATGGGAGCACCTCTGTGTAGATGCCTCGATCCTTCTTTGTCCAAGGTATATGCGCTGAATTTGGACGCTGCAAGAATTGCAAGTTCTTTGGTTCTCCGCTGCTTTGTTCACAGCATTCCCCGCGAGCCTTGCCCCACAGAACTTCCTCGAGGAGCAGACCGTAAGCGTTGTCTTTTTGCGAAAGGAATCCTCGACTGGAAGTTGGGGACAAACATCGAAGGAAGGTGACTTTCCCTGTTCACCAGCGGTTCTCCACCAAACGCCACAAGCTGCTGTGCGAAGCGCGAACGCATCTGCATCTGGTGTCGTCCGTGCGTGCCTTTCGGGAACGTCGGAAAGGCGACCTGAGTTCCGCGAGAACTCAAATGCAGGAAGCTGTCTCTCTTGCTTTTGCTTCTCAGGTGTCAAGTACATCACAATCAACGGCGTCAGTGTCCCCCAAAAGTGGTGCAGTAAGTGCACAGTGCAGGCGTAACCGATTCAGAGTTTCAGCGACGTTTATCCGCCTTTATCCGCCAATGCACAGTCCGCAAGGTTCCGCTTTCATGAACAAATCATCAGGCTACATACAAGGATTGATTAGCCTTTATAACGAGGAATAATTGGACTTCACACGAGGATTCATTAGCCTTTGTAAAAGGAGTCGCCAGTCTACATACAAGGATTGATTAGCCTTTATAACGAGGAATAATTGGACTTCACACGAGGATTCATTAGCCTTTGTAAAAGGAGTCGCCAGTCTACATACAAGGATTGATTAGCCTTTATAACGAGGAATAATTGGACTTCACACGAGCATTCATTAGCCTTTGTAAAAGGAGTCACCAGTCTACATAAAAGGATTGATTAGCCTTTATAACGAGGAATAATTGGACTTCACACGAGGATTCATTAGCCTTTGTAAAAGGAGTCGCCAGTCTACATACAAGGATTGATTAGCCTTTATAACGAGGAATAATTGGACTTCACACGAGGATTCATTAGCCTTTGTAAAAGGAGTCGCCAGTCTACATACAAGGATTGATTAGCCTTTATAACGAGGATTCACTATCTTCCGTAGAGAAGTTTTGCTTTTTTGATGTATCTCTCGCGGGGCCTTGCGGTCGGACAACGCGGGTACTGCTCTGGTAGCTTTCTCGCGGCGAGACGAACGGAACCTTCTTGGAAAATAAATATTTCGTTTGGATAGTCGGCTTGGACACGACTCCCCGAGTTTCAACTTCGATGCGCGGATGGACAGAGTGCATATGCTCGTGATTCACAATCTCTTTCCTTTCGAAACTCCCAGACGTCGTCTGTTCACGGCGTGTGTGCGCTGTGAGCGCCCACTTCGTTTTCTTCAACGAAACTCCTCGCGAGAGACGGCGACTGGGGGCGGGGGTCCGCGTCTCAGCTGGAGAGAAACGTCTCAGCTGGAGAGAAACGTCTTGTCGCGTCCTGACGCTTCTGGCTACTCACAAGGCTTCAGCGAGGTCTCCAGTCTCCGTTGATGTCAGAGAAGCGAGAAAAAAGCCTGAGCGCCCTCGGTCTGTGAGTGGAGTGCGTCAAGACAGAGACTGCTCATACCACGGACGGCCGAGCGTCGAGTGTCGCCCCCTGTATGTTTTCTCTTTGCAGCGACATGCTACTTTTATCGACCGCCTCGGTCGAAGCATTGCTCGGTCTGCAACAACTGCGTGAGGCGCTTCGACCACCACTGCCCGTGGTAAGCTGGCGAGGGTCCTGCCTCCGAGCCGTCTTGATCCGCTCGAACGCATGCACACAACTAAGAGAGATACGATGAACTGGCCCTCTGCACTCGGTTCTGCGACGAGAAGCGCTGCGCGCGACGAGCGCTGTGATGAGAAGCCTGATGAGACACAGAGAGGATATGTGCGTCGTCTCCGCTCTCCCTTCCTGCGCGGTGTCCTCGGTAGCGGGCGGATGTGGGCGGGGGAAGGGATACCACGGAGTCCGAGGTTGTTGAGAGAGAGAACTGGTTCGTCGCGTACGCCTGGTGACTGGCGCCGGCGGACTCGAGACCCAGGTATCTCTGAGGAGGCGCCTGTGTGCTTTGCCTGCACGCGAGCTGGGTCTCACGCCGTTTTTAACATGTGGTGGAGGGGAGTCCTCGCGGATCTGAGCTGCCTGCTCGTACACTTGCTGGCGCGCTAAGTTTTCGATCTACAGTTGGAGTTTTCGCGTTGCGTCTTCGATCGAGTTCTCCGAAAGATGACAACACTGAGGAGAGCTGCTTTGTTTGCTGCCTGCGGAAGCACCCATCGCAGCTCGCGTATGTTGCCATCCTGTCAGGTGTGTGTCTGCCTGATGTGTGGCGGCCTCGTTTGCAAGCTGTGTGGGCGAAGGACATCCGCTGACCGGCGATGCGTTTTCAGAGATACTTTTCTCCGTCCGGTGGTCCTCCGGAGAAAGCAGCAGCCCCGAACAAAGGAACATGTGAAGACGAGAAAGGTCGCCGTCGCCTTTCTGGGCGGAGCGCCGTCGCGGGGGGAAGGGGAGGAAGGTGGCGGGTGTGATGTGTAGCGTCTTCGCAGAAAGGCCTTCTTGTCGCGTCTTCGCAGAAAGGCCTTCTTGTCGCGTCTTCGCAGAAAGGCCTTCTTGTCGCGTCTTCGCAGAAAGGCCTTCTTGTCGCGTCTTCGCAGAAAGGCCTTCTTGTCGCGTGTTGCCCTCAGGGTTTCAAACTGCGTCGGCGAACGGAACTACCGGATTTTCTTCTTCTTCCTGCTTTTGTGTGTCCTCTACTGTCTCTTCGCTGTCGCCGGAATCGGCGTTGCCTTCCACGTGGGTACCAGAGCCGTCAACCGAGACCCAGACGCACACACAAGACGACAGGAAAGATCTGCAGGATCTGACACTCAGAGAAGTGACCTAAAACGCCAAGACAGCCACACTTGCACACGCTTCAATATATCTGGACACAAACAAATAGGAATACCTCTACATATATATATATATATATACATATATACATATACATATATACATATACATATATACATATACACATATACACATATACATATATATATATATATATGTATATATGTCTGGAAACCCGTGTGATGATGGTGTATAGGTTGTAAAGAAGAAGGACTCAAGCGGAATGTGAATCGTGGAGGGAGGAAAAAACGATGTTTTGCAGAACTTGAACGAAGTGGCAATTTCCACTGTTTTGTCGAAGGCGACGTCGGCGAGAGCGCGGCTTATACTCAAAGACCGGCCGAATGCTTTAGGATGTCGAGTGACGTTTCTGGAACATGTTGCATGTCCTTTGCGTTGCAGACCCAAATTCATAGTCGGGGACCCTTCAGTTTCGCGTCTGTCTGGACGACAGTGAAAGCTTGTCCTCATCTGTGAGCTTCCATTTCCTCGAGGCTTGGGGTGTTTCTTCTCTGTTTCTCCTTTGCTTCCGCTTCACCTCGGATCCACTTGAGTGTGGTACTTCCTCCTTGTCCGGCGTCAGTGCTTCTGCGCGTTTCTGTGGTATCGTCGTCCCCGCTGCGCCGTATAGAGACTTTCAGACGCTTCTGCTTCTCGACTTTTCAGCGATGCGGGATGCGGGTCTCCAGCTCTCTTGTCGATGCTCGTCGTCTCCTGCTTTGCTGCCCTCCACCTTTCTCTTCTCTACGCCTCCGTGCCATCGCTTTCGACGCCACACGGGGCTCGACTTTTTGCGTTGCCGCGCCTGCTGTCTTTTTTGTACGCGAAATCCTCGCGTTCGGCTGGCTCCGTGCGGTTTTTCTTCAGAGCACTTCTTTTCTGCTACGGCGTCTGTTGCTCCATTCCTGTTTGTCACCTTTTGTTTTTCAACATCTATTTGATCGTCAACAACAGGACGACGAACGAGGAGGCCCTGCAACTCTTTACCAAGAAGAATCCGTACTCCCTCGGTGAGCCTGCAGGGCAAAGCGCGAAGAGAGGCAGTGGACCAGAAAGAAGAAAGAACAGTCAGCGAACAGCATGGAGCAAGCGGAAGCCACTCTCATTTCGAAAGAAGGCGGAAGGAACGGCGACCAAGTGTGCTCCACACAGGCGAGAGCAGCCGAGGAGGCTACCAGAGCGAACGAGAAGAGCCTGCGCGCGAGCGTATAACGGACTGCAGCGAGGCTGGGTCCCTTCACATGTCGCAGTTCTGCACTCACGCACCGGGAAACAGAAACACCCTTTGAAGTCTCCAAAGTCCTGTGGTGGAAGTTTGTCTTCTCTTGCAGGCTGTCTCCTCAACGTCCGACAATTTCTGTGCCACCGAGTTGGTCCGAGGTGAGTCTTTGAAAACGCACGCGCCTGCGTCTCACACAGTGCATGCGCTTCTCTGTGTGGCAAATCTAAATCGTTTCCTCGACATAGACATTCATAAACTACCTACAGCTTCACATATGTTAAATATATAGTTGTATATGTATTTCTATATATGTCTTTGTGTAGTGAACCATTTGAAGGAAACCGAAGTCCAAAGTTGCGTTTTTATCTTGCTGCTTGTTTTGTTGCGATGTTGTACTCCTCTGTCGCAATGCAAACAAACTCTTTTTCAAAGTTCTTCCGAATCACCTCGTTTTCGTCTCCCTCGTGTTCTCTTCCAGCGTCCTAGTGTCGATGACATATCCTATGCGTGCCAGGCATGCATGCACCCCTTCCCTCTAAGGATGTCTGCATGCACATTTATAATATATACATATATATATATATATATATGTATATATATGTACATATGTGTACAAGTTTCTGTATTTATATGTATCTCCATGTCTTTGTTGATCCATCTTTATCAGTCTTTGTGTATTCATACCTATCTATCCATATCTTTCTCTATCTGTCCATCTATCTCTAGATTTCTCTGTACATGTCCTGAGTCTAATCGGCGTCGATCTTGAAGAAATCGAAAAAATCTGCGCATCTCTCCGGGTGTCAAGGCTGAAGGATTGAAGTGTGTCGCGCAGAGCGCGTTGCCAGGGAGATTGGTGTGGCGTTGACTTTGTTCCTTTGTTTAACCGTTTCTGTCGTTTTTTTCCAAGGGCCTTTAGGACGTCTGAAAGCCTCGAGCGATTCCTTGTCAGATCTGTATTCATGTGGAGTTTCTGTCTGCATGCAGCTACGTTACGCCAGCGGGAAAGGCGAGAACAGTTTCAGAAAAAATCGGGGGCCTTGTCGAGTATTGCAGATGTCCGAGTTTTCTGCTTCCGCCCTCGCCGAGACTACGCCACTCGCATGCCGGCAAACACCATGGCGCGTCTCACCGATCTCTCTGAACCGTCTGCAGAGACCATAAACCGTGACAGCTCATGGCTGGTCTCTCATGAAGAATTGGGTATTGGCGTCCTCCTGAAAGCCTGAAAACGCGACAACATGCGAGGTGCCGGAGTAGTCCCTACTCGCCGCTGGTCTCGAGAGAGAAGACAGACGCCGCACAACAGAAGACAACACGCAGATTGCGAGATCTTCGTTTTCTTTTTCTCTGGTGTAAGCTGAGGCTCTGGAGAGGCCCTCTCCTCCTGTATCTCTGCTGGCTTCCCCGTTCAACGGGATGCAGAGATGGCGAACAGGGCGGATCGCGCGCTTCAAATCTCTGTCTCTCTTGTCAACGTAGCTCTCTAACATTCGTCTCTACCTGTTTCTGTAACCGCTCACTTGGTGCCAAGGGAGACTTCTTACATCCCTTCTTCCGTTCCTCTGGCTCTGGAGCCTGTAAGAACCGTGGGCGTTCTGGAGCAGCTGCCTGGCGTTCAGGGTGTCCTGCGGCCAAGTTTCGCGTATGCCTGTGCCTCTCTCCGAGAACGGAACGGCGGCTCTGCCTCTCTGCCCCCCTCTTCCCTCGAACGTTCTGTACACTCTTGGCAAAACAAGGTTTTCTACCTTGCTTGTTTGGGAGAAGAGCAGGAGGCGTGAGAGTCTGCGGCCGTGTGGCTTTTCGTGCAGACGCGGGAGGCCTTTGTCTCGCTCTCTCTTGTACAGATGCGGTTCTGTGGGGATGTCTTGGGCTGTTGCGTCAGTCGAGTGCTTCGTCAACGATTCAGGAACTTGGTTTCGGTTGTGTGGACTATGCCGACTTTGTGAGCGGGAGGGCCGAGCGGTCGAGACGCCAACAGAGTCGACGCCTGTCAACAGTTTCAGCTTCTCTTCAGACGGCGTGGAGAAGCCGCAGGAGCGAGCAGATGCGCATCTGTGGTGGTATGCGTCGGTCGCGCCCTGATGATGTCTCCGCTGAAACAACGCAGGGCGTAAGAGGCCTCCGTCGACGGCGACACCCGTTCCGCGTTGGCTGCGCACCGTCTGCGTTCTTGTCTATTTTACGCGAGTCCTTTTTTGCAGAGTCGCACGCAGGTCACTCCGCGTTTCTTTTTGGAACTCTCAAATTTCAAGGAGCTTCAGCCCAAGGCCTGCGGAGCCGGAGGGCATGGACGGTGTTCTCAGGGTCTGCGGAGCTTTTTTCTGAGCTGCTGCTCTCCACAAGAAGTGGAAGAGAGAGAACAGACATTTGCGAGACATGCACGCGAAAAGCAAATGCAGTGGGGAGGCCGGGACTCCAAGCGTCTTGTGAACTGTTTATTTCATGCGACATCCAGCAACACATGCGGCGGGCCGTCCAACCTTGAGAGCCGCGGTGTTGAGGCTTTCGTTTTCTCCGCCGCGGATGTCTTTGTTTCCAGTCACTTAGTTTGTGTTGTTCGTCTTTGAAAAGGCACACCGAGCAGCCGTCCGCGGAGCCGAGGCCGCTCGGCAGCATCCTTTTCTGTTTCTCGTGAAAATGTGGTTTGACAAGCCTTCAAGAAAAAAACGAAGCAACGAACAGGAGATCAAGTTCGAAAGGAATGTTCTGTGCGACCTGCGTCTCTCCCCTCCGGCTGCATGCGTTTACAGACGGAAAAAGCCGCGAGGAAAAACAAACCTACGCCGCGTCCAGTTAACGAATTTGTAGCACTCTCCTGGAGATGTAGCGGCACACCTGTACAGCATGTAAACGAAGCGTTCCTTCTCTGAAGCTCAGCAGGGACGCAGGCAAAAACGTAAACGAAGTAAAATTATGAAGTTCATCTGTGAGTCTAAGTTGAGACTCAGTGGTAAACAGCGAGGCGCCGCTGTAGACGAGAGACTTAGTTTCAACTTCTGCAGTGCAGAAAACAGCTTAAATACTGAAATCGCATCTGCACTGGAAGTCGTCGTGTGACGAACATAACAGTGCAACGCTGACACGGAAGAAAGGAAGGCAACTGCTCGTCGCGAGACTCGTCGTTGCCCTTGGGCTGCTCCATCTGCTCTGCAAGTTGAGTGCTCCGAAGTTCCCCCGCGAAGCACAGTTCTGATCCTCGAGCGCCCGCTTCGCTGGTGAACTTCCACTCTGTCTCTTCCTGTTCGCCTAGAAAATTGTGACTCTCTGGGAACTCATTTGCGAAGGCATACAGAGGCGCTACGCCTCAGCCTCCGCACCTCACGTTTACCCAAAATACACGTAGGCCTCAACACGGCCTGTTCGTGACTCTGTTCTCCAATGTAAACATTTATTTAAGTTCTCCAATGTAAACATTTATTTAAGTTCTCCAATGTAAACATTTATTTAGGTGTGGATGCAGACATGTGAACACTCCATGGAGACTAGCAAATCCATATAGGGCAGTGCACAGATGGATATCCAGACAACTTCCTTGCACAAATGTCATGGACACAGTTGCCACAGTAAGTATTTTAAAGTGCATATATATATATATATATATATATATATTCATAGTGTGCACAAAATATACGAATAGGCGAGTGTAAATGCAAACGCCTGCACAGGTCCATGTCGGCAAATAAGCATATATACATACATATATATATATATATATATATATGTATATATGGATGTGTAAGTAGAGAGGAGTAGCGAGGTATCTAAGGCAGCATGTGTGTATGTGGGTGCCCTTGAGCAGGTGGATGGATGTGTATCTCCTCCACGGGGACGTAGGAAACATGGAACAGCAGGCGGGTTCCCTCACGCTCGAGCAACAGACTTTCCTTTAACATTTTTTTGCGTTCTTTTTGGAAGTTTCTCGCGTCGATTCGGTGATGGAACATCTTGGAACTGTTTTTGACTGCCAACCGACGACTTGCGTGTGGACATTTGGAAATGCAAAGATCCACGACGCAGACTTTGGGGACCAACGGGGAGTCCGAGACAGACCGAAGAGCAGAGGGGACTAAACATAATGCAGTGAGGAGATGCCGAAGGGAACAGGAAATCGGAAGTGACGTTGAACAGGAATTCGGAACACCAAATGCGCTGGAACAGACAGAAGAAGAGAATGAACAAGTCTCTGTGTCAGCAGCCTCGCTCAGACGAGCAAGCGAGTGTATGCGCCCTCGAGCGCTCCAGAAGCCACGAGAAACTGCCGCAAGGAAGCCTGCAAAAACAGCGAGGAGACAAAGATGAAATTCTCTTGAAAAAAGAATCGTTTCAACTTCTAGCCTAGTGCAGATGGAATAGGTTTGAATTGTGCTTCATTTGTGTGTTTAAAGGAGATGAATAAGAAGAACTGTCTTTCGACAGTGAAGTGAGGCAAGCTACGACAACAACAACAGCCACGCTGTTTTCATCCAAACTGGATAGAGCGTCTTATCCACAAGTAACAAGAAGAACAAAACGCAAATGCCGTGAAAGGGAGAAGTCACCGACTGTCCTACGCAGTCCAAAAGGCGGCGGCTTTTCGCCGCAATCACAGAGCACTTGGCGGTCTATCTTTTCCTCCAAGGGGAGCTGCATGCAGCTTTGCAGACGAGGAGTCTCGAATGCAGCAAACAGTAGGGAGAAAAAAACTTCGCGAGACCATTCAGAGCAGTAGAGGCCCGAATCCGATACTCTCCAGACTGAGTACGCGAAACGAAGGCGAACGAACCTCCCGAGGAAAAACGCATGCACTCTGCATTGTTTTCTCCAGTTCACGACGTCTTACCAGGGAGTCGAACTGGGAAAAAGTACTTGACTCTGCTTCTTCAGCTTCCTCCACGAAAGCCTCCCTATGCGCCCCGGCGCTGGCGTCCGTGGGGACACTCGTCTCGCTCTTCGTCGCCGACTCTGCGGCCCGCCGCCTCCTTCGGCTTATATACGGGCACAAGAGGCCCGCGAGCACGGGGAGGGAGAGGAAGGGGAACACCTTCAACAGTGTGGTGTCGAGCATTCGTTTGCGGGCACCCAAGACTTGGTCGTCGGCGTCGGAGACGAGAGAAGAAGAACGAAAGTTCCACTTGGTCCAGACAGAGACGTCTCCAACAGGCAGACGCCCCGCGGGGAGAAACAGACCCAGCGGCTCCGGCAGGTATTGCGCCATTCGATCCTGGAAAAACATTGACAGACATGAGATGCACGGTGGAAGGAGAACAAGAAATTCGAGCAAAACGAAGTGTGGAGACCGACACCGAGACAACGACGAAACAGAAACGAGAAGGGCGTGAGAGCAAGCTGCGAGAGGCCAAGTAGACTTTGGGGGGCTGCGACGCGGTAAAAAATAGGGATGAAAGACGAAACGAGAAACGCAGAGACAAGAACGAAACGAGGCGCACGCGAACGACGCCAGCAGAAGGTCACGACAGGCACATGTCGCCTTTCTCACTTGCAGAGTTTGAAGGAAAGAATAACTGTCAGACGCGAGGAGGCGGAAGACGAGCGTGGAGCTGTCAGCAGCTTCTCCCAACTGGAAGCAAAGAAAAGAACATTTCAAAACGAGGTCGATTCGCGCGAAGAGGAGAGCCGTCCAGATGTTTCGAGGTGTACAAAGTGAGGAACGATGTCCACGACCGAGCTGAGGCTGCTTGAAACAAAGACAGAAGCGCCGGCTCGCAGACGAAAGCATTTCTCGGGGTCTCCTCGCTTGCCTCCTGTTTCCTCTGCTCGGTCTTCTTCTCTTCGGATCCTTTTTTCCTGAATCTGAGACTCGTCGAAGACAGACTTTTATCCAGTTGCACCCGCCTGCGCTTTCTCGTCGAAACCTCAGGTCCCATGAGACTCTTTTATCCTGCACACCCGTTTCTTGCTGGAAAAAGTTCTTCTAAGGATGTCTCCCACCGAATGGATGTTCACAGGACTAACGCAGTGTGACGACGAACCGACAGGTATCCTGAAAACCGCTATGCAGAAACGGAACCAACTTGGGCAGAGTCGACTCTCCAGCACACCGGTGCATCTCAGACACCCATTTCGAAGTGGAAACGACTTTCGCGGAATCCGTGGAAATCGAATCGAAGCCTACCGAAGCGACTGTCTCGGAGTCCACCACAAATTGCTGAAGCTTCACCACGCAGCCGGCGGCACAGCGGTCTTCTGCGTCGCACTGAAGAATCTGAGAGAAGTTGCAAGAATTCGCAACGACACCGCGCAGATATGGAGACAAAGAGCACTCGCGGACGGACCAAAGGCGGATCGCGAACTGGGTGCTGAGAAACTCGACAAGCGAATCGAGAAACTGTCTGGCGCATGTGAAAACCAACTGCTTCGTTACACTTCATGTTCACCTGGCTCCGCGTAGGTGGTGAGGCATCGGGAGCAGAGGCTTTGGCAGAGACAAACGAAACATGGCGGACTTGCGCAGTTTTCTCATCACGTATTTGGCTAATCGTTCCTATTTTCGATGTGCGAAACGGCACAGCCCAAAGTGACGGCAATCGCCTCCAGAGGAACGCCGACGTGATGGGGAGCACTCGACCGGATGCGAAAGCTCAGAACGGGCAGATGTATCGACGTCGCAGGAGGAGAAGGCGGCAAGAAAGAAGCGAAATGAAGAGCCAGCGATCCGAGAGAAAAAACACAAACGCTCCCACACACTGGTGCCGAACCTTCAGACTCCGCTCTCTCCAGAAGAAATGGAGACAGGGGATGCTGAACTGTATATATACGGGTGCTCCTCAACCTGTCAAAGAAGGACATCGAGGCTCACGTACGTCGAGCTTCTCAAAGCCGGGAGAATTCTTGTCGGCGTTGTAGCAAAACAGTCTGACGTTCCCGTCGATGTCCGTCGCCAGCATTCCTGTGGAGAAAGGAACTCTCCAACGACATCTGCAACTTTCAACTGAAACACACTGTTTCTCTGAACATGCTCATACATATCTCCTCCCCACGACGCCCTTGTCCGTGCATCGACACAGACATCGACATATCAGTTCTCATCGCGACGTAATCTACAAGAATCTACATAAACATCTGTATATTTCTGTGTGCATGAATGAGTCTCTATGCATCAACGTATATATATATATATATATGTATACATATATATATATATATATATATATATATATATATATATATATATATATATATACATCGTCGCCTTTTCTGTATGAATAGGATAGGCGCATGCATACGATCTGGTGTACATGCGTGTAACGAGATCAGGACCCAGGCGTTTGCGTATGGAGAGGCACGTCCGCATCACCGATGACGGCGTCTAGGACTGTGCTGAAGACGTTTTAACATGTTCGCGTTTCGCGAGGCCTCAGGCCTCCGGTGGCGACTCGAGTGCAACTTTTCATTTCTTTCGTCCTTGTATCAAAACCTCGGATACACTGTTTCCCTTTCTCTCACCGAGGAGATTCTCGTAAGTGAGGAAGCTGCAAGCGACGACGGGCAAATTCGACTTGGGGAAAGTACGCGAAACTCGGATCATTTTCCGTGAGTCGGCTTCTGCGTGGTATTCCCACCTGCAGCAAAGAGAGGAGACTCTGGGTGTTCTTTTTCTCGGAAAAAAAGGCCTGCTTTCCTCCTTTCAAGCTCACGAGGAGTTGACAGCCGTTCGTCCTCTCCTCTACGTTCACAGCAGACAAAGCGATCGCTTCTCTTGCTCTTGACACAGCAAAGACGGTTCCCGAACGCTCCGGTCGACGACTCGGCGTCGCGAGAAGGAGGAAAAGCGCAAGAAACGAGAAAAAAGCGAAGAACGGCGAGTTCTCTTCTTTTGTGGAAAACCGTTCTCTCCACACCTCTGTGTCGGGTTTGCTCTCCTTTTCTCGGGAGCGCGTGGCTTGACGTCCGACCCAGAAGCAGACTACCTGAGTGGACGCCATGTTTGTTCGGCGCGAGCGAAAAGGGAGGTTTATCAAATACGCTGAAGAGCACTCAACGCCTGTGGCGGCGGCCCAGGAAACAGAGAAGAGCAACGCGGAGCGAGAAGTCGGACTCGACAGGCAGACTCCCCAAAATGTCTCCGAGAGAGAAAGACAAACGTACGCTCGCTTCCACGGAAGGCTGTGCTCCAGACTTCGTCCAAGGTTCTGAGAAACCTTCACCGAGACTGCACCCATCGACGAGGTCGACGCGCGCGATACGAGTTTCGGAACAAAGGGCACTGCACAGCTCAGAGGAAGAGACTGATTGTCCTCAAACGCTCATGCAGAGCGGCGACCGTGTGCTCGACGCGGACGCGATTCACTAGAGAAAGGCGCTTTGCAACCTCATTGCTTCTGGAAAGCGACGCATGCAAAGGAAGCGGGCACCATGCGGGGGAACCAATCTTGACTTACGAGACGAGATTCAGACCCTTGAGGGCATCGCCGAGGAGAAAGAAGTTTCGGATATTTGCGACAGAAGTCACACAGACAGAGGCGTCGCTGAAGGCGCCCCGCAAGAACTTGCTGCCTTCCATTTCCTAGAGAAAACAGAACACCGTTGGGCAGATCCGACCCGGCGCACGAATGACCGCACCGATACTCAGAGAGCACTCTGCCTGACCGAGACGCGCAGTCCAGCAGTTGATAGCCTATGGATATATATATATATATATATATATATATATATATGCGCTTTTCGATCCCCTGTTGAACATTTTTCAACATGCATACAAAAACAATGTGCAGAGACATACATCGAGGTGTACAAATAAATGGACTTAGGCATCCAAGTGACGAAGACTACGTACGTTTACATCTGCGAACACTTGCACCAAGTTCCCAGGCTCCCATGCAAAAACGAAAATCTTTCGAATCCCAATCCATCTTCACAGACAAATTCCTGGAGTCGACCCACACATCCACGTACACGTCCACATATACGTTCAGATATATGTATATATATATATATATATATATATACAGACATAAACATATAAATATATATACATATATATATATATATAGATTGATATTGGTCACTCTGGATAGACGGGTGTCAAAAGACGTAGATGAATATAGACAGGTAGGTAGATAGATACGGGCATAGACAGACAGAGCTAGATATAGAGACCCCGATAAATAGCTGTAGGTCGATGCACATAGGTAGGTAGATGTATATGGATAGAAATAGAGACGTCGACGGATGAGTAGACAGATAGATAGATAGAGAAGGAGAGACACAGCGAGGCAGATATTAATACATCTTGACAGATCCATACGGATACATACAGATAGATATAGATAGATCGAGCGACAAAGGGAGATGAGGCGAAACAATAAGAGGAGTCTTCATGCATTTATATATATATATATATATGATTACATCGGTTGAGATGTAGGAACGAGTAGATTAAGAAGGCGTGAAGAGGGACAAGAATGGATGAAACATTTCGGTACGTACGTGGACGAAGAGCCTCGGTCCGACAGAGTGGACAACGTAGCTCCGTTCTGCAGGTGAAGAGAAGAAACTTCCAACGACAGTGACTGGTCCGTTGAGCACGATGTCCGCGAACAATTCGAGGCGCTCCGGAGTCCCGAACTCGGCCTGAACGGTTAGACACAACTTCAAGATGTCCATCGTCGTCAACACAGTGGGCGCATGCACATACATATGTCTGCATATGCATGCAAACACCCAAACAAAAATGTACATCGAGGTGAATGGGGGCACAAGAGACGACACGGTGTGGTGAACTACGAACGCAAACTTAAGGGCAACCAAAAACGTTCGCACTCCATCTCTCCCTCACAATTCGATTCCTCTTGCTACGCCGCTCTTCCTGTGCTTTTCTTCTTGTCGCGTCCAGCGATCTTTCTGAGTCCCCACTGCGGGTGAATGACCTTATGCAGGGAAGAGGACAGGGGCACAGTTATTCTGGATGAGAAGCACCGATGGTTTCTATCTGTTCGGCTGCTCAGAAAAAAGCTGTGCAGTTCACATAAAATACGTGTATGTTTTTCTGGGGATGCATTTGCCGGTAGACAGCTGTGCGGGTGGTCGGCTGGGCGACGCTTCACCTCGCACAGGAGTCTTTGCAGAACGGCTGTCGAACGGACCTCTTCTGTCGGGGCGTCGCCTGCGTTTCCAGCCGGCACAACTCGCAAAGAAGACTCGGGAAGCTTGAAAAGATAAACGCGGCCGCCGCACTCGACGTTCTCAGACAGAGGCACCCCCACACCCGCGGCGAGATGCTCGACCCCATCCAAAACGACGAAGGAGAGACTGAGAACTTCTTCGCAAGTCCTCAGCGTGTATGTCCTGCAAGAAGAAAGCGAAGCGGAAGGCCAGGAGACGATCGGCGTTCTGCAGATGTACACTTTTTCCACAAGGTTTTGTGGAGTTTAATAGCACGTCGAAGTGCAAGGATGTTTCGAAGTCTGGAAAGAAATGCAACGCCTGTAACATATGTTTCGGATATATTCTTTTTTCTCCAGTTTGGGTGCTCATAAAAAAGTAGAAAAAAAGAGTGAGAGCAGTTGATTCTCAAAAGGTCGCCATTCGAAACGCATTTCACATCCATTTTTCCAATCGAGCAGTTTCTTCCTATCTTTTTCCAAAACAAAATCCATCGTCTCCTCATCTGTGCACGCTGAGCACCAGCAGTTCCAACGGGGCAGACTCGTAGCCATTATAGACAAGTACAGCATTCACAGTTTGCGAAAGAGATGAATGGACTAGACTCAGATTTCTCCTGCGAAACTATCCACCCGACCATCACGGCATTCACATTCTAGCAGCTACAAGTGGATGGACATATATGAAGCCGCGCATGTGTATTCCGTATGTCTGCATACGGTGAAAGGACCGGCATGACAGCTCCTTGTCAAAAGGTCCTTTCTTCCTTTATTCGGAAGATGCACAGCTGCTCACGCGAAGATTCACCGGCACAGATGTAAACGCAGGTTTCATCGATTTTGAATGTGTTGTACTTCACGTTGAAGAACGCGAAAACGCTCTCTGTTCGCGCGCGTCCGAAGAACCTTTCGCTCGTCCCCTTCTCCCTTTGGAGCGACTTCCCACTCGCGTACCCAACAGGCCTGTGCAGGTCGAATTCGTGGTAGAGTCGAACCTCGTACAGCTTCCCCAGTTTCCCTGCCGCCTCCACGCGTTTGTCTGTGCATGCAACGAGGTACGGATTTGGAGCGATTTCGTCTTGACTGTCATCTGCGCGCAAGTCCTCGCCGCGCTTCCGCCGGCCCTCGAGCTCCAGCTGCTCCAGCTGCAGGGCGTTGCGCTCTGCCAAGCACTCGGCGACCATTGGGTTCTCCTCCACATCGTGCCAGCCTGCAACCGCGAACAGCCGGCCGCGAGGCGGCGCCGAGGAAGCGAGAGCGGACCGCAGAAGCGTCGAAATGTCCGAGGGGAAGCGCAGCACAGCAGAAGGCCCCTGGGGACTGTGGGGCGTCTTGACACGGACGTCCAACGGCCGCGCGAAAGGCGAGCTTTGAGGTTTCCGGCCGGTCGACGGATGCAGGTAAGATCCGCCGGCAGAGACACACACCCGGCAGGGACTGAAGTGTACTGGTACCGTGAGACACGGCCAGGGAGCGCGCAGCTCGACCTGCGCGCAGGGCGACCCCGTTGAGGCGGCAGCCAGGAAGTCCAAAGTCGGAGAGAAGAGCAACTCCGAGAGCTCCAGGCAAGACTCGCTGGTCAAAGAGAAGAAGCTGGAGACGGCGGAAAACGAAACAGCAAGGGACAGGCACGATGATTGCGCTGTGGTGACAAGGAACGCGCGTCGTGAGGCCGCACACAGTTGGTGGCTGGCGCATGTCGCCTCTACAAAGGCTCAGCGGGTGTCAGAGAGAGATCGTCTGGGGTGCAGAAAAGAACTTTTTAGTCCCCAGGGTTTGCGGCAACGCCTCAAGCAGTGGAGGCGAAGCAGGAAGACACCAGGCAGGGGCAGATGGTTGCGAATGTGGACGAGCGAGAGCGTGGAGGAAGAAGGAGCACACGAAAGAAAACAGAGAATAAAAATCGAGAGAACAGCCTCCAGTGTGAGCGTGCAGATGCAGCTGGGGTTCTAGCGAAGAAGTTGGAAACGTAAAAAAGTCATGGACCGGCTGAACAGACGAAGAGTTGCATGCAGAGAATGTGCACGCGGACTGAGACATCGCGAGGCAGAGCTTGACTTCCTCAAAAGAAGCAGCTTGTTTTCAAAGGACGAACTGGACGCATAGTGTCTCGAAGCCATAAAGACCGGTCGAGCAGACATCTCCCGTCTCGACGCGCAGCGCAAAACACCGGGGAAATGTGCAGAGAGAGAAATCTCGATAAGCATAGAGGAATCATGAGTGAGCGTGTGTAGAGCAAGAGAAACGCGTAGGCCTTCTTTCACGTCGACATATACATATGTGTATGTATGCACATGCGGGCATAAGTGAATCTTTTATCTCTGTAAAGACGCGCGTGTAAACTTGTATATATTTAGAAAGATATATATATATATATATATAGATAGATAGATAGATAGATAGATAGATAGATAGATATAGATATATATAGATATATACGTCAACTGGTCGTAGGAGAGAGATTGAATCTTACCTTTCTGGAGAGGCTTCATTGTTGAAGGGGGCGACGGCGATCACATCCCGGCGTGCATGGGGGTGAACGAAGAGTTCGTTTCGTTCGCTGAAGATCCACAAGACTGGCGGGCCTTGAGTCTCTTCGAAGGCCTCTGCATGCGCGTCTCCGAGTCCCGGCTTCGAGCGACAGGGCGGTACGATGAAGGCGCCGCTCCCAGAGCCACGGATGCCCTCAAAGGGGACAACAGCCCCCGAAGAGAACTGGGACTCGGCCAGCGCGGCGCCAGTCCCGCGGTCAGCCCGAGCGAGCGCAGAGAGCGGAGACGCTTGCAGAGACGCCTGAGGAGAAGACTGTAGAGGAGACAGGTCAGAAAAGGCCGGAGGAAGGTGACTGGGAATGGGGTCTGCGACATCGTGGACAACAAGAGAGAACCGGAAAGGGAATCGCGGGTGGGCTTCGGGGAAGCAGTGTTCGAGACCTGGAGACACCCCTGGGGTCCCAGCTGTTTTTGACGAAGGAACGCGCACAGAGTCCTGCTTCTTCGCGTCCACAGCCTGCCCGAGAGAGAACGAAAAGGCGCGATAGATGAGCACCGGCCTCCCTGTGATGAAGACGACGAGCGTCGGGCCATGGTCCTCGTCTGTGCGCTCCCCATGTTCGCCGCGAGGGCTCAAGTCTACCAACTCCGCCCCCAGGACTTCCTCGATGCAGTCGGAGAGTAACAGCGGCGAGGTCCATAAGCTCTCTGTAGCTTCGGTCTCTTTGCCGGGCGCCTCCCCGCCGGAGCAATGTCTCTTCGGGGCGCGCTCCCCTTCTTCGTGATAGGCGCAGCCGTCAGGGGGACTGGCCTCCGCGTCCCTCAACTCTTCCATCGCGGCGTCTCGAGGAAGAGTCTCTGTCTCCTCGGAGGCCTCTGCCTTCACCTGTCGGCCCTGGGGCTGCCACGCGGTCTCCGGCGCCCCCGCGAGAGCCCTGCGAAAGGAGACACGACCGCGGTGGAGCGCGGCGACGGAGCCTTGGGCTCTGTCTGGCCGCGGATCCGCAGAGGGCGAGGAGAGAGCGCGCGCGGCATCTGAGCAGGCCTCGCGAACCTGGCGGGAGACACCCAAGCCCTTGGATCCACAAGGCAGGCCGACGTTTCTCAAAATCGGCGGCACCAAAAGCAAGTCCGTGGAGTAGAAGAGAACAGACATCGAGAATAGGTCAACGATCTGCAGCACCTGCATGCCCTGTTGCAGGGTCACTGCGCACAAGAGAACTGTTCCATTTTTCGACGTGCCTGGCTGCCGACTCGCGCGCCCCAGGCTCGATGTCAGCGAGTGTCTCGGTTTCGGATTCCCGCCATGCTCTCCCGCGAGCTTCTCAGTGTCTGCGCCTGTCTCGGGCGGCTGGCCACCGCATGCGCGTTCCGTCTTCTCGTCCTTCACGGCTTCCTCGCCTCGCGCCGCGCATGCAGACATCCGCTGAAAGGGGAACAGTTGGAGAGACTTCACCTTGGCGCGGCGCAGCGAGACCGGGAGAAGCTTGGCGGGCACCCGAGGAAGCAGCCTGTCGATTTCTGGCCGAGAAGAAAGCAACGGCTCCGCGGCAGAGAAAGACAAGTTCGTTCTCTCCTGCTCGTCCAGACCCTCCAGCAGCGCCTGCTGCTGCTGATGGTCGCTGTAGACTTGCAGAAGTTCTTCGCACAGATTCGCGGCAACAGAACGCTTTAAGCGCCAGAGGGAAAACCGGAACTCCGAGTCGAGCGCAACAACGAACGGTTCACACACCCGCGCCTGAATTGCGGTGACTCTTGAAGTGGCGGAAGGGGCAACAGCAGCGACACCCGGTCTCTGCGAGCCTTCACCTGCCAAGCCACTCGCCTTCGGCACCTCTGGCTCGAGCCCAAGGTCGTTGGAGGCCCGTTCCTCCGCGGGAGATTGCATGTCGCTCTCCGAGACGCCCCAGGAAGCCGCAGGGAGCGCCCCGATGAGGAGCGAAGGCATGAGGCCGGCGACAACGCGCATCTCGTCTGTCGCCACTTGAAACACGAGCAGGCCGTCACACATTGTTCCGCACCCCACAGTCGCCTTGGCGAGGCAAAAGGCGGTTTGCGGCGACCCCGAGAGAGTCAGGGGACTTCGGGGATTCTCCCTGACCCGTGGGAGGCCCGGCGTTTGAAAGATTTCGAGCTCCCCTTCGTCGGGGGCGCGTTCTTCTTCTCGGAGGAACTTGGGCGAGATCTGGCAGACGACGGTTCGCCCGGGGTGTCTCCGATCCTGGGGGTTCGAGGTCGCAAGCAGTAGGCGGTGCTTCGGAACGCCGGGACCTCTTGACCCGCGCCTCCGCCCCCACCGCGGATGCTCGTCCCCGCCCTCGCCCGCGTCCCGCGTGGGGCGCGACCGGAGCGGGAAGGCCTCCAGAGCCCAGAGCGCCCCGAGAGGGGCGAGGTGATCGCTGCGGAGACTCGCGGCCAGCTTGGAGACACTGGGGACAGCTCGCTGAGAAAAGACGATCCGGCCGAACTGGCGCAGGCCCAGAGCAGCTAGCCAGGTCGTGCTGCCCCAAGTGCTCAGAAGACCTGCTGCGGATTGGAAACACGGAGAAGAAGCGGCGACCTGCCCCGAGGAAGAAGCCGCTGGGGGCGGAGGCGGGGGTGGGGGCGGAGGAGGGATCCCGTTCTCCGACGCCGGCTTCGCGGTCGGTGCAGGCAGGGACGGGTACGATGTTTGGGGCGAGGGAGCCGCAAGAAGGGCCTCAAAGGAAATGTGGGGTGGGAACTCGGCAAAGTCCCGAACTGCGCCACTCCGCGGCATGCAGAGAACGTCCACGAGGACGACATTGAAGGACGGAAGGACCCACGGGCCGTCGCGGCCCGCCTCCGCCCCCAGGGACTCGGCGAGGGCCAGATCGACATCCCCCTGGACCGGAGACCCTGTCCACGTCGACGGTGTCTGCTGTCCCTGTGGGGTTGTGGGGCGCAGCATGCAGAGCCACCTGAGAAACCGACCAGGATTTCTCGGCGCGGTCGTCGAGTCCGTCTCACACGCCCCTGGAGACAGGCGATTGGCCAACGCCGCAGAGACCCCATGGTCGGGGAGACACAGAGACCCTTCCAGAGCCCCAGACGGCGGCATGTTGTCACCCTCATCTCTCAAACGCCACCTTTCACTCTCTTCTTCGAGACGAAGAATGGGGGCCTCCTGCCGAGCCAGCTGAAGGTCGCCGCGGGGGTCGACCTCCAGGAGTTCCTTCCCGTCCAAAGTGAACAGCTGCCGGCCTGTCTCCTCTTCCGGGTCTTCGACACCCCGCGCACCAAGGGATTTGCGGGTCGAAGCCCCCAGCAGCGTCCACCCGGCCCCGACCGAGAAGCCCCGCGTCTCCACCTGAGGTTCCTCGCTCGCGCGTCTCCATACCACGCGCCCAGCGCTGTCGTCGAAGCGACGCAAGTAGAGAGAGAAGGGTGAGACTTGCGAGGGCGGCCGCGTTGTCTCCAAGCTCGTTGGAGAAAACACCAAAAGTGATAGACCCGATGCTGCCTGCGAGCAGCCCCCCAGGGCCACTGCGAACCCCGGAGACACTGGAGACCCTGGAGACACTGGCGAGGACGGAGCCGGTGCGAGCGCGGGGGCGAGCGAAGAGAGAGATGCAGGAGACAGATAGCACGACGCAACTGTCTGAGACGGGAAGACGTCCAGCAGAGAGGGCGAAAAAGCCGGAGGAGGAAGCCGCGATGGCGAAGGCAGAGAAATCAAAGGAGAACTCCAAAAAATATCTGTCACTCCTACACTCGGCGTCGGAGACACCTGGACAAAACAGACGCGAAAAACATCAACAGATAAATATATGTACAGAACTGGGGAGAACGAAAAAAAGAAATGCGCACACAGCGACGAAGACGTAAAGAGCGAAAACGTAGAAAGAAATGAGAGAAAATACGAAAAACAAAGACACAGAATGACACAGCGACAACAGGGAGACATGTTGCCGTTTCGCGGTGCGCGTTTGGTCGGACGAGGTGAATCGTGGCTGTGCATGAACAAACGTAGGAGGCCCTTGAAGCCCCTTGACCACAGCTGCAGACCCAAGTCTTTGTATTCATAGCAAACCAAGCAGACATGTATAAAGCCGAAACGTAGGTCTTACAGCTACTCAGAGACATGGACAAGCAGTCGTGAAGACGGCAAAAAAACGGAAGAAAGACATCGAAGACAAGCGAATGCACAGGAGAGGCCAGCAGACACACAGAGACCCAGGACATGGAGCCTGCAGCTGTGTGTGTTCTGAGGCATTTTCTTCGCATCCATAACTGCCACCCCACATTCAGCTCCCATGCTCTCTTTCAGACTTTTAGCAGGAAACCAAGTGCACGGATGTTCATCTAGCTCCCTCCATCCCCGCCGGATCTACCCTCTCCGGGCCCTTACGCAAAGCGACAGACATGTACACATCTATCAATATATATATGTATATATATATATACATATGCACAAGCACAATCATACGCGCAAATACGGAACTTCTATCTTTATATATATATATATATATATATATATATATATATATGTACGTCCACATACGTACATATGAATCCACATACACACGTAGACACAAGTATACAAGTGCGTATATCGAGAGGGAGCGAGAGACACGGAGAGAGGCCGCGGGCAAAGCGAGGCAGTCTGGTTTCGGTCCGGTTCATTTTTCTCTGGGTCTACGAGAGTGGCTCGTGCGATTCGCTCACGAAATGGGCGAGGAGAAGGCGGCCGCTGTTCTTGAGGACAAAGAGGCAGCACTGGTCTCCGATCATGTGGACAACGGCGCCTCCGAGGTCAGCTTGAATTTCGCTCTGGTCGAAAATGACGGTGGGTAGGTCCTTCAGCTCTGATCTCTGCCGCCCTGCGCTGTTTACCACTTGGGTGAGGCCCCCGTTTCTGCCTGCGCCTCTGCGAATGGCCTTGAGGAGGAGGTCTTCTTCTCTGAGAGCCTCGCCCTCATCATCCTCGAAATGACGCTCATCTATTCGCGACGCTCGGCCGTGCTCGTCCTCGTCCTCCGGGAACAGAAGGCCCTTCCGAGGGGGCCTTGTGGGGTCCGCGCCGCGCGCCAGAGATGCCGCCGCCGCCGCGCCTGACAGGGACGAAGCCGGGTCTCCAGCACCCTCGCGAATTCGCAGGACGCTCACTGTATCGGGGGAGACGCAGAGCAGGTCGCCTCCCAGAGAGGCCGGAAGCGGCACCAGAGAAAACGAGTCCGGGAGGATGCCTTGGATCTGCGGAGAGGCAGGCAGGAAACGGGAGAGCGTGAGGCGCTTGAGGCACACCGCGCCGAGCCTAGGGGGCTCAGGAAACGCGAGGAGTGAAGCAGATTCGAAAAGGGTGCACGAGGCGAAGCACGCAGTGGGCATGCAGCAGAGAGAACAAGCGCGAGAGGAAGAGAGAGGACGGGAGAGAAAGGAAGACGAAGCGAGAGGAAGAGAGAGGACGGGATATCAAGGGAGAGGACGAGAGAAGCGACCGCCCAGAAGCAATGACAGAGGAGCAGAGGATATGAGGAAATTGAGGATATCAAGGACTCTTGAAAAGAAAAGCAAACGCAGAATACCCTTTTGCAAGTCGCTTACCTTTCGCATCACTTGGAATTCCCTGAGCTCGGGAATGATGGCGAGAACGACGATCATTAGTTCCTTCTCGCCGCGTCTGTTCCCTCGGTCAAGTTCGCCGTAGATTCCCCCCAACTCAAGGGCTCCAACCTCCATGAGCAACGCCAAAGTCGGGAGCATACGTCCCGCTACCTTTTTCATTTCAATGATTCGCCCCGCAGACACTTCCCCCACATGGGCCTGGGAGCCCCCCGGGCCCTCAGGAGCCGGGGGGGGTCGCCGCAGGCCTACCAGCGACCCCGGCTTCCGGGCAGAGGCGCCCGCCGGAGCCGGCGAAGAGTGAGAAGGCGCCTTCAACGTCGAGGCCGAACAAACTGTCGCTGGGAGATCCTCGAGCAGAGAAATGTGCCAGCAGCTCCTCACGCATGCGCCGCCCACCATGACTCGGTGGTCGCCCCACACCCAGTCGGGGACTGCTTGGGCGCCGACGGCTGGCCCTGAGAGGTCCACTGGCTCTTCTTGCGGTCGCGAGTGCGCAGATGCCGCAACGGGGGCGTATGGGCCGGTGGACGCACCGGGAGGTTCCACGCCACCGGTGGCACTCCCGGCCTGCGGCTCCTGGGTGAATGTGTGAGGCGCGAAGCCAGCCGGCGCCGGGGCAAGGGGCAAGAAAGTGGGGAAGGACATCACTCCCTCTGCAGGGCATCCTGGGGACCCACGGCCCGCGAGAGGGCCCCGCAGCCACGGAGACGGAGACGCCTCCGGGGGGTGGAGGGCCGAGGGGGCCATGGGCGAAGCGAAGCATGAGGAGGAGTCCGGCGACCCATGAGGGCGACGTCCGAAACTCGTCTCGGCGCTCCCGAGAGTCTCCGGATCCTTGGCAGTCCCTAGCTGGCACACACCTCCGCCTTCTTTCCAGGCCCCTGAGTCCGTCCTAGATGTTTGCGCCTCATCAGTGCTTTCGACATCCACTTTATGCGATGAACGCAGATCGCCTTGTTGGACTCCCTCCGTGTCTTTGGCTTCTCGCCCAGACCCCGCCTTGTGGCTTCCCGAGGTTGTTGAGGCCTGCTTGCGAGCATTCTCCTCAGAGAAAGCAGAGACAGTCTGGAGAGAGCGGGGTGGAAGCGTTAACTCGAGGACAACGAGGTGAATGGGGTCGATCGAAACGACCACGAGAGTGTCTCCGGTCCCGCCGTGCGTCTCATCTCTCGCTTCCGTCCCCAAAGTGTCTTGCTCAGAGAATACACAGGCATGCGTCCACAGTCTAGCCCAGTCCAGGGGCATCTGAGAAAGCTGAACCATGGCTTGGTCTTCCTTCTGGGGCTCCGTCGTCCCTTGGCCGGCTTTGCCTCCCCCAGACTCCGTCCAGCGCTCTGTCTCCAGCAGGCGCGAGCCTCCCAGGGCCTCGGGACCCCCGGCGAAAGCCTGCTCAGACCCCAGGGGCCTTTTGTCTCGCCCCGCTTCTTCGCCCTCGCCCCGGGGTGCGCCACCGCGCTGGTCTCTCGGGAGATACAAATCGACATAAAGCTGCGAAACGGCTGCAGCCTGCGGCGCAAGCGTCCTCTGGAAAGAGTGCAGAGTCGAGGTGCGAATACTGTTGAAGAATGGATCGTAGACGCAGGTCGCCAGTTGGTAGTTTGGAAAGACGAGGAGCAGCGAGCAGCACGCATCGGCTCCTGGAACGAACGAGCCGGGGGCGGGGCCAGAGGCAAACGGAGAGAGAGAAGAAGCGGAACCAAGGCATGTGTGGCGCGCAGCTGGCGCGGGGGGTCGTCCAGCCTCGCCGGCAGGAAACGCAGAAGACGAGCCCGCAGGCGACGGGAGACATGGCGAAGGGCCGGGGAACGCATGCGAGAACAGAGGCGGGCAGACAGAAGCGGAGAAGGGGAGAAACGGTGAGAAGGGCGCTGAACCCAAAAATGCATTTCCGCCAACTGAACGCGCTTGGGAGCCTTTGGAAGCGGCCGAGGCGCCTGGAATCACCGAAACAGCTAGGGGCACTGCCGCTAGGGGCGTCGAGCACCGCAAAGACAGAACGGGGGTGGGGACGGCCTTCTCGAAGTCCGGAGCGTTCTCTCCAGAGACCGAAGCACACTGAGGAAGAAGAGATCCACCAGAGTAACCTCCTCCGGCCGCGGCTGAGGGCTCGCGAGGCTCCGCGTCTGAGGCCTCCACCGGCGGGAAGGTCACATCGTAGACATCGAGAGAAGAAGGCCGTGCGACAACGAGACTCGGAAGGGCAGAGACAAACGGACAGAGCAGAAGATGTTCAACACGGTCTGCCTTCCGCAGCTCGTCGAACAAGCCGAAGAGGCGCGACGGAGCATGCGCCATGGTGTGTCGGAAAGGTCAGAAGCAGAGAAAAGCTGACAGGAAAGGTGGAGTCGGGAGACTCCGAGGTTCCAGCAGCGTCCTCAGTTCGGGGCCAAGCGATTTCTTACATTCTCTGACCTCTGGATGAGGAGAACAAGAAGCGAGAAAGGGCGCTCAGTGGGTCTGCCGAGACAGCTGGCGACAGCATAGTCACCAGCGAAAAAGACCTACGGGCGGAGCACCGATCCAGAAAACGACCAAGTCACGGAGGGAAAGGCAGAGGAAAAGAACTGAAGCTTTGTCAGAGTAAGACGGAATCCAAGACGGAATCTGGAGAGAACAAAAGCGTTTCTCAACAGGACACAAAATTCGGGGTCGGCTGGTCCTCCGACTCCAGTGTTGTCTGGGCAGGAGGCCAAGGACCATGCTAAAAGGAAAACACGAGGAAACAGGCCATGTCAAAGGTTTCTCGTCTTTTTCTTGGCGATCTGAAGAGCGTCATCTATTTTACCAACATGCCTCCGCACAAAAATTCAGGTCTGTCACGGGCCCTTGGCGCATTTTCCTTCACGCAGAATCAAGAAATAGGGAAAGGAACAAGAACCGAAGAATCTTAAAGAACCCCCTTCGCCTTTTTCGTCTGCTCCGTCAAAGTGGAACTTGTTCGATGGCATTTCCGCTCGAAACCAAGCCTTGATGGCTGCATGCTCTCTGTTATTTCTCTCTTGCTGTCGTGTGCATGCGGTCGAAACTGCAGCCCTGGGAAACAACGTAAACAAAATGTCTGTTGAGTTTCAAGGCGCTGTAACCTAATCTTTTGTGCTGCAAGTGAATCAAACAAGTTGCACCGTTATCGACATCTCGTTGGCATGCGGATGACACTAATACTAAGTGACCGCCGCCTTTTGCTGAAATTGCCTTTAACACCGCACAAGACGCTGGAAAATGTGTGTACTTGTACAGAGCAGACAGGTACAGATGTCTCTGAGGTATTTCGAATGTATCCATGACCAAGAACTGCTCGAAAGACACGTCGTACCGTTTAACCAGGAACCTGAGATGACGGCTGCGCTCTGATTCCACCTGAATCTAGAATCACAGAGGGGGAAGTGCCGGTGAATTTCGCGTTTTAGTGTCGTTGGTATATTTAACGCGCCACGGTCTCTCTCGCGGAAAGTTGAAAGGATGAAGGTAGATGTGAACCTTAACCTTAACACAGAGGGTCGATTTTTCAGTCGGCCCAGAAAAGCAACGCAGAATAACGGTGGGAGGGAAGGGGGCATCTCCATTCATCAGAACGGCCTGGAAAAGCCAGGCGTCATTAAAGAATGAACTAAGAAGAAGATCTGCTGTATTGTGAGGAGCGAATGGAGGGAAAAAGAAGAGAAGAGGCTACAGAGAAGGGCGGCGAAGCCAACTGGTGGTTAGTACATGTGTCTGGCGGCATCGGGGGCCGGAAACGACAAGAACCTAACTTCATCGAAAGCAGTCGAGGAGATCATCAGTAAAAGCAAACTCCATTATTTTCTTGGTCCCTCCAAAACAAATCGCATTAGCTTTTTCAGGCGACCTTGGAGGCAGGCTGAGACCCCTAGCCAGTGAGTGACCTCGTCAAGCGGGGCAGACACAGCTTTCGGCAGTGACTGGCTTTTTGCAGGTCGCGTCATGTCCGAAATGACTCGGTTGTGGTTTTCGGAGCAGCGATTTTTCTGCGAATGTGGAAATGGCTCTCTTAAACAGATCCCTTTCAACGTTATCTGTCCGGCGCCCGGCACGTGTACCGTCTGTTGCGTTAGTTCGCACCTCGACAGTTTCGTTCTCATTTTTCTGTCCCCGTCGATGTTGTTTTGAGAAAACTTGCTTCCACACTCTTAGTCGTGGAATCGATATTAAGCGAAACACACTTCTCGTTTCTGACGAAGACGGGCAAGAACGAGCGCAGGAGTTTCAGTGGCTGTCATTTTCTGAACACGAGAAACCATCGTCAGACTTTTTATACACCCCGCGTGATGATGTGAGAGGGATTGTAAAAATACGCAAATCAACAAACGTGGCTTTCGTTTTTCATCAGATTTCTTGCTCCTTCGGTTTCTGTGGTCGTGAGAAGGTTGTCACTTTTCAGCTACCCTGCTGTCTGTGCCGCTCTGTTTTCAGGCACAAAAGGCAGGAGAAACTCCCGGTCGCTTTCCACTCATGCTGGAAAACACTGAACTTACCGGTTCCCCTCTGCCTTAAGACTGTTCTGCTTTGTATTACTGTTACCAACAACGTAAGAAAAGGTTGGTGTGCCCAGGGACCAATACTGATTTTGTTCAACGGTGCAGGGTGGGTGTTGTCGATCCAGAGAAAGGGGATCTATTTGGGACATAAACGCCACTGCGTAACAGCCCACACGGTTCGTTTGTATCTTTCTCCGTTGACGAATCCAAATGAGACGGCAGAGGCCTAGGTTGCCTCAGGTCTCGGGGTTCCCTCCCTCTTCGACAAAGAGCGCTGACACCAGTGCGCCTTGTTTTCTGAAGAACTGTCGCGCGAGGGAGTCATCGCTTCTTTTCAGGTCCGCAAACGCGAGTCCCTAGAGAACCCCTTCCTAGACAACGACCTGTCCTCTGCACGTCGTGCTCTTGTTTCCGACGGAAAAGACAGAGTGCTTCGCGTCGTCGAACTCGAGTATTTCTAGCTGGAAAAAACTGCAGCACCCCGTCCAGTGTTTCTCTGTCCAGCAGAGAAAAGCACCGCATCCTGATGCTCGCAAGATCATTCTGAAATCACCCCGAAGCCAGGATATTTCCAATTCCACTGATCTGAATTACGACGACGAGTTGCTCCTGCTTCTCTTATTCCCAAGCAAACCCTGGATGAGACCTACAGAAAAAAATGTCCTGTCAGAAGTGCAGTCGTCGTGAAGGGTAGTTTCGTCTTTTCAATGGGAACAACAAAATGAGCTCTTCTCGCCGGTTGTTTTCGACCAAGAAAAATCGTAAGACAACGGATAGAACTACTTGACTGTAAGCAGAGGATATGTAACTCTATAATAACTGAAACCCCAGTTTGACTTGCCCCGAGTGTTGAGCTACGAAGCAACCAAGATGAAGGGCAGTACAAACAACTGAACTCACATCTTTTCAATGGAAGTCGAAGATGTGTATGTTATAACAGCTCTAACTCCACTTACATATGCGTCGAGTTTTGAGTGACAACGGGAGCCTGCAGCTAAAGTGTGTAATTTCAGCATGTTTCAGAACCCTCAGAAATTCAGAACCGCCTAAGAGACATCAGTGGATTCTGTTGGCAGGTGTAACTGCCTGACTTTCCGTGCATTTCTCTAACTCCAGGCGGCCCCGTTTTGTGGCGTCGCCGCGGGGGGTTTCGTCGCATCTGCCAGTTTTTCTACTGTCTAAAGAGAAACTGGTGCAAAAAGCATTTTCACGATCAAGGTATTTTTCTACACGTCCATACACAACGAAGCGTCTGGCTCAGCTTCACAAGTCTGCATTACCCATTGGCGCAGCTGACGGCGACGAGAAAACGAAAACGAGGGGAACCAGGCAGATACGAAAAAGAGATACACACAGCAACAAGAAAAAGACTGCCAGCTCTCATTCTTCCTTTCCAGTCTGTACTGGCCGAATTCCTCTGTGGATCTTCTCTCTCACTGCTGTGAGTCACCCTCAGCAGTCTCTTCTGTTGGCCTCTCTTCCGATCTCAAGTGGCTTTGTTTTCCTGAAGCTTTGTTTCCCTTGTCCACTTTCCTGTCCACATCGTCGCATTTTCAGATTTCAGTGTGCCTTCCCAGTCTTGGTACATTTTCGTTTTTCTGCAAATCATCCGAGTTCGACTTTGTCCTTGTGTTGCGGACGCTCTTCCTCGCCCCGGATTCGCCGCTTCTACACATTTCCTCTCTACGCTTCCCCATTCGTCTCTCATCTCAGCATTCTCTCTTCCGCTCGTTCAGCTGCCCAGTTCCCCTCTTTCTCTTTCCTTCTCCTTCGTCCTCCGCAAGTTCTTTTCTCTCTGCAGCTTAAGAGCCGCCCACCCCACCCAGCCTCAACTTAGTCACCAAAGTGCGTTGGCGGCATTCCTCAGAGACGCTGTGTGTGGAAGGCGACCGAGAGAATCTACGAAGGATTCACCGTTATCTCGCTCTCCCAACACCGGAGAGAAGAGTTGAGAGTCTTCCTCCAGAAAGCAGCCTCCGGCGCGTTCGATGGAGTGACGGTCTCGGGTGTCTTCCCTGAACATGTCTGTTTTTCTCTCGCCGTAACAGCTCCAAGCAGCAGTCCACGAGGTCAGGGGCGTGAGCTGACAGACCGGGCAAGCGAGGCTCTCTCTGCCCTTCTCACATTCATTCACTTCCTCGCCAGCGGCTCCGGCGTCTGCATGCGTTCTCCCCGCTATCGCCTTGGAAGTCTCGGCACACGATAGCTCCCCGCTCTCGGCCGCACCGACGCGGAGGGTGCGTCCCAGCGACCGCGCGCGGCGAGGAGACACGCCGGCGCCAGGCCAGCGGGCGGAGACACAGCGGGGAGCGGAGGTCAGCTCGCGAACCCCGAGAGCGACGAGCGGCCTCGCACTCGAGCTGCTAGGAAACTGAGGATCGCCTTCTTTGGCCGCCAGACTGCATGCAAGGTGGGCCGTGTGTCCACAGAAGAAGGCGACAGCCGAGACCGCCTGTTTTCGGTGTCTCCGAGCGCGTCCCGACAAAGGCCCACCCGACCACGAAGCATCCCAGGCAGAGCCTGGAGGAGGGGCGAGAGACAAAGGATCTCGTGAAGGCGAAGAAGAGACTCCTGGAGACACATCGGAGACAGCCGGCAAGGGCAGAGCAGCCCCCTGGGGCGCGCGAGGTGAACATCGCCACTCGACCCGGCAGCCTGGCGGGGAATCGACGAATCGCATGCAGATGACGCAGCGCGTCGCAGGCGGGAGAAATAGAAAAGGCTCTGTCGTCTGTCTCCCCGTCTCATCTGTCTCTCTGAAATCCTGAAGGAGACCCTGCGCTCTACGCGTCTCCTGAGAGAAGGCCCTCTCCCCCTGCGGTTTTTCTCCTCCCCGGCGCCACTGTATCTTCTTCGTTTCGTCAGTGGTTTCGCTGTCCTCTCTGTCTCTTCGCGTCGCGGGGCTCGTCTCGTCAGGCCTGGCGATCATCGCGGCTCCGAGCCCACTGGGCGCTCCCTTCTTCACTTCTCCGCCGCGCGACATTCTCCGACTCCAATCCTTTGTCTCTTCGGAGCCCGTCTCGTCCTGCGAGGTGTCTCCGCTTTCTCGCCCCTCGCCCAACGGCGCCAGAGCGTCTTCCGCCACTACCCGGCCCCGCTCCCCAGCCTGAGGCGAGCCGCTGCCCCACAGCCACCGACTTGCGCTGCTTTGTTTGCGGCTTCGCCCGCTGGAGCCCCCAGGGAGAAGAAAAGAGCGAAGGAGACTCTGGTGTCGCTTGCGTTTCTCGTCCGCTTTTCCGTGCCCTTCCCCATCTGTCTCCAGTCTTCCACTGTCTCCCGCTCCCTGGCCGTGGTTGCTCTCTCTGTCTCTCCCAGTCGGCGTCGCGCCCGCTGCAGAGTCCACCGGTCCCGCGCTGTCGTCTTCCGCGTTCAGGCTCCTTGTGGAGGCGTTTGACTCTCTCGCGCAAGTTGAGGAACGAAGGCCTTGCGGCGCTCGGTAGCCGTTGATGAGCGTCTGCGCGCCGCGGCCCGAGCGTCTGTCTCCATCCATTCTGAGGGCCTGCGCCCTGCTGCCACCGCCCACTTCATCCCCGTCGCCTCCGGCGTCTCTCTGAGGCTCCGAAGCCTGCCCCGTAGATTCACCAGCATCCAGCTCGCCTCGGACTTCTTTTAGTCTCTTACGAATGGCCTCAATGAGCTGTTGCGTCTTCTGTCTCTCGCTGTCTCGTCGCTTTTCGACCGTCACCCGATGCGCACTGACGGGGTCCGTCTGGCCCGCCGAGAGCCCACAGGCTGGGCGGGGACGCACGGCAACACCACGGCGTCTCCGCACAAACAACTCGGCAGTCAAGCTCCGCAAGTCGCCTTCTTGACACTGTTCCGCCGCTTCCCAGAACTCATCGCAGAGTTGCCGCTGCTCAAACAGCAGGGCCAAGCGCCTCTCCAGCCGCGGCACCAAACGGAGTGCATGCGACGGCAGTCGCTTCAGAAGTTCCAGAGGCGCAATCGCTGCAGCGGCTCTCGCAGCCTCTGCGGCAGTCGCTTCCAAAGTTTCTCGGCATGTTGAGGGCGACAGTGGAGACACACACGCTGGTCGAGAGCTCGGACCCAATCCTCGTCGAGAGGCTTCTTTTGGCCCGCGTACTCCGAGGGGTTCCATAGGCTCGCCGACGCCTTCTTCGCCTCGCGACAGAGGCGACATTGGCTCTACAGAGAGAGGAAGATGTCCCTTCGCTGGAGTGTGCTCTGGAGGAAGGCCAGCGCTTTCGGATTGCTTCGGCCTTTCGTTTTCCCCGACTCCGAAGAAGCAGCTCTGAGCCTCCTCACCTTCCTTCGGCCGCGATTGTGAGGCGACCCGCCAAAACTCGTCGAGCGACGGCGACTTGCCCCTTTCGTCTCGCGTCGACATGCTCCCGAACGGCAAGACTTCGTCCAGGGCCTCGGGGTCCCCACCCGCGGCCGCATGTGCCCGAGAATAAGCCGAAAAGGCGGCCAAGTGGTCCTCCAGCGCCCCCAGCAGCTCTGTGATGTAGCAGGGCCTCTGGACGACGGCCTGGACCAGCATCTCCCACACGCGTCTGTCCGCGCTTTCCCAGGCGAGAGCGACCGCCGCTGGGACGTCTGCTAAGTCCTCAAGGAGCAGATGAATCGCCTCGGCGTACCGGCCCAAGCGCCCCAGAAGAAATGCCTCGCAGTGGAGAATCGCAGGCGGCTGGCGCGGAGTCGCAGAGCTCCAGTCGGGGACAACAGCCGACAGAGAAGACCTCGAAACGCTTCTCTGCGGCTCTCTACACTCTCCCGAGAGACGGCCCCAACAGCGACACACCGCCAACGCTTCGTTGTAGTCGTAGCCGCCGTCCGCGGTTTGCAAGAAAGACAGCAACAGATGGGGCGCGAACCTTAGGAAGAGCCGAAGCTGAGAACAAGAGAGAAGAAGCACTGGGTGCAGAATGCAGAAAGAGCCTCAAAGCATCACATCCCGGCTGCCACAAGTTTAAACTACTTGCACTTTCTCTGGCTCGCAGGGGTCACTGAGAACTGAGGACCAACACAGACTTTCCCCCCCAGACTTGCGCGGCTTAGCCGTTCAAAGAAACAGCTTCGTCTTCATCAAGGAAGGCTTCAGTTGGCATAACTATGACGATTGCTTCACGAGCACAAGCGACTGTCCTGGACGTTTCAAGACTTCCTGATTTGTTCACGAAAACACACAGAGAATCGCCGCATGTGATGTTGCGTTGGAAAGAAAAAACGTGAGCCAGCCAGATGAAAAAGGCGTCACGCTCGCATCGGACTCCCGCTCTCTCTTTGTTCGCTTATTTCTGACCGCTCTGTGTAGTTCGTTTCTCATTTCGTTTCCGCCGACCTCCCACCGCTGTTGCTGGCCTCTCTCTATCATGGATCTAAACATCTCCCCCCCATCCGCCCTCCGCCCCCCATGCAGCGTCGTTTCCACGGTGGAGACGAACCTGGAGCGAGTAGTAGGTCCTGGTGGCCTCAGGACACACCTGAAACAGTTCCTTGAGGTACGCATGCAGCCAGAAAGGCGTCTGGGCCTGTTTCAGCGCCTTCACAACATCGGGGATGCGAAACAGGAACGACGCAGAGCTGGCTCGTCTTTCGTCCCCTGGACCCGCCTCCCGCTGGCGAAAGGCTCTTCCGCAGACGCGTTCGCCGTCGCTCGAGGCTCGCTCTCCACTGGGCACTGCACCGATATCACGTCGCGCGCTCGTGCTCCCCACACTCCCCCGTTTTGTCTCTGCCGTTTCCTCCCCAAAGGAGGGGAGAACTCCCAGTCCTTCGCCGCCGCCAGTCAGCGGCGAGTCGTACGCGCCTTCGCCCTCGGGAGTCCCTCCAACTCGAAAGGTCAGAAGCTGAAGCGTCTGTGGGGCACTGAGACGAAGCAGCTCCGCTGCTCTCTCAGGAACCTTTTCAAGTGTTGCCTCTGCAGCCATCGTCGCAGCCTCTTCCTCGAGACGCATCGTCTCTTCGGCAGACTGCCAAGTCGACAGGGATCCACTGTGTGGAGTCGACCTCGGCACACAGCCGAGGCCGTCGCCGGTTCTGTCGGCTGCGCGCCTCGCGAGCCCTGAAGAGGACCGGCGCTGAAGAAGGCTGGAGGCCTGGGTGCTGCCTTCGCTACCTCGCTCCTCCCAGGAGACACGACCGGGCCGGAGAGTCGCCCCGGCGTTTCCTTCCGGAGACGCGGAGACCGCGAAGGAGAGACGGCTGCCGACGTCCAAACCTGTGAGGCTCGATCTGTCGCTCTGGTCAAGAGAGCCGCTGCCCGCCGTCGAGGCTGTCGGGCGTCGTTGGCTGTTGGCGAGCGAACCTGCCCTCGCGCTCGCGACACGAGCTGCACAGCTAGCCAGGAAAGCGAAGACATCGGGCGACCGGAGCCGCAGAAGCGCGTCGAAGGTCGCGTCGAAAAGAAGCAGCGCCGTGGCCAGGGAAGCCGCCGCTCTCATGAGCAAGGCGACCCTCGTCGTGTTCCGAGTCCTGGAAGAGAGAGCTCGAGACGACATCTTCTTGCCCCCCTCCCTCGAAGACGGCACGTCATCAACGAGAACGGCCGAACAGAACGCCGCACAGTGCGACGGACTGACAGTCCCCTTCTTTCCGCCACCAAGCCCCGAACCAGCGTCCCCCAGAACGCATGCAATTGCTTCGGCTGCTCTGTCCCCACTTCCTAGGGCTAGCCGCATCTCCGCGCGCTCCTTGGACTGCAGCTTCTCTGTCTCCGTCGCCTGAGCAGACGGAGGAACACTCGCCGGATCCTGGCGCTCCTCGTTCTTCTCTACATGCACTGTCCGCCCAAAAGCTGAATGGCTTTGCGTTGCGTTCCGTGGCTGCGTCTCCGAGTTGGCCCTCGCGACCTGTGGGGTGTGCGGGAGAAGAAGAGAGAGAAGGGATTTGCTTTCAGAACCGCACATGTCAAAGAAAGACTCCTCCCCGGTCTCTTGCTCGGCGAGCTTCGCTTGTGTGAAAGAAGGCAATTCGATATCGGTGATCGGAGCCATACCGAAGACGAAACAACGCAGACGGTTGAGAAGCCGCAACGCAGTTGCTGTTGGCAGCTCCCAGTGGTGGACAGCGTAACAGAACGCGGCTGCATACGCTGTTGACGTCGAGGAGACAGGGGTCTCCGAAGAAAGAGACACCTCCCCACGCACTTCTGCGGCGGCACCTAAAGAACCCTGACCTCCCCCTGTAGTCTTGTGAACAAGCGCAGGGTCCCCAGTTCTGTCTGTCGCTTCCACGTTGTTCGTCTCAGGAAGCAGAGAGTTCTCTTTCCCCTCCTCCACACAAAGCGAGGACGCACGACAGCGCCCGAGTTCTGAAAGCCTCGAATCCAGTAAAGACGCACAGTTGGGAGAGAAAAGGCGAGTTTCTTGTCGTAATTGATCTCGCACCGCAGCGCATCCGTCCGCGTCTTCCGCAACTGTCTCCCCGTCCTCGTGGGTCCCGCCTTTGTCCCCACACGCCCCGGGTTTGGGCGCAGATGCTTGTGGCGGGCAGCAGGCCAGCAGAGTCAGGAGGAGCTCGTAGACGGCGGGAGAAGGAGACTCTTGTTTAGAGGAAGAAGAGGCGGGGGAAGGAACGAAGAGAATCAGAAGATGTAGGGCCCCGACAGAGTGGAACAGAAGGACGAGGCGGACCCAAGCCTCTGTCGGATCTTCCTTGGTGATGATAAGGGGAATCAGAGAAGCAGCGAGAAGCCGCCTGCCAGACGCGAGCAACTCGACGACTACGCGGCTACAGACAGCTGCCTGGAAGCTCGCAGACACTCGCCCTGAAACGCGAAGGACCTCAGATAGCCACAGGGGTGAACGGCGCCGGCTTGGAGACAGCAGAGCCAGTGTTCGGTCGATGTCGTTGCGAGGCCGAAGCTGAAACCACACGAGGCACGAGAGGAAAAAATTCGCATGGAAAGCATGAGAGTGGAAACGGCAAGATAAAACCTGAGTTCCGGAATCGCATGCGCCGTCTGATCAAGAAACGTGTCTCGAGATTCAACAACATCTGCAGCCGCAAGCTTTTTCTCCAGGGCAATCAATTCACACGGGTCCCACTCAAAGCCATACGCGAAACATGACACGCACAAAAGTCGCTTTCGTTACAAAGAAAGAAACAAACTCACTACGGCGAATATACCAATGGATACGCAACCGCGAATCTGGATCTACACATATGTGTCGACCGACCTTTACAATCTCCATATCAACGCAGGCATCCGCCATCTTCTGAATATATATATATATATATATATATATATATATATATATGCATATGTATATATACACATGAATGTATGCATGCACATGAAACTGTATGTACATGTATAGGTGTGAAAGCGAGTTGTGAATTTGTTGCCATTACTTTGTCTAATTGCCATACCATCCAGAGGAAGGCATCCCTAGCGAGCAAGGCCCCTTCGAGCCAAGGGGCGTTGGCGAGGCGTGTGTGTCGCAGTTGCTCAAGTCCTCCTGTTGCCGCAGCCAGTGTGTCGTCCGTTTCGATCGCCCTGTGTCCCCGTCGCGTTTTTCTTTCATCTGCATCACCCTTCACTTGCGTCCGTTTGCCCTCAGTTTCTACTCGAAACCGGAGCGACTCTGCAGCTTCCGTCTCGAGAGAGTCCGGGTCCAAGGCTCCCGCGGGCCCCACGTTGCGCTGCAGCGACTGGCCTCCCTCCTCATCTCCGAAAAGATAAAGGGGCTCCACTCGAACAACGTCGCCGTCTGTGTTCACAAAACGGATCTGAAGCCGTCGCCGAGTCTCCGAGTTTCTCTTTTCTCCTTCCGGAAGGGTCACAGCGGCGAGCAAAACTCGACTGTTGCGTCTGATCTCGGCGGCAGCTTGCTGGCCCTGTTGGCAGGAAGGTCCGTCGCTCTCGAGAAAACCAGAGGTGTGTGCAGAAGGCTCACTGGCTCTTGTCCCTTCGTCCTTCAGGGCGGTAGCCCAGCTGCAGGGAGACAGCCTCCCCACTTCCTCGCCAGGTGTCTCTTCGAATTCATCAAATACTCGTGCGCTGCCGACAGGGGCCACAATCAAACCCACCAAGGGCGACTCGTCGCAAAACGTGAGCGAGAAAATTACCTCCGCGAACTGCAGAACGAGATTGCCCGAGGTCCCTGTAGCGCCTTGAACTGGACTCTGTCCGACCGCTAGTTGGGCTCCACTGACCTCGAGGCCCGAGGACCCACTGGGCGGTCCCGCTCGGTCCACCCGAGAAGAGCTGCGTCCAGTTGCGTTCTTCGCGCTCTCTTGTCCCCAAACCCCGGCGTCGGATCGCCGAGTCTTCTGGCCCAGTCCAGCGGCCTCAGAAAGCCCAAAAGTCCTGTTCGCCTCCGCCTCTGGAAACTGGGGGTCCAGCACCTCCTGTGAACGAATGCAAACGACGCGCACCAGAGTCGGCCAGGCGATACAGAGGACATCGTCGGCGGCCCAAACGAGGTGACAGGGCTCCGCCGCGCGGGCGCCGGCCGGTCGCCCTTGGCCCCGACGGGGTGCTCCATCTCCCCGGATCTCGAGAGGGGAGTGCGAGGAGACCGCCAAGCTGTGGCCGTCCGACGCGGGTGGAGAAACTTTGGGGACAAAGGTGACTTTCTGCTGCATGTCGACATCCAAGACTTTGACGCCGAGGGACGTCGCCCACGCAACCAGCGACCGGCGCCACGAAACACTCACCACGGGGCCCTCGCCCGCGTGAATGAGGCTGTTGGAGGAGTAGAAGAATCCACGCCGATGGAGCACGAGGCGACCATCCGCGCTCCCCCAAATCACCGCTTGCCGAACAGGCGAGACACAGGGTGCAGCTGCAGCTGGGGGAGCGGCACCCGACTCTGTCGGCAGCGCAGAAGACGCCCGAGATGCGAATCGGTGAAAGAGTGACTGAAACTTTTTGGGGTTCGAGGGCCCCCGGGCCGCCGTAGCGGCGCCGAGCGCTTGTCTCCTGTTGTCCACGGCGAAGGCGCTTGAACCGTGGGCGTCCGTGCCGTCTCCATAGAGCGGATGAAGCGCCACGGAAAGAAGCGGTTGAGGAAAAACGACGCACCAGAGAGGCGACACGAGGAAAATCTCCGAGTTCAGAGTCTGGCGAGTTCGCTTCGCGATCCGCCCCTCACCTGCGTCCTCACCTCGTGGCAGGTCCGAGCAGGTTTCCTGGGTTTCAACTCTTCCATTCGCCGACACAAAATCTTCTCTGTCGCGGCTCTCGGCCTCGGCCACTCTGCGTGTCTCTTGGGTCTGCGAGAGAACCCCGTCTTCCACGGAACGCCCTCTGTCTCGTGGGTCTCGCCCACCCCGCTGGCCCTTCTGCTGCTGGTCCTCGACTCGCGCTGATTCTGAGCTTCCCCCCTGCACGCATGGCCGCTCCACGGGATCCTCGGCGACAACAAAGCGGCTCGGCTGGCTCGCCGCCCGGTGAGAAGCCGTGGACGAGACGGAAGCTTGCCCAGTTCCCAGAGACGCGATCGAGTCTCCGCGAGCTGGGGGCGGTGGGGGCGCCACGAAGGCTGCAGGGAAGGCGGAAGAGGAGCCGAGGGAGGCTGCAGCGAAGGAAGAAGCCACTGACGCCCTCCAGCCATGAGCCCCAGATCCGACGCTTGAATTTCGAGACGCGCGAGGAACCTTCTCTTTTCCAGATCCGCTGCCTCCTCCACTGCTGGCCACGGACGCTGCACAGGAGTCCAGAAAGCGCCCTTTCCCATCGCCAGCGCTGCGCCCAGCGACCGAGGGCGACGGAGACAACTCAGAAGGGGACTGCGTTTGCGGCGGCGACGCGGGCACCTGGTGGACGAGCAGACGCCCATCTAAAGCTGTGGACGCCACATGCTTTCCTACGAGGTCGGAGGAAACTGCAGAGACTTCTGCGGAGTGACCGAGAAGCAGAAACATACATCGTGGGTCTTCTGAGGCGCTCGAGGCTTCTGGCGCAGATACTGAGCCCCCCCGGGCTACGCCCGCGCTCGCCGTTTGCTGCGCAAGGCCTTGGAATACAGAGGCGCCGGAAAGGAGACACTTCGAGGCGGCGCCCCCGTCGTTGCCGCCGTCGAGAACCCTCGACGCTAGAAGAGAAGGAAAGAGAGGAAGCGGAGACGCCCGCGAGATTGCTTCCTGCAGTCGCTCCTCGTGTCGAGAAGAGTCCAAGCAGTCAAAGACGAGAAGAACGCCTTCGGAGGACCCGACAATGCCCCGCTGCAGATTCTCAGTCACTGCGCAGGCGGTGATTTGGAGGGGACGGTCCACTTGTGGGGTGTAATCGGTTACCGTCTGAGAAGCTCCATTCCCTGCCCGAGTACTGGCCTCGGAACGTGAATTCGTCTCCATTCCCTCGTCTTCGCATCTCTCAGCGTCTCCTTCTTCAGTGTTCCCCGTCTCTCTCGCACAACGTGGTTCTTGCCGGAAATCTACATCTTCGACATTCTCCCTCTTTGGACGGCTCTGCTCTGCTCTGGTGCCCTCGCCTCCCCTCTGGTCCACGCCGGTCGAATCGCCTGACTCTGCGCGAGCATTTTTGGGGCCCTCTCGCCCTCGCCCTGCAGTCTCTGACACCTGAAACGCGCTGCGAGCCTGACCGAATGCTCTGTGTTTCTCTCGCTGCATGCGCCGGTCCAGCACCCGCAGCGCCTGGACAACTCCCTTCGCTTCCTGCGCATCGAAGGTCGCGGAGTCGACCTCGGAGAGACTTCCCGCCTTTCCGGATTCAGCTTCATGACGGTCACCCCACACCCCCGCGGTCTGGTCGGTCTGCCGTTCAAGTGTTTTCGTCCCTGGGGCTGGTGCTCCATCTGCGTGGTCTGGCGAGGGCGCGGCACAGCTTGTCTCTCCCCGTTCTCCCACCGACGAGACTCGAGCTCCGCGGGCAGCCGCTGCTGAGGCAGAGAAGCTGAGTGGGTTAGCGACGGAGTCGCACTCCCACAAACGGTTTAGGAGGGAGAGGCGGAGCAAGCCGTCAGCCTGCGTCTCGCGTGACGAGGGACGCAGACACGCCACAACGCCTTCGCGGTCTTGCTCTGTCCACGGGGGCGAGACGCACGTTCGAAGCTCCTCCTCATCGGATTCCTCCTCTTTCTCAGAGTCATCTTCGCTCGGAACCTGCGAATCTTCACTCATCCTTCCTGTCTTCTCCTCGGCTTCTGGCAGACCTCCCTCTCGTGTTAACTCGGTCGCTCCATCCCTCGCGCTCCGTTCCCCGTTCGCCTCTGTCTGAAACGGAGCAGACAATTGAACTGAACACCCGCCTGGACTCCCGGCCGACCGGTCGCCTTCACCTCGACCAGTCTCCGTCGAGTTCTCTGGAGGAGCATCTCGCGACTCATCGTTTGCTTCGCTCTCTCTGTGAAGGAGACGCCGGCCCTGAGCGGCGGCGTTCTCTTCCAAGGCGTCGTTTGCCTTGTCAAGTCTCTCTGAGTCCAGCGCACAGTCGCCCCGTGGCGTCCGTTTGCCCTCTGACGCACCAGAGAAGCTGCACGAAGCAGCGCCGCGTTCAGGTCTGACATCTGGGGCGCCGCGAATCAGGTTTTCGACATCAGGCATCGCGGCAGCGAGATTTGCATGCAAGGCGTTGAAAGAAAGCTCCGGACGATTCGCTTCGGAGGACACAGTCGCTGAGGCGGTATCCTTCCCCGGCCCCGTCTCTTCAAGATTGTCAGCTGCGCATGAAGGATCTCCTTTGTCGCCTCCCTCGGAAAAAGAGGCAGGCAAGTCTTCACTCGATGATGTGCGCGACGCGAAGTTGCCTTGTTCCACGTTTTGCTCCTGCCTGTCCTCACCACTCTTGTCTTCTTCATCTGCCTCCCCACCACAGTCGGCGAGAGAGACTACCTCGAATCCAGAGGAGGCAGAGGCCTTCGAAACGCCGTTCTCTCGGGGCGACACCGATCCTTCGTCGGTGGCGAGTGACTTTCGCCTCTCTCCAACGGTGTGAGCTGCTGCCTGTGCATGCGAGAAAGAAGCAGGCACAGGAAGGGGAGAGGAAGACGAGCGTGGCGAGGAAAGAGACATCGCGACCGAAGAGCCTGCACCCGAGGAAGGTGGAAACGAGGTTCCCGCTGCCTCCTCTCGTGATGCCTCCCTGTGCTTCGTTGCCTCCATCGGCCTTCCCGCTACGCATGCATGGTCACTGAGGTGGAAGACTCCCTCTGGAGACGCAGGAGAGTGAGACCCGCGCCCAGAAGCAGCTGCAGCAGAGAAAGACGAGGAAGAATCCCCCGACAAAAACGGGGGAGAGGAAGGCTCCAAAGACGAGGGTGAAGAAGAGTGTGAAAACGAGGATGCAGCACAACCACTAGACGAAGAGAGACACGACGATAGAGAGGAAGAGGCCAGAGACGGAGAAAGGAAAGAACCGCTCGAGTGTGCGAGATGTGGGCAATTGATTCTGCCGCCTACTTCGCAGTCTGAGCTGGCAGCCTCTTTTTCTCCACTGGCGACATCCTCAGCATCCCGATCAGGGAACTTGATGTCTGCCCTTTTCCTCTGCTCGAAGTCCAAGCCTGCCCCGGAGGAGTGGCCGGCGGGCTGCTCGTTGTCTGCCGGTATCGAAGGATAATGCTACACGTTCGCAGACTCGTGAGCCATCTATTTTCACTACGTGGAGACGGAGCCGCATCGAGACCGGGGTCCGGGAGGAAATAAAAGAAATTGAAAAAAAACAGAAACCTATCTCGAGGGATCGCAGAGACAGATTCAAAGAAAACAAGACGGAAATGAGCGGGAAACTGCTGGTCAAAACTCAACTCGCGAAACACGGAAGCCTGACACTGCGAAACAAAGCGCGTACCCGAGTGTACAGACACCTGAGCGCCTTGCGTCTGAGCTGCCGCGGCGACTACGGTCCCGGTTCCCCTTTACTTTGCAGAAACATCGTTTATCGACCAGGCGGTTCGAGTGTTGTCCCATCGTACGTTTGGCCGCGCGGAGCACAGCCTCTCCTTGGCATCGCACACTCCAGCAAACCGACCCGGATGGACAACTGCTGCGAAGTAGAAACACGGGAGGCGTCAACCCCTGGAAGAGCAGCTGAGTCAGGATACTTTTTTCAGGTTTCCAGAGAAAACACGGCATCCCAATCATCATATTCAAAGATAATTCTAGTTAAAAAAAAATTTAGACAAACGGCATGTGAAGAGTCTGACGACTCGACAGGCACTAGAGATAGCGTGAAAGCTCTTTTGCTTTCCATGACCGGAGGAGCTACACATTAGATTATCTTTGCGGGACCATCCGAATGAAACGGGAGCTTCAGAACAGAGCAACAGTCAATTGCGCCTCGCTCGAACGTCGCGTAAAATCCGAGTTTGAGAGCACATACAACGGCACAACAGGACCTACGGAGGAAAGAAACTCCGAAAGTGCATGTGATACACACCGAAGGGTCTGAGTGCGTGGACAGAAGGGCCGGCAACGAAAAAACGCTTGCCTTTCCAGTGGTGCGGCTGTCTCCCCTCTGTGTCTGCTTGCTCTAGGCTCTACAGCACACGTTTTTCACAGCCTCTGTCGAGCTGTCAAGGATTCTTCTCCATCCCAAAGTCCCGTCCAGCGGCTGCGGACGGTCACAAGTACTCGCCGGTACTCAGTGGGTTTTCCCCATGCTTACAAAGCACGTGAGAAACGGCCACCGTCCAAGTGCTCATTTAGCGGAACGCCACACGTTACGTCCAGGAGAAAAAAACTTGAACTACAGGCGAACGAGAGACGGTGGTTTTTGGCTGGAAGGGCTGCCTGCAGGCGGGAAAAACTCGCCACTCGGAACCAGGTAGAGCAACGCGAAATTCAGTGCCCCTAGGAAAAGGTCGACTACGAAAAACGGAAGCTGGAGGACGAAAAGAAAAAACGGCGTTACACAGAAGACGGAATACAGAGCCGTAACAGAAGTTCTACATGCCGGTACGAATTCAGCGCGTGGAATGGCGACGAGACATCGGGAAATGCGACGTTTCCAAAAAGGCAGTGGCGGCAGCTTCTTCTATAGTCAATTTTCCCCTGTTTGCCAGCGACAAATTGAAAGGACGAGGTCCTGTCGTTCCGTCCCCCGATTCTTTGCTGTCTGTCAGAAGCGATTTGCAGGGGAACTCAAAATCGGCCTTCTTTTCTCTGGGGCGCAAGGCTTTCCTGCCGCTCTTTGTCGCGCTGATACTGAGGAGCTGCTCGCGTCTGCTTGTTGCTTCTTCAGTCCAGACTCTTTTCCAGTTCTCTTCTAGAATGTTGTACGCCAGACCTACACGTCTCTGTGTCGCAACCACAACGTAGCAATACCGAGCTCAAGAAACCGCGTTTCCCCTATCATTCTGCGCTTCTCCCGGCGTGCGATCATCCGGGGGCCAGAGAGTCGGTGTCCGCTTACCACAACTCTCCTATCAGAGGTTCCCTTCTCGTCTCGACTTTCTATTTCATTTCCTTTCAACGGGAGGCTACCTTCCCCGTGGTCGTTTGAACTTTTAAAGGGATCGCTAGAGCCACCCTGAGTTTCGTCTCTTTGTTGACAGAAGCAGTCGAGCGTCTCCCGGGACACCGAGCTGCTGGTGACGCAGATCGACTATAAATATCGGGGATTGCTCCTCTTAGAGATTGCGTTTTTTAGAAACAAAGGAAGTCTAGAAATTGTACAGGATAGTGGAGAAAACGGAGTGAAGTCCCCCTGTTTGGCGTTAGGGTTGCTTCTGTGTCTTACGGACTAAGGTGCCCTGGAAGCTCTTCACTAGAACTGTCCATTGTGCTGCTCGAAACTAATGGCACTTTTTGTTTGAACTGGATGAACACCACAGGCTTACTTTCTGCTGGAAGAATGCTCCGTTGCCTGCTTCTTGATTGAATCATTTAGAACCGCGACTGTACCACAGCAAACCAAAGCCTACAGTCGCACACGTAGCTTTAACTTGTGTCTTCAGAATGGGGGCTAAGAAAGGATAATGAGGCTGATGAAAACTCATGGAGTTTCCGAGTCAAGCGAATGTTGTTATGTCAGAAATAAGGAAGTGTCAATGAGACTGCGAGAGACTGAAGCGGACGAAACATACTACCAACACTTCCGTACTAAACACGTTCGTGCGACCAAGCGCTGTCGAAAAGGAAGCTTTGTAGATAGCCCCTTACCACCATTGCGACACCAACAAGGGAAACTGGTGTGTTTCCGTGGTTTCCTCTCCGCTAAACTCTTATGAAACAAGACTAGGGCGAAGTCGTTAGTCCGATTATAAGTAGTCGTTGATTTCTTCGTCAGATCGCTGCGACCTCGCAGTAGACTGTTCAGCAGGCCGTCCAGATAACCACTCGGTCGCTGCAAGATTCAGATCGTCAAGCAACCAGTTCATGGATGGTACGTTGTCCAGCTGGAACCACTACCGAATTCAGAACAGATACTTTCAGTTACTAGCGAAGAACTCCCAATACGATGGTACTTACCATACTGGAATATGAGAAGTCGTCCTCTGTCGCTGTTAATACGAGCGATAACAGTAATTCATGTATTACGCATTCCCTGGAGACAGTGTGTTACATCGACATCTATTGTTATTCTCCCGACATCGAGCAGGATGCAGTCGAATTGTACCCAATTTCGGTGTAGTCTCCCAGACCCTGTGTATTCACGTCGAGCGGTCTTCGGTGCTCAATCTATGATTCTAGCTCCATATTGTACCGCAATTCTAGGTTCCCCAGTTTGCGCAGAACAGACACCTGAAGTCTGCCATGAGCACGCGTCTTCTGGTTACACTCACAGGTCTCTCGAGTGACATGTCACAATTGGTCGAGCGGTGCAAATTCAAGTGTTTTCCGTTGTCGATTGCATCTATCGCACGACGATGTTTCTTGATTCGTCTACCCTTCTTTTATCCGGATAGACAACGCTGTCCTCATATCCTAGGATTCGCAGGTCGCCATCCTCCTGGCGATGGGGAGCCAGCGAATCGGGTTCTCGGACTTCTTTACCACTGGAGAAGCACCAAGGAATAAATGCGAGACAACTCCCTCAACCAGCCTCTCCGGGCACGAATCGACATGAACAGTCAAGCACTGCGACCCTGTGAAAAGTGTTTCAGATTGACGCTTGCCTCCGTTTCTGGACTGACGTTTTGTACGAATCAGCTACTCAGGACAGTTTGTTGAGCGCCAAACAGATGAACACGCACGAGCCCCAGCATTTACTTCTTGACCCCTACCTACGCTGTGTGAAAACCCACGAGGAGACGTGACCAGGCTAGACTCAAAAAGCGCGCGCACACGGACGACTTCTGCAAATCTGTCTGTCTGTCGATCGCGTTGTGCGGCAGGCTCTCTTGTGAACATGCCAACCCCCTCCCCCCCATCGCATCTGCACCTGAAGAAACCGTTGACCTCCGATGTGCATCTACAAATATGTATATTTACGAATCCATAGGAATACATGTGCTTGTGGACACAGATACACACACACACACAAACATATATACTAATATATATATATATATATTTGTGTGTACAATACAGTTGTTTCGTCCCACGCTTTTCCCGCGACCTTGCGCCATAGTCTGGCTTCGACAGAATGTACGCGACGGTCGACTTAACGCTAGATTTGGGGTGTTCTGAAGGTCCTGGGTCGCACACGGGAGCCGACTGACATAAGATGGTGGCAGCGTTTTTGTGTGGCGAGATCCAGCTGGTGTTCTGTTTAGTCGCGCTGTTCAGCTGATACAGGCATAAGACTTGTACTTCATCTGGGTCTCTGCAAGACGACTGCGCAGAGTTCGCAGCGCCTCTGTCAGGAGGCAGGAAACACAGAACGAACCATCGAGCAGAGTCACGCTCGAGATCAAACCATGAAACGGGCTACGTATCGATGATGGATGCTGTCACGGTATTAGCGTTCAAACACAAAGACTTGTAGAGGCGGTCGTTACACATACTTTCAGTTCCGTAGTGCCCCCCTTTGCGGCGAGGACAAAGACAGCCGTCGCGAAACGCGCTTGAGGAAGAAGGCGAAACCGCCACACTCTCAGGTGCGCGTTCCAATTGTACAAGTTCCTTCCGGAAGAAAAACAATCAATACCGCGGGCAGGAAAAAAAAGAAAGGCACTGGAGCACGCTGGGCATCGTTTCCCCACCCCGTCTACCGTTCTCAGTGAAACCCTACGTCTCCACAACATGCAATCCCGCGAATTTCTGCACTTGGAGAGGAGCTGGGGAGTGTCGCCCAGATAGCTCTCCTACGGTTCAGAATCTAAGTTCTCCGTTATCTCCGTTTATCGTTTCCTGAGAAGGCACAAAAACAGTGACACAGACACGCGGTATAATGAAGACAACCTCTAACTCGGCGCACTCCGTTAGAGACCACAGACAAACCACGGGTGAAGCAAACGCTGAAGATGTAGGTTTCGACTCCAAACTCACTATCGCAGTCGAGAAATAGTAATCTCCGTCTCAGGCGCGGTTCGGCGAAAAGAAAAACTCTTTTTTGAATCGAAGAGCGGAAAACGGAGACAAACAAACACGACAGATGCGCGGGCTTGGAAATTCAACCTCAGAACGATATGTACCCAACCTCCACGCAGAAAAAATCTTCAAGACCCGTTGGCCCTTGCCACTTCACGAGACGGAAGCACACAAACGCATCCGTAAACATATATATATATATATATATATATATATACATATATATATACATATATATATACATATATATATATATATATGTATATATGTATACTCGATATGTAGATGGATGCGTCTTCCAGGACTTACGATCGATCTCGTTTTCTGGGCGGCGGGCGCGACCGGGAGTGTTTTATCCCTGATCGATGTTTATCCTTGACCTGCAGGCCATGCGCCTGTCTCTCTCTCTCCTGTTCTTCCTTCTTGCGAATCTTGACGGTACAGAACCAGCAAATCCAGTCGCAGTCGTCTGGCGGGGGATTCTCTTCGTTGAAGCCCGAGCACGTCCAGTGATACCAGCGCTCGCAGCCTGAACGCAGAGGGACGATAAAAGCGAGTGGATCTGAAAAATGAGAACTGAAAGGAACGTTCGAGCCACACCTCCAACACCCCTCGTTCAGTTGACTGCGTCTGCGCTGGTCTGAGGACGAGGGATATCATAATGACAGCAGTTCAGTGGTCCGGCGTAGCGACCCCGAACGCATTTCTGCTCCAGATTTCTCGCTTCCCTATCTTCTCACGTTCCCTCGTCTCTCCTCTTTCAACTCCACTCCGCGGGTCACCTCAAATGCCCTCTCCTGCGTTCTCTTTGTCTCGCCCCGTCCTTTCGAGGTCCCCACCATTTACTGCATGTCTCCAGTCTCTCCACCTCTTCTTCACTTGCTGCTTCCTCCACCTTCTGCCCGACCTCAAGAGCCTCTGACCTCGAAACGCCCTCTTGTCGCCCTGCAACTCTTATTTTGTTTGTCTTTTGTGCTTTGTCCCCTCTCTTCTTCTTTTTTCTTTTCTTCTCTTTTCTCTCTTCTTCAACTCTCCCTTCGCTGTCATGACTCACAGTCGCATCCGACCCACGCGAATCCGTCGCCTGGGCCTCCGTCCGGCAACTCGTTGTACATGCCTTTGCAGATGGGGCAGAAGATAGGTTGTTTTTCGCCCTGAACTTGTCCAGGAGATCCTATGTGCAGGTTCGCCAGGACGTCGAACGACTCGCCATTCTGCTTCTCTTCTCTCTCGCGAGCCGCACCCTCTGCCTCGTCCGCGTCGAGATCCCCCCGAGACGACACCGCCTGAACGGCATGGGCGACTGCCATCGACGCCGCTGCGCTGATGCCTCGATACCAACTCTCGCTGGCGAGAACTGCGCTCGCAGAAGCGGCTGGAGAGACGTCTTCGGTCAAAGACGGGAGATCCACTGCAGTTCCTCGCAAGAGGTACGGAGGCAAGACGATCGACTCGGAGTCGCAAGACACGGCGGAGACGGTCTGCGACGCTGTCGCCCTTGGGCCGGAGCTGTCTCCGTCCGACGGCAGGGCCGGCGAGGGACTCACCCCCCAGGCATTTGCACCGGAGCTTTCGGCGTCCGAGTGCGGGAGAGACTGGTCGGGAGAAAACCGGCTCTCTTTCTCGCTTGACTCGTTTCCTGCATCCTGTGTGAATTTCAGAGCCTTGCCTGTGTCCCGAGACTGTCTCTTCTCTTCGGTCGGCGCCTCGGAGTCTTCTGCCGAAAGCGTGAGAGCAGGCGCCGGCAACGCCTCCCCGCCGTCGTGGAGACAGACGGCGCCGTCGAGCCCAGCGCGCGCGACGAAGCTCGGGCGCCGAACAGACTCCTGAGGCGACCAAGTCAAGCGCGCAGGATCGATCACGCGTTTCTGGGACTCCAGCGGCGTCACGAGTTGGTTTCCTCGGTCTTCTCCAGCGTCGAAAAAATGCGATGCATGCGCGGCGGAGACCAGCGATGACCGCAGGCCACTGCGAGTGAGGCACGACGGCGGGACTCTGTCCTTAACGGAGGAAAGCGCGTCTCCAGAAAAGTACGGAGGCCCTCCCGACCCGCTTGACAGAGACACGCGCCGGCGCTTCGATCCGGACTCCCAAGCAACGCCTCGGCCTCGCTCGAGACTCGTGCTGCCACTACTGGTTCGACCCGCTGTCGTCTTCTCGTTTTCGTCGTCCATCAAGCCGTCTGTGACTTCGAACGCAGAGGTCCATCTCTGTCGGTCCCTCAAGTCCGGCGACGCCGGCTCGGAGACGCAGTACAAGGCCCGCGCGGCGTCGACTTCTGAACGCGACGGCGAGGGGAGGTTCAAGGCTTCTTCTTCGAAGGCGCGACTCTGCGTGTACAGCGCATCGCAGATGGCGACCCCTGTGCAGTACAGTTCTCTCTGTTCTTCCAGGTGCAGTGGGCTCGGAGGTCCTGGAGTAAGGAGCGGATCGCATGCAGAGGATGCCGCGTAGTCGTCCCCGCTCTCGAGGCCTCTCTCTCGCCTTCCCTCGCGCTCCCCTTCAGACCAGGCGGAGGCGCCGGTTCGCGTCCTGTCTCCGACGCCCTCTTCGCGTCGGCCGTGGCGTTGCTTCTTCCTCTCGCGCACAGCCTCGAAGAACGCGTCGTTCTCGTCGAAGGCGTTCCACGAGACACTGCCGGTCTCCTCTGGTCTGTGAGTCCCCGTCTTCAGGTACCTCGCCCTCTGTTCGTCGACACGGCCGCTGGTGTGCAGAGCACCTCGGGCTCCAAAGGCCTCGCGACATCGCTTCTCCTTCTCACCCTGCTTCCCGCCTTCCGCGGACGACAGCCGCAGAGACGAAGGCCTCATGAATGCAGCGAACGAAGTAAGAGACGGAGGCGCCAGGCGCTCCAGATGGATGCCAACCAAGAAGAGCGACTGCACACACACCGACAAAGAGGTGACTCAGGGGACCGACCCTTCAAACGAAGCATCGCAGCACATACATGATCGACAAATGGATGGAAATCCCATCGAAACACAAGGAATGCCAATGGAGGAACCCACTCGTAAACCGACTTCGAGAAAGATACAAATACATGCAGATGCCTAGATGACAGATGTCGAACAGCCGTGTAACGCTTTTCAAGCAAACCGCACAAACATACATGCATACATGTATACATATATATATACATATATATATATATAAATATATATATATTTATATATATATATATATATATATATATATATATATATGCATTTATAGCGACATCTCTGCTCAACCCGAGACAATATGCCTGAAGTGTTTCAGAGCGTACTACAAGAATTACGCAAACAGATAATGCACAAATATTCAACCACAGACAATAGTGTACACGCACCGTGATCGAGCGAATAGGGTCGGCAATAAGGAGCTGAAGGGGGTCGAAGAATCGATTCAAATCCAAAGTGTCTTTGCGTTGTGGGAAGGCGAAAGGCTTGTGAGAGGCCAGGCGCTGCTGCAAAAGCTTTCGATTCATCTGCGTCGTGTGCTCTAAACAGTAGGCGCGATGGATCTGCTGGTCGAGGGACCGTCGCTGGGTCTCCATGCGACAACCCAGTTGTCGAGCGCAGGAAACGTGGAAGCTGAAAACCAAGTAAACCGCAAAAACACAACTCCCTTCCCGCTTGTATCCTTTTGCAGATGTACGTACTGTCATATATATATATATATATACACACACATTATTTATATATATATATATATATATATAGCCTAGTGGTATCCGTAACCAATCACCCTGTCTCTTCAGAGTCCGAGATGAACTCCCCCTTTTTCCTCTCCTTCGGCATACACAATCGCACGCAAACACATACTGGAGATAAGTAATGCGCATTTGTATATCGGACTGTGTAGCATCTGTAGAATACGAGAGTGGCAATAAAAGTGAGACAGGAAGGAGTGTGCAGCTCCTCGCAGGATCTACGGGGGTCACAAGACAGCGATGACGCTCTTGCGTCTTGGATGCGTTGAACAGCTGGATGTCGAACCACAAGCGCTTCCAAGCCCCAACAAGAGGAACAGCAGATTTGAGAATTCCGTCCAGACAGACGTTGAAACGGAGCCAACCAAGGTCAATAGTTGTAAGGCGCGTTTCTCGATAACTCCCTAGACCCTATCAACATGCCATGCATCTGCCCCGCGATGTCTGAAACGTTTCGGGTGTTGGAAGGTGGCGAAGGCCTTACCTCGCCGAGCAACGGAATCCGTTGGAACAACAGCCCAGCGTCGCTCCTTGCTGCACAGACGCACAAGCGAGACAAACAGTGGTGTTGAAGAAACGCCAGAAACAGAGACGCCGGCTTGAAGGCCCGCCACACCGACAGGTCGGCGCCAGTCGTCTCGTTCATCATCTCCAAAGCACTCGAACCCCTGGGTGTGTGTGCGGGTGGGCCCATATGCAGTGTCAAGAGGGACCGCGCCACTCACCAATAAAGAGTTTGAATTCACCAGACAGCACAACACAGTCAATGAAAAAAGTTCCATCAAAAGACATCGCTGCGGCTCTCAAGGTCTTCATCATTCCCGCGCCGTCGTGGTGTGCACACCAGCTACGAAGACTTGGTTATATCTCATAACGGGAGTAGCCCGCAGAACCACCTAGGAATCCAGATGAGTCTATTCGAGTTGAGTTGACACCGGTGTGAACAAAAACAAGATCGTCGAATGAAACGGCTTCTCCTCCGTTCCCTCGCTACAGAGGAGCGCGACGGCGCTTCTCTCGCCCCCATGCAGAGAGCCGAGAAGAGCCGAGAAATCAAACAGCAGAAAAAACTGTGATTACTGAAGAAACACACCCGCAGGGCCTTTCTCTGCCTTTGTGACTCGTGACACAAAAAGAGACCACGCGCCTACCTGGATGCCGCAGTAAAGACAAGGTTTCTCGAAAGCCAGCTTAGGAATGCTTCGGATATTCTCAGAGGCGGTCGCGGCAAGGCGACTGGGAACCAGCCACTCGGCACATAGCCAATGCACCCACTGTTCTTCTTTTCGATCAGGCGGAGGATCAGCTGGGTGTGCATGCGACGCGCTCTGCGAAGTCTGGCGCCCCGTCGAGGAGCCGGAGCAACTCGCGCTGTTTCTGAAGAGACGAAGAGAAAAGAGACGCGATACAAACATCTTAATTCGAGTTGATATCGGATTCGCGCATGCCGGTGCGCAGAAAAAAGAAAAGGAAAAGGAGACGACCACTCACACATCTTCAACGTTCTCAGAGACCCCTGGAACCGGAGACTCATCTGCAGCTACACACGCATCTCGATGTAAAAAAATATAGATATAAATATATATATATATATAAATACATATATATAAATATATATATATATATATATAAATATATATATAAGTATATATAAATATGTACATATATATAAATATATACATATATATAAATATATATATAGATATAGATATAAACCCTTTTAACAATATATACAGTCATGGACATGTACATGTCGGATTGATCCACGTCCATTTGGACGTGTAGGGTCTCCAAAACGACTGCATAGAACGCGTAGGAACACTTTCATTCCTTTTGTCTCCCAGTTCGATCCTGTCTGATAAATTCTCCCAGAACAAACCACCCCAACAGACTGTTTACTCATCTGTTTACCTCCAGAGACTCGTAGACATACATGCACATGTACACGGCTATATATATATATATATATATATATATGCATATGTATGGACGTATCTTGCTTTTGGATTCCGGGGCACTGATATGTCTGTCCTGAGGAGTGGCGGGTGTCGGGCCTTTCCTTACGCTCCGGATTTTTTATTTGACAGGCTTGGCGTATCTTCGGGGATTCGCCGAACAAGGAGGCCGTCAATGCGCGAGCAGAGGATGCAGCGGGTGGAGGGAAAGGGAGTGCCAACGTTGAGAACTGCCGCGCATCTGAGGCAGGTCCAGTCTGTTTCGTCCTCTTCCCGGAGTCTTTCTTGCATCTCTTGTTCCCTGTCGCGTTCTGCGGAGGTCTGGCGCCGCCGTGTGGCAATCGCATTCTTCTCCTGCTTCGTCCGGCTTCGTCGCTTCTTCATCTCGTCGAGTTCGTCCTCGTCTTCGTCGTCGTCAGTCCCCACACTCGGCTCCTCCCGGTCGGAGGACTGTCCTCGTTTCCGCGAACCATCCTGCTCTCCCTCAACTGTCCCCGCCTTTCCTCCCTTGTCCACGCCTTCTTCCTCGACCTTCTCTTCCCTCTCGCGCTCCCGGCGCCCGAAGCCAGCGCCGTCCTTCGCGCCGCGGCTCTCGCGTCGCGCCAGGAGCCCCCCAGCGCCCTTCCCCTCGTCTATGTCCTCCTCCTCCGTTTCGTCTTCCTCCGTCGCCTTCCACGCTCGTCTGCGCTGAAGTCGTCCTGCCCGTGCTGCCGCTTCGCTGTTGTAGCTCCCGCCGTACCTCGAGTAGATGAAGGCTGACGACGAGGGTCCCGCGCTCGCAGAGCCCTGGGGACAGGAGGCCTTCGCCCCTGGGAGAGATCCCGAGAGATAGGAGACAGCGAAGGACGGCGGCGCGTCTTTCCCTGTCTGGTTCCAGCAGGCGCGACAGACACGTACGTTGCAGCACCGACAAGTCAGAAGGTCGACAGCCGACGCCGCGCATGCGCGTGAGAACGAACTGCACAGAAGCGCCCCCATGCCGCTGCTTGGGGTCTCGGAAGAAGACCCTCCGGAAGGCGACTCGGGGGCAGGCGAGGAGGCGCCCGCCTTCGCAGCGCGACTGTTCTTCCCCAGCGCCCCACAAATGGAACAGACCATGATGTAGTCCTCCTGCTGTTTGTTGAACTTCCGGACTCTATCCAGAAAAGCCTGGATCGACGCGTCGGACTGAGGCGAAGGCTCGTTGTCTCCCGAGTCTGTCTCCTGTCTCTCACTCGCCTCCCGCTTAACAGCAAGCTGCTTCTTCGCGCCTTCTTCCTTCTGGATGGCGTCTGTCCCTGTTTTGAAATCCAGCTCGGCGACCTGGCCCAGTTGGCGCACAGTGTCGATCAACGCGTACAGCGGTTCTTCCTCGCTGGACGCAAGAGGAGCGGAGGGCGTCTTCCCTTCTCGCTGCGAGTCCTCGGTCTCCTCTTCGGCCTCGCAGAGTCTCTCGCTCCCTCCTGGCCCTTCTGCTCGCTTCGCCTTCTGGCCGCCGGCGGGAGAACCCCCGGCCAGCTGCAGAGCGAGAGGGAAGACGAAGCCTCCGGGCACCCTGGATTGGGGAAGGCTTTTCCCCTCGCTCAAAGCTGCGAGAAGCGCGGGCGAGGGCCCTGCGCAGCAAACTCCGCGAAGGATGAAGAAAAGAAGGAGATCCACGACGGCGTCGAGGAGACGCGCCACACTCTGGACACCCTGGCGCGCGAGGAAACGGTCATAGGTTTCGATGCCAAGCACGTTGGCCGCCTTCGTTTCTTCAAATGCACACTTGAAAAGTTTCTCGTCTCCAGTGTGCTGCGGCAAACCCCAGTCTTTGATGGTCGTCAGACGCAGGTAGTCCACGGGCGACGAAAAGGACGCGAGGGCGACGCAGGCAGATGCTTCTTTTGTCCGAGCCTCCTTTGCCCGGTTCCCGGCATCGGGATTGGCATCAGCCGCGCAGGACGATACGCCAGAAACGCTCTCCTTCTTCTCTTCTTTCTCGTCGTTCTCCTCCTGCGCTCCACCTGTTCCGCGCTCCGCCCCAGCTCGCCCGGAGGGTCCTTCCTCGACGCCTGTCTCCACGGTCGCGGTGTCCGCCTGCCCGACGCCCCCGGGCGCGCCTCGGACCTTCTCCTCGCCTGCAGTCCCTGCCGATCCATTCGTGGAGCTGCGGCGAATCGCTAGCGGGGCAGGAGAGTCCAGGAGGCGCGCCACCCGCCTCGCGAAGAAGGTCGCCGGTGAGCTCCCGTGTAGGGGAGTGGGGGGCAGACCCGCAGCGTGGAGGGCCCCGGGGTCAAAGGCCCCCGCCGGGTCTGGAGACCCCAGAAGAAGCCCCGTGAGCGCAAAGTCGTTGCCCAAGAGCCGTCGGTGGCGCTCTCTCGTCAAGGCTTGCAGGTGGAAAAGCATTTGCATGTAGCGCATGCGCTGCTGGTGTAGCGCCTCCTCGCGGGCTTGCAGCTCGCGATTCTCCTGACTCTCGTTCTCACCTCCGGAGTCCCCGCCGTCGCGTCTGTCCGCGGAGCCTTCCTGAGAGGGATCCGAGAGCGACACTGGTCGCTGTTTCTGATACGACGAAGTGGAAACCGAGTCGGAGACTGGGGTCTGCTGTGCGTTCTTTTCTCTGTGCCCCCGAGGCAAAAAGCGACCGCCAGGCCCTCGCTCCGGCAGATTCATTCCGGAACCCCGACCACCCCCGAGGTGGAGGCTCCGACGCTTGTCGCGGTCACATGAGCCTCCAAGGCTGAAGCGTCCGCCGCGAGACAAGGCACCTGCAAAAAAGGGGACAAAGGCGACAAAGAACGAGCGATGACCCATGAACAAGCCTCGGTCCCCACCTGACCCCTAGAGACCAGACTGTCTTTTTCAGTGGACAACGAACCATTTGATTGGGGACGAAAACAGCCGTCTCTTCTGCTTCGACCTACACAGAGTCCGTCCTCTACCTACGCACACAATGCCTCCCCTTTCCTTCTTCAAAGAACTGAGAACTGACCTCCAGCCGCCATTTTGAGGTAGGAAGAGACTCTGTCTCGATCTTGTCGATGGACCGCATCTTTATGAGTAGCGCCTTGAGACCTGCGAGAGAGAGGCGGCCTGCCTCGGCGCTTTCGTGGCGGCGCGGCAGGTTCGCTACTCGAGCCAGGGGGATTGCCTGAAGTGAAAGAGAAGCTTCTGAAACTCGAGGCAGAAGAGAAGAAAGCCGCTTCGCCCCAGCCATCGGGCGAAAAAGGTGACTTCGATGTGTTCGCCTCAAAGAGGTTCTGCGGTGAATTTTCCAGGGGGTCGCCGAATGGCGCGGCGACTCCGGTTGGAGAAGCCAGGGTCCCTTTGTGGCCTGGTGCTGCGTTCTGCGTGCGTCCACCTTCGAGGTCCAAAGCCGCGAAGAAATTGAGAGAAGAGTGTGGGCCTCGCTGAGGCTTTTCATCCGCGTGAGACGCCCCAGTCTCGCCCCCACTGGAAAACGGAGTTGCCGTGTCAGACTCCCCCCGAGAGACTCCACCCTGTTCTCGCGAAGTCCCTGCTTGAGAGTGAGACACACACTCGCCTCGCCTCGCGCCTGTCCCACCCTCCAAAACGCTTCCGACGCGCGAAGACACAGGTTCGGAGACGCCCTCGCCGGGAGGCGCGGGGCCGTTAGGGAGACAGCGGCCGGCGGTTTCCCCGAGACGCAAAGACGGAGGGAGCGAGAGCAGGTCAGACGAACCTGACGGCAGAAACAGAGGAGGCGCATCCGTGGTACTTCCAGACTGCCGATCCAACCGACTCTCGTCATCTCGCGTTTCTTCTCCGGCACCACACCCATTGGGGCTCTGTCTAGACCTCTCTTTTCCCTCGCCTTCTCCGGCGACGGCATCTGTCGCGGATTCCGATTTCCCTAAGACAGCCGCCGCCTCGCTGCGCTCTCTCTCCTGCAAAACAAAAGAGAGCGTGTCGTCTTGGCCACCAGGGAACGAACTCGGTGAGGAACAGTTCTCTGCAACAACGTTCTCCACTTCTCTACCTGGGTCCGCCCCTGCGACAGTGTTCACGGCGGAAGAGGAAGAAGCCGATGTGGGGTCCGAACGCAATTCGCCTGTCCCCCGAGCACCGGCTAACCTGTTCTCGGATTCTTCGATTTTGTCCTCATCCCGGTCTTTCTGGAGACTCGAGAGAAGTCTCGACTCATTCTCAGGAGACCGAGAAAGACGGAACTCGTCGACCCGCACATTTCCCCTATCCTCTGCCTCCGCGGGCTTTGTCTGGTCGTTCTTTCCTCGATTTTCAAACGTCGGTTCTTCTCTCGCTTCGCGGACTCTCGTCATGTCCCTTGTTGAAGAAAGACAGGAAACCTCGGCCTCTTTCTGGGGTTCTTTGTGTGCTGCATGCGACCCAGAAAGTCCTTGTTCCCTGCTGGCCGCCGCGCCAACCGACTGACATACTTCTTCTCTCTCTCCTGAAGGCAAGCCGCTCTGGATCACCTCGGGTTTCTCCCAGTTTCGTCTCTCCTTCTCTTCTGCCTTCTCTTTCTTCCACTCCTGCTCCTCCAAGGAAGCTCGCGGGAAACGAGAGTTGTCGACGCCTTCACCGACCATCACGTTCTTCGGCGAATGCGACGGCGGAGAACTGTCTCCCTCTGTCTCTCTCCGAAGTTCACCAGCGTCTAGAACTTCCTGCTTCGCGTGAGCGGTCGACGCACTCTCGCCCTCCATGCCACAGTCCCGGGATGTCTCGACAGAGGCGTCCGCCCCCTCCGCCGTTCTCCCAGCGGCCTTCTCTTCCGGGCATTTCTTCTTTGTCTCTTTCCCCTCGAGATCTTCCGCGTCGCTATCCGCGACTCGCCGCCTTCTCCATGTCAACCTCCTCGTGAATCGCTCTTCCTCTTCATCGGGGCCGCCGCCCGACTCGGCCTCGCCCCTCGCGACACTGCTCCCCTCCAGATTCCTCCCCTTCTCTTCTTTTTCTCTGTGAGCCGCGTCTTCCGTCTGAGCGTTCCCCCTTCGCTGCTCGTCCACTCCCGTCGCCTTCTCCTCTCGAGACTGAGCTCGGTGGCGCCTCTCCAAAGCCTCCGCCTCGTCTCTCGGCGCCCCCAGGGCGGGGTCGGCGCCGGGAAAGGAAAGGGCCTCGAGGCCCTGGGATGTCACCTTTTTCTCTGCGGGGCTTAGTGTCGGCAAACGCAGGGTGGGAACCTCGAGAAGATCCGAGAAGACGTTGCACAGGCCGTCGTAGCTCGGAAACAAGAGCGACTGAAGCGCGATCCCCAAGCGCCCCTTCCCAACTCCAATCTTCCACTCTCCGGGCAAGTCTTCTTCCCGGCGTTTCACTGCTTCTCGCTCGCGGTTCGCCTGAAACTTTCGCAGAATCTGCAAGAAACATACAGAAACAACACAACAGAAACTCCAACACTCCCCAGTTTAAGAACTGCCGTTTATCGATGCTTTCTCGAACAGGTCGCCAACCCAGTGAAATCGAGTGAAGAAGCCTCCAAAACGAAAAAAACGACCCTAAAAAAACCGTCGACCCACGACAAACTTCCTCCCCGAAACGGCTGTCTCTTTTCTCATCGTCGCCGTCTGAGGTGGGGGAAGGGGCAGGTCTCCTGAAGCACTGGCGACGCCTACCAGAGTGGGGGCTTTATTTTTCGCATGCTGACTGCAGAAAATGACCGGGCGCCCCATGTCCCAGTCGACCATGCAGCCGGGTGTCGCCGTCGCGCAGCTGACATGGTACGTCCTTTGACATCCGGCATGGCCGCAGTGGCCGGGCGCCGGGCCCTGGTGGTGGCAGAAGAGGCAGCGAAGTCTGCTGCGCGACTCGTCCGCCTCGTAGCTCACGCGGTCCATGACTGTCGCGTTCAGACTCAACGCGCACCTGAGATGCGCCCAGACGCCTTTCTGGAGAGCCAGAAACCGCAGAAACGGCAAAAAAAACGCAGAGCCATGCGAAACAGCACGCTCGCCAGACGAAGAACCGAGCTGAAAGAACGAGGGGACTCGAGAGAGAGAGAGAGACGCAGCGGCGGTTACAAAGAAACACAGAAAAAAAACGATTTCGGGTCACACACGTGGAGGGGAAGTCAGACGGAACTCTATCCAGTCAGCAGAAACCGAAAAGCCTGCATGAGTTGTCAGTGAAGCCACACTTTCGGTGTCTCCACCTCTGGGAACTCTACACGGATACGGCCCTGAGAGAGGACCCGTTCAACGCAAAGCCTGAGTGAAATACAGTTCAGGCGAGGCAGAAAAATGGATTTCCAACGAACTCGCGGACAAACAGCCCCTGTAGTGAGTTGAAGCTAACCTTCTCAGTCTTCCTAGCAGGTCCGCCGCCACGGCAAAAGGCGTCGTAGCCGCACAGAGCACAGACGGGAACTCGAAGAACGACGCTGAGGCCCGGCACAGGAAAAACTCGGACGACGCATCTTCTTCTCGGATCTTTGCTGCAGTAGTGTTTGCTCGTCAGACTCGCCCCCGGTTCCGCGCTGTTCGGCGAAAAGCCGCCAGAGGCGTGAGCGCCGCTGCGCATGCTCGCAGAGGAAGGCGAGAAGGCGGAGCCTGAAAAAAGACCCCCTTGGCTGTCGTCCTCTTGACTCGGAGTGCGGTGTGCAGCGCTCGACGGACTCGAAGCCGTCGGACTGCCTGCAGTATACTGACAGAAGAAAAACGGCGTGTCTCCGTCCTTCCCAGAAGGGCCCTCGTCCCCCGAGGAGTCGGAAAACGCGTAGGGCACTCTCCGAATATAGTCCGTCGCGGGAGTAGCATCCTCAGGCGCCACCAGAGAGACAGGGTGTTTCTCGCGTGCGCCTTTGCCCGACGTCCCCATGCCCGTCTCGGACCCAGACCGAAAGCCTCGCGTCCAAGCGTCTCGACTGAAGTCTCCGTCGCCCTTGGCCCTCCGCGCGTCGTCCTCCTCAGGCTCCACGCACCTGTCTCCCGCGCGTTCCCCGCCTCCGAGGCGCCGCCCGTCCGCGGCCAGTCTCCCGCCTTTCGAGCCTGCAACCGAACCTTCCCGGCTGCACGACTGCTTTCCTGTCTCTTCGTCTGTGGCCCACACAGGCAAAGTCCGCGCGCCCAACATCGTTTGGGCGAGCGAAGAAATGCACGGCTTCGGGCCAGCGCCGCGGATCGACGGCCGGCCTCCACTCTCGTCCAGCTCCGGCTTCTTGAGACCGCGGTCTTCTTCGTCCTTCTCGGCTCTGAAGACGCCCGAGCCGTCGCCCCCCGAGCCTGCAACTCCCCCAGTTTCTCCAGCCGTCCCAGGCCCGCGGGCCGCGCTCCCGCGGCTCGTGCTGCTCCGACTGCTCTGAGCATTCGGACCCAGGCAGCCGGCGTCCGCGACGACTCGGACCGCAGGCCATGCGAGCAGTTCCTGAACCGAGTACGCGCTGTGCGCCTGCAGCGTGCTCACGCTGTCGGCGTCGCCGGAAGGTAAGCCAAGTCCGGTCGCGACCTTCCGCCCTTGGCGGGTGTCCTTCCGGGAGCCTTGAGGCGCCCCGACGTCCACCTGCAGGCGGCCCTTGCCTTTTCGTCGGCGACCGTCGCCGTACTGAAGCGCGAGAAGCTGGGGCTTCACCCACGAGTCAAAGTGTTCGAGGCGTTCAAAGTGCCAGCCGACGTAGCTCCCGCGGCACTCCGCGGCCTCGCTGTGCGAGCGAGGACCCGCCGCCAGGCGAATTGCCGCCAGCGCCAGCTCGTCGTCCAGCTGGGGAAGCTGCTTCCGCAGCCACTCGCACACTGGGCAGAGCCATTCTTCTTCGTCTTCTCTGAAGGCGAAGCCTCCCGCTCCGCACACAGGCCGGCGGGTGTTGTGGCCTGTGTCTCCAGGACTCGCACCCGGCCCCGACGGGTCGCCCTCTGCTGGGCGCGAGGCCCCAGGCGCGTCTCCAGAACCTGCACCCAGCGCAGGGGCGCCAAACGCGCCAGAGGCCAGCAGGTCGCCTGTGCCCCCCCGGCCCTTCTTCTTCTCCTCCTTAGCTCGCTCCGCCGCCTTTTTCTTGTCGCGCTTCGGGCCGCTGCCCCGCTCGCGCGCAGTCGCGGGCGCGAGGCCCTGGTCCCCGCCAGCTTGCGCCACGCGGCGCTGGCGCCGCGTCGTCGAGGCCTTCACGAACTCCTCGTAGCTGCTCACGGCCTTGTGCCCCAGGCAGAGGAAGTGCACCGGCTGGTAGCAGCCGTCGCAGAACATGATTGGGTCTTCGTCCCAGTCCTCGCCGCTCCCGCAAACGGTGCACAAGGCCCGCTCAGCCCACTCTGGAGGCAAGCGCCCACTCGACGAGCAGCTCACCCGCAGGCGCAGAATGTCTCGCGACTGCTGAGTCAAGGTGTATGTGTGCCGTGTGTCCAGACTCGACTTCGCACTCTGTTCTATGTAGTGCCGAAGCATGCGCTGCAGGCGGCAAAACAGCATCGAAGGGACTGAATGAGATTGAAAAACAGAACGCGATGGAGCCGAAGCAGCGTCGAAGCACGCGCGGCGCATTACACACTGACAGTTAGTTGGGGGAAGTGAAGAAGAATTGAAGGAACGAAGGCGATCGCTGAGGAACGCAACCCAGACCTACGCCGGGGGAAAGAAGTCATGACACCCCACACACATACAAACAAATAATGTATGTATATATATATATATACATCTGTATACATGTATACATTTATATATGCACACATGTACATATGTACGTTTACAGAGACATGTAAGTACGTGACGTTCACTGGCATTAACGACGCAGGGTGATCAAGATCGAAACGCGGATGTAAAGTTCTTCTCGTGTAGAGAAAAGCGAGTGTTGAAGTTCTTCGACTCACATCCTCGACTTCCGCCCAGGCCCGCCAGTCGGGTCGCTTCTCGCGCTCAATGGACATCAGGAGGCGCGAGCACCTGAACGAAGAAAAGCGAGGAGACGCACCATTCGCATCCAGAGACAAAACAGACGGGGCCAGAACGAACGGCCCTGCAGGTAAAGGGTAAACGCTAAACGAGAACCCACGAAAGAAGCGCAGCACAGACCACGAGGAGGGGAGGGAAGGAAACAGAGCAAGACACTCCAGGGATACACTCGAGACTGGATTTTTCAGTGGCGAGGACGGCAGAGAAAACGCGGAGACCGCATCGGATGTTTGAAACGACGTCGCTGACACTTGTGATCTCTTCTCATCGAGCAGAACGAAGCCGCCAGCCCAGGAAGCGCCTGTGCATTTTCCGTGCTCAATCGCGTCTGAACACTCCCCCGATCACACCGCCAATGCGCGAAAACGCAAAGGATGAAAAAAGAGTTCCGTCTACGTTGACCAGGCTGAGAGACCTTTGTCGTGAAAGCCGTCACCGGCCACTGTACCTCGATGGCACACATCGAGACAAATGGAAATCGAAACATGAAAGCAACCTTCTCGAAGACGAAGAGAATCAGAACAAGCCTGACTCCCGTACTGTGACTCTGCGAGACTATAGGGAAATGATGCGGCACCAAACAGTCCGCGAGACACAACACAAGCTTTTCACCTTGGCCACTTGGAGGCGACTCCGTGTCTCATACACAACATTTGAACGATTCGTTGTTTTACATTTTTATCTTGCCTTTCGGGTCTCCAGTTTTCAGTCTTACATTGCGCGTTTTTCATCCATCAAAGCTGAGAAGCGCCAGAGTAGGTTCTCGACCTCAGTCCCGAAGGACGTCGATGTCACCAGCGTTCCTTTCGCCTTCTGCTTCTCGTTCTGTCTCGTGTCGAAGTCTGCGGTCTCAGTCGCGTTTCTCGAAGAAAGCACTTCGAAGTCCTTTCTTCCCTCAGGCAATTCTCCTCGAGCCTCAGGGCCGTCCACGTCCATTGCCTCGCTCTCTGCTTGTTCTCTCGGACAAGCATTTTCCTCCCTAACACGATCCGGTTCTGCGACGTCGCCGACTGGCTTGCTCGTCTGGCGATGCTTGTTGAACTCTTTCAAAGAAAATGGGTCCGCACTCTCGCGGTCGTCTCCGTTCTCCTCTCTGTTCTCCTTCTCGCCTCCTTCGCTCGAAAACGGTGTATGCATCCCGACACGGTCTTTATCTCGCCCTGGCTCTTTTTCGCTCAGTTCTCTCCTCGTTCCTCCATTCGCGGTGTCTGAAGCGCAGCCTTCTTTCGCCTTCTCCGTGATTTCCTTGACTCCACATCCCTCGCCTTCTTCCACTGAGACACAGCCTGTGAACTCCTCGGTCTCGCACGCTCCCTCTGGACCTTCCGTCTTGACTTCTGTCTCTTTTCCTTCGTCCTGCGCGCTCTCTCTGTCCACCTCCCTCCTCTCTCCGGTCACCCCACACGCAGGCCCAGTCTCCGCGCGCCCCGCAGCGCTGTCTCCTCTTGGACTCACCTCCGCAGACTGCCCGTCACATGCAGCCTCGGGTGCAGGCGACGCCGTCTCTGCTGACTGGGCAGAGGGGCCGACGCCGGCCACTCCGCGAGCTTTTGTCTCCTTCTTCTCCTGCGTCTCGGGCTCCGCCGCAGTTTCGAGCGACACGAGTTGCTCGCCTTGTGCATCTTCTGTCTTCCCCTTCTTTTCCTGGGGCCCCCCAACGCCGGCAGAGGCCCCAGTCGACGCATGCAAGCAGTCGCCGTCTCGCGCCCTGATCTCCAGTTCCTGTGGAGACGACCTGCTTGCGTCGCGCTTCCCCCACGGCAGTGGTATCAATCGGTGAGCGCCAGATAAATGCGGAGAGCCTGCCGGCACCATGTGCCTGCTGTACATGTGGATGCGGATCTTTTCTTCGAGGTCTCTGCGACCTCTCTCTTCGTCTCGCTCGCGCTTCTCCCGCTCCTCGCGCTCGCGTTTCTCCCGCTCCTCTCGCTCGCTGTCCTCCTTCGTCGCCTTGGTCTTCTTCGGCGCTGTGTGTGGGCCATTAGGGGAGCCCGATGGCGGGATCTCAGTCTCCGGGGCGACAGACATGAAGAAGGCCGTTGCGGAGTTCGAAGTTAGCGGCGAGAGGGAGAGAGGCTGGAGGCCCGCGTCATGACGTCGCGCGTTCTCCTTCGCAATTTCAAAGAAGCTTCGCTCTCCGAAAAAGCGCTTCCCCGTCTCCACGTTCGCGTAGAACGTGTGGAGGCCGTCGACGCGCGTCATCTGAGCGCGAAGAAGCTCGAGGCGCACTCCAGAGGGCACCATCATCTTCCTTTTCTCGCTGTAGCGGAAGTTCTCAGCCATCTCCGGAGGGTACAGACAACACGGTGGAGGAAAAGGCTTCAGAGACGACCCTGCCCCAAAGAACGGCGGAACCAAAATCTCCGGAGGCGGCGTTGGGAGACACGAAGCCACGGACTCAGGAGGAGAGGAAGAGACAGTCTGGAGTTCCCCACGAGGCAAGAACGATGAGCAACGAGACACTGGCTCGAAGGGGGCAGAGGAGCCGGGAAAGGCAGGGAGCGAGGGCCGCGGAAAGAGAGATAAAGTCAGATAGGCTGGGGACGAAGCCGGACCAAAAGGGAAGCTCCGCAGCACTGGGCCTCGGTCCTCAAACTCGGCCACGGGCCCCAGGCCCAGAAGCGGGGGACAGGGGAACGGAGGAAAGGCGGCGAACGGAACCGACCCAGGAGGAGCCGTAGACGGTGGCGGGCGACAGAAGGCTGTGTCTACAGGGCCTCCCAAGACTGGATATGTCGGCCCAGAAAAACAAGGAGGATGCGTCGCATCGCTCCCGAGGTTCTGACACGAAGAAACTCCAGGGGGTTCCTCCGATTTCTCCGAAGAAGTACTCCCCGAGAAGGCGGAAGACGCTCGGCGGCAAGGCCCTGGAGAAGAAGAGAAAGACGCGACAAAGTCAGCAGAAGAGACAGAGGAAGACGAAGACTCAGGAGCAGGCGGGAAGCATGCGGGGGGAGGATACGGTGGTGGACAGTTAAAGGAAGTACAGGGAGGAGGCGGCGCAGAAGAGAAGCGCTGCAGTTCTGGAAATGGAGACATCTCCGAAGGGTATGAGCTAAAAGGATTGCCTGGCGCACAGAACTGAGGATGCCCAGGAGGACATGACGAAAACGGAGGACAAGGATGAGGAGGGCAACAGGCAGCAGGGAAGGAATGCCGCATAGACGAGAAGGCCTCGGAGACAGGCCCCGCACAAACCGGGCCTGGAGGCGCAGACGATGGAGGCGACAAGAGGGCGGCGCCCGGATACGCGGACCCACTGATCTGCGGGGGCGGCCCCGATGAAGCGTCCTGAGGAAGATACGCACACGGGCGACAGGGAGCGTAGGGAGAAGCTGGAGAGAAGGCAGCGGCTGCGCCACAGGCAGGCGGCCTGACGGAGAAGGAGCACGGGTGGCACCCAGACGCGAGGTACGGGGCGGCCGGCCCTGTCCCCGAGAAGGCGAACGGCGGACAAGATGAAGGTGGGGAAGCGAACGACTGAGACGGGTGGACTCCGGAGGAGGTACTCCCAGGGGATGAGGGTCCCGCAGGTGACGCCCTTGAGAATAACGCCCCTGGGGAAGGCGAACACCCCGAAGCCTGAGTGCCTGGACTCAGTCCGCCGTAGCTCTGTCCAGGAGGGAACAACGCGTGCGAAGACCTCATGCCTTCCGCTTCGAGACGCGGGCCAGTCCGCTCTGCTGGCGGAGGGGAAGACGAGCATGGAGGGTCGTGCTTCGGAGGCGAAGCGTTTGTGGTGGAAGACGAAGGCAGACGAGCTTCAGACTCTGCCTGGCTTTGCTCCCTTTTCTCATCACTCGCTTTGCCTCCACGCGTCTCGGAGCCTTTGTCAAGGGCCCTCTTTCCGTTCATTCCGGCTCTCCCTGGATCCTCGTCCCCGGAAATGTGAAACGGCGCACCTGTCTCGGGCCAAACCGGCCGCCCCCAGCACGGGCCAGGCATGCCGAGCCCCGAGGCCTGCCCGCCACAGGACCCATGTGACGCAGAGAAAGAGAGACCAGCATTGAATGGACCGGAGGGCCCTCTAGGGCCATGAACGATCGGCGCTGGCCCCGGGAACCTCTCCGAGCAGTCGATCCACGCCGGCAGAGGTCCAGAGAGGACGGTCGGGAGCGGCAGACGTCGCCGCGGTCGCTTTCGCGGCGAGGCCGAAACCAAGGCAAGCGAGGACGAGGGCGACACAGAGGCCCGGGGTTTGCTCGAGGTCGGAGCGGCCGGAGACACCTCTGTGAGAGACTGTCGGCTCATGAAGCGGCCCGAGCTGCTTCTCGGCTGTGGGGAGACAGGCGCGCCGGTGCCCGAAGAGCGTTTCTTCTCGTCCTTCAATCGGCGGCGATTCCCGCTGTTCGTTCGCTCTCCTCCAGACCCTGTGGAACTCGATCTTCTTCGTCGCCTGCCGCCTCCAGGGGTCTTCACCAGACCCCCGTCCTTGGAAAGATCTCGTCGGTGCGAAGCGCTGGGGTGCTCTGTGGCCACTGGCCGCGCATGCCCCGGACGGGCCTCACTCCCTTCGCATGCAAAGCTTCTCTCCAGCTGCGCTCTTCTCTCCGCCTCCACCTGCGCCACCGAGTCGCCGGATCCCACTCGGCTGGTTTCCTGCATGTCACAACTCCCAGCGGTGGTGAGCAAATGCCCCCTACACGCTTCTCGGCTCACGAGACCGAGCCCCTCGGTCCCCCTGTTCCTCTCGGCGCCAAGTCGCTCCGCGGCCACCTTGCCGAGGGCCCTCACGGGCCCACAGTCCCCAGGCTTCTCGGCTAGGTTATAGCCGTCATGTGGAGTGAACGTATTTGCATGCGCGTCCCAGTCGGAGGCAGTTGTCGTTGCCGCCTCCATGACGACCGCAAGGAAGGCGGAGACATCGCCCTGGGCGTTTGTGTCCTCAGGAAAATCTGCAGGACTCACATTGGGAGGGACGAACATACTGAGGACGAATGCGTCCGGTGGCCTGCAGGTGGGGAAGGCCGGCAAGCGCATCGAGCCGTTCCACTTTTTGTGGACGGTCGGGACAAACAAGTCGTCTGCTCCCGCTTCGTCAGGGTCCTCTTCGCCGCCCTCCACCACCGCTTTCGCCTCGCGCCCCACGGAACTGCTTCTCTGGGCCGGCTCTCTCTCGCCGCTGGGGGTCCGGCCGCCGGCCCGAACCTCCTCCCTGCCGGCGCGCGAAGGGCCTGGAGACCCAGAGCCGGCCTTCTGGTGCACGGTGCCGGATACGCCGTCTCGCCGCCTCGCAGCCGCGGGTCTGTCGCCCCGCGCGTCTCCTTTCTCTGAGCGTGAGGGTGTGAAGTCCGAGTCGCTGCCGCGCCGGTTTCTCTCCCGCTCGCGGGCGCCGGCCGCCCGCGCCGCCGGACTCGAAGGCGTCGAGGACGCGAGGGAGCCGCTGGAGAAGTCGCCCTCTGCGGTCTCCTCGCAGTCGAAGCCGGCTGCCAACCGGGTCCCGCGGCGGCCTCCGCTGCGACGCGAGACCCCCCGAGCAGACGCCGCTCTGCGCTTGAAGTCGCCAGAGTGGGAGAAGACCGACAAGTCTCGGGACTGGTACTTCAAGTGCGCATGCAGTTGGTGCTCATGAAGCGAGGCGAGGAGCGCCGGGTCGTTCGCGCCGGGTACCAGCGAGAAAATGCTCCGGTTTTGGCTGACTTGGAGGCAAAACGCCTCCTCGCGCTTCCACTTCTCCGACGAAGTCTGCCCCGCCGGACGAGACATCGGCTCGTCCCTCGGGCTCGTCGCCGACGCCCGACAAGGCGACCGTGCCCCGCATCTCGGCCCCTGGGTGTCTCCGTCTTGCTCAAGCTCGCGCTTCACTCCAGACAGCACCGTGGTGGGGACCGCGCGAGAAGGCGCTCCAGTCCGGGTGTTTTGGAGGGTGGCCTCGACGCTAGCCGCTTGTCCCTCTTGAGAATCTTTTGAAGGCTGAGGTGCGCCGAGGTCTTTCTCCTTCTCACGGCTGTCCTCGCTCTTCTCTGTCTTATCATCGCTCGCGGCGCGAAGCCCAGCGGACCTCCGCTCCCTGCCTTCCACGGAGCTGCGCCGACTCGTGGGTCTCGGTCCTTGAGTACCCACTTCAGGGCAGGAAGAACTCGAATCTTCCCCGTCTCGAGATCCTGTCTCGCCATTCAGAATCCTGGGGTTTGAAGACTCCCAAGCCGCGCTGCCGGGCTGGTCTAAGTGCTTCGATGGGGACTGAGGCCCGCTGGGGAGTCTGCCTTCTCCAGAGGCGTTTGTCTCTTCTTTCACGGCCCCTGAGGACCTCTGCGGTGTCTCTTCCCCCCCTCGGTCCTCCTCTCCATCCTTTCTCCCCCCACCTGCGTCTCCACACGGTTGACTCTCGAAGTCTTTCTTCTCTTCCTCTGTTTTCCCTGTTTCTTCGCTCCAGGGTGAGCAGAGACCAAGACCTGCATCCGTTTTTGAGCCATCTGCCTGAGACTCCGCTGTCTCTCTGTTTGTTTCCTTCAAGTCCGCAGAGACAGAGGAAGAGTGCGGCTGTGAACTCCGTCCCCCATCTGGGCTCCTTTTTTGACTTTCTCCCCGGGCTTCAGTCTCCTCAGTCCCACAGGAGAGGCGAGAGCTCTCTTCGAGATTCTTCTTCTCGACACCTGTTCGCACATACGCGCGCGAGTCCTCCTTCTTTTTCGGGTCGGCTGCGGCCTTCTTCGACCGCAAAAGGGGCGGGGGGCAAAGCGCACTGGGCTCCACATCCGCTAGTAAAGTCGCTGGCCACATGTGCCGGATGATGCGTCCTGTCTCCCCCGAGTACGACGGCCGCTCTAAGAGAATCTTCCCTGTGTGGTGCGGCCAGACCTGCGAGAGCCTGCTGGGCGCCGGGTGTGCCTGGCAACCGACGACTGGCGCGGGAGCGGAGCCCTGCGACGAACAGACACGCGACGAAACAGAGTTGCCTCCTTCACTGCGTGGACTATTCTCTCCCCCTTCCGACGCGGCGCCTTTCCCAGAGGAAGTCGGTACAGTCCTAGCGAAGCCAGCTGCCACCGCCGTCGCACCCGACGCGAAAACGGAGGAAGAACCAGCTTCACTGCCCGCTTCAGACGAGACCGGTTGCGATATCCCGAGACAGGAGGCAGATGAGCTCCGGCGCACAGGCGAAGACAGAGAATCACAGGAGGGCGACACCTCCTCCCTGGCTCCCTGAGGATCTTTCGAGCAAATGGAGCGGCCATCGCGGGAGAAGGCGGCTCGTTCTGTGAGGTTTTCTTCCACAGATCGACTGCGGCATGGAGGAGACGATGCGACGCGCTTGGGAGGATCGCTGTCTCTCTCGATTATCTCCTCTCTTCTTCTGTCTCTTCTCTCCTCGGCGCTAGACCCAGACAGCACAGAGCCCCCAATTTCGCCGCCCGTCCAGTCCTGCCGCAAGAAGTCCCTCACGGGCACTCTGAGCGCAAACGCCTGAGCGGCTTCACTTCGGGGGCTGGGGCCTGCGGCGTCGGCTGCATCCTTTCGACTCCGGGACCGCAGATACGGCAGAACCGCTGAGAGGAAGGCCTCGCTGCTTTGTTTGTGGTGGTGGAGAAGCGCCAATAGTCGAGGGTTGATGGCGCTGAAGAACTCGACGTCCTTCTCAATCCAGAAACGTTCTTCTTCAGTGTCGCTACACCCGCGGTCGCCGAGAGAACCGGACGCGCCTTCGCCACCTCCGCCACCGGCCCGCCCGCCGCTGCGGCCGCGAGACTGTCGAGCGGCGCGCTGCATGGAGCCGCCAGCCATCTTGGAGACAGAGGGCCTCTCAGGAGGGCAGGGGCTTGGGCCACGCAAACGGGGACGGGAGACAGGAACGATTCTCTTTTGATGCAACGAGGAGGGACCGTGAATGGGAGGAGAATCGCGCGGGGGCGAGACGCGAAGGGCGGCGGAGGCGCCTCGATCGCGAAGACGCGTCGGACAAGATGGGAGACGAGACTGTAAACAGCCAATTACGAACAGGAGAAAGAGATGCGAGCCGCTCTCGGAGGGACTGTGGATGCCGAGATGGGAGAGGGAGACGAGAGCAGACGCGACCGAATTGGAGTGGAAAACTGAAAGGAAGAGGATATTTCCATCGCCTCGTGGACCTTCAAAAGGCCACAACACACACACACGCCAGTCTGCAGACGACTGCGGTGCAGATGTCACAGACAGCAGAATTTTTTCCTTGCCCGGCCAACCCACGTCATCTGGGGCGAGTGGCCGGCCAAAGACTCGCAGAAAAAGGAAGCGGCACAAACAGGGTACAACAATCAAAGCTTCGGCAACACCAAGACAACACAAACGACTGGGAAGAATGTCTGTCCGCTGCGGAACCGAGGGCCTATGCTCTTCCTGAATCTGCAGAAACACACCAGGTTCAGCAGAAAGTTCGAAGTCGCTGGCAAGCAAGTCTCCCGGGTACACCACAGAGGAGACAAGCCAAGGGTTACGAACTCGTCAAGCCAGACTAAAGGATGATGAGAGCGGCGGCGACGACAAACGCGCGGGTGATATGCAAATTAGACGAAGTTGAAGAAACCACAGAGAACAGGATACATTCCGCTCCAGTATAATCAGGAAAGGTGCGACAATGGACAGTCCTGGAAGAGTGATGTGGGGATTTCTTTGTTCCTCGCTTCGTTAATCCGCCAAGCGAATGCGCTGGCAGGTGGCCAGCAGCGACTCGACAGAGAACGGCGTGGGCAAGAGGAAAGATACAAGCTTCCTTTCGGGGAAACTTCAAGACAAACGACCGGACGAAAGTTTGATTTCAGTCAGCAGAGGAACAGTTTGGAAGGAGGACCGCTAGAAAAGAGACCGACGGAGGAATCCCACAAGAGACAGGAAGAGAGAGGACGAGGGCGCCGAGAAACAATCGCGGTTTGCTGGTCGAGGAGCGGCAGCGGATCGGAAAGGGAGCATTTGGGTGCGGACAACCTTGATTCATTTCAGAGATGTGCGTGTCTCTGCGGCAAAGCAGGTGTACATACAGCGAGAAACGTATCAGTTAAGAAGACACTCAGCGCGGCAAGCGCGCAGGTGCCGCGCGGAAAAGAGGGATTTTGACAAGAAGAGAACCATGTCTCCGAATACATCGGAGATGTTGTCGCCACGTGCATGGGGGAATCGATATAAGAGGGGGAAAGGAGAACCGCCACAGTGCAGAGAAGCGGCGCAACCTGCGAGTTGCAGAGCTTGCCAGTCCAAGATGTCGATTTCCGCGCTGCAGCCGGCTGTCAACGGGTTGCTTGTGGAGGAAACTACAAGGCCGAGAGAGCAGGAAAACAGGGGGAAGCAGCCGAGACGGGCAGGCAGAGAGCCTGAGGAGACGACAGAAAGGGAGAGAGACGGATTAGTGCCGCTCCTGTCCAGTGCGTCGTTTCTCGTGTGAAGAAGGGATGACAGGGGAGAAGCACCGGGAGCAGGGGGGTACGGAGGAAAGGGTCGGTGAGAAAAATCCCTGGAGCTACGGAGCAGAAAGAACGGCGTTTCCCGTCGAAGCGAACGAAAATGCCAGAAACGATGTGTTTTAACATACGTCTCTTCCAAGCGAGAGACCGGGAGAAACGCGGGTGGTTGTGTAGGACGACTTGCGGTGCCGTCACCACACCCCCCTGCGCACGCACTGTAGAAAGTACCAGACAGGACGACCTGAAGGAGAGCGCGCGGGAGCCCCGAGAAAAGTTCCTGTCGGAGACAAAGAAATTCCACTTTGTGCACGGAGACTCGGCAGAAAAAGCCAAGAGAGGCCGTCCAAGGTGGACAAACAGGTCACGCAGTTCGACACCTTTCTGCCCACCTCCCCGCTCCGCTGCCGTATCGGGGGCACGGCTCTCTCTCTTCTGGAACCAGGTCTCTCCCGCGAAACAGCGCAAGGCATGCATCGCCGTTGCCCCGTCCCCGAGGAGCCAACCAAGTGGTAGGATCCTGCGAGCCTGCTCTCAGAGGTATTCGAACCGTCCCTTTCTTGCCGTGAAAGCAACCATGGCATTCCCGGATGCACACCGCAAATCACCTCTCGTGCCCAATCCGACTCCCCAGTGCCACTTTCCGGTGAGCTCGTCCCGCCATGCGAACCCGCTCACTTCGCTGCCACGAACGAGGCTAGGATCTGTACTCTGGGGATGGTCAATAAAGCTTGGAATGCGCCGTTGTAGCTGTTGTCGTGCCAGACAGCGATCGCTGTGCGTTTCTCCCTGTTGAGGCGAAATGTTCGGGCGCGGTCTTGCAGGGTGTTTTACCTGCTCGAGGCTTGTGCCCGCGAACACCTGGAAGTACGTCTCGGTGTGAGCGAAGTCGCCGAAGCCAGAGCACGGGAGGTCCGTCCAATTGCAGGCGGGGCACAGGCACGACTCGGGTTACCGGAGTCACATGCGAGGCGTCCGGTAATATCGGACAAGGCAGAGTGGACGCAGTGATGTTTGGAAGCAGTCCAGTCAGGAGAGCCTGGACTTCGACAGAAAAGTCTGCTGGCTAATCTGAAGGGACGAAGTGGTCTGGGTGGACAGCTTCCGGGCACGTGAGTTCTTTCAAGCAAGGCGTGTGCAGTGTCGTGCAACGGAGGTGTGGAGTTTGGGACAAGCAAAACCAACGTGCTCGAGTCGGGAATCGTGTCAGGAACAGCAAGAAAGCTTACCTTCAAAAAAGCATCAACTCTGAGAAGCTTGGAAAGTCGAGTGTGCAGCACAAGTCCCTGGCACACCGGCTCGCTCCAGTGCTGCACGTCAGCGGAGCTCGGGCGGCGGGTGTGCTAGCCCGAAGTTAGAACACACTGCTATCAACCAGCGTTGATTCGCGACTGGATCCGCTGAAAATACCGGCCACGAGTAGAAAACTCGGTTTGTGCTGCGTCTAAAAGCACAGACTGTAAACAAACCCGGAACTCGTGTTCTTCTTGCGCTAGTCTCAGTCTTGCAGTGTGGAGTCACTGCAGGTTCTACTATGGTACTCCAGAGTGAATCTCCGAGTCTTGAGCTAGTGCCCCGTGCGGCTACACCCGTCCCCGCAGTGTCCAGGTCTTGTTGTGAGGAGGCACGGCTACGTCGGTCACGGGTTAGCGCCATCAGCTGTCGACAGACAGCATCGGCCAAATAGCTGTGACCAAAGGCCTCGTCATTACAAGTCAGATTATCCGAGCATAGCACACCAGGTCCAGAGCCGGCGTGTAAATGCAGTGGAGGCAAAGGACCGGGAGCCTCCCGCTCTGTCTTCCTATCCTCAATTGACACTTTTCTGAGCAAGCGCGAACTGCTCTGCATTTAACTGTTCAGTGCGCTTTTTGCGGTGGCAGTCAAACACTCTCTTTTGACAATTTAGGACGCCGGAACCGTTGACGCCATGTCGGGGACATGCGGGCCGCGTACCGCACGTGGAATTCTCTGCCCCTCGGAGAAAATAGACCGTGGGCACCCTCTGATAATACAAGCTCACACTTGCTGCTGATCGGATTACAAGGGAGAGACGGCTGGTGCGTCTACATACAGCGCATACCGGCGCTGCGGAAGAACTGGTGATGGCTGCCTTTGCGGTGTCCATGGGTCGGTGCTGAACAGTGCAGACTCGCTGGAACTGAGCGCAGTGCTCCATGTTACGTCCTCGATTAGAAGTACCACACAAGAATCTGAGAGCCAAATAAACAGCGCCACATGCTGAAGGTGAAAGTTCCCTTGAATAAGATCTATGGTAACTCGGCGTATCGTTGCACTGGCTATCCACCCTGTCGGCAAGGGATGGAAATGAGGTAGCAGGCTCGTGCATCCAAGGACCACATTCAGAGAAACTGGTAGAGCTGTCAACTGGTACAGTAATACGCATTCTGTGTGCTGCTCCCCAGAAAACCCAGTAACATAGCGCCTGATTTCTGACACATCATGAGTTCCAGGACCTGGTACACAGCTAAATTAGAGCCGACGGCGCGCGGTCTTACTTTCATTTCGCAATTCCTTCGCAACCGGAGAGCCTCTCTGAGAGATATCGTGTTACCGTGTTCCAGTGCAAATGCTTCGTAGGACGGCAGTGGGCGAGCACGTGCAGTCCGAAATGTCTTCCTGCAGAAAGGAGTTGTTGGTAGGGAAACAGCTGCTCGCCACAACGTTAACATGAGCCACCGAGAGATGCAAAGTGTTCATCTTGTCAGGGAAAAAAAGTGATTTCGCTTTCTGAGGAGTCAGCGAGCGACAGTCAACGTCATGAGGAACGAAGAGCTTAAAGAATGGCTAGTGCCTCGTGCTTTCCTTCACCACTGAAGCAGCTTCAACCATCATCCGACAACCACGCTTGTCTGTTTCTGCTGCTAGAAGCATACGGAGTCTGCGGTAAAAAACGTGTCACACTCTTCTTCAGTGGCCAGCAGCCAGCTTAACGGAAGTCACCTACCCGCCGATGATGCATCCAACTGTGATGCTGAGTAGCCTCAGTCCCCGAACGATGGTATGGTTGACACTGTAGCCGTTCTTTTGATTCCCCGCTCAGAAAGAGGTTGACAACGTCCGCGAAACACTCGATCTAAAATACATTGGTGATCTAACAGCGCTTCTTAGGTAAAGAAGCAAGAGGAGCAAAGTGTGTTTCACGCTTGCAAGAAACCACATATACCTGGTATCCCGTAGTCGATGCGTTCACGAGACGTTCGGTAATTCCAAGCCAGGGAAGAAGCTTGAGAACCTCCTCCAACATCGCCTCCTCCAGCCGTATTTATTTCCCGCTGGTGAAGTAGAAGTTGTCTCGTGAGAAGGCGTAACCGGTTGGAAATGAGGCTCTTCACAGTGTCACAGTGGCACCACGCACCTTTCCGCGTTACATTCCCCGGTTTCACGCTAAATGCTGGGCTGGCGCAATTGCGATCCGGGCCTTGCTGTACAGTTTTGCAGTGCTGGCATTGAGGTCGATTTGGATGTCTGATAAGTTCTCCGAAAGTCGTGGTTCATGATTCCGAACTAGTGAACCGGCTTGAGATTGCCACACATACAAGCCATTATCCATTGAACAGCGGAGCTCCGCTGACGCAGAGGTGGCTGCCACACGTTGTAGAGGCAATACTTCACATTCACTTGAGAGATCTCTGTCTCCTGTTGATAGAACAACCATTGTCTCATCGAGACGTCAGCGCTTCGCTTCCGAATAGGGACATTCGTCGATGTCGTACGACTCTATATACATCGGCCAAATATCTAACAGCCGCAGAAGTTCAACCAGTGGCAACAGCCAACAAATTGTTTTATGTTTATTTGAGGCACAGCAGTGACCTTCGTACTCGATTGAGTTATGCCTCTTTAAAACCCATATGTCCCAAAACATTCGCTGGGGAGTATGACGCGATCGCAATAACTCTCCGGGCGTCCGTGCCTTAGTGACGCCACTGCTGAAGCGGTACATGTTAATGTTTTTTTTAAGCTCCGGAGCATCACAAACACTTATAAGGATCGTTACAACTCAAGAATGCCAATTTGTAAATGCGTCTTATCACGGGCAATGCCGTTTCTGTCTTGTCTTGCCGTCGAAACGGCATCTGTTCAGCACGTGCTTGGATCATCTACACCATCAATGCAGCGATAAGAACGCTGGTTCGTCTTTTGCCTCATTGTGATTACGGGCGAAACGTTCGCAACAAAACAAGTCGATCAGCTTGTGGGGACGAACGCAACACTGTGGAGGCAGCTCATCACTTAACGGTCTCTCTGTCCGTGCGTTTCGCAGCAGAGTCGGCGCTTGGTTCACATATCGAAGATGGAATCACGAGCAAATGTCAGATGGATTGACTGCCTTTCTACTCCTGAATTCCTTGTCACAAATGGTATAACTTGTTTCGTCAGATTCACTGGCTTCTCTCTGAATTCTCAGACGATAGAAGCTGTACACCGCGCCACATCCACGTGATAGCGCCTCGACCCCACGAAACAAGGGGTTGACAACATGAGGACTCGCAGTCTTGCAGACGTTGACAGGCATCTTCCAGCCCGTTCCGAGGTAACGTGTTTCTTGACAGCAGCATTATCGGCATCGAATATTTCGTCCCGACAATTCCTCCGGTATGGTATCCTGCATTAACAATACCGGCGTGTGACCGAGTATCCATGAGCGCTCGAGGTGGTCCACTAAAATACAAATCCGTCAGATATAGTGGAAACCATGGGTTGTGCGCAGCACAAACTCGACAATCTTTCAAAGAGGTGCGGGTGCAAAGTGGCCGAAAAAACCAACTGAAACGTATATACTCTGCGAGCCAGCTTCCGCGTTTTGCGGATTGTCACAACAATTGTAAGTGGTTGTGGCAGGTTGGTGTTCCCATGATTCTTGCCCGCATTTGTGGTGACAGCTTCCTGCATAGCGTGAGGACGATCGTGTTTATTGTGAACGCTTGGAAACTTTCATGCATGAACCGGAGAGGGAGTCGATCCTCTCGCCTGCAAGAACAACAAGTTCCCTGGTGACATTGCTTCCAGGCATTAAAGTCGAGCCCGTCGGCCTTACAGGGCCTGTGGTTTGACCTGCTGCTGTATCGCAACTCGTAGCGTGTGGTCTCGTCGAATGTCATGTCCTCACTTAGATCATCGCCTAGAACTTTCGAGGCATCAGAGAGCGCAGCAGTGTGTCAACAAACAAGAAACACGGAGATTCTAAGGCTGTTGTCCCTTTTGAGACAAGTAGGCGTTATATAGTTGTGGCAAGTGCACGCATGGATCTCAGTGGAGACCTCACGTTACCGACTTGCGTGGATCTCCGGGTTTGTGTCATTTTCTGTAGAGCTGTATAAAACGTCCCTCTGTTCTATCTTCGTCATCGGCCCACCAGCATACATACACACATATACATGCATACATGGGCACAAATACATATACATACATACACGTATATGCATGTATATATACTATATATACCAAGGGTCATTACGAGTGTCATGGCTTCATATGTAAGGTTGGATTATTGGGGAGTAGGCAAGATTTCGGAGCTGGGCTTGGCAGTCTTCCTGATTTACGGACCATTTCTTGTCGGCGTCGCTATCTTTTAACGATGTGACCTTGGTACCCCGACCGCTGGCCCCCCACTGGCGAGTGTCTTTGTGCATATTCGTATTTTCAATCTCTCTATCAGATGATGCAAAAAACGCGCGAATCCGGGATTCCGAATAATCACCATGAATTCTCGCTCGAGAATGTATTTGCTTACGAATCCCCTGCCTCTCCTTTGGCGTCCCGTTTCCGGTTGGCTGTTATCTCTTTGCCCCGCTTTCACCACGTTCTTTGCGAGTCTAATACTGGGTGAAGGAGAAAAGGCTCGCGTGTGACGCTAAGATGTTTGCGTCTTGAAATAGCGAATGAGCAGGTCTAGGCGTGGACAGTTCCTCCCGCTGCGGTTCACAGACTTATTTAGGTATGAAAATGTCGCGGTAGTTAAGTCGAAACGGCACGCACCGGCAGCATGCATCCTGCGGTCTGTGACCATTTATGCATGGCGCTCGAGCACAAGGAACCTGGAAGATTGCTGTAAGAGAGTTTTGCTTGGGTTTCCTGGCTTCCCCGCGTGGTAATTGAACAATCCTCTTTAGCCCTTCGAACATGTTCTCCTTTCGTTCGCCGCCACGTTTCTGTCTCGAGGAGTAGCGTCCCCATTTGGGAATTCCCCAAAGCCACAAAAACGACGCAGAACCTCTGTTCGCCGGGGTAGGACTGTGCGACGTCATTTCCCTGGCCGCATTCCACGTTTTATCGTGGTTGATTTTTGCCTTTCCCTGAATCCTTTCCGTGACTTAATTCCCCAAGCGTGCTGTGCGCGTCCCAGTCCTCTCGGAGTCGAAGTTGAGTGTCGAGGAGACAGAGCCGAAGAAGCCTTTCAGGACGAGACAGGCAATATGTGCCGCAAATCCACAGTTCGTCGCTTCTAGGATTTGTGTCCCGAAACCGGGCCGAACGATTTCCTGCGTGCGTCCACTTTGGCAACCGAAGAAAGACGGCTTTCCTCGAAGAGCCCTTCTTGGCTGCTTTTCCGGAAACTCCCGCGCAAAAGCGTCGCTCCCAAAACGCAGATTGAAACGCAAGCAACCCGTCATCACTCCCAAGAGCTACGCTTCTACCCCATTTCTGTCGGTGTTCAGAACAACTCATCGACAGTCGAAATAGGTTCTTTGTAAGCGCGGCAACCGACCTCGACGTTGACGGCGGGCTATCGGATTTGTACGTCCTTTCCCCTACCCCAGTTGTTTCCGGGGAGTTTTCCGGCTTATTTTCTCCCCCTTTTCGTCGAGACCGCCTTCTTGGTTCTCCTGCGTTCGCCTGCTGCCGTTTCTTTTTCCTGCCTTTCCCCGTCAACCTCGTCCCCTGTTTTCAACTCTGAACTGGGACGTGGTTCTTCGTTGGCGCATGCACAGCCGTCCGGTGTCTCGTTTTTTTCGCCTTTGCCTTCCTCCGTTTCTCTCACCTGGCTTTCCTGCAATGGTTTCTTCCCGCCCCTCCAGGAATTGGCGCGTGCACCCACGCCCTTCGCTGTATCCGCTGTAAAGAAAAGCGTTTTCCGTTTCCCCGTTGGAGCCTGCATGCTGCGCCACAACCAAGCTGCCCCGCGACGCTTCTCACGAGTGCAGAGTCGACAAACGAAGAACAAGTCCGGCACAAGCACCCGAGAGTCAAGAAGGAAGCCATCAAGAGACGAACAAGAATTCACATGCAGAGATTCGGCGTTTCTTGGCGGGGCACTGACAGAGCAAAGAATGTTTGTGGGCGGCTCTCCGCCGGAGGAGGTCATGGGGGCTGCGGCAGGTACCCAGAAGAGCGTTGAGGAAGATTTTTCAAACATGCATGCGAACCTAGGGATCGAGGGCTCTTCTTCGATGGACGCAGCCGCGAAGAGACAGTTCTGCGGAGCTGAGGCGCCAGTCTCCGTCCGTCTTGCCGGGGACGACGTCCACGCAGGTAGGGTGGCAGCCTGCCAGGGCGACGGGAAGCCGTTCGACGGTGACCGTGCTTCTTGTTCTTCTCTCTCGCTTGGAGCGTCGAAACCTGCGGTGCATGGGCAGGTTGAGGGAGACGACTTGCCGCAAACAAAGAACCGGAGGGAAGAAGAGACAGACGCGGCGAGGCAGGATATGCCAACGCCCTCCCCTCTCTCGTCTTCCTCTTCTGGACGTCCTCCGTCTTCCTCCCAGCGGCCTGTTGCGTGCGTTGCGCCTTCCGATTCGTATGAAGAGCAGGCGCGTGACTGTGCGTCTGCGCCCTCGCTGGAGGAAGAGGAGGCACATCGCTCTGTCACTCGAGAGTTAGGTTTTAAGGGCATGCAGGAGTCGATTCGCGACCCTGAGAGAAGTTCGCTTTCTCCTTCAGCTTGGGGAAACCCCCCAGGCTCCCACCTGCTTTCGGAGAGTGTCGGGAGCGCCGACGGCCTGATGCATGCGCTGTCGAGGCGAGACAGAGGGAAAGGCGACATTGCAGTCGCGAGCCGCTTGGACTCTCTCGTCGCCGAGTCCGACGCGTCGACTGAAGCCGCCTTTCGTGTCGAGAATGAAGCGCAAAACAGAAGTCCTTGCTTCCTCCTGCAAGGTCTTGTCGACGCGCTCGCTCCTCGGGAGGCACAGATCTCCGTCCACGTCGCTGAGCATGTGAGAGAAGTCGAGGAATGGCGAGAAAGAAATGGGAGACCGGGGAGACACACGAGAAGAGCGAGTGCGCGAAACGCCACGAAAAACGCTCTCCGCAAGAAAGAGAAGCTCGTTAAAAGGCGAACTCCACGTACACGCCGCCGCCAGAAGCTCACAGAGCCCTGCTCGGTGTAGAGACAGTGAAACTGTGAAACCCTACTGACTGACAACATTTTCGCCTGTCTTTCCTTACTGGAGGCATATTCAGTATCCTAGGTTTTATTTTGTAAGAACTCGTGACGATGTTTTCTGGAACCTCGTAACTGGGGGGGCACCCTCACCAAGCAGCGGAGAACCACCAGAGCTGCTTGCGCAAGCCCAGCTGTGACATCTCCTGTGTTCGTACACGACGTCACTCGTGGGTTCCGTGGCGCTCCTCTTGGAGACGAACTTATTGGCCTGTACAACGCTGTCCAGTTGCTCTTTATTGCAGACATCAGTGTCGGTGTATCTTCGCGCAGGTGCTCATGCGCACATGCATATATATATATATATATATATATACATATATGTATATATGTATATATATCAGGTAGTACCAGCGATCGCTTCCCCTTTTCTTGTCTGTCTTTTTCCAACTTTTTTTTGTTTTTCGAATTCTTTTTCTGACGAATCAGTGATGCATTTTTCTCTCTTTTTCCTCAGATTCCCGCCCTTGAGTCGGCGATCCTTCGCTTTGCAACGAACCGGGCGAAGCTTCGTTTCTGCGAGTTGTTTCTGAGGGGTTTGAAAGCGCGGAAACATTCCCCTTCGTGGTCTTTCATGGTAAGAGGGTGTAGAACTGTCTGCACTTTCGATTCCGCCTCGGCTTGTCTTTTTCGTGCCACGGACTCATTTCATCTTTTCCTTCTGTGTCGCTTTGGGGCTGTCTCGGTCCACTCTCAGTTGCGCATGTGTGCGGAGATCTCGAGGTCTTTCTCTTAGGTTCGAAATTCGTTTCTTTGACAGTCTTTGCATCTGATGCGATGCCCAGTTGTCTCATGACGCGGTCGCTTCCCCCCCTTTTCTCCTGCAGATTCCGGGCGTGGTTAGTCCCCAGACTGGCCTCATTTTCGCGTCGGGATCACCCTTTCACTGGCCCCTGGGTCTCGCGGGCGCCATCGTGGAGGCGGAAGAGCGCGCCGAGCGAGCCTTGCTGGCGGTCCAGGGCCGCAGTCGCGCCGCCGGCGGTTCGCCCGTGTCTCCTCTCATGGAAGCGAGGGGCGCGGTCGGAGAGATCCAGGCGGGAAGTCCGTGGACAGGCCTCTTGCCCGACGGCGCCGGCGGCCCAGAGAGCGCAGGCGGCGCCAGCCGCAATCCGCCGTGCGACTGCCTGTGTCTCTGTCACGTGACGCGAAACAAAGAGGCGAAGAAAGAGGTGATTTCCGAGGTTGTGGAGAGGTCTTTCGCACCCGAAGCCATGCCTTCGCATGCAAGTGTGTCGCGCCTCACGCAGGAGTCTCGCTGGAGCCAAGAAAAGACGCAGCCTACGGGGGTCTGCGGTCCTGGCTTACAGCCTGAGGCTTCGCCTCCTGGGTGGCCTAGGCCTTCTAGAGGGTGCTCCCGGGAGCACTCCGACGTCTCCTTGGTGTCTTCTGTTCCCGCTGCTTGCGCCGCGGACTCTGCCGCCCTCGTGTCTCCAGTGGGGTACAGCCACGCAGATCCGGCCTCGGACTTTGCGTTAATTTCCTTCGTCTTTTCTGCGGGTCCGCAGGACGATCACTCGCCGTCGGGGTCCCACACGGAGGCGGGAGATCGGCGGAGCATGCATCGGGGCAGCGAGACGCCTTCTTGCCTGCATAGCTCTCGCAGCCAAACGAGCAACAACGGCGAAGATGCGTCAGCGGAGGTCGCCTTTCCTCTGGAGTCCGTCGAAGCCGACGTTGCTGTCTCCCCGCCCTCGAGTCGAAAAGCTGAGGGGGCGACAAACGACGCTGGGGTCCCCGGCGGCCCTTGGCTGGTCCGTAGAAGGCACCGGCGCGACCGCGGCGAGGCGCGAAAGGCGGAGACGCCGGAAGCTGGCCAGGGCGACGACGCTCCGACGCATGCAGCAGTTTCCGCCGACAGGGGGGAGAACGGGACACGGGAGGTACAAGAGAAAAGGGAGAAAAAACGCGGAGGAAAGGCGAGTCGAACTGGGCGAACTCGCCGGAAAAACAAACCCATCACCATCAAGTCCTACGTCGTCTCCAGTGACACTTGGCAACTCGGTAAGAGCCTTCATCTCTACATCTGAAGGCGGCGTATTGAAAGCAGGTGAATCCATTTTGTTTTTTTAGTGAGCTGCATGCTGGACCCTCACGGAACAACGCCCAACTTCTCCCTGCGCGGTCTCAGTGGAACAGACACCTACCGTCGGAAAAACGGCTCAGTACACTTTCAGACCTCCAGACATATATATATATATGCATATGGATATATATATATATATATATATTTACATATACATATATGTATTCTTATAGGCAGAAACATCGAGCGTTGCATGCGTCCGTACAAACAGCTCTACGGCGGTGTCCATACTTGTTTAGATGTGTGCTGCCGGTGTAGGCGGTCTTTCTTCTTCTGGGGGTCTACGCTTCTTCGGGGCCTGCTCTGGGTGTCGCCTGCCTTCCGACGATGTTCATCTGGCGGTGGCATAGGCGCCTCTGTCTCTTTCGGTGCTTGTCTGTGTTTTCAGGATGCATCGAGTACGGCAGTCACAGCATGTCTGGCCAGCGGGCGTACAACGAGGACCGCGTTTGTGTCGTTCCCTCAGTCGATGTCTGCACTCGCGAAGGGTGTTGCAAAGCACACACCAAGGTACTTTTTTGTCGACGGGGAGTTTCCGTTTCGATGTCCGGATGTCCTCGTGCTCATCTGTTGCCTTTCGTCTGTGTTCCGTGGTTTCTGTATCTCGCGCGGGTTGCGCTTCGCCTCCTGTCTCTGTCGTAGATTTGGGTCGTGGTAGTGCCGGGTACAATGAGGAAGAGAGATGTCCAAATATGCACCGTATTTTCAATTAAAGTGTCTCCATGTCCATGTCAAAATAAAAGTCAACAAGTATCAAGAGCATTGATCAGGCTCTCTGCCGCGGCGGGTGAAGACGAACAGGCGCAAGTGCACCGTGTTTTGCTCTCTCGGCTGTCTCACTTTCACCTGCGTTGCTTTGCGTCACTTCTATTTGTCTTTCCGCCTGCCTATTTGTCGCTCTTTTCTGCCTTTCTCGAGTCTTCTCCTTCGTGTTCATCATAAATTCTGTTTTCTCGGTCTCGGCAGTCCACCCCTATCTCTCGCTCGTATTCCTTTCTTCACACTCTGTGTTTCCTCCCATCGCATCAATGGCAGGCGATGTTTTATGCCGTCTACGACGGCCACAACGGCGAGGAAGCAGTCAACTACGTTCAAGAGCATCTCCACAAAAATATTTTTCGGTCGCGCTCCTTCCACGGTAAACGGCCCTGACACGAAGCATCGCCGTGGAAACCGCATTCAAGAACGCTAGTTATCTAATCCTGTTACGACGCCATTGGCTTGCCCCGCATTCAGGTCTCTGCCCGTAGACACGCTTTCATGTATCCAGCAGAGCCCCACTGTGTATCCACCAGCCGCTCGTGCTACATACATACTACAAATATATATATATATATATATATATATATATGTTTATATTAGTAGCAGACGTATGCATGCGTCGACTGATAACCAGATGGATTCCGCTGTATATGTACATATGTCTCTATATAAATGTCGCAGCGTTTATGGGTTGTGTGTATGGTTGTGCCTGCAGGGGATGTGTCGAAAGCGATTCGTGCAGGGTTTATCGCGACCGACAACGCTTTGCGTTCGATGGTGATGGAAAAGATCCGGGGCGAGGGATTTGAGGACCAGGATATCGTAAGTTTCAGAGCAAGACAGTCTTTCTCGTTTGAGGCGAGGAAATCGATTTTGTGTACCGTACAACGCCAGAGTACCTATTCCTTGTGGTGAGAGCATGTCCCTCTTTCTCTTCAGTCCCCCTTCTCAAGCGGCACGACGGCGTGTACGGCGGTGGTCCGCGACATGCAACTCTACATTGGAAATCTTGGGGATAGGTGAGAAGCCGAGAAAACAGTTCCACATTGTGGAGATGCGTAGGTCTTCATTCCCAGAGGCTCCGATAATGTCAACACAGATACGCTCGGGATCTGCTTCAGAAAAGCATACATATAAACACATATATAAACAGATATGTATGTATACGTGCGTACCAGTCCTGGACGTACTGGGTTGTTGAGGGTCGTTGAGAAGTTTAAAAAAAAGCCTGGGATACAAAGAAAAAGGCAGAGTACGCGAGGTGCGTGTGTTTTCCAGTGTACAGCCTCTTCGGCGCCTCCTCCGTGACGAGTAGTGAGGAGCATTCGGCGGTACTTTACGCGTAGTGTATGGATGACGTATCAGTCGTATTAACCGCGAGAGAAGACTTTTGCTGGATGCCAGGATGGTCAGCGTCATCGTCCAGGGAGCAATCGTGTCTGAAGCAAGACCACTCTAAGCTTTTTTGAGGCTTCTAGGGTGCGGACTGTTTTTCCCGATGACTACGTACAAGGTGGTTTTTTCGCTTTTTACGCTGACGCTTCTCCGGATTTTGCTGTGGGGGCCCATGCGTGTGTGTGTGTGTGTCAGCCGATGCGTTTTGTCTCGCGCCGGTCGCTCACATCTCATCACTGTGGATCACTCGTGTCGGACGAACGCGGACGAGCAGCAGCGCGTCCGAGAAGACGGCGGCCACTACGACACCGATGGCTACCTGAACGGGGCGATTGGTGTCTCAAGGGCCTTTGGCGCGTTCGACAAAAACTGTGGACAGAAACTCTCTGGGTTGACGTGCGAGCCTCAGATTCACAAAGAAACGCTACGAAGAGGTACAGAACCAGCTCCCGCAAAGGCGTCCGGAGGGCCGTCCGCCTGGTGGGCTCGCCTGTTCCGCGGTTTCGTCTATATCCACGTCTAGAATCCCTACGTCGGGTTTCCCCGGTTGTCACTGGCTGCGTGCTCGCGTCTGAGAGGTGGCGGTGTGGAACCAAGTTTAGGTGCGGACGCGGAAGGTAGTTACCGGTTCAGCTTCAACTCTCTTGGAGGCCTCAGTGCCCGTCTATGGGAATGTTTATGGTAGATGGGTTTCGGTGTGGTGTTGTGTCCCTTTGCAGAGGATGAATTCATGATCATCGCATGCGACGGTGTGTTCGACGTGATCAGTTGCCAAGAGGCTGTGAATTGCGTACGTAAGCATCTGAGAGGAGGCGGGACGGCAGAGACGGCAGCGCAAGCCCTGTGCAAGTTTGCGTTCGAGCGGCGGTCTCTCGACAACCTTTCTGCCGTTATCGCTGTCTTCCAGCCCCCCGAGCGTCTTCAACATAAAGACAAAAGACCTGCGGACTGGACTCCTACCACCCCCGGACTCGGCGAAGAAAAGGCTGCCACAGCAGAGGCCAGACCTTCGAGCTCGTCACGGTCTCCTTTGGCCGCCACCCAAAGTGGAGCCTCAGCTGGAGACCGCACTGGAGTCTCCGGTGGAGGGTCAGGCGCTGCAGGCAGCGGCGGGGACAGGACAGCCGCGGGCGAAGGACCACCCCGAAGGCGGATCAACTTCGCCGCGCTAAAGGGTCTGTTGTAGAAACACGAGCTGCTAAAGAGCGGAACAACTTGTTGATGCTAATGGCGCCGACTAGTGCTTTCTCGGGGGGCCTGTGCTGTCAGTCTTGCCTTGTCGCCGAGTCCCGCCAACAGTGGCGAGGTTGAACATCACGACGGGCAGGCAGTTTGTATATATATCCACACTTCGTTGACGTACCGGAAAAAACGAGGTCGAGAGACGGACTCTCCCGGCGCCACAGTTACGCAGCAATGCGCTAAAAGGACCAGACACACTATACCAGTAGTGAAGTGTAGGATAACAGTCACGGCTCGAAAGAACTGTGTTGAGGTCGAGCCGCCGGTAGCCACAGGTTCGTGTAGTGGAAGGCTCGCGGCTTGTTCAGTGTTGGCACTCAATACGGCAAGATTTTTTCGTACGATTTTCGGTGGTTCCGGCGCTGAATTTGGAGACACAGTTTTGTGTCAACCTAGTCTCCGCTCTGTCCCCCTAGTTACGCACGAAGCGTATTGTTTTGCACTCTTTGAAATTCTCCATCGCGCCCCCAGAAGCCAGCAGGCGGAGAGGTCCTAGAACGGCAAGTTGCCGAGGTGGTGATCCGAGTTGCAGAGGGTAGAAACATTGTCTCTTGATGCATGTGTCGAGGCATAAATAGCTTGCGCAACCGTTTCACGCGAAGAGGCTGGAGTAGCTTACAACCCGCGAGTGTCCTGAGGCATCTGTACACCTCTTCTTCCTGTTGGTCATAACAATGAACACGTAGGGCAGTAGCTGCCGGAGCGGGCGGTGACGCAGACAGCCAAGACGAGGCGGCTTTGTACAAACATCGAGACTACACGCCAGCTTCCGCGTTTCAAGGCTGTGGCCAATTGACTTCTCGTGTGCACACGTGCATGTTCTGTATGTATGAAAATGGCTGTTGTGTCGCTCACACGACAGGGAGGAACCTGTCAAAAAGGTATCCTCTTACGCCTGTGTCCCGGATACCCAGTGTCGTACGATTCCTTTTGGGCACGTGTGCTTGCGACATCTGCTGAACTCTTGGGGGCTCCCCCTTCAAACATGTACTGCTATAAGGCAACGGGATCATTCCGGGAACTCAGAAAGCCTTAGACATAGTTGAAAGCCGTCATCACCCGCTGAGGCGACGGCCGAAACTTAAAATGCTGTTTGATCCGTGATGCGCTCGCATTTCCTTAAGCTGCATGAGGCCTCCGGAAGGCAACAAAAATGGAAACACTGTTCAGCTCCCTGCTGATACACAAGGGATGAACAGTACACTTACGCCTCTATCCATCCTCGAGCAGTCACATCATGAGTGACACGAACGAGACAGTGCCAGATCCACTCTTCGAGATACATAGTGAACCGAGAAGAAAGTCGTTTGTGATCGATCTGCGTCTTGGGATTGTTCACAACTCTGTGGTGGGTGAGCCGGAAGTGACAGCGAATCGAAGACACGGTGACAAGTAGCTCATGTTCAGAAGGGGACAACGAAGGTTGAAAGAGTTGTTTTAACATAACCTCTTCGTCGGCTGTGCGTACCGCAGAAGAGAAGCAGGGAGCAGGACTAGGATAGATCAATTTGACGGATGCAGAGGGTAACAACGTCGGCTGACAGGGTGCCACCTTTTGTGAAGCGTTCGGGGCTTGCGTCAAGTCGTCTCGAGCTTCTGGAGAGAGAACGCAGTCCTGACGTGGCCATTTGGATTCTTTGTGTCGTATTTTCGCACGGTTTTAGTGGGTAGCGAATACAATGTTGATCATGGTTGTCGACGGGCACTTGGCTTCAAAAGGCAGCATATGCATCAATTCATTTTATGTGTGCCATGCTACACTTACCTCTTACATAGCAGAAGCCTGGATTGCATGCGTCTGTCATTTGTGCGTTTGGTCCAGCTGCAGGGTTGCCTTACTGATGCCATTCGCCGTTGTTTGAAGCCTGCACACAAAATGGGCAGAAAATGGACCCCGATCCCTGCGCTTAGTCAAGGCGAGTAGCGACGGTGCGACACAGAAACAGAAAGACAAGCGACCAGGCTGTACACCAAGGACGATGTGGGTAATTTATCTGGGGAAAAAACGGAGAGAACCGCGTCACTGTACCGATAGTTTTGCTTGAGTGTTGCATTGCTTAAAGATTTGTTCCTCGCCGATTGTGACGGCGTGACCGATACTCAGCGGCTGTCGACACCACTGACAACAAGCATTATTTCTGCTGGGGATCACAGACCACCGATCAGAGATGCAAATCCTAGACCCAGACGATTCTGCATCTAAGGCATGTACAGCCCTTGCAGCGGTGTGTGCTGTACGCCAAGCGTCAGGCTGCAAAGAGTCGAAAGAAAAACCACCCAAACGTTAGAAGACACTTTGAGCCTCGAGCTCAGGACTGTCAATTTCGTTTCCCTTTTCTTCAATCAAGCAACTCAGCAGCTAAGTGCGAGATTGGAATGAATTGCACTGTCACTAGTCAGGCTGCACACTGGGGAGAAGTGACTCTCGCAACCCTCGGATAACGGTCGTTCTTTCAGAGTTGATATCACACTAAACAGCCCCTTTCCTGGGTAAAGACTCAACGTTTCTCGCCTGGAAAAGTATTTAGAAGTGCATTTGAAGTTCCGGCGGGCATGATCAAACGTTTCATGCATTTTGCTGAGCCCATGTCTGCGGAAGCGCAGGGTGGCAAAACCGGGAGACAGATGTGACGCGTGGCCTACCATAAATGCGGCAGTATCTATGTGCATCTAATGGCAAGGTACCTCGCTTTGTTCCCTCTCTAAACGCCACACTTTATCTTCATTCGAAGTTACTGTCCAGCGACTTTCCGAGTCAGGTGTGTAGAAATCTCATTCGAACTGAAGGCATGTGTCTCGTCTGTGCGGAGCGTTGGCCTGCCACACAGAAACTCCATAGCTTTTCGCAGGTCTCGCGTCCGGTCATTATCTTGCTCCGATATGAAGAGAATAAACCACTCGTGTACTTTTGCGCTTGAAACAGCACTGGTCTCCTTCATTTCCGCATTCTCAATCCAGAAACTGCCAATGTCGGTGTTCCTTTCTCAACAGCGGTCGACGCGGGACCCGAGCATATCGCAGAAAGCGCCGAGTCCCGCGTACAACTGAAATGAGGAAACAGCGGATGGCGAAAGCGCGGCACAGAAACGTACTGGATTCGCTACGTTAGAGCGTACTGTCTTCTGTCCAAGCAACTGGAGGATGGTAATGACTTACCACTCGAGAAACCAGCAGAGGTGCGGGCGTTCCGCGGGAGGGATCCCTACGACACGCGCTTCGTCTTCTAAGACATTCCACCTTTCTGCCTTGACAGAATGGGGATGCAGACAGCAAGCAGTATGTGGCCTCTTATTTTCCATCCGTCTTCCGTCTCAGCTCCGACCGGTCGATTGCTTGGACGACAAGGTCGCGACTCAGTCCGGTGTCTCGGTACCCTTACTCGACAGGATGTGCAGACGGGCACACCCGTGAGAGCGTGTGGTACAGAAAAAGGAAGAGGGGCGGCCGCTGAAGAAGGTGCAAGGGGAGATTGTCGTCGATGCATCGGGAGATTGACTTTTTTTGGTTTCCGGCTCCTCCTTATACGACTGTGCCTCATTGTTGTTCATAACGCGCCTGCGGGGGCAAGGGGTACAGCGTTAGACGGAGGCAAGAGCCATGTCACTTTTGCTGCTCAGTTGAATCTTCGTGATCCACCATTCGCTTGGTTTCCCTTTGAAGAAAGACGCTGGGAACATTTGCAAGATCTCAGAGGAGAGAGGGGAGGACGGCACCGTACGTGGAATGACTGGGGGAACCGGAAGTTCTCGACAAGTTCTCAGGAAGGAAGGGTATCGCTGAGAGGATTTTACTCTTTACTGAAAATGTGTGGACTTTCACAGTTGATTCGAAGTGGCAACAACGAGGGCATTTTCCGCAGTGAGGGATTGGCTGATACGGCTCAAGGGCCTTCTGAGGTCCACTCGACACTACACCTAGGCCAGAAAGAAAGAGGCATTCAAGGGTGTTTCTCCACTCCTTTTCTTCACAAGAACTCGCTGTCTTTCCTTTCGCCCAGCTCTGCTAGACTGAGCTTGAATCCTTGCAAATGTGACCCCCAGTCGTCTTCTGCCACTCGGTCCAGCTCACGTTGGTATACGGCGTTTCTGCCAGTGCCCGCCGATAGTTTGCACCCCAAAACTCAGTTAAGAACTTTTCTCGGTGCCAGATGGGAGCGTCGAAAATACGCAAGTGTGGCGTGTGGGTTTCGGTCGGAGAAGCGACCTGACACCTTTTTAGGTTCCTGCTTTGTTTTAAAGCAAGTCGCTGTTCAGTATGGATCGGCGATTCGCCCATTCACTGAGAGGAGCAAGCGGGCACAAGTTCTCGGAGCCGAGAAGTGGAGCGAAGAAAGTAAACCAACGGAATGGATTCGCGGGAAAGAGACGTTCCCAGAGAGTGATCGCGGGGGGACTCCTCTTCACGACGTGGGCCAGGACGATACCTTGATTCGTCGCGACGCCGAAGCGGAACATGTCCAAGACGAGGAAATCGATGCCACTGAGGACGAGAAAAGAGCCTATCGCTGGGTTAGCGTATTTCTCAGAAGTGTCAGACGACAAGCACATTCGCATTGAACGCACAATACCACATGGACATGTTTGTGTTTCTTGACATTCACGTTGTCGGTGCCTTGTCGTTGACTTGAGCAGCCGCTTACGGGCACGACTACTATTTCCAAATCGAATGCAACCACACGTCACAAGCAATTCATTGTTCACCTTGTTTGTTTGAAAACGGTGGTAGCTCTCAGGTGCTTTGTCAGTTGTTCTTGTGGATGTGTTGTCGCCATTCTGGTCGGCGTGACAACGGCCTCGCCTCCTTGGTAACTGGAAAACAGTGTCTCTGGATTTGTCTTTCGTCCTCATTTCCATATGCGGCAGCAGCACGACCCCATGTGGTTGCATCCCAGGCAAACAAAACACTCGAGATTGATGCTTTCCAGTCACATCGAGGCGAATATGTAGTGGTGCATGATTCGCGGTTTATTCCATTGTTGGTGTCCTGTATGGCATCTAATTCCCTCCAACCTCCTGTCCATTGATATGTGTCGGAATCCTCAACGCAGATGAAAGCTAAGCGGGAGCAGAAGGGCAAGAAGCAGCTTAGGAAGGAAATTCGTGTGACTCCTCGGTAGGTGGGAAAGGGTAGCGCTGGAATGGGGCCTTGGATTGTATTCTGCTTGTACCTTCCTCCAAGGCCGTTTCACGGATCACATTTCCATTGCCATGCCCGCCAAGCTCCTCGAGACGACACATCTACTGACGAAGTGGCGCAAGACTTGTTATCGCCTAGCAGTAAATCGACTTTCGGTTCCCGTGCGGGTGGTTTGAGAAAGACGGAATGGCACCTTCCCAATGGGTTGTTACGGGGATGCTAGGGAATTAGGCTCCTGTGTCGTACTGTCACCTTATGGCAGGGCGTTCTCGTCGTTGAAACATCGAGAAGACGACATTTCGTTATATCACAAGTGCCTCTGGGGGATGATCAGAACTCGTCGTAGGTGGCTAGAGTAACGACGGTCCCCGAGACAGTGTATCATTTTTGTCGATGTGTCAATTACACGCTTGTAAGTGTCTTTAGCGGCGTTTTACAGCACGGCTTTGCACCTATCAGGCTTCAGCCATTGTTCCTCATCCCTTACCGCCCAAACGCGCGCTTCCCTACTTAATTACTCGTGTAGTTAACCCGTCTACTGAGTGAGGCACATAACCGACCAGCGATGTGCCTTCCACTTCTTTGTCGCTGAACAGAATAGCTGATCACGATTTGCAGGTCAAGGCGAACCGAGCGCGTCAGTTTATTCTAGAAAAGAACCAGGTAGGAGCACGCATGACCAAGTTGCCATTTCTCGTGGATGGCTGTACGACTTTTCGTTGGGCGGTGTGTGCGCTGCACTTGTTCGTCATTCCCATGCCCAGCGAAGGTCGTTCACGCCAAAGGCAGGCTTGCTTTTGAGCCTGTTTGGATTCTGTTCAGTCGGACGTCCCTGGGTCTCGTGCCTCTGCAGCGTACGAATGACCTACGGTGTAAGACTGTCCAAGTGTGTGTAGAGCTGCTGTTTCACAGCACGTTAAAGAAATCTTGGTGCTGGTGTTTGAAGATCTGCAAGAATTTCTGCTTTCTCCGCACTCTCAGGTTACTTTCACCGTTCAACTTCGTGGGCGTGAGAGGAGCAACCCAGAGTTGTACCGACCGCTTCTCGAACGCATAGCAGGGATGGTGGATGACATTGCCGCGCCGGCGAATGCGATCAAGCAGCAGACGAACGCTCTTAGCCAGTTGTTTCAACCGAGAAAGAAAAAATGCTCATCCAAGCTGACTTCCCCACCTGCTGGTGCAAATCCATGTTCTGCCACAGAGGACCTCCGTGAGTCTGTCGAAGTCTCGTCGGAAGGCTGACACGGTGATCTCCTTATCAGTGAAGCTTCTCAGGCTTTTATGATGATATGAACATGCAGAACTGTTTGCTAACGAAGTCGACGTCTTACTGCTGTTAATTGTCGTTTTTCGCCGGAGGGAAAGCAAGAAATTCTGCTCGCCGCTGCATCTTGCTTCTCGTCCGGTTCTGGTAGACTGGTACGGTGGGACGATGATTTTCTGGAGCGATCCTGCGGACGCTCTCAACATTCTACGCAACGATTAAACGTCATCCGGAGCGGTCCAGTCTACCTGTCTGCTGTAGATATCAGCACCTATAGCATATGCCTGGTGCAATAGGACAAAAAACCAAGATGTGGTGCGAGAGACAACCACTTTGACTTTGTGGCATGACGACCCCTTACGAATCTTTCGAGTGAAGTGTCAACGGGACCACGTGGCACACCACTACCGACTCGCAAAGCGAGTAAGAGGCATCGTTCCTGCCTTTCTCCGAAACGGGTCAAGCCCATACACATGATCAAATCGCGCTGAACACTCACCGCACGTACCATTTCTCGGCATGTGGAAGAACTCGAGGAAGCCTGGTTTCGCCCTGCCTGCAACTCGAGGAAGTCTGGTTTCGCCCTGCCTGCTGGAAGATTCTGTTGACGGGGGGAAACAGTTACCAAAGTGACTAATACGACAATCTTTTGTGGACACCAGTGGCTTTTTTTTCGGTGCTACTTCCGCCATAATGCTGTTTCCGATATGGAATAAAAGCGTGGTACGTCGCTTCTGGTACAAGGGGCTTCTGCACAACAGTGACCAATTTGAAGTGTTCTACTTCAGTCTGAGGTATTCGTTATCGCATATAGAAGTGAGGGATTGTTCATGGTTATGCACAGACGTAGATCGATTTCGCTGACTGCTTCCCCCTATCAAAAGGATCTTCCAGAAGGCAGGGGGAAACCAGGCTTCTCCCCAAACAGGTGGGAAGCTGTGTCGCTGGTGCCACTAAACTCTCGAGGTTAACTGTGCCTCAACGTCTAGGGGCTTTCCGACGAAATAAATCCGAGGCAAAGGCCTGGGCTGTCTTGAGTACACTCTGACACCTGCGTGAACCACATTCTGCTACACAGTCAGTTCTGGGTAACTGCGCACTAAATTGTGCTTTTCCGCCGGGTACTTTTGCACAGCTCACACCTTACGTCTGCACACACTACCTTTTATGTGAATCGTGGAAGCTCCCCCTGCCTGGCTATCACATCACTTCGTGGTGTAGACAACGATAAGAAACAGGAGACCGTGTCCCCTTGAGGTGAGCAATGAGTTCAGCAACCCACCAGTTCGCATTGTTGTGCTCCTCCCTACGCCAACTGCTACTGATCAAGACGACAGGTTTTGTGCGAACTGAAAGGTGAGGTTATGCAATACATGCTACGGTCTACTCCTCGAGGAGTAGACCGCGACAGCACCGCTTCTTGTCGCGGTCGTTGTTTCTGTCACAGTGGGTATAACTTGCGCGTGCAAGCGACACCAGAGGATATGAAAGGCCTGGCGTCAGTTCTTCTGGAACAAGACACGGACTGGATCCGAACAGTCTTGAATGAACAAAGGTTCGTTAGGGACCAGCTCTCTCGAGTCACCTGCGGCGTGCGTTGTGGACTCTTACCTTTACCTACAAGAACCGGGTGCACAGCGCGAGACTCGCATGTTTTTTGTGCTCCACAGAAGAAAGACGGATCCAGTAAGGATCCCCCTGCAGTAACTTTGTCTGTCAGAGTCCTTTAACTCATGGCAGCATGAAAACTACCGGTATCGTGTTCTCTGCGCTCCCAATGCCGCCATTTGGGGGCGTGCTTGCAAGCCATGATGACATTTTTCGCGACTCGACGCGCAGGTACGTCGTGCTGCACTCACGGGGTTTTTACAGGAAGCTGAAGCTTGTAAAAGACCCCTGTGTCGGCGGCTCGAAAACAGTACAGCGATCCGCAGCACTCGTAAAAGTAAGGTGTCGCTCGGGGGCGCGTCGGCACGTTGGAGAACTGGGATTGCCCTCAGTCTCGTTATCAAGAGGTTTCTGGACTTCGCGGTTTCATTTTCCGCGTGTAAATCGCTGTAAACGTCGCATTTCGATAAGGCCCTTCGCAGTTCCGTAACAAAGGACGCGGGGGCGTGTTTGGCCGCCGGGGCACCCTTGCGAGACGAGCGTTAAAGAACGATGGTAACCAGCACGTCACTTCACCCGTGTCACGGGAGAAGGAAGTTCCTCAGATTTTCCCACCCGCCGAGTATCGTCACCGTCTGAGTGCGCCCGCATCGACCTATTGTTGCGGTTGCAGGCTCTCAGCTCACAAGTACGCAGCCTTGCGAGATCCGGTCTCTTCCTCCGCTTGAGAGACGACTGCCCCGTTGAAAGTTCCTCCGCCCGATGAGCGCCTAGCCGCGCGCTGAGGGGCCTGGGGTTCGTGTCCCCTTCGCGGTCGCGCGAGCGCTTCGTGTCAACTTAGTTCCCTCGTCTTCCCGAAGTCGAATGCGCTAAGAAGTCGGGCGTTTTCGGTTGCGTCCGAACGCATCCTTTGCGTTGTATTCCCAGAGCTCCGTTCTCCGGCAGGCTTGTTTCTCCTCCACACGGTTCCAGCCGTTTCTGTGACACCTGCAGCATTGCTGGAAGCGCGGCGTATAGTGTCCTGGAGTGCTAGTTGTGAACTGGGGCACCCGACCCCAAGTGACAATTCCGTGCGCTGGCGAGTGAGAGACCCCTTTTCCGCAAGTAGAGTTGGATGTAGCTCTCAGGCGAATCGAGAATTTCGCGGAATTCGCCTCAAGTGCGACCCTTTCCGCTCCCGACAGGACGGGTGCGAGAGAGAGACTATTGGGGACCCCGACCTGCAGAGCTGCGCGCTCGGCGCTGCCGCCATCAATCTAGCACGACCAAGGTACAGCTGAACGGGCAAACGGCGCCGGTATTTTCGCAGAAAACAACGCTTTTCCTGTATCTACCACATCCGAGGCAGAGGGTATGCATGCAGCGATTCTGGCTTGCAAATCTTCCCGCTTTTGGGGGCTTTCTCCCCAGGGGTACTCGCGGCTGCCTGTGGGCGTGTGACCTCGCCCGGGAACAAGAGGCTGCAACGCCCGTTCTGCTGCGTCCCGGATCCGCGCTTGGTTTACCTCGCGGTAGAGCGTTTGCTGTTTGGCGGCAAACTCCTGACTCGCTCGCCTCCCTTTCTTTTGCGTCCTCTGAATGTCGAAAAGCCAACAACAACAGTAAGGGACGACGCCCATCGCGAACTCTCATTGAGTCGGGTCCCGCAGACAGACTACGGTGACCGACGCTGGGAAGCGGACCAGAAAGTTTGGGAGTGTATATGAGTCGCAGGGTTGCCCGTTTCCGCGCAGTTTCGCAAGCATCTGCTACGCTCGGCATTTCTTTGTTTGTGGGAAACCCCGCATGTTCTCATCTGTGCTTAGTACCGTTTTTCCGTCCGTTCTTTCTGCATTTTTCCCGCGCTCCCCGACGCACGCGCAGGTGACAGTGCGCCTTGTCTCCCCGCGATTTTCTCAAGTTGTTACAGCAGGCTACGCTCTCTCTGCTTTCAAAGGAATTTCGCTTCTCCGCCGTTGCAGCCCGTCTCTAATGAAGAAAAATTTTCCACCTGACTACCGCTTGTTACCGAGGGTCTCAAACCTGAGCTTTTCCAACCCTTGAATGGATTTTCCGCCGTCTCTCCACTTCGCTTTTAATCGCTTGGCACCCTCTGTGGTTGATACCGTCGCTTTTCGTTAAAACCCAGTCTTCCTTTCACGCGGCCATCTTCTACGCTGGCGTTCGTTTTTCCTAGTGACTTGGCCAGCAAGTTTTCCTCGCCGTCCTGTACACATTACGCGCACTTGTGCGCGGCATCGTGGCGGCTGACGTTTCGGACTCGTCAACTCGAAGAGTCTTGTGGGCGGAGCAACATCGATTTCGCTGCCAACCGCTGGAGTGGTGGACTCCGGTATCCTACCACATCAAGGTCGTTTCCAATCGGTCATGTTTAACGCACAGTCTACGGCCTTGGAGTATCCCTCGTACTGATAGCCCGCTTCTGAGTCTGGACTGAACCGAGAGGCGCACTGCCTTGTTGTTTTCTGTACACACGAACCCGTTTCCGTAGCGAACCTGCATGTTGCCCGCCTCACAGCACGACGGGAAACGCGCGGCAGAGTTGTTAGCTGTCGCGAGCGAAATTCGCGCGCATTTTTTCACTGGAAGCGGCTGTGCGCCGTCGCTGGCGGGCCACGAGCGAATTTGAGGAATGGCCCAGGCAAATATGTATCTGTTTGTGTGGCAACGCGCCCGTTTTGTCAGCAGCTGCATCGCAAGCGAAATCGGTGTCGATGGTACAGTTCTAAGCGCCTTTTGCTGTCCGCCAGTCCCGAAAACACACGCTACATACGCACTCACGCTTTGGCTCTTTTTGCGAACGCTTTTCGTTTCGCGGCCTCTTCCTCGTGTTTGCGATGCACACCGGATCCGGCAGTCGTGTCTCGGTGGCTCGTTTTTTTAGGAAGGGTTGCGATCAGCTGCTTTGACGGACTCAGGTTTCAGCACTTGTGCAGGGGCGGCTGCTGCCTTGATCGACGAGATTTTCGCCAACTCGACAGAGCGAGAAAGACACCCACGCAGGCTCCACACCCGGCCCCAAGCGACCCCGCAGTCGCTGCAGGAGACTGCGTAGAGCGCTTCCTAACAGCTTCTGTGTGACCGCTTGACGGCGCGCGTCGCTGCAGGTTTGGGAGCCTCGTGTTTGCGGGAGTTCGCCGACCAGTTCCCTGCGTCCCGCTCCGCTTCGAGCCACTGAGAAACGCCAGCGCCTCAGGAGTGAGGCGATGCGCTGCGTTCCAGCGCAGCCCAAAAATAACTGGCTCTTGTCTGGAGATAATGGAGCTCCCGGATCAGGCCGCCTACGGCCGTCAACTCGCGAAGCGCCGGCGCCTCTCCGCGTCTGAAGAAGAAGCCACCTTGGCGTCGAAAAACGATGGGAAGGAAGGCCTGCAAGAACCTGCAGGCGCCACTGCCGGACACTTGCTTCCAGCCGAAGAGCCTGGACAGTACACTCCCGAGCACACGGAGGGGAGACGAGAGTTTCGCAGGCACCCCGTCGTCTTGCCTGGAGGCGGCAGGAAGGCCGCGTCCTACGGCCTGATCGCAGTTGGCGGCGGAGACTCTCTGCGGGCGTCGCGCCGAACGCGGTCGTCGGCGTCGATAGAGACTTCCGCGGAGGAAAAGGAGACGTACACGTCGCCGGAGCTCGGCCCCGGAGCCTCTTGGAGTGTCTCTACGGTCAAGGGCTCAAAGGGGCGAAGCGACGAGGAGGGCCGCGCCGGGAAGCGAGCCGGTGCCTGTGCGGCGCGAGACTCTGCTGCAGGCTCCCGGACGCTGGCGCAGGCGCACCGAGGCGCCGACGAGGAACGGATGCCGCCTCACAGCCCCGCCAGAGACGGAAGCCACCAGGTGTGCTGGGATAGTGACGCGCTGCCCTCGCCGTACGACTTGGGGCTCTCCGAAGCAGACGACGAGGAGGTCTCACCCCAGAAAGAGGCTCTGGCTGAGAAAAACGGCCTCGTCCTTTTCGCGGAACAGTCGCTCCAAGGCGTAGGCCTAGCGACTCTCACTGTGCCTTCCGGCGCTACCTCCAGCAAGGGCGCCTTCTCCGCGGGATCGCCGTTCTTGCCGGGCTCCGGCACGACCGCATCGCCCCGTTCTCCGGTCCCGAGGGGCGACAAGAGCCTGGGCGACGGCTCGGTAGGTAGCGATGATGTTTCCGCAAAGGCCAGCCCCCACGCCCACCACAACGTCACTGCAGGCGCCGACGCGAGTCAGAGCTCTGAAGACGCGTTTTTTCCAGCGGCTCCTCCGGGGGGGGTCCCCGGCACGTTGACGGTCGAAGACCTCCTCACGATGCCCGAGCGACGCCAGGATCCCGAAGCGGAGAAGGCCGCAAAGACAGACTTCGACTGCCTTGCTGCCCTGATTCAAGACGCTCTCGGAGAAGCTGGCGGCGCGGCTGGGCGCGTGGCTCCGAAGCGCAGATGCCGGACGCTTGGCGCGGGCTTCAACCCCACGCACTCTGCGCGCCCTGGCTCGGGATCTGTGGCGGGTCTCGAGGCCCCCGGGGCCTTGGGCAGAGAGTTGGATGCGCTTGTAGCCGGAGGTTCACCCGAGGAGAGCCGCGCAGATCTCGAACCGGACGGCCAGGCCGCGGGCGCCAGTTGGCAAGAGTCGCTTCACCTCCAGTACGACACACGTAACGGCGGCACCTACGAAGAAGACCTCGACAGCGCCTCGCTTTCGTTTCTTCTCGGCCACTCCGAAGGCTCTGAGAAAGGCCCCGCGCTGTCGGCGTCTGCAGGCGCCTCGACGGCTGCTTCTGTTTCCTCCTTTTTTCCTTCTGAGGCCGCGTGTGGCGTCTACGCGCCTGGACAGCACGGGCGACCTACGCAGAGCCAAGACCCTGCGAAGGAACGCCAGCGGCGCCTTGCACGAGATCGAGAGACGCTGAATCTCTCTGCCCAGATCGCGGCGCGGTTCAAGAGCTGTCGTACCGAAGACGTCATGCGCCTCTTTCGCCGCTACCTCGCCGTCAGCTCCCGCCAGGTGCGCGACCCCGCGACTCTGGAGCGCGTCGTCGCTGCTTGTTGCTACATCTCGTCTCGCCAGGCGATGGATGGCCTCTCGCTGTCGGACATTTGCCACGAAATGGATGCGAGCAACGGCCAAGACTTGTTCGCAGCGGGGTGCGAGGCGCGAGGGAAGAAGCTCGCAGACGGCGAAGGCATGGGGCGGGGCGAGAGTGATCGAGAGCGGGCGGGCGGCGCGCATGCGTCGATGCGCTGCAAGAGCTTGGGCAAGTGGGTGGTGAGGATTTGTCGAAAGCTCCAACTGCAGGCGCTTCCAGACAAGGACGACGACCCCGAAGAGCGAGCGAATCGCGTCCTGGCGCGTGTGAAGCAGCTCCTCATCGCGAAGATGGAAGAGGAAGAACAGCGAAGGCCGCAATTGGTCAACGCGTTCGTCCGGGCGACGCAGAGTGCTGTGGAGAAGCAGCGACTCAAGGCCGAGGGCGATCGAAGCGAGGCAGATTCTCTCGCGTCTCTGGAGTCCCTCCTCGGCGACGAAGCCCGGAGAGCTGACGCTCGTGCCGACGCAGAAGCCAGGCGCCAGACCCCCGCGGAGGCCCAACTCGGGGACTTCCTTGACGGACACCAGGGGGGCGAAAAGACTGGGCGAGTGTCTAGCGCAAGGATCAACGGCCGCGCCGCCGAGGCCTCGCCCGCACCGCCTGCTCCCCAAGGCTCAACTGCTCCGGCGGACTCGACGCCTGCCGCTGGAAGCGAAGAGAGACAGGCTCTGAACGCGATCGAGGAACTGCTCGCGCAAGTGACCGGAGGCTCCAATCTTGACTGCTTTGGGAGCGCCACTCTCGCCGCCGTTGATTCAGATCTGGCCTCCGGGACCTCCCATGTAGACAGAGAGTCTTGCGCCCGTCTCAGACGCCTAGACAAGAGTGGAAGAGACGCCTTCGCCGCCGATGCTGACGGCCCAGAGAGGCCGACCGAAAACGAAGTCGAACCGGAGGCAAGGCCCGGGGCCGCTGGCGTCTTGGCCGAGGATGTAGACGAGGCCTCAATGGCTTTGACGCCTAACCCAGACGATCGTTCGAGCAGTGCATCTGGAGATGCGGCAGAGCCGGTAGCGAGCATCCGGCTGGAGCAGCGCGAAGAGAAGAACGGAGACGCTTCTGGACTCAGCTTAGACATCTGTCCCTCGCTGTTTGACCCCGTGGACATGCCCGCCCTGTCCGCCTCGTCAGAAGGCGACTCGGGCGACTCTTCGCCGTTCTCGCCGATCCTCACTTCTCTTCTCTCCGCGTCGCTGCCGCCTTCCGAGACGCTCGCCCAGGCAAAAGACATGCAACCGGCGGCGCGTCTGCAGCTGCAGCGATTCACATGGCTGCAAAAGATGCGCGCAGAGGCTCTGGAGAAACTGAAGAAGGAGAAGGAGGCTGTCTTTCGCGGGTTGGTTCTCCTTCAGCGCATCCTGCAACTCTTCTACGACGTCAAGCAGGGCGAGAGCGACGGAGAGCGAGAAGACGGCGAGGATGGGGAAGGCAAAAAGCGACAGAAAGGATGGACCGAAGAAGATCCTCTAGACAAACGCTGGGTAAGGAAGCTGAAGAGTCGTTTTTCCTCCAGGAAGGCTGCGTCGTTCACGGGGTTGCTGTGTCGGCTGCCTCTTCGCTACTCGAGTGCAATGCATGTGATCTGTGCCCAACGTTGGCTCGGACTTCGCTCCTCTCGACGATATGGCGTCCTTTCCGTTTTTTGATCATTTTTTTGTGTGGCTCTTGCGTTTTTCCCCCCTTCTCGCGGCCTGCTTTCTCATTCTGTCTCTGTTCGCTGCCGTGTGTCTCCAGCGCGCTCGCGGTCGTTGCGACGCTGTCTCCTTGGCTTCTCTCATCATCATCGTCTTCAAGTGGATGCAGGTGAGATAGGAATATGCTGCGTCGAGACAGACGCGCTTGCACTTTTCTCGAACGCGCTTCTCCCCGTACTCCTGGCCTCACACGACATGTCTCTCTCCATGTATTTATATGCGTAGAGGGTCTGCGCATGCGGGCGCGATATATGTCTTTCTCTGTGCCTGTGCCTCGTGACGTGGTTGGCCATTGCATGCAAAGGCGCTCGTGGAGACGGTGGTGGCTCTTTGTTTGTTTGCCCAGATCCCCATCCCTCAGCGCATTGCTTTGGACGCTCTTCACGTCGACCGCAAGAGCGTGTACAAGCGTCGCCTGGAACAGATGCACATTCTGAAGACCCTGTTCGGGTGAGAGAACGCGGCCCTCAATAGTCGCCTTGTGACAGCAAAGGGAACGACAGCTCCACAGTTGTGCTCCACTCGCCCTCTATGCCTCCGCGTCAATGTACAGACATACATGTACCAATGTATACATGTTCTTCCTCGTGATCAACCGCCGTATCCTTAACCACACACCATTCATGTAACGGTCTATGCATACCAATAGGCATATAAATATATATATATATACCTATATATATACATGTCCAGTCACAGGTGTATACGCATCTTTTTAGGTGGGTTTGACTGGTGGTTGTGTAGCGCTCTCAGACGCGGAGGACCTTCGCACGAACTGTTCAGTTTCGCTGTCGTGAATCGTTTCCCTGTTTGTCCAGACACCTCCGGGGCATGGTGGAGAAGAAGGACGGGTCTTCGAGTTCGGCGCTCGCGGAGGAGCTGAAGGCTTCTCTGCCCCCGCACTTGGCTTCTCTGCTTCAGCAGGTGGTTGGGAACCCAGCGACGATGCAGCGGCTCCTGGCCCTGGCAGACGAGGAAGAAGAGCTAGGAAATTTTATTTCCTCTCAGTCTCTGGGTTCGGACGGCGAGTCAGGGAAGGCCTCCGCAGGACTCGGAGGGGTCCCGCCACCTGCGGCCGCGGCTTCACCCACACCTGTTAAGACATCGCAGGCTTCCTTCCACCCCCAGGCGCCTGCCGCGTCGTCGCCAGAGAGCTCTGCTCCTTCTGTGGCTGTGGAGCCTGAACAAGACGCCGCCTCGTCTTCATTCTTGGCGGCGATTCTGGCGGAGGTCGCGGCGGAGAGGGAGGTGGGGGCTGTGAAGACCCGAGGGCCTGGCGACGCTGAAAGAACCGCTGCGGAGCTCGGCTTTCAGACTCGGAAGAAGAGAAGAGTGTCTGAGTTGAACGCTCAGCGATCACCAGACAATGGCCTCGGCTCCGATCTCTACGACGAAGACCGCGAGGCGAGCAGCGCGGTTCCGGTGGCCTCTCCCCTCGCGAATCTCTGCTCCTCGCTCTCTTCGTCGTCTCACAGGAATCCCTCTGAGATGGCAGCGGTCGCGAGTGTGGCGCCTTCGCCTCGAGCTGCGAGGCACCCGCGCGCGCCTGATGAGATGACTTTGCAGGGTCTAGCAGTCGGAAAGGATGCAGGGACCCCACGACAGGCCGGGGGCTATGCGGGGACATTCTTGCCCGGGGACGGCGACCGAGTGTCGGAGGGCGAGGACGGGAGAAGCGAGAGAGTTCGAGCGCGGTTTCTGGCAGAACGAGGCTCTATGGACGCTTCCTCGTCCTTCGCGCTGGGGTTCAGTCTCGCCGAGGCGCTCCTGCGTCACGGCTTCTGTCTCCCCTCGCCCTCAGACCCCCCCGCAGGCCTCGCCGACGCGCAGTTCGCTACTGGCGACCTGCTGCGGGACGGTGGGTCTTCTTCGGGAGAGAGAGCTCTGCGCATGCAACCTGAAGGCTTCTCGGCTACTCGCGGGAGCCGCCCCGCCGTAGCTCCAGGCCCCGCGGGTTTCGGAATACAGGCCGAGGCCGAGCACGAAGGTCGAGGCGATGTCAACTCGACCGACGTCATCTTCAGCAACCGCGCGACAAGAGACATCATCGCGAGTTTCTTGGCGAGCGCAAGTACTGAAGGCCACCCGGGGACTGCGTCGCTGACGGGGCGAGGCCTGGAGGACGGTCGGAGTCCGCGACTCCGCGGGCCTCTCGCCGCCGTCCCCAAGGCCGTTTCGCAGGCCGACCGCGGTCCCGGTCGCTTCAACCGCGGAGCGAGCGGCTCCTGTCGGCAACCGTCCTCGCGCTCCCCGCCTCTTCCGGTCTCGCCGTACCGGGGCAGGACCGGAGACTCCAGTCGGCAGCGCCCGCTGTCGCCGTCGTCGCTCTTCGCAGCTGCAGCCAGCATGGCTGGGGTCCTTCCAGGGCCGCTTCCAAGCTCGCGGTCTGCGGGCTCCAGCGCCCTGTCGCCGGGAGTCGAGCGTTCGCCCCGAGAGCGCGTGGCGGCGCAGGCACTCGAAGCGACTCGTCGTGGCGACGTCGATGACAGGAGTCTCCATCCCTCGTCTTCGGTGTCTGCGGTTCGGTCTCTCCTGCCAGCGGAGCCGGCGCTCGGTGGGGCGTCACCCTTCGCTTCCTCCGCGTTGGCGATGGGTCTTCCAGAGGCAGGGGCGTCTCAGGCAGGCGCGGACGCTCCGCTGGCCTCCCCTTCGATTGCTCTCGCGACGGTCGCCCACCTGAAAGCCGCGGAGAAAGCTCTTCTGGATTCGGTTCCCGATTCGGCTCGCGTCGTCTCCCTCCAGTTCGAGCGCACCCAGCAACGGTGGGTCTGCAAGTGGCAGCGCCACAAACCTGCGGGGGCGCCTGCGAATCGCAAGGAGCCTTGGCATCGTCGGTGCTTCTCCGTCATCAAGTACGGCTACGAGGGAGCACATGCACTCGCTGCGGCGGTCGCGAAGAAACTCCGGGACGGACGCCGCGCTCTGCTGCAGAAGCAGCGACGCTTGGAGGAGGAGGGCCTTGCGGAGGCGGAAGAGGCGCCGAGAGATGAGGAAGAAGTCGGAGACGCAGAGGACGAGGAGCCTCTCGGCGCGGCTGAGGAGGCCGAGGAGACCGTGAGCCCGCGCGTGGACGCTGGCGGAGACAGGAGCGCGAGCGGAAGCGCCGAGGCAGGGAAACAGTGACTTTTCGATATTCTTGGACTCCGAGGAAAGTGGAGAAAGAGACTGCGCCCCGGTACAGGGGCAGACAAGTAGAGGAAACGCGCTTTTAGACAACAACTGGCGAGATGGAAGAGACAGAGAGAAGTCAAGGGGGGAAGCGGGAAGAAAAAACGGAGGATAGGTGCCGAGCAAATGCAGATGGTTGGGCGTGAGGAGGCCGCGGCTGGAGAAAGGGGGAGACAGCAACGGATGTTGCTGTTGTTCTCTCGGGACAGCGAAGAGCAGACAGAAGCCTAGATGTCGATAGCCGGAAACCGAGCTGAAGTGCAAGAATTGTCTCCGACATGAGACGAGAAAATGGGGAACACATCCAAAGTGCATGTTCGCGTCACCACGTCGATTTTCAGAGTCCTGAGAACCCCTAGGGTTGCTTTTATTTTTCCCCCTAGAGCCGCAATGTGGACTTCGGGGGAAAAACGTTTTAGGGGAGACAGGAAAAACTTCTGCTCTTCAGCGAAGGCGGTCAAGAGCGTGTCACGGAAACAGAAGTTAGTTCGCGTTTGGAGGGAGACCGACCTGCCTTCTCGTTCTATCTTGTGTAGCGGAATGGAGCTGCGAACTCATTTGGAGAATTCGTCCACTCTGTCTGCGCGACTGGGGGTACAGTCACAAGCATGCACAAATGGGCATGCTGATAAGTATCCATTCCTGTGGCTTTAGACTTTATCAGACTGTCCGCGTCCGTCCACCGTGTGCACCGCACCGAGAGGCGACGCGCTGTGTCGGCGTAACCACCGGGGTGTTTACCAGTGCTTCTGCATCTACATATATAAATATATATATATATATATAAATCTTATTTGCATTTAGATGCATGCATCGCTTGTGAATTTGTCCCGATTGGAAGGGGTGTCGTGCACGCAAAACGTCCTAGTGTGGACAAGGAAAACGTGACTAGGCGTTGTTCCACTGAATTGCGCCCGGGAGTTCTGACCACATTCAGTTGGTACACTGCAATGCTTAGGGGCAGGGGAAGCAGCGTTTTGTGGGGGCCGTCGTCTTGTTTGTAGACAGTGTTTCGTTCATGTAAGGCTGGCGGACGCCTTCAATCGGCTTGTCAAGAATGGAGAAATGGCGGAAACGAAGGACGCAGCGCCTCTTAGGCGGACGGTAGCGTCTCGGCCTGTCCTATGTCTCACTTTGTTCTTTCAACCACGGCAACTCCGTGGAAAAACACCCTTTTTCGAAACGTCGAGTGTCCGTTGTCTGTCTGCAACTCTCCGTGGTGCCCCCACTGGGCCAGAACCAGTCAATCTATAATTCAGTGCGTTCCGAAGGGTCGCGTCCACCACTTACCCCGCGGGAAAGTCCTCTCACACGCTAACAACTACTTCCAGTTTCATTGCGGTACTTTCCGGACATCGAACGCACAGTTGCAGGTAGAGGTCTTTACGTGGGCATGTGGCGATAAGCATGTAAATGTGCAAATCTATAAATATTTCTACAAAACCGCTGGGAGAACTGCGTTGGCGGACCTGAGCTGGCCTGCCGGCGTGACATCGTTTGCCAACAGTTTCAGGCCCTTCTGGAAATGCGTAATGCAAATGCCGTTGCCTTTAGGTTCAGAGCAACTTCGACTTCCAAAGATTCTCTCGCTGGAAATTTGACAACACCTTGCGTTCTTTTGAACGCTAACTTACTACAGCGCATGGGGGACATGAAAAGTCTTGTAACTCCGCCAAAACGACAGTCGCATGTCCTACACGTCTTCCCCATCACCTAATCCTGGCTAGCGAGGTTGACTGTAACTGACAACACCCACTGCCACACAGTCGACAGAAAAGCGTAGATAGTTCAAGAACTCCGACAGGGGATGTGGAAGTGTCTGTGAAACTTTCGCTTGGAAATATTCAGTTACCAACACACTGATGGGCACAAACGACGATTTGCGTTTGAAGAAAATGTAAATGTCCAGCTGACAACAATGCCTCTGGCGGGCAACAACTTTACGGAAGGAACTCGATTCATGACGGTGAATCCTGAAGTAAAACAAGCCTGTCGGGTACTCCTAACTGCAAGTGCACATACGCACCGGTACGCTAGCATTTTAACACATTTGTATAGACGTGTATTATTCAAATGAATGAACGTTCTAGATTGCGGGGGTTCAGACTGACCGCGTCGTTCGGTGAGGGGTGAGAAGGGAACAGCGTCTGCCGTTTCACAAAGAACAGTGTGCAGTCTGGAGAGTTCTTGACTCTGCTGTTTGGTAGCCAGGGACAACAGGATCTCTGAAAAATGGCCATAAAGGAGGGCGGGTCACATGGTCTAACGACTCGTTGGCTCTTGAAGAAAGGTCCTATCCAGTGGCATTACTTGGCAGGTCCACAGTAGACCTGCAGATTTTTCTTAACGGAGAGTGTCAGGATCCGTCTCAAACTGTTCCTTCGCAGGGGAACGTGAGTATCCGACACAATCATGTGTTTCCAGCAGGCGCGTAAGGCTCTTGTGCGCTCTGCCACTTGGCTGGACAACAGTCTCGGTTGAACTCTGCGCTCTTATAGTAACAAGACAAGCCGGACTGTGACACTGAAAGAGACAGACGATGTCACTCGTCCGCAGCTGTTACCGCAGGCGAGACAGACGTGACAAACATCCAGCGACCTGTTTGATTTCTCACCCTTCGACAGAGATGCTTCTTTTTTGCATGACACGGTTCTTCTGTGTTCTGTACGCAAGTTCGCAACGTCGTCTGGGCGTTCCCAGCCCTCCGTCAGCGACTTCTGCGTAAAGACTGTTGATAAGATCCAACCACGCTTGAGAATACATGGTGTTTCTCGGGTGAGTCGACACGGAAAGATGCAAACTGTGTTAAAGCACGCCTGGCTTCCCTTGACGGTTGGGACGAAGCAGACGACTTTTTCTATCCTGTTCTCGGTCCTGCAGCTGGGTTTCGACGCCCAGAGGACTGCAGAGTGTGGAGCTTCACACCCACCCACAAAAGTGCCTCTGTCTTGTGTAGCAGTGAAATGAGAAGTGATCGATTTCTTTCTGCGAGAAAACTACAGCCTCCAAGAATTCACAACTACAGACCGGATGCACAAGTCCGACACTTTCAGCTGTAGTAAAACGTCCACTAGGATGGTGTTGAGCCGTCACGAAGCGCTCGGTTGCCTGTATTTCTTACAGATGGCGTCCTTGTCACTGAGATGTAATAAGCATGTCCGTGTGTGGATGCTGACTTTTCTGTTCGGGCATGGCAGCTGATCGTCCCTGCAGGCCACATTCTTTTGCGTTGTTGCCTCTCAATCTGAGGGATAACGGTTCGGGAGTCCAGATTGCCCTAATCGTCCTTATTATGCTAAGTGATGGTGTTCAGTTGGTTCTGTTGGTACAGCAATCGTCATCTTGACTATGCCCTGCTATTTCCACCATAGAAAACTTCGATCCGGTATGCACACACCTTGAAGATTCGACCTCGTCGCCGACCTTTCCCCTGCGGCTGAAGCGGACGCAAAGTATGGATACCGCTTTTAAAGTTGTCGTTCGCTCTCATGTGTCATGAGCCCCCTCCACAGCTAGATCGTTCTCAGAGTTTTGCCGTTTCCAGAGTGTGTACTTCAATCTGAAAGTACACAATCTGGCCAGGAACTTTCTGTTCTGTCACAAGCAACGAGTCCTTTTGTGCTCCAGTAGACACGCAAATGGGATCAGATGCCCCTGTCGACTTGACTGTAAACAATGGAGGCGCGGTCCTGGAAAGATTCACTGCATGCATTCAGCACCGAAGGAGAGGCGATTTTATGCATTTCACCAGAGAGTCCTCTTCCCTTCCACCTGCCCGTGTCATCATTCCTTTTCGTCTTGCTGGCTGTTGACCGATCTCTCTCTTTTATTCACCTGAAGGTCCTCAGTGCAGGAGGTTCGAGCAACGGCCTTCTCAACTACCCTCCTGTTCGACGAAGCAGTTCTGTTTGAAAAGGCACTTCACAAGGCTTGGATTCACAAAACGCCGACGCAAACACGGCGAATGTGGCCAGCAGAGGAGTCGCTGCTGTTCACTGCGTCGGCAACGATAGAAAATTCCTCCCCCCTCCTAAGGCAGAGCACCTCCGTGGTTTTCGCGAGTCGTTTTTCTTCGGCACCGGTCGCCCTTCTCCGTTCTGCACTTTCCACTGGCACACAGAGCACCTGGAAACGCATAAACTGGAGAGAGCGACAGCGACAGCGCGCTTCTTTCTTTCTCCGCAAGTGAAAATCTTTTCTCGCGCTGTGTCTCACACCGCGCGCGATGTGCGCAGCCGCGGCCTGATCAGCGTTTTCTCTCTCTGATTCTTCCTTCCCTGTTTTTCTGTTGCTTTCTCTCTGGGTCCTGGGTCTTTTGGTTGGAGGCTTTCTTCAGCAACGCCCTCTCAATGCAGGAGAGCGCATGTAAAAGCGCCAAGATAGCGCCGCTTCCCGTCGGAACGAAGCCGACGAGTCGCTGCCCGACGACTGTCCGTAGTTTCCCTTTCTCCCCTTCGTTTCCCCGGTTCTTTTCCCCGGAAAACTCCGCTTTCTCCCCTTGACTTTTCTCAGAAGAACTCCGGAGTCCGCATGCGGCGCCCACGATCAGTCCCTGAATCCTACACCCTGGGGAACCGGTTTCGGAGCTCCCTGTCGGGGTGACACACACACTGCTTGTTTTCTCTTCTCTCCTTTCTCCCTGCTCGAAACTCTCTCTGTAATCCGCAAAGCAGAACGCAGACCCTTTTCGATTCTCGTAAGAGTCCTCTGCTTCTGCCCCTTCCTTGCCTCCGCGCGCTCGCAGCAAGCGCCCTCTGGCGGCTTCGTCTCCTTTTTGCTGCGCATCGCTGACGTCTTCTCCCTCCTCCCGCGGTCCAGTTCGCCTTCGCGGCCGACGCGTCTCACGCGTCTCTTCGGCAATCGACAGAAACACCGCGACTCTGTTGGAGGCTCTGGCCGCGACTCTGTTGGAGGCTCTGGCCGCAGCTTCCTGGCGTCTCGCTTCTCTACTTGCTTTCCAGCCGACAGGCACACAGACGCAGCCGTTTCTGTGGAAGGAGGGCGTTGCTCCGGCTGCGTCCAGGGTGCTGACATCTACAGACGGATCTGTTTCGGAGCATCAAGGCTTTCCGGGCGTTCTCGAACCTGTCGGCCGGTGCTCAGCAACCGTGTGGAGCGTATCGGGGGCTCTGTGGATCTGCTGACGGGAAGCTTCTTCAGGAGCCTCCCCAGTGCATGCGCGCCTCCATCCAAGTTTCCGTCTGACCTTTGCAACATTCGGGTGAGTCTCTAGGTCCTCAGGCTTGCATGCGAGAGAAATCGCATTCTCTCTGCTTCTGCTCTCCCTTGCGGAGGAACGCGCTGTCTCCGTTTTGTTTCTCTTCGTTGAAAGAAGGCGCTCGACTTCTGCGACGAGACGGCTTCTCTTCAGATCCCTGGAGACATCCGAAAAACGGATTCGCCCCTCCGCAGAATCGCGTCTCGGGTGCCTCGTCCTGCAACGCAGAGCGGAGAAACTTGGCGCGTTGGTCGGCGCTCTGTCGAGGACGATACCTGCCCAGACAGAGGCCAGGACAGCGAGCCGGTGACTGAGAAGACGTCTGCTCGAAAAATGCCGCCTTTGCGAACATGCGGCTTGTTTTTGTTTCTTGTGTCTTCGAGAAAGCCGATCTGTTCTCGCTCCCCTTCGCTCTCTCTCTCTTTCGCCATGACGCGCGTGTGCTGAGACTTCCTCGTCCTCACGCGGCTGCTCACCGTCCTGCGGGAGTCCTGAAAGGCGGACAAAGAGAGACTTCACTTCCTCGGTCTTCTTCTTCCCAGTCTGCTTGCCTGATTCGTCGGAAGCGGAGAAGCGGCGCTGAAGTCTGTTCTGCTCTCACCCCCGGGCGAGTCGCCACACCTTCTTCCAGCTTCTTCTGAAGCGTTTTTCTCGAGGAGAAAGACATCCTTGCGTCTCGACAGTCCTGACAACTTCTTGGAGAGGTCTGGCGAACAAGGACCTGCCATCCAGTCTCCCCTTTCTCCTCCCTCTCCGCGTCGCTGGTGTCTCTTCCTCTCCTGCCTCTCTTGCCTCTCTTGCCTCTCCTTTCTCTCGTACCTACTCTCGTACCTTATTCTCGCCTTCCTCTCCTTTTTCTTCCACACACTCTGCCGTTTCTCCTTTCTTGTCACCTCCGCAATGTCGGGTGCAACTCCAGGCGCTGTGGCAGCGCTGCAGCCTGCGAGCGCGGCGCCGGCGTTGTTCACGATTCCGGCAGATGTTGCGCCGTCGGACTTGCCTGACCATTACTTGGGGCAAGAAGAGTTGCGCGGCATCGACAAGCAAATGGAGAAGCTCTTCAAATGCGAAAAACTCGATGAAGAAGAAGTCCGCAGCCTCTGCGCCGTTTTGAAGGTAGCGCAGAACCACAACAACGCAGAGTGAACGGAAGTCGCTTCTCTCCCGCGCTCCCCACATCGCCTCTGCTTACCTCTCTCCATGCTCTTCTCTGTCGCCTTTTTCCTCCATCTCTTCTTGGCCTCCTGAGTCTCCTCTGTCTCCTCTCGATGTCACCGATCTCCTTTCTTTTTCTCGCCTTCTTTTCAGGTCTTTGTCGTCTTGGTTTTTCTGCTTCAGGACATTCTTGTGCAAGAGGCGAATGTGCAGCCCGTACGCACACCCGTGACTGTCGTCGGAGATATTCACGGACAGTTCCACGATCTCCTGGAAATCTTCAAATGCGCGGGCAGTGAGTTCTCGTCTTGTCTTTTGTCTTCGTTCGCCTTTCCCTCTCTTCGTCTTTGCTTTCTTTCCTTGTGTTTTTTGTGTTTCCCCGGGGGTCTCCAGCCGCCTGTCGCTGCGCCTCGGACCACAGCCTCGTTTCTTGTTTTTCCTTTCTTGTCGTACGCGCTTCTTCTTCTCTCTCCAGGCATCGCCTGAGTTCTCTCTCCTGTTCCTTCGCCGCGTTAGCTCGTCTTCTTTGCTTCGCCAGTCCTCGCCCTGTGTGCGTCGCCTTCGTTCGTCAGTGCTGCCTGCTTCTGCTTGCTGTCGCTCTGCGTTTTTCTGCTGTCGTTCCACGGCACCCACTCGCGGCCTTTCATCGGATTTCATTGCACTGTTTTCACTTGACAAGGCGAATCGTTTTCTCTGCGTCGGGGAAGGCCGCTCCTTTTTGCCGGGCAGTGGCTCATGTCCCCACTCTGTTTTTGTGGAATCTGGTTTTCTGCTTTTTCCCTTCAGCCTGTCCGTCTGTGAATTTCCTCTTCCTCGGCGACTACGTGGATCGAGGCCTGAACTCGGTCGAGTCCGTGAGCCTCGTCTTTCTCCTGAAGGTAAGAAAAAGGAGAACGCCTCCTCTTCGGACGTACATCGAAGAGAACAGAGGAAAGCCGAGCACGGAGCGGAACGAGAAAGAAGAGAGATGCGGAAGGCGAACAAGATCCGTGAAGACAACGTTGCGGCTTTCCTCATTTCTTACCGGCAGGTCCGATATCGACACAGAGTAACGCTGATCCGAGGCAATCATGAAAGTCGGCAAATCACTCAAGTGTATGGATTCTACGACGAGTGCCTGCGCAAATATGGAAACGCCAACGTCTGGAACTACTTCACTGGTAAGAGCGCGAACGTTTTCTTCTTCTTCTTCTTACCTGCCTGCTTCTCTTGCCCCCGCTCTGTCCTTCCTTCCACCTTCTCGCGGTTGTACAGGTTCAGCAAACGACGCGTCCTTCCCTGGACGCCGACGTCTGCATGTGATGCGTATCGAGTAGCTGCGTGAAGCGATTTCGCATGCATCTTTGTCTCCGTGTTTGGCGCGTTTATCCTTGCGTCTGTGGAGACCGGTGGAACTTGGCGAGTCTCGATTTTCTTCTTCAGATGTTTTCGACTACCTCCCCTTGAGCGCGCTAATTGAAGATCAAATTTTCTGTCCGCATGCGGGTTTGTCGCCCACCATCGAAACTCTTGACCATGTGCGTCTTCTCGAAAGGTGAGTTTTTCGGACTCTTTCTCGCTCCCCGCGGCGTCGCGTCTCCGTTGCTGACTTCCCTTCTTCCTCCGTGCTTTGACCTCCTCGGTCCTTTCTCCTTGCGTCTCCTTCTCTCGTTTCTCTCGTGGTGTTCGTCTTCTCTGGTTTCCTCCTTCTTCTACTCTTCTTCTCTGCCCCTGGCGCTTCCTCTTGCTCTCTCTCTCCGAGCTGCTCGCGTTTTCTCCGAGTCAGAGATGTTTGGGTGTGGAGTCGCGAGCGAAACGTCTCCACTTCGTCTCTTCAGTGGCTGCTGTGTCGCGTTTTTTGCGGCGTCGAAACGAAACGTCTTCCCCTTCTGGAGTCTCTGAATGCCGCCTGTTGCGCGCAGAAGAGTCTTTCCTTTTCCTTTCGTTTCTTCACTTTTTCGCGTCTTCAGATTCCAAGAAGTTCCACACGAAGGCCCGATGTGCGACCTACTCTGGTCAGACCCTGAGGAACAGATGCCTGGCTGGGGGATGTCTCCGCGCGGAGCAGGTGAGTTTTCTCTTTTCGGTTGTCTCCTTGTTCCTCTTTCTCTCCGCTCTCTTTTTCATTCCTCTTTCCCCTCCTTTCTTCTCTTCTCTCTGCGCCATTCTTCTGCCTTGCCTTTTCTTTCCACTCGCTCTTTTTCATTCCTCTCTCCCCTCCTTTCTTCTCTTCTCTCTGCGCCATTCTTCTGTCTTGCCTTCCCTCTCTCCGCCATTCCATCTTTCTTCTCCTCTCTCCGCCGTCAATCGTCGTTTCCGGTTCTTGCTTGCATGCGTCCTCCTCGTTCCTCTTGGCCAGGCTACACGTTTGGTCAAGATATCTCGGAGAAATTCAATCACGTCAACGGCTTGAAGCTGATCGCCAGAGCTCACCAGCTCATCATGGAGGTAAGTGTCTCAGTGTCTTGACCTGACATTTGTTTCATTTTTTTCAGTTCCTCGTCTCTCTGGTCCCTCATCGCTTTGCTCCTCTCACGCTCGTGGTCAACGTCGTTTTCTCTTCGTCGAGTTTTTCTCGCGTTTCTCGCCTCTCTCCGGTTCTCGGTGCCCTTGATCTGCAGTCTCACAGAGTGGCTGTCTTGTTCTTTCCTCGTTTCCTTCGCCGTTCTTCTGCCGCCTTCCTCTCCTCCCTCTCCTCTTTTGTTCCCTGTCTTGGTGCTTCGCTCGCTGCTGTTTCCTCGCGCTCACGTTTCCGCTTCTTTCTCCTTCGACCTTCAGGGATTTCAGTGGTCACAGGCGAACAACGTCGTCACCATTTTCTCTGCGCCGAACTATTGCTACCGCTGTGGCAACCAAGCTGCAATCATGAAGATCGACGAGCACATGAACTACACCTTGTAAGGGAAACTTCTCTCGACTTGTCTTCTTTGCTGATTCGCCTCAAGGAAACAACCTTCCGTTTGTCTACAGAGCATGCACTTCTTTGTCTCCACCTTCTCAAAACGCTTCTCAGGCTCACCTCGTCAGCCGACGTCTCCCTTTTGCGTCATCATCTTCTCTTCTAGAGAAGGGCATTCCTCGTCGCTGGCAGTTCCTGACCCCTCAGAAGTTCGCCTCTTGTGTCCTGTTCGATTTGGCGTCAGTCCTGCGTCTCTTTCCCTGGACTTCCTTCGAGATCTGCAGAGTTCTGCTCTCCCGCGACCCGGAGGAACTGTGGTCCTGGTTTACGTCCAGCGAAGCTTCGTTAGATCTGTGGATGCGTTAAAAACGTTTCTCGACTACCACCCCACACATATAGAGATAGATACGCACCTCCGCCCTGAAGGCGGCGACGAAGCTCGCGTGATGCATGAGACTCAACATTTGCGTCCTCTTCTTTTCTCTTCTTCGGCGCTTACGCCGTCGAGAAATCACCTCTGCTCTCTGTGTGTGCCTTGTTTTCTCGCCTCAGCATCCAGTTCAATCCGTCGCTTCTGCAAGCCTCGGGAGCAGACATGCAGAAACGAATTCCGGACTACTTCCTGTGAGGGGAGACCGACAAAACAAACGAAGGCTTGAGGAGGCCAGGACAAACGCTCCGTGGTTCTAGAAACACAGGCGAGAAGGATGCGAGGCGATGAGGAAGAATGCGAAGAAAAGAGAGAACGAGGCGAAGAGGGGAGAGCTAGAAGAAGAGGCGGACAGAATAAGAAGGGAGGAGGGGAGGAGAAGGAGATGATGGAGATGGTGAGAGGAACCAAGGAGGCAGAACAGCAGAGAACAGGAAGAGACGAGAGAAAGAGAAGAGACGGACGAAGAAGAGAGAAGAGGCCCTCGAAAGAGGAGTTTCTGGCAGAGTTCGAGAGCGGCGCCTTGCGTCGCCAAGGCATTTGCTGACAAAGAACCAAGAAGAACGCATCGAAGGACCAGAGGGAGGCTGTTGTTGTTTTGAAGGAGAAGAGAACGTGAAGAATCCAAGAGTCGCGAGAGTGTTCTCCACAGGGAAATCTGCAATTATTCAAGGCTGCTTCTGTGTTCAACTGCCCGGCGGAAACCGCCCCAGTCCATCGGAGGCAGAACCATCGATCTGTCGAGAGAGTTTCTATCGTTTTTTTCGCAGCTCTCTTTTTATGCGTTTGTCTCTGGGGAGGGCAAAAAAAGTCGGTGAACAGAACTACACTACTTATGCATATATACATGATCCTTGTCTGTGTGTTTGCATAATATATATATATAATTGTATTTATACGCATATGAATCTCTCTAGATACATGTTTGCATATATATATATATATATATATATATATATATATATATATATTCATATGCATTTGGGCAGGGCTGCACCGGCTGAAAGGAGACTGACTTCTGTGAATGGGTGAACGAGTCCTGAGTTCGGCTTCGACTCGATCGGTGGTTTAGCGTAGAAAGTGGAAGTTCCGTTTGTGGGTTCCGTTTGTGGGAGAGTGCAGTGACTGCGTCGCTTGTCTTTTGATTTCGTTTCGGGACTGAGAGAGAAAGGTTTCTTCTTTCGACCGTTGCGTTTCTTTCGCCGACGATAAGCCGAGTTGGACAAACGCAGTTGAACAATCCAGAGAGGAGAAAGCTCCACAAGTGGGGGGGGAGCTGCGGATGGCCTGGATGTTCAGGGAGAAGAAGCAGGAATCGTGGACAAGGTGCCTACAAAGAGACTGTGAAAAGAGAACAGGAAGACGACTAAGAAAAGAAGTCGAACGTGGAACTGAGGGAAAAGGAAAAGGTGATGGAGAGAAGGCGGAAAGAAGGGGAGTGAAAGAAGACTGTGGCAGAGAGACTGGGAGAAAGCGACCAAGAGGAGAAGAGAAAGAAAGAAGGTAGACTACCTTCTTGTCAGGTCTCTTGCTGTGCAAGAGAGTCCTGGACTTTGCCTTAAAAAGAGGCATTCTTGTTTCCTGTGCTGCGTTGTTCTTGTCTGTCACCTCCGTATTGTCTGGATAGGGCCAGAGAGCCTCTTCACATCTGCTGTCGTCTTTGTCTTTTCTTCTTGGTCTGCTCTCGACTGTCTCGTCTGTCGTTTTCACACCGCTGCTGTTCTTCCAACTTCCGCGTCGTTTTTTTTCTGGTTCTCTTTTCTCCGCTGCTTCTTTTTCCTTTTTCCTTGCGATTGCCAGCACACTGCCTTTCGTCCTTTCTCTTCGTTTTTTGCACTCTTTCTCTTTTTGGAGGCGGCCGTCCCCCCGGTCCCCGGGGCGTATCGGTCTGCCCGGCGCAAGTGAGAAAGGCTTTTCTGGGATACGAATTGTGTAAATATCGAATTCGCCGAACGCTTTCTCGCATTTCGCTTTGGACAATTGTTTAAAGGAATTGAACGATACCGTAAATCGAACCTCTGTTTGCCGCTGAAGGACGTCCAAACGCGAGAGAGTGGATGCACTGTGTTTTCAAACGGCTGCTCGTGTCGAGGCATGGTGCGCAACTCCCGCCCCGATTCTTTTTCGTATCTTCCATCTTTCTCGAGGCATTTCTTCACAGCTTAAACATCGCTTGCAGGTACTCGATTCAAACCAGCATACACTCGAAACACAGCGGCCACCGTCGCTCGAACCTGCTCTCGACCCCAGACGCTCTCGTCTCTTCTCCACTTCTCCCTCTATGCCTGTCTCACTGTTCCCCACCTCCCAGCAGAAAGACGTCTCAATTCGTCTGTGTCGCTGAAAAGAATTCATCGCGACTGGAAAGCTGGAACGGACTGAAGCCGAACCTGCCATTCGCGGGTGTCTTCACGCATGCCCGAAGTCGCTTCCACTCTTCTCGCTTTCAGTGGTTTTGGGACGTGGAACGTCTCGTTTCTGAAAACGGCAACCTGCGTTCCACACCAGGTGAAGCCAGTTCCGGTCGCTGGCGAAAGAATGGAACCGGTTTTGTCTGCTTGAAACTTCACTAGATGCGTCGCTCTCTGCAGTGCTCTACGCCGTAGGAGAGAATGCGCTTTCTACCGGCTGCCTTGTTGTTTCTCGGTGTGAGGGAGGGAGGGGGGATAGAATCCAGGTTTCCTCGTTCTGCCATGAACTCTTGGCTGCCCGCAGCGTTCTGGCATGTTTCGCTTCTCCCTAGCGGAACTCGCAGCTGATCTCCGCGCGTCCGCGTTCGAGACAGGAAGAGGGGAGGAAAGGCGAAGATGGGGAGAACGGGAACAGAGAGAAAAGAGAGAGAGGAGACTCCAGATGCGAGCGCGACGAGAGGAGAGAGAACACCCGCGTGACCAGGTGGAGAGACTCACGAAGAAGAAAGGCAAGAGGCGAGAGAGACAGCAAACGCGGAGCGCGGAGAGAAAGCAGAGCAAGATGTAAAAGATGAGCGAGAATGCGAAGCCGCAAGCGTGTGAACTCGAACGACACAGTCCGGCCCGCATGTCCTCTGTTGAGGTGAAGACGGAACGCGAATGACAAAAGGGCGCGACACCGGAACGCATGCATTTCGAGTCTTTTTGTCTGAACCATTGTTGTCGCTTCTTCTTCTCTCTTCCAAATGGAAGAAAGGCGACACAACGCGCGCGAGGCTCACACACCGCAAACGAAAGTCCGTACATGCATGCGGGCATCTGTGCATCATCTGTGTCGCCTCCAATGATGAGAGATAGACGACGAAGTTCTTCGCGACAGCTGCACCCCAGGACCTCCTTTGGTCGCCATGTACAAACCACACAACGAGACAAAGTGGAGAAAGGATTCATCCCCGGAGCACCGCCTATAAGCCGCACAGCACTGCCTTGGACTTTCGGAAGAAAAACGCCTTCGAAAAACCTTTCTCCACATACACACCGCAGAAGTTTGTTGCGGAGTGTTGCGAGCTCCGTCTTCTCCTTCTTTTCGTTCTCTCCTTCTTTTCGTTCTCTCCAGACACCAACAGACTCAACAACGCAAGTTGCTCTAGGAGAGACGGCAGAACGGCTGCGGACGTCGTCCTCCGTCGTCGGCGAACGCGGGAGTCGTCCGCCTGCTTTCCGGTGAAGGCACGGGTACACACAACATGCTGATCGACTCCTTACAGAAACCCGAAGACTTCTCCATTATTGGAGACAAGAAACAGAGACAAAGCGAGGGAGAGAAAAAGACACAAACAGAGCAGTCGTCTTACGACTCGTTCTTCGTTTCTTCTCTCGTTGAGATGGTCCTCGGACGTCGCTTTTCTTGCACCTCTCCCGTTCGCTTTCACAAAGAAAAAGACGCAGCCGGCGTCTCATTCCTCCCTCGCGGCTTCCGCTTCGGAAAAACGCGCATGCAATCCCCGCTGATCGGATTCCTCGTTGCTCTTTCCTCAGTTGCATGCATGCATTTCTGCTTCCCTGCTTCGCCGTCCAGATGTCCACGAACCGCTTTCTCCGGAGCTCGCAGGTCCGTCAGTTTCGCGGCTTTTGCCTGAAAAGCTGATTTTCCCTGTGGCAAAAATCACAAAAATTCGCAGGCGTCGGCAGTCTTCTCGAAAGCAAGTCGCAGACAGAGTGCATGTCTGCCCTTCACTTGGCTGTACTCATACTTCCCCCCCAAAATACATGCATATACTCAGATAAATCTATATCTATATCTATATCTATCTATATATATATATGTACACATGCATTCTTGCACAAGATCTCCTTCGCTGTTTTAGCAACCAAGGTCTTCGTCTTCCGTTAGTAAACGGATACGATTCTGATACAAAGGCTGTATCACTTTTTTTTCTAAACCTCGTCATCAAACTTCCCTCTACGTGAAAACATAAACAAACACACACATCCTCAGTGCATTTAGCTATCTATCTGCATATCCATATCCACATATATTTATATTTATATATATATATATATATAGATGTATAGATATAGATATATAGATAGATATATACATAGATATATATATTTATATATATATCTAGATATATATATTTATATATATATATATCCATGTGTTTCTACATGTGGTTCCAGCTCTTTGAATAGTGCTGGTCTTGGTTGTCCGTTTCCGAGTTTGTGTGTATGGTAGGACTGCATTCCGCGAATGTTTGGACCGCAGAAGATTCACAAGTCCTTCGACGTTTGGAGCTGCATGTTTTGTCACGGTCTCCGGGATCTTCGCTGCGGCAGGCAGTCTGTCGAGCTCTGTGCGTTTCAGTTTTTGCAGTGGTGACGACCGCGAAATGCGCTCACCTTCCTCCGAACGTTCGCGCCTGCAGGCTTGCGTGGAGGAGCGGAGGCGAAAGCGAAACGACTCGGAACGAGGCGGAGGTTTCGTCGCATGCACAGGTAGAGGCGGACAGCCAGTTCCGCGTTTGTCCGCGCCTTCGCCTCGAGAGTCTCGGTCTCTCTTCTGTAGCAGCGAAGTCGACGAGAACGAGAGGTCGTCAGCATCGAAGACAACCACATGCGACGACTGTTTCCTGTACGTCGACGGCAGCGGAGACGCGCGCCTCTCCCGCGTCTCCTCTCCTCGACCAGTTCCTTCTCCCTCCGCGAGAGGAGGCGCAGACCGCAGCCGCGAGTTGAGAGGTGACAACGCTCCCGACAGGCTGGACGGAGACACCCGCGCGTCTTGGTCCTGAGACGCGTGCAGGGCGCCTTGGTGCGGCAGCTGCTGGGGAGACTGCTGCGAACTCGAGCAGCGCGAAGACGAAGCTGCACGGAAGAAAGACTTCAGAGAACGAATCGGACGCAGACGACGCGCCGTCGCCGTCGAGGAAAAGAAGTCTCGCGACTGCGCCTGTAGTTTCAAGTCGGCAACTTGCACCTGAAGAACGAAACAGACAGCCAAGGCGCTGCATGCGAACTTGCGAGAAGGCGCTGTCCCTTTCGCCGTTCTCCTTGTCGAGAAGCGAGAAAGACACCAGGCGAAGGCGTCTGTGGCGAGCGTCGACAAAGACGCATCCGCATCATCTCACAGTCTCCACGAACGTCGGCCGCGGCGCTTCACGGAACGACGCGGTTCTTAGAACGAGCACAATGGAGGGAAAGCGAGCAACGTCACTCGTTGACCGACTGCGACCAGATTCCATTGAACGTGAGTCTCAGGAACAAAAGCGGTTTCCCAGAGAGCGGCCGAATGAAGCGCCGGAGGCCTGGCAACGCACAGGCGCCTGCGTCGTGAATCCTTCGCCTGTTCCGTTGCTCGCAGAAAGCTTGACTCTCGCGTGTTCTCTTTTGAAACGCTGTAAACGTCTCGAGAGAAAGGACTGGAAAGGAGAGAAACATGCGTGAGTTTTCCACTCTCGCGTCGGAGGCAGGTTTCCCCGGGAACTCCACATGCGCGGGTCTGCGTCCAGACGGTCCACCTGCCTCAGTGCCTCTGTGTGTGTGTCTGCACTCACCTCAAGATCCGAGACGACGGCCGCGTAGCTGAGAATCGTATCCTTGAGAGACGCCACTTTGTTCTTGCATAAATCGAGATCTTCTGCGCGTTGCTGTTCTGCCAAGGCCAGTTCGATCTTCGTCTTCACGAGGTCCTGAGACGCACGCAAGGAGACACAGGAGCACAGCCAGATCTCCGACCAACGTCGTCACATCGTCTCTGTCACCCTCCTTTCTGCATCCCCGCTTTCGCTCTGGATTCCTTTCCTCTCCTCTCTTCGCTCTCGTCTTGGACGCTGTCGCGTCGCTCTTCTCCAGGGACCTCTACTCCCTTGTTTCCTTTGATTCCTCGTCTCCCTTTTCTTTTCTGCTCGCTCTTCGAAAGCATCTCCTGGTGGATTGTCTCTTCCATCTTCACTGTCTTCCTCTCGTGCCTCGCTCCGCTGCCCCCTTCCCCTTCCACCGCTTGCTCCCTTCTGCCCTGCCTCTCTTGAGGTTTCTCTTTCTTCTTTCGCGAGACTCTCAGGCTTCTGGCTGCCACCCTCGCCCACACACCATTTCGAGTTCTTCAATCAACTGCGCAGTGCGTTTTTCGGCCTCTCTTCGCTCGCGCGCTGCCGCTGCTTCGTCCGCGTTTCCCCCTAGGTTCGCGGACGGGGCGAGGGAAGAGCTGAGAGAGGTCCCCATTTTCTTTTTCGCGAACTGCTCGTTCGCGGCAAAGTCGCGCTCTCCAGGCGACTTCGGACAGTAACTGATCTCGTGCTCCAGTGCCAGCACCTGCATTCTGCAGGTCGAGAAAAATGAAATGAAAGTCGGAAAAAGATGAAGCGTACGCGCCGCGTCCCTCGGCAAACGCAGACGCGTTCTGCAGTCAATCCTCACGAGTCGAATGCGTAGTCGAGACGCCACAGAAAACGCGCGGGGTACAGTGACAGGAGACTCAGAGAACTCAGAGACACACGGCCGGCAGTGATGTTGTTTCTTGTTCAAAGAGACAGGACGCTCTGCTTGGAAAGGATCGCGTTTCGCCTTCCAGACAACAGGTCCACGAAACGTTCGTCTGTCACAGGTTCCATCTCCCCTGGCCTATCTGAACAATCTGAAACGGCGAAAACAAGGTTTCGTGCTTCGAGGAAGAACGGAAAGGAGAACGGTGGCTGCTGCAGACAGCAGTTTTGCAAACGGAAAAAAACGCGGAGAGCAAAGAACACCACGGGAGACGCTACGCACTGCGCCCGATGTTGCCCCGTCGCTTCGCGAGAAAACGGAGGAGAGACAGCAGCAGAGACACAAGAGCGCCAGAGAACGAGAGGCAGAGAACGAAAGAGAGAAAGGAACAGCGACATAGAAAGGGCAAGAAAATGAGGTAGGAAACGGGGGAAGAAGAAAGAGAGAAAGCAAGGAAGGCGGATGGGACTGAAGACGCAAGGGAGAGAACAAAAGAGAAAAACAACTCGGACATGCAAAGAAGGAGGCAGTTACCTGAGAGTCACTTTCTCCTGTTCGACGATATGGATCCGCTCCTGTTGCTGGTCGCGAGTGACACGCAGCTGCTCCTGTTCAAGCACCCCAAGGAAAAGGGAGAGCGAGATGAGAGACGAGAGATGAGAGATGAGAGATGCGAGATGAGAGAGGGAATCGAAGTGGAGACAGAACGAGGAGAGAGAATGCACAGAGAAAGGAGAACACAGAAAAAGGGATGGAAGGAAAGAGAGCTGATCGCAGAAAAGACAGAAACAGGAATCTGAGAGTCACCTGCAGCTGGTGAAGCTGTTGAAGGTGGGCCTGTTCGTCGCGTTCTTTCTGACGGCGAAGTTCGTCTCGCGTCGCTGTCAACTCAGAGACCTGAGAAGAAAGTGAAAATGCAGAAACGTCGACTAGGGATCCAGATTCGACACACGCAAGTGAAGCTGAAACATCTGGAAAGAGATATATTTCGAGTCAGAGACTCCTTTAGACAGACGTTCAGCAGAAGAACGCTCATGAAAGAGAGATCGTCACGTGCATCGGACAGACACCATCCTTTGTGGTCGACTGTTTTTTTCGTCGACGTTTTTGTGGGCCTGAGCCTGCCTCTCTCCCTGTGTTTCTTGTTCCTTGACCGGAGACTGTATCTCGCTGTTGGAGACAAACGCATTTTCGTCTTTTCTTCGTACTTCCTGCTGCAGAGTCAGAAGCTGGTGTCGGAGGGGGTCTTCGTCTGTGTCGCCGAGAGCAGAGCGAAGGTGTGCCAGCTCTCGCTCGGCTTTCTCTCTCGCAGCTGTCTCCTCTCTCAGATGGTCTTGACTTTGACAGAGTTTCTGTTCCGTCTGCTCGCACTGTTGTCGCAGAAGCTCCCGTTGCTCCTCCAGCAGTCGATTCTCCTTCGTCAAAACTCGCACCGTTTCGTCTTTGCTCTCCTCGGTCGTCTGCTGCTCTCGCAGCAAGGCCTGCAGTGCGGCGCGCTCTGCATGTGCCTCCTCTTGCTGGTTCTGCAACGACGCCTGAAGCGACACAGCCGACCGACACAGGGACGAAAAAAGACAAAAGCTTCTTCGAGGGGAGGGCGCCAACATCCGCCAGCACAGGGTCAGTCATGACTCGCAGGCGCAGGAAGGCAAGCGAAAGAAGAAGGTCGTCCGGACGGACGCGCTAGGAGGGACGCGTCTCGTTTTGGACTTTCTTCTGTGTCTGCCAGCAGCCATAACTCCCCGCGCGTCGGCAGACGCTCTCAGACTCGCGCGACTCTCCGTCAGTCTCTGGACATGAGACTTCAGCTAACGTCCTCGCCACAACCTGCCGCCTCGCAGACCGGTTCAACTGTCGCGTCCGGGCTGACACGGTGGATTCGGTGAACTCACGCGAGCGAGTGGTTCAGCAGACAGCCTCGCAGGTTTGTTCTGTGTTGGCGATTCTCAGAGACTTGCGGGTGCTGCTCGGAGAACGCGTTTTCCTCCTCACCTGAAGCGCGTCGATCTTTTCTTGCTGTTGTTTCTGCCGCATGCGATACTGCAGTTCCACCTCTGCATGCGTTTGCTCCGCCTGCTTCATCTGAGCCTTCAGCTGGTTGAGTTCCTCCTGCAGCGTCCCGTAGGCCGTCGGAGATACGGCATTCTTCCCCGTAGTCTCCTTGTCTCCGCGTCCACCCTTCGCCTTCGCGCGCTCTTCCTCGAGTTGCTGCACCTACAAAGGACGGCAGAGATGCTGGAAAACTCGAGCCTCGCAGATTCTCGGTCTCACCACAGCTACCGAAGAGCGAAGCCCAGACAGGCAGAGAGAAGACGGGAGAGAAGAAACCTACGTACGAGGGAGGCAGAACAGGGAGAAGATCCGCAGAGAGGGAGACAAAGAAAAGAAAAGGAAGAGGAAATGAGATGAAAGTAGCAGAAGTGGAAGGAGAAAAGCGAGATCAGAAAGCGAAGAAGCGAAGAAGAATGGCAAGATAGAAAGCCGACACGGGACTTCGCGTACCGTGGTGAGTTGCTGCTCTTGAGCATTCGCGAGAGCAGAGTGCAGCTCCTCGATTTGCGAAAACAGATTCCGGATCTTTTTCTCGTACTCGTCTCTCTCTGCGCTCTGGACGAACATGGAGAGAGTCCGGAAATGCAAAACAACGAATGCAGTGCAAAAACGCGTCCTTCAACCCCAAGTCCTAAAATCTTCACGCCACACTACCGAAAATTCCTTCGCTCTCTTTCTCTCGGTCTCGATCTCGTTCTCCCCTTTCGGTCGCCTCTGTTTCTGTCTTCGCCTCTCGTCGGGAGAAGCCGCAGAGAGTGCCACTGCGGTGTCGGGACATCCGCCTTGGCTTTTCGAGGGTCCCCCCGGCCATGCTCTGCCAGTGCGCGTCTGGCAAAAGTCGCGCGGTCCGCGCTGAACCTCGGCGTTCTTCCTTTCCCCTCGCCGGCCTCACCTCCTTCGCCTCGAGGGCCTGTTGCGCCTTGACGAGAAGTCGCTGGTGTTCTTCGTTCCGCCGTTCGAGGTCGGAGACGCGCTGCAGCAACTGCAGTACTTTGCTTTCCTCGGCAGTCGCCTGTTCCTTGCATGCAGCTGCGGCGACTCCGTCCTTCCTCAGGCGTCGCGAAAGCAGGGAAGAAAGCGTTTTGCTTTGGCCTCCGACATTCGGCTTCTCTGCCTCGGTTCGCTGCTCCTGCGCCGGCGACGCCGCCACGGGCAAAGAGCTACCTCTCGTGGAGACCTCCGACGCCGGCGACGGAACTGGAGAGCGCGTCGGGAGGAACTGAGGCAGCGAGAAAGAGAGACAGACGCGAAACGCGTCACACGAACTTGTGGGGTGTTTTTGACGTCCTCTGAACGCGTTCGCTCGCCTGTTCAGGAATCGACGCGCGGGAGAAGGCGTCTCTGTGTGACGCGGCTTCTGCAGCACTCCGCTCTGCCGCGGCATGGCGCGACTGCGCGGTTGGGTTTATCGCGTAAACGTACAGTGAAAGAGACGAGACGGAGAACATCGAGCGAACCGTCGAAAGGCATTCTGGTGAAGATGTCGAAAACCGGCGACAAAGACACTAAATAGAGTCAAACGCGAGGACATGAACAGCCTTCTCCGCGCGCGCCCTACCTCTGAGAGACTCACTTCTCGCGCTCGGTCCTCTCCCATGTTCTGCGCTGCTATCGATCGCTCTCGCGCCTTCAGCATCTCGGTAACCGACGCTGCCCCCAGAGGGCGGCTCGGAGTGCCATCGCTCTTCCCTTCTGTCTCCTTGTTCTTCTCGACTTTCGCCTCTGCATCCTTCTTCTCTCCGTCCTCTTCCCCCTTCTGTTCTTTCCTCTGCTGTGCTCTGCCTCGGTCTCCCTCCTCTCGCTGACTCTCCGGCCCTCGCTTAGCGAAGATATTTCTCAGCTGCTCCTGGGGAGAGAGACCTCGCGTCGCTGCGTCCGCGTCGCTGACCGACAGCGACAGCGTCCGTCGGCCTTCAGAGGCGCCTGTCTCGGTCTGGTGCGCTGGCAAGGAGACACCTGTCTCCTTCCCCAGGGGGGGGTGAACGGGCGCCGGGGAGACGCGCAGCAGCGAAGCGACAGAACTCGACACAGGCTGCTTGAAAAAGGTCTCTTCGCTTGCCAGCGATACAAGTCCCGAGTGCAGAGACACCGCGTCGTCGTCCTCTGGAAAGCAAAGCGCACAGACAGTTCAGTGAGCGACAGAGACAAGGAAACCGAGGGAGAGAAGCCGAGAGAGAGAGACGAGGAGACAGAGCAAAACATGGCGGAATGGAGGAAGCCTCAGAGCGAAAGAGAGGGCAGTGCATAGGAAGAGAGCACGACAGCCAAGCAGAGGTAAGATGGAGAGAAAGAGAGACAAAGAAACAGGTAGCATTTCGGGACCGTGGCAAGAAGAGGAGATCTTTTCTTCGTTTTTCTTCACCTGTCTCTCCTCTCCCCGCTGTTTGCGCAACTTCTGCAGATTCTTCTCTTTCTCCCCTATCCCTTCCTTTTATGTGTGTGTCTTCGCCCCTCTCGCTACATCGAGAGCCTCTCCTCCGTTCTCTCCTCGCCTCGCCCACCTCTTCGTTCCACGCCTCTTTTTCCACCTCTTTTTCCACGTCTTTTTCCACCTCTCTTCCGTTCCTCGGGCGTCTGCCTTTCCTCGACTTCCTTCCCCCGGCTCCGCCGTTCTCCTCGCCTTTCGTCGCTCGCTCACCTCCGTCGACCGCCGATCCGAGAAGCGTCCAGGAGACGAGGAAGGTGATCGAGGCCTGGGCGTCTTCGCATCTGTCCAGGGGGAGCGTGACGCGTTGAGGCGCGTCTGCAGCGTCGCCTTCTCGGCCGTTGACGAATTGCGCAAGGTCCAGTCTGCACTCGCCCAGAACGTTGCTGCCTACGACCAACTTGGCAGATTCAGCAGACGCCGGCTTGGAGGCTCCGCGGCGAAAGAGAGAAGTCCCGGAAGCCTCCGGAGGGTGAGCGTCCGGGGGCGACGCCAGAGCCGAGGCCCCCAGCTGCGACCGCGAAGACGCAAAGGAACGAAAGGACCGTCGCCCACTCTCCTGGACTTCCACCAGCTGAAGCGCGACGAGAGAAACGCCGGACAAGCAGCAAAAAACAACGCAGAAATGGAACAAACGCAGCGAAGGAGGACTCAACGCTTGCAGAAGACATAGAGCGCCATCACCGGAAAGAGCAGACGTGGACGGAGGAGGGATCACGACAGGAAAAGAACGAAGACAGAGAAGCCAGAGAAGAAAACGTCTCCGCGAATACACAGCGAGACACTGCTCCTACTCACAGTGTCTAAACGCGCACATAAATAAATGTACGTATACATCTGAATACACGTCAATCCAATGTATATGCATATATCTAAATATATCTAAATATAAATAAATATATATATGTATATATATATAATATTTATATATGTTCATATATACATATATACAAGTCTATATATATATATATATGGATGAGTGTGTGTCTCAAGCTGAGGGGAGAGGAAAGCAGCTTTGTGTGAGGAAGGACGAGCGTTTTGAGCTTCAAATGACAACTGAAGAGACGCGGCGCGAAGAGCAAAGGAGACAGAGCACTGGTGCATTTGAGCGAGACAAGCGGTTTGGACTGTGTGGAGACAAAGAAGAATCCAGTGCCATCAGCTTCTCTCTCACACCCACACTGTGAACCTTGCACTTGTTTGATCTGTTTTCTCTTGTCTTCTACATGCCACACACAGCAGAGAAAAAGGAAAAGAACGGGAGAACAAGCGCTCTTCGAGAGGATGCCCTGCTGCTCACCTCAACGCCCTTGTCTAGCGAATACCACACCCCTGTTTCTCTCTTTCTCTCTCTCGTCACTTCTCTCTGTCTCCCTCTCTGTCTTCTTTTCTGTGTATGTCCCTCTCTTGCTCTGCCACCCTTTCCCTCTGTCCCTGACTCTCCATTCCCTCCTCTCCCTTCTCTTTATATCTCTCTCCTTCTGTATAGATCCCTCAAAAGCTCTATCTATCTATCTATCTTTCGTTGTATATATATATATATATACATACATACATGTCTTTCTCGCTATATCTATGTTCCCCTCAATCAACCTGCATATCTACCTGGTTATCTGTTCCTCTCTCTATATATATAAATATATATATATATATATATGTATAAATATGTATATGAATAAATACATATATATATGCGTACATCTCCCTACTTTTGTCTCACTATCATCTGGTTATCCCCCTTTGCGTAGAGGCGTCTTCTTCTCCATCCTTCTGTCTGTCTGTTTCTCCTCAGAACCGTCTGGCTACCCCTGTTCCGAGAGCGCCCTGTTTCCCCGTTCGTCCGGTCCTTGTACCTGAAGCTTCGATTCCTTGGGGAGGTAGACGCAAGCTGCGGAGGCCTCTGTGTCGTCTCTGCCGCTCGTCTCTGCGTTCGCAGCTTGTGGGGGGACTCCTGCCTCTGAAGCCACAGAGCTGTGGCGCCGCAGAGAGAATTTCTTCAGCTTCGAGGGAGCCTCTTTCTCTCCGCCCCTCTCGCCGTCTCCCTTGCTGCGAAACAAGGTCGCAATCAACACCAGCTCTTGCGAGGAGAAACGAACGGTGTTTGCGCCTCGAGAGAGCACCACGACCTCCCGGCCGCGGCAGCGCTTCGGACCTAATCAAGAAAACGAGAAACAGAAGAAAGCCGCGACGACTGAGGGAAACCGAAAGGTGAGAAGAAAACGGAGATGCAGAAGAAGAGAGAGAAGAAAAAAGGAGCGGTGAAGCTGAAAGAGAACAGAACGAAGAGGTACAGCAGACGAGAGAGAAGGAAACGGAGATGCAGAAGAAGAGAGAGAAGAAAAAAGGAGAGGTGAAGCAGAGAGAGAACAGAACGAAGAGGTACAGCAGACGAGAGAGAAGGAAACGGAGATGCAGGAGATGAGAGAGAAGACAGTGGCAGAGAAAAGGGATCGAGGTAGACACACGCAGAAAGAAGATTAGAGTCTAGAAAACGAAGGCTATTTCCAGAAAAGCCAGGAAAAAAAGGAGACACAGTGGCGAAGCAGAAGGGTGTGAGAGAGCTGGCGCACCCTGGCACAGAGGAAGGCTTCTCAGTACTCGCTGTCCTCCGCACGCATCCGCGGCCGGAAGAAGAACAAGCACAGACGAAAAGGCAAATGTACACGGTTCCCATACATATTCGCGTACCTATATACATGCATATTCGCATACCTACATACATACATATTCGCATACCTACATACATGCATATTCGCATACCTACATACATACATACATACTCGCATACCTACATACATACACATTCGCATACCTACCTACCTACCTACCTACATACATACATATTCGCATCCACACACACATGCATATTTGCATACCTACATACATACACATTCGCATACCTACATACATACACATTCGCATACCTACATACATACACATTCGCATACCTACATACATACATATTCGCATACTTACACACATGCATATTTGCATACCTACATACATGGATATTCGCATACCTACATACATACATATTCGCATACCTACATACATACATACATATTCGCATACCTACATTCATGCATATTTGCATACCTACATACCTACATACATGCATATTTGCAAACCTACATACATACATATTTGCAAACCTACATACATACATATTTGCATACCTACCTACATGCATATTTTCATAGATATAGAGATAGACAGATAGATGGGGGTAAAGCAGACATGGATACAAATAGATCGAGAGAGGCATGCATACATCACATAGATGGATTGAGAGAGGTTGCTATTTCTGTTCGGACGCGTATTGGTCGAGTTACAAGATTATGCATCTAAGGACGTTGTTGAGCGTTTGGAAGATGTGCGTATGGACTTTTTGAGAGGAGTGAAGACTGAAGAAGAGTTCTTTTCAAGGAATACATTCCGTTCTTGTCAGCTGCGAACCTCGGAGCCATTCGACAGTCGCGAAGGTTTTCTCGGCCTTTGTGTTGATGTGGACGGACTCGACGTGGAGAGAGAAACGGTATTTCTCGCTCCCCTGTCCTATGTGCTTCAGTCCTCGAAGAACGCGAGACATTTCGGAGGAACGCGCGAAGAGGGTCGAGCGAAAGAGGACAGCCAGCCAGAAAGCAGCGAAGAGGAAGAGGACCGCGGAAGGAATCAAGGAAGAGAAGAAATCCGAGAAAGGCCAAACACACCGCGGCGAGGCGAAGAGAAGGAGTTCCGGGGAGAGAAGAGAAAACGGAGAGAAGAAAGGCGCGAGGAAGCGAAGACGAAAGCGAATCTGCTTCTCGCGCGTTCGTGAACAGAAAGAGAGATCAGAGTTCACAGCGACAGATAGCGCTGGTCCGCCAGCAGCCGCAAAGGAGAATGCAAAGCAGCCGGCGACGGCGAGGAAGCAGTGACCTCGCAGGCTTGGTCTTTCGCGGTGCAGGGAGAACTTCTTTCTGTTTTTCAGCGAACGTGAGGGCCGTCTGGGCGCCTCTTGGGCGACGCAGAAAGGAAAGGTATCAGGAGACAGCAAGTCTTTCTTTTCTCGGCATTTGAAGCGTCGGAACCTACGCAGAGAGGAGCGCCAGTCGTCCGTCGGCGTCTCCGCGGAACGAGCAGCTGCAAACAAGGAAACATGCAGCAGGACGAGAGAAAAGGAGAGAACGGTGGAAACGGGAGACAGAGAGGAGACAGGCCAGGAGACAAAAGAAAGCAGAGAAACGACACACTCTTCAGCGCGAGCTTGGCCGCGCGCGCGCGCTCGCAAAGCCGCCATTTTTCTCGCGGTGACAGGCGGACCTCCGCTGCGAGGGATTTTTCCGGTGGCGTCGCCTTCGTTGGTTTCGCCTTCTTCGAAGAAAAACTGACGCCCTGCAGAGTCTCTCGTCGGCGAGTTCGAAGGATTCGACGCTCCTCCAACACCGGCGAACGGGATGTGTGTGTGTGTGTGTGTGTGTGTGACGCGTGGAAGCCGACAGAACAGCGAAAAAAAAAGCTCAACGCGTGGAGGAACATTGCTGTAGAAGTATGTCAGTATGTCTTCAGCCGACGCGGACCACTAGCGCGTCTCCGGTGCGCAGCAGACGTTTCCAAAGTTCCGTTTGCCTTCGCGGGGGGACGCCGCCGCCTTTCCGCGTACTTTTCTGACGAAGAAAACGTCGACGGCGTTCCGCGTCTTGCCCCCGCGCAGACAAACCACACAGAGCAGCAGATGATTTTTTCGCGGGACTGCGAGTCGCCAGACTCTAGCTTCGCGTCTTTCTGCCTCCACCGCTCCGATGAGAGTCCTCGCAAGGGAGGAACTGAATTCCTTCGCGAATGCGAATCCCCCCCAAAACGCAGACGCACATCCACAAAAACACTGTTCTCCACGACTCAATTCTCTTTGCATTGGGTTAGGCGCAAGCACACAGATCTCCACAGTTTTACCAACACAGGTTTACATACAGGTATGTACGCATCTGTCTTCATATATATACATATACACATATATGCATGATTATACATATATTTCATACATACGTATACATGCACATATATTGATTAATATGTATACGTGCACCTATATACGTGCATATAAATAGATATATATATATATATATATATATATATTCATATATATACAGAGAGAGGCAGGCGTGTGTATTGACCTGCACACATTTTTACGCATTAATTCCTGGGTCTCGATATGTTTCAGTCTTGCATATACCGATTTATACTTTTGCGCATAGGTAAAGAAAGGAGATGTCGTGAAGATCCTTGATGCGTCAACGTTCGGAACTCCTCACAGGGGATGTGTGAGAGAGAGGCGTCTCTGAGGGCTTGCAAGACGCAGCGGAAAACAAAGCACCGGCGAGTCACAAAGGAAAGGGAGCGGGAGGGTAAAAAGGAAGAAATTCAGTGGAAAAAGGAAAAACAGACACTTGGAAAATTCAGAGAAAGTGAAACGACCACCCTTCCTGGGATGAGATCGGCAAAAGCATCGAAATCTCGCCTTCGCTGTTTTGATGAATACGTAGAGATGTGCATGTGTACATGCCTTCATTGATTCGTATGTACTGTTCGATTATGTATGGTGGAAGGACGTATGAGCACACATCCACGCAGTTTCACAAATGCATCACGGTGAACTCGTTACGTCTCTCCACGAGCACATAAAAACAGGCATGTACAGAGAAACATGATTAGCGACGTGGACAAAAAAACGCAAATGTACAAGTGTAAGTCTGTGTGTATGAACTGATGTGTGGAACTGGACAGCATCGTGCCGACTTCGAGTCAAAGAACGGTGTTCGTTGTCTCTTTTCAGAAAGAAAAACGGTAGTTTTCATCTGGCGCCTGTTTCCTTTGAGTCGCCTCCACAAAAAGTGCCTTTTCCGTTCTAGGAACTTCAGCCGGTGGCCAGACGAAACTTAGCAATGCATTAGCCAACACAACGGCTGATCCTGCTTGCTTTGCCGCTGTCTCTCCTGCTTTGTTGATCTCCTCGTTCTCTCCTGCTCCCTTGACCTCTTTCTCTTCTGCTTTGTTTGCTTCCAGCTTTATCGCCCTGTTTTCTGTCTCGCCTAGTTAGAACGTCTTTCTGAGAGGAGACACAAACTCCTCTCTGCGTTCCCGGCGTCTCTGCCTGTGAGCAGTGCGACTTCCCCTCGTCTGCGTGGAAGAGAAGGAAATCTGTTCACACACTCCTATACCTATCTCTGAATATCGCTGTCCACTGCTGCAAAGATATCTCTGTGTATGCCTACGGGAGGTCGGTCCGCAGAGTGCAGGAAGAGTAATATAGAAAAAAGCAGATATCTGTGATCAGCCGGCAGATCAAGAGAAACGCTTGACGGCTTTTCCGCGGCGTCGGCGTTCTCGGCTCGCGCACATGAAGTCACTGCGGCTGCTTTTGATAAGTCGAGCGCCAGAAAGAAAAGACGAGGAAAGATGTGGAAAGAAACAGAGGCAGAGAAGCGAGAGAGACAAAGGCAGAGAAGAGAGAGAGAAATGTTGACGGGAGAGAAGGCCAGCACCTCCCCCTAGAAAGTCTGGAAGTCTGCGCTGAAAGGAAAAGGATTTCCTTGCCGAAGGCACTGTTCTGCACAACGGAGAAGACAGCTTTGGCTTGTGGTGAAGGAAGCTTTTCTGGACAGTGAAGAAAGGCGTTTAAAAGAGAGAACGAACGAACAGGCGAAGACGGGAAAAGGAAACTGTCGCGCTTCTCTCCGCCCGCGCCCAAGTGTACGTGTGCAGGACGGAAAGAGGAAACTTTTGAAAGACGACCGGAAACGAAACCTCACAAAAATCCTCTAAAGAAAGCGACGCAGCTGATCAACTGACCGAGGAAAAGCAGGAACAGAACGCAGATAACAAGGAACCGTACCGCAGGTGACATGAATGCATACACAAATTCTCCACACAAATGCGCCTACATACAAGCACACACAGATGTGTACATGCAGCCATAAACGCATACACATACACATACGATGTATACATATATATATATATATTTACATATCTGTTTATATATTACGTGCATATAAAGACGTTTGCATGTTGATTTGTGAAGGCACAGAGATCAGTGAACCGAAACCTTTGACTCATCTCTGCTTACAAAATGTAGAGAATATATCTACGGAATATATATATATATATATATATATATATATATATAAGGAAGGAATCGGAGGGGAGAAGTAGAGAAGGGAGAAGCGTGGAATAGAACAAGGTATTTCTGTCTATCGCAGAACGAGGTGCGAGAGAGAGGGAGTAGGAGAGAAGCGCGGGCGAGGAATCCACTTTTCTTTCTTTGAAAAGACAAGAACCTTCCGCCTCCGCAGGCTCTCGGTTCTCGCGCATCGACTCTAAACAGCTGGTTTAGGCGCTTCTTTTTGGACAAAGCACGCACCCCCTCGGAACAGAGACAGCTGGAGAACGGAGAAAGAGACCCTCTGTTCGTCTGGGAAGGTGGTAGAAGCAGAGCCTCTCCACAGCCATCATTCACCCTTTTTTGCCTTAACACTCAGGCGCAACGAGCACATTGAAAACGCTGTGCTCGCTCGACAGCGATGCACCTTTTGCATGCACTCCAGGAAACCTAAATAACGCCCAAAAAACCTTACACACACATACACATACGCACACATACACATGCACATGCATACATACATATACACACATATGTATATATGTATACATCTATACACATATACACGTGTATACGTTTAGGATGCCTGCGGTTGAGAATCGGGAGAAGCAGCAAAAGCAAGAAGGGAACAGCGGAAACAAAGGCCGAGCGGCGGTTCCTCTGGAGTTGGAAGAGAACTTTTTTTCAGCATGTCCTTTCCCCTGCCTTCTTCGGTCCTCTCTGTTCGCAGTGTCTCGGAGACGCAGGCCGTCTTCTGACTGCGCGGTTCTTGAGCGTGAGCCAGAAGACACAGACTTTGTTAAAGTGGTGCTCACACGACGAGAGGGGAAACTGGGAAGGACAGAGAAAAAAAGCCTGCGAAAGATCCGTCTCCTGTCTCTCCGTCCTTTAGTCTCGTCTCTGTCCTCTCTCGGGTGTCCAGGGAACGGATGCGTCTCCACTCCTCGGCCGCCTCCGACGCGGAACCTCTCTCCTTAAAACAAGGAGATCTACACATTCTCGCTCAGCATGAACTGCACGGGCACTCCACTCGTCAAGCTGCAAAGAGCGCAGAAAACAATAACCGCGACCCACGAGGTGTACATACACTCGACTGCCAGGCTACCCTCTCACAGGACGCAGCTGTACGTACACCCCCCCACTACCACCAGAGTTGATTTACACGAAAATACATTCCCCTGGAGAATCTTCGGGCACCGAGGCCTCGAGAAAAGGAACCGACAGCCTGATATGCATCACAAGCGAAGCCCCCTGCTTGTATCGATGCATGCAAATGGAGAAGACAAGCACAAACACGAAATGCTGTACATGGACGGACATATTTAGGCCATGCATGCATCTAGAAAACGCAATTACAGAGACAAGACAATGCCGGTGCTCTCTGGAGACTAATGACATGTGGGGACCTCTCCTCCCAACAAGTATGTTATCTCAATGAAGATTTCCACGCCTTTTCGCTATCTCTGTACGTAAACTCTGTCCAGCCAACACGCAATGTGAAAACAGATCTCCACTTCGTTGTATGCTCTTTTTTCTCCCTCGCATTTGCAGGCTTCTCCACTGAGACCGTAAATATACACTGCTCTCTACAAATATCTATATGTGTGTATGCAAGGGTATATACCTCTTTGTAGAGAGCTGTTCTTGCGAATCGATACATAAACATACACTCAAATACATATATATATATATATGTATACGTGTATATACACGAATGCTTTTAAATTGAAAGGACTGTAGGCAGAGATACTGCTCCGATGATGTCGACAGATGTGGAGAAAGCACATACACATCTCGGTGGAGGGGACTGTCAGCTTCGACAGGAATCTCACCAGCGAATGTAGTGGTAGATGAAATCGCCCATGACGATGAGCTGCATGACTTGCATTCCGATGACCCAGTGACCGACATACGATTTGAGCTGAGGAAAAACGCAGAGACGTTTAGAAGAAAACAAGCGCAGAACGGTGGGGAAGAGGGACGGAGAAGACTGGAAACTACAGGGGAAAGAGGAGAGAAGAGAGACCAGAGCGAACATGCACGCACATTCCAGACGAAGCACGGGTTAAAAGAACAGAGCAAAGGCGACACCGAGAGAGACCGAGGAAAGTCCTTCTCAGGCTGGAACGAGAAGGGAAACGGAGAGATCCAGACGCGCCCGAGGCTGCACATCGAATGCATAGACTAAAGCGAAGAAAGGAAGTCCGCTCAGAGACGAAGGGAAGAGCTACGACAATCAAACAAGAAAAGCAGAGCGAAAAGAAGGAACGCGGCTGAACGGACCGCAGCTGGATCCGAGGAAGGGGGTAGTACATAGACAAGAGAGAGCAGACAGGAAAAAAGGAGAAGAGAGAGGAGGTCGCTTGTTTCCGGACGAAGTAAGGCGCGACGTACCGTGTTCTGCGCGCTGTTGAGTTCGGAGTACGACGACACCCAGAAGATGAACGAGAAAACCTGAGAGAAAACAAGAGAACCTTCCTGGAAAGTGGAAGAGCGAACCGGAAAATAAACGACAAAAGACGCGAGAGGGAGTCCTCTCAGTGGTCGCATGCATTGCGGTTCCATAATAAAAGCAGGGTCACTGACCGCCACAGAAAAACATCAAATCACCTCTCGAAACGGCAACAGACGTCCAATCGCGTACCTACGTATACATATCCAAATCAATGCATATGCGGACGCTTATAGCCAGCATGTCATATACATATATATATATATGTGATTATGGATGTAGATGAATGCATGTGTATAGGTCTGCACATGCATAGTAAACAGGTTTTTCATATTTGTGTGTTGAGGGGAGGAAATCATTGACACGGACGCGACTGGAAGAAGAGGTATTCCAGAACTGAAAGCTGACCTGCGAGAGGGCCTGCGCAGCGAGGAAGTGGGTGGTGAAAGGCTCGACTTTCCCCTGGAAACCGCGTTCGACAACCAAGAGAAGTTCACAGAAAGTGAGAAACAAGATAACGAGCAGTAGGAGCTAGAGCGGCAGCAGAGAGGAGAGACAGGAGAATCAAACTCAGCAGGAGCAAGGTCTGGGAGAGGCCGGCGGAGAAAAAGAGAGAAGGACAAAGAGAAAAACTTCGAACTCTCGAGTCCGCTCACCTCACAGGAGGCAACCAGCGAGAGCCGAAAGAGTGAAACATGTGAAAAAGAGAGGAAAGGCGAATCGCAGTTCCTCTGGAAATGTGGGGAGGAAAAGAATCGAAAGGAAACCGTAGAGAAAGAAAAGTGGAACAGTCACGCAGGAGAAAACTCGCAGGAAGACGCCGAGGAAGAAGTCGACACACCCGAGGAGAGAAACGAGAAAAGCAGACCACAGAAACAGCGGTCGCCCCCCAGAACGCAGAGAGAGAGAGTTAGGAAGGACGGAGAGACCGAGTTTTGAGAAGAAGCGAAATGCCGAGAGAGGCGCTTAGTGGTACGGAAAGAGACTCCAGAGAAAACTCCTGGAGAAACTCACCTGCTTTTGAAACATGAACAACTGCGGGAGAACGGCGACGGCCTCCAGATACAGCGCAAAAGTCCAGGCAAACTGCGAAAACAACCAGGTATCGGCACACTCTCGCTGTGAGGGAAGTGACTCCAAAATTTGCGCTCTTCTGTGGCCTCGAGCGGCGCATTGCATGTATATATATATATATATATGTATATATATATATGTATGTATGTATATATATATATATATATATGTATATGCATGTATATGTGTGCACGGGCGTGTAGGTGAACGTCTCTGCGCATAATTCGTAGGGCGATTGGGTGAGAGGAGCGCCAAGCGACAGGGGAAGGGGAGGCGCTGCAGCAGGAGGCGGAAGAGGTGAATGAGCTTAGCGTTTCGCGACGACCAGCAGTAGAGTGTGCGTCGTCGTGTCTGGCGTCATTGGTTCGTTCCTTTCACAGGCTTTGTGAGAGCGAAGCCGGATTTTTGACCACAGAAGAGCGCGTCAACTACGGGAGTTTGCGGAGGCCTGGAGACTCGCGCCCACCGCCGAACCGTTCCACTTTTTTTCGAGGCCGAGTGCTCTGCAGGTCCGTCGTGGAGCGCGACTCACGTCCGCGGGCATGAAGGCGTTGAGAGACGGGTGGAAAAGCAGGGCGAGGAGAGCAGCGGGGACGATCAAGAAAAGGTGATTGAGCGTGTCTCCACCAACGTCGTAAGTGCTGGCGAAGCGACGTCGGCAGAGATACACGACGGTGCCCGCGAGGAGAAAGGAGAGCGCCTCCACACACTGGTAGAGCCAGTCGCCGCTTCGGTCGTAGGGCAGATATCTGCAGAAACGAGGACAAGGCGTGATGAGAGCGTGGAGAAGAAAGAAAGGCGTTAAGGGAGAAAAGAGAAAGAGAAGGAGAAAGAGAAGGAGAAAGAGAAGGAGAAAGAAAACGAGAAGGAAGGAAGAGGAGACACAACTGCCGGAGAGAACCTGACGCGTTTTCCTGAGGAATCTGCTGGGCGTACCCTTCGAAGGGGATGATCGAGCAGAGTCGGGCAAAGATGAGGACGACGTAGCACTCGATCATCTTCAAGGAGACACCTGCAACGCTTTTGGTCGCTTCGATCTTAAGTACCACCATGAGGAACGAAAACATGGAAATCAGAGAGCTAAGCGTCATCAAAAAGCTAAAGTCACCGTCGCTGAAAAGGTGATAGACGACCAGAACAACCACGAAGAAGCCTGTCCACGCCTGAGACACACAGAAAAAAACGCATGCAACACGAAGAGGTAAAATGACCTGCGGAAATGCAATGCACCTCCGACGACAGACCTCGAACCGAGGCGCCTTACTCTTGCACTCAAACACAGTCTCACCGATCAGTCTCCACTTGCGTACAACTATATATATATATATATATATGATTAGATTTATATATATTTTTCTTTATATATATATATGAATCTGTCTGTATAGAGGTGTGCATACATCCCCTTCATATGATATACATAAATGTATATATATATATATATATATATATATATGGGCATATGTGTTTGTGTGCACAGTTGTATGTATGTGTATGTGCAGTACGTAGAAAGATACGCATGCAGATTGGTTTGAAAATGCGACGCCGGGAACGAAAAAGTGGATGCATGCGGGAAGTCGAGCACATCGAGAATCAGACGCGTTTAGTTCGACAGCGAGACGCACTTGCATTCATGGAGAGCTCGCGAAACTCGTGAATCTCTGCTCTGTTCAACTGTCAATGCCGCGCAGACACACATCTGTGTCCTCCGCTTTTCCTTTGCTCGTTTTCACAGACTTGTCGAGACTCACCTGCAGAGATCCGCGGTGAGTGGACAGCCAGAGAGCGAGCTTTTCGCGGTCGCGCACAACGCGAGAAAAGTCTTTGATGGAAAACGTCGAACTAGACGACCCAGGAAACGAACACACCGCAGGCGCCGTCGTCGTCGACTCAACTCCTACAGAGAAAAACATCTCACCTCGCATACGCGTGTATTGATCCATAGACTGAAAGGCTGACATGCAGTTATTTATAGAACTGTATCGATGAACCTATCCATCTACGCAGCTTTAAAGCTACAGACATCTGAGTATCTGCCTATATCTCTATACGTACAGAGACACAGTTAGACGTGCAACCATCCGCCGACAGAAACTTACACAAATTTGTATATATTTACATATGTATATGTATATATATATGTATATGTATACATATATTTATATGTATATGTATATATATAAGCAAAGCTACATGTTTGCCTAGTTAACTGTGCGAGTGGAGGAAAGGAATCCAGGACGCGACACTACGAAGGTGACATAGTAGGCGCATGCACAGACGGATGTCCATCCTCGTTCACAGACAGCGTCTACAGAGAGAGAGAGACGGTGCATACACCCGGAAAAAGTGGAGAGCGACAGGACGAGAAGACGCCGAGTGAGCGACACAAGGAAGAGACACCCAGAGATGAGAAGCAGATATCGAATGCAAGTCCCTGCACAGACGGACCTCCGGAGAATCCAGGTGGAGATCCGGAAGTTCTGCCGTACGCTGCAGTGATACCCGACCCCGCATGGCCATGCGCCTGGTCTGGGTACGCGCTGGGCGGCGTCTGCTGGAAACCTGAGTTCACTTGTTCTGCGTAGTTTCCTCGATAGCCGAGCATTCCAGACGAAGCTCCAGTGTACATACCCCCGGGGGGGGCGCTATAGCCGTACGCGTTCGCCTGCATTTTAGCCTGAGTCGGAGAGGAGAGACAGCGGAGAGAGAAAGTGGAAGGAGAAGCAAGACAGAAAGAACGAGGACAGGGGAAGTGAGCCGCACCATGCGCGAACTGCATGCTGTCTCCGTGAGAAGCACAGAGAGAAGACACGGCCGACAACGGTTCGAGAGACAGCATGTGAAGAGAGAGCGAGAAACTAGGAAGAGGTTCAGGGTGGCACTCGTGAACTTTGACAAGAGACGCGGCAAAGACAGGGAAAACGCGTCCGTGGACAGTCGACAATCCCTGCTGAAAACAGCGGGACGCACGGGGGACTCTGGGGAAGGCTCTCACATTAAAAAGGAAGCAAAACGAAATGCATCTCTTCGCTGCCGAGACCGCATGCAAGACACACCTCCCAGCTGCCTTGTTGGCGCTGATGAGCACACCGTTGCGCGGAGACGCGCTCAACAACTCTCTGTGGACCCCAACGGAAACTCCCGCAGATCTGTAGGTGTACGTCCACTACGACCTGGACAGTGAGCTGGCCTGAAAACTGGACTGGCTATCCCTAGGTGACTTCGACACGGTGAAAGACGAGGATGCAGAACCACTCAGGAAGAGAATTTCGGGGTCTTGCTCGAAAAGCGCCGCCCTTGGCGAGTGAAAAGGAGTTCTTCAACTCAGCGGCCTTCCCTCTTCAGAGGAAGCTCCACAGACGCGAAAAAGATCTGGAGCGACGGAGAGGACTCATCGCAAGAGAGGCGCAGAACGGAATACTAGGAAACGTCGGATCGCGGGAAAGAGTGCGAAAAAAACGGTCTCCGAACCAGCATCGAGTCGCACAAAGGAGGAACATATCCTTCGTGCTCCGCCGGCTTTGACGACGTCGACATCAGACGCCTGTTGAGACGCAGGCAGTGTCGCCGAGAGCGTCAGCACCCTCGGATTGGCTGCACAGTTTGCTCTGAAGAAGAGCGCCACCGCTGAGTTTTTCGAGAGAGATACTGCACGTGAAGGAATCGAAACCTTCCCCGACCGTCCCCTGCGGGGCGGTGTCTGTACACTCGGCGATTCGTGCCGCGGACTTGCGGAGGGGGGCCGACCTACCGGGCAGAAGACTGTGGACTTTGCAGGGAAATTCGTTCTGGAGAAGACGAGTTGTCGAAGATGCGTTCCTCTCGCAGCGTGTGCGGCTCGCGAGCAGGAAGAACGACGGGCGAAACAAGAGGAGAACCGCGTATCGGCGCCAGAGGCCGAGGTGACCTTTTTTCCCCGCCGCTGCGTCCGCAGGGACTGGCGTTGTTCGGGCGTTTTCTTTCGACGATGCAGCCGCCCACGAGAGTGTCTTGTTTTTCGGACGTCCTTCGCCTGCGTTTCCGGAAACGCTGCCACACGTGCGCAGCCGATGACCGCCTTTTGGACGCGAAAAAGACGCCCGCCGCAGCCGCTCCCAGTTCGAGGCCCGGACACCGGTCAGAAACGCGGAAGTCCGGCGTAAAAAGCGTGAGAGGAAAACGGCACAAGTCTCTGGATCTCGCGGCGGAAGCGGCCAGACGACAAACAGAAACGGAGGGTCTCTGAACCGTGCACAGAGCTGCGCTGTTTCGAGGTCCGGAAGACACTTCTGGAGGAGAGCTGCGAGTGCGTCGCCGAGCAGGGGTCGTCGGAGAAAACTACACCGAAGAGAACGACTTTCTGGATTCAGGATGCGCCACACTTGCGCACTCAGAGTGCCGCAGACTGGACAAGAAAGGTCGGAGAAACGACGCGCATGTCAGTGCGATGTACACGGGAAGAAGGCTGCGATCCAACACCCACCTCTCAACCGCTGCGGTGCACGCTGGGCAGACGGGAGACTCTTGTCTTCTACAAAGGCTTGCTTGTTTTTCACAAAGAAAACGCTTCTCGCAGACGTGAGCTTCTCTCCGACCTCCGAAAACACCGACGCTGTCTCCTCGTTCTGCCGCGATCCAGTCTTGACCGCCTCTCGTGTAAGACCGTCCGACCCATCGTCCCGCGTTTGCCAGCGACCGCGCCGCGGCTTATATTCCGTAGAGCTTGTCTTCCAGGGTCCCCGAGCCGCGACATTCTCGACAAGACACGCGTTTTTTTCAGTTTCGTCGCGGCAAAAAAAACGAACCAGACATCTCTCGAGAGATGCAGAGCGTTCGGCGGGATGGCGATACACGGCGCGGTTTAGAAGCGACCGAAGTGCAGGAGGTGACCTCCGAGGGAGAGGGGGTACGCTGCTGCTTGCTAGCGAGGCCTCAGTCTCAACGTTTCCTCTCTCAGTGGTTACGCCTTTGCTCTCTCTCTCTCGACTCGAGAAGGAGTGGAAAGACCATCCAGGAATGTCGAACAAAAATCTACTCGTTTTGCCAGTTGACGTAGCCAGAACATGGGGTGCGCGGCACATTTGCTTCTCTCCTCCCTGTCTCTCCCTGGGGACTCGCGGTCACCGAAGAAAGACTCTCAGGTGCTTGCCCTCCCTTTGCTGCCTCTTGTTCCGGGCTGATGTCCTGTTAGTCTTCTCAATTTTACACCACGGTTCACGCAATGTCACAAGGAGCCTACCCTAGATTACTCGAGTCTCTGTAGCAGCTCGAGACTGGCCACTCCAGTCGTTGCATTTCCTCGGCAATTTTCGTTTCAACCGATGCGCGCTGTGTCTCTTCACACGCAAGGAACACTTAGGAAGCCCTCCTAGAAAGGCAGCAAGCACTGACTGACCGGCAAACCCCCCTCTGTGTAGGTGGAAAACTTTTCGCGCTTCTCACCACATGCCGCCTCCCTGGGAAGCGCGGTAGGGAAACAAAGAAACTGCCCTAGACTACGCAGCAGGCTCTACATACGCGTCTGCAGAAACTTCACCTTTTCTCTGCACGCGCCAAAGATCTACAAAAACCGTACACTTCTGCATAGACGCGCTTCCCTGAGCACCCCCGCATGCCACCGGTTATATATATATATATATATATATATATATATACATTTATATGGAGATATCTGTCGCTCATATATGTCTTGATTTCTGTGTACACTGTTTGCTTTGGAGTGGCAGAAGGAAGGCGATTTTGTCTGTGTACGGCTCTCGTTTTTGAGTTGGGAGTTCCGACCGCGCGTGTGCTTTCTTGGGTGAAGGTGCACAGTTGTCAACCTGCTCCCGGCACGAACGAAGAGTCAGTATTACATGCCTGGAGGAGTGTATGCACAACTGCCTGCATGCATGTGACTAGGTGCAGAGGAGGTGTCTCCCGACAGCGGTGGGAGACTGGTCTCGATCGCGATTGGGTGTGCGGAAGAGAAAAAGACTGGAGTCTGTCGGAAGTACAGACAAGAGTCAGGCCGACGCAGCGACCCAGGAGAAGCATCAAAAGGAGACAGGCGGTTTCCCCCAGAGAGAAGGACGAGTTCTGATCGCTGCCGCGGGCGACCTCAGCACCGAGGAGCGCCAAACAGACGGGACCCAGACAGACCACACACAAAAAGATTACGAGGGAGTAAACGCACAACTGTTCTCCACAGAAACGCATCTGCATGAAGGGATTCTTTGCGAAACACGAGTTCCTGGCTGCGGCAAGGAGCAGGTGCATCGCGCGCCTGGCCGCGCTCCGAGAGCGAGGCGCCCATCATCCGCACCACAGACCCTGCGGCGCAGGCAGCTAACTGGTCTTGCTGGCCGGCGCTGAGGCCATCAAGTCCCGAGCGTCACCGAAGGAGATGTTTTCCAGGAAGAAGGGGTGCCAGTTTATGTTTTCGATCCAGTCGTTCCACCTGCAAAAAAGCACAAGAGAGGCAACATGCAACGAAGCCTATGGAGGGCGGCGGGAAAGCAAACACTCGGCACACCGCAGAAACACAACTCTGGGACGGTTCGATCCGAACCACTGGTTCTCAAACCGGTTGTCTGCTTTTGAAGGCGGTCACCACGCACCAGCATAACTCGAGATTGAGAAACTCTGGGAGCCCTCTCGGAGGAACGTCGTGCAGTTCGATGGTCCGCGCATTACCGTGTGGTGTCGGCAAATAGACACAGAATCGAGCAGACATACACGCGACACAACGGGTGACAGTCGGAAAGCGGAGCGACTTCCCCCCTTTCGCACATCTCGCGCGGCGTTGAAAGTCACTGCGTTCGCCACACATCGGTGGCTTCCTGGAAGCCAAGTCCTCAACATGTCAAAGAAACAATGAAAACGCTAACGCTTCCTGATTAACGTAACACCAGTGGCGGTGAGCTGCAGTGCGTGCAAACTAGGAAAAAGAACCCGCAGCAAGGAAATACAAACAAATCAATTTCAACTGAGAGATACCCCGCGACACACACACTCCTGCCAAGCGTCGAAGAGTGCACACTGAGCACCCGACACGCTCAGGTGTACGTACACCCCAACAGGGGGGCATTTCGAGAAAAAAGAGTCGTCCGGTACTGCGGCGCATCTCGTGAGAAGCGGGGAAACAGTTTTCTCTTTTTCTCCACATAAGCTCAGCCGCGATTTGCTTCTCTCTTTTAGCATGTTGTTCTCCATTCCTCTGTGCCTCTCATCCATACACTGAACGGCGACAGAATCGGCTCCCGTAGAACATGTCGTTCTGTGTTTTTCGCGAAACCGCATACGTCTGTTGGCCATGTCGTCACCTTTTCTCCAACGCCGAAGAAGGAAAAGCCACTGCATGCGAAACGAGGCTCTGTCTTCTCCTTCTCTGTGAGTCTCGGCTCTCATCCTCGTTTCTCCCCTTTCGCGGCTCTGGAGCTGAGTTCCAAGTCTTTCGCTTCCCCTCTGTTGTTTCCTTCTGTCTTGAGGTTCCCAGCGTTTTCATTTCGCTTACACTGTGGTGCTGAAGGAATGCGCGATTCGAGGGAAAATGGCACTCCTTTGAAAGGAGAGGATTTCCTCTTGAATAGACTCCACTTCAACCGCAGGGAGTTCCGGAGGAGCTGCGCGCGTGCGGTTGTAGGTGTCGTACACCGGCTAGAAATACAGAAAGCGAAACGACCGGTGGAGTGAAAAACACGGCCGTTCCAACGAACCGCGGAAAACAGAGAGAACGATGGAAAAGGAAATCGCGAAAAGAGATATCAAGCACATGCATTCCTTCTTCACGAAGCGCAAACACGTATAAGAAAATATACTCCTACGTATGCAGACGCTAAAACCCCCTCACCCCTACACACACTTGCATTCCCTACAAAAACGCCTCTACAGATCAACATAAATATATGCATACATATACTTATTCACACAAATACTTATACACAGATACATATTTATATCTGCATAGAGCAACACAAACGCATATATAAATATATATATATATATATATATATATATGTACACAGAAGTACATCTGTGTAAGTGTATTTGAACACGGATATATATATATATATATATATTTATTTATTTATATAATTATGTATCTGTATATGTATATATGCATGTGTATAGGTCTATATAAGTCAATACTTGTTTAGGAGATAAACACGATTGTTGAATAAAGTCTACCACGAGAGAGGAGAACCTCTTACAGAGAGAAGAAGGAGGCCTTCTGCAGGAGCTGTGTGGATGAAGACGTTTTGGCGATTCGGTCTGAGAGCGTCAGTTAAACTCGTGACAGTTGCGGTGCCTCGGCAGACCTCGACGGCGATTCCTGAAATTCGGGAAAAACAAAGAGCGCGAGCAAACATGTTTCCTTTTTTTGAAAGGAAGAAGCGAAGGCGAGGGCGCGCAGCGCGAGCGAGATGTCTTGCCTCGCGCTGGAAACTCTCCTGTCTCGTTGGTCTGCTGTCCAGTCACGCTCTCTGATTTGGACACAGTCCTTCAGCGCGGCTTGCGCCAGCGACGCCTCCTTGCGACAAACGCGTCAAACCACCTGGCGCCAAGACGTTGCTGGAATCGGATAAAAATGTTCTACAAGTGTCTGAGGGGAGCAGCGGTGGACTGTTCGTGTCGCCCGACTGCATGCACCAGAGTCCGTGCTTCTTGGAGCTTTTTTTCAGATTGATGGCTGAGAGATGCAACCGGACGGAGAACAGAGAGGAACCTCCGTCGCCTTCTCGCGAGTTGTCGAAAACGACAGAGGCCATTCCAATCTCCCTCAGGTGAAGCCCCCCGCACGAAGAGGAAACATGAGGCGAGTAATCGCAGTTATAATCATAACCTTCCACATTAATGATACGAGTTCGAATCGCGTTATTGGCGCTCTTGGATTTTTAATTTTATAAACATGCGATATTTTAAATAAAATAGGGTGTTTAAAAAAATAGTGATATTTATGTCGCAGTAAAATTACCATCTGGTGAAATTAAATTGTGATTAAAAAATTATTTTGCATTTTAGGTCAATTAGAAAACAAAAGAGAAACGCACTCACCAACCATCTTCCTTATTTGATTGAAGAGGAATGATTGACCTTCGAGCTCAATCACAACAACGTCATCAGAGACGCCATCCAGGTGCGCCTGCGAAACCTGCAAGAAGAAAACATGAAATGCGCATCTGTCTCTGCCGTCCTAGTCTCCCGACATATATATATATATATATATATATACGTATATATATATATAGAGAGAGAGAGAGACATCTCTGTCTATATCTTTCTACATCTTTCTGTATATGAATATGGATAGACAGATATGAACGAGGAGTTCTGTGTTGCGTGTAGAGATTGAGTTAGAGCTGTGAGTCTTTGGGGTCAAGGTGTCTACCTGGTCACCAGCGTTTCGCCGCTCGGCTTGGGCGTTTACGTTTTTCTCTCCCGGGAAAGCATTCTGGCCGTGCTGCCTCTCTTTTCGCTGCTTTTTGCCTTTGCGTCGAGGTCTCTCTTCTCGGCGTCTTCTTCTCCGAGGTCCCCTTCTGCTTTATTCCTCGTTCTCCCCCGTTTCCCTCTGAGAGACTCCAGCTTTGAAAGGCGAGAGACTCACCGCCGTTCGGTGTATGTGTCTCTTGAAGGCCGCGGGAGAAGAGTCTTTGTGCTTGCCTCGCTTGGTGAAATTCTGGAATGCATGCGTCCCCTCGAAGACCTTGAAAACCGCACGCAGTTTCTCCTGAGCGACGCACCCGAGCGGGAGCAACAAGAAAACGGAGAGGGAGACAAGAACGGAGCACAACCTCGAGTGAACGCAAAAAAACCGGTGTGTTGACAAAAACGGCTCGACGGACTCTGTCGAAGCAAGTGGAAGAAGAGGAGGACAGCGACGAAGAAAAGAAATATATCTGTCCATCTCTTCATTCACCTCTTCATCAGAAGGTCTCTTCAGCTGCGTACCTCATTATCTAGTCGCCGTCTATCGATAGATCTCTCCACCTCTGTATCTGTCTAGTCAACTGCCTCTGGATGGACGCAGCGCTCTCCCTGTCTACCTAGTTTTTTATGCACAATAACAGAGACTTGGAACTCCTAAAACACCCGAAAAAGTCCATCCATGCGGGCCAGTGTGGAGCAAATCCTTTCCAGGCGAACGCGTTCGCCGTACCACGAGTTCTGCCGTCGACAGAGGCGTTGGCACAGTTTGGTCGTCGTTTTCAAACGCGCTCCGGTGTACGTACTCCCCGTTTTCCTGGAGCGCGAGAGCGGAGATGACAGGCGGGGGTCCGCCCAAGAGTCTCTCGCCCAGTTGGAATCTTCCCTCGCCTTTCACGGTTTCGGCTGCGCGCTGCAGTTCGCTCGACACACTGCCTGTCTCCGCCTCGCGCCCCCCGCCGGGTGTCCGTACACCGGAGAGCTTCTGCGCGTCAGGATTCGAGTCCGCCATCTCTGGACTCGCCTTCGCGCTGCCGTCCTCTGCTCTGGAGAGCTCCAGAGCCGCTTTCAGCTGCCGTTTCGCCTCTTGCGAGAGTGGCTGAAGCGCGGCGACAGGCGCCGGAAGAAGCGGATTTGCTTCCAAAGTCTCGCCTCCACGGGTCTGCGTCTGTTCGGCGGCGGTCCCGGTCTTCCGCCGCGTCCCGACGGCCAGGAATCCCTCGTCGGCTCGTTCGCGCTTCCTGTCGCATCCGCTGCCGCCGTCAGACACACACTCGACAGCCGAAGCAGGAGAGGCAGCAGAAGGAGCGAGAGAACAGCGGAGCTGGTACGCACTCAGGAGTTTCCTCACATCCCGGCGGACGGCGATGGGCTGCAGAAGCCATGCAGGAAGGAGGAAGGCGTAGCGCCGGCGAGAACAAGAGACTCTGAAGACGCAGAGACAGACAGGCGAGCGAGACAGACAGGCGACCGAGATAGAGAGGCGACCGAGATAGAGAGGCGACCGAGATAGAAAGGCGACCGAGATACAGAGACTCTGGAAACTGCAGGACGAGGAGAGAGAACGAGAAGGAACACAAACAAGCGCCGGCAGCGAAAAAGAAAGAGGGATGCGACACAAGCGCAGGCGAAGGAGAGAACAAACAAGAGAGAAACGCAGCTTCTGTCTCTGTTCCTCGGCAGCGTTCCTTCCGTCTCTCGGCAGTTCCAGGCGACAACTTGTTCCTCTCAGCCGTCGTCCCTCACATGGTCAATCCCCGGAACGCACGAATTTCAGAGTGCATGCGACGTCACCAGTCTGAAGGTGTATTCAGCATCGATACACGCTGGTCCAGAGAGACGAGGTTGAGAATCTAGCCTGAATGACTTGTCTCCTCCACGAGTGTGTGACACAGGCGGCTTCTGCGTCTAGGTGAGCCCTGTCGGCCTTTGCCTACTCCTCCCCTCTGCAACCGGACGCAGCGATCTACACAGTGCTCAGCCTGCCCGAGGTTTCTCCGTATATAAGCCGACACGGGGGCAGCTAGGCCCACTGAGTGTCTACAGACCTGGCATCGAAGTTCTTCGTGACGCGACGCACGGCGAAGCAGCGAATGTCGGGAGGCAGAGCTGCGTTGAGTCTTGCGAGGAAGGCTACCTCTCTCTCGCGTTGCCATACCAGGCGTTCGCTCTTCTCTCTCATTTTGTCTCTGCTTCCGGACTTCTCTAGATCAGTCGCATTCGAAGTCGCTGCAGACACAGACGCCTCTCCGCTCGTTTTCTTCCTGTTGTCTCCGCATTCCCCTCCTGCTTCTTTGTCTGCTTTCTCGCGCTCTTCTTCTTCGTCTTCTTCTCCGTCTTCTTCTCCGTCTGCTTCTTCGTTTGCTTCTTCTCTCTCTTCTTCTCCTTCTTCTTCTCCGCGCCTACCCGCGTCTTCGCCGGGCGCTGCGCCGTCTTCACTTCCGCTTTCGTCTGCGCGGAAGGAGACGGGACCGAGAGAGAGTTTCAGTGACACTACGTTGCATGCAGCGTGGACGCCGCGGTCGGTGCGAGCCGCCCGCGACCACTGAAGCTTCTGCAGACAGCCGAGGCAGCAAGGCGCGATGCCTCCCGAAGCCAAGAGAGCTTCTTCGAGCACTCCTTCCACCGTCCGCGGCGGCGCCTCCAAACTCTCCAGAGACAGTCCAAGAGACGCAGACGAAGGAAGACAAGAAGAAGGCTGCGACGCAGACGCAGCGGAGGGATCACAGGAAGCAGGGAGGGATCCGTCGCCGTTTTTCAGAAAGGACGCTTCCTGCGCGGGTGTAGGCTTCACCTCGTCTCTGACCTCGTCGAGGGGAGAAGAGCCGTTGGCGAGAGAGGCGGCCGCCAGCTCCTGGTGCACCGCGAGGAGTCTGTCGAGCGGCTGCATTTGTTTCTGCAGGCCGTGGAAATTCTCTCCGTTGTATCTGAGAGAGAGAGAGAGTAACGACCCAGCAAAGCAGACACCGAGGGACATATCGAACAGCGAACGAAGTGAGGAAGCGAGAAAAGACGCAGAAAGAAGAGGTTGGAAAACAAGGGAAGAGGCGACTCAAAGACGAAGGCGAACGAGCTTGAAATGAAAGTTGGGAGAGACCAGTCCACAAGAGAAGAATCAACTAGGAAAAAAAAGCAAACGGAGAGTCACTACCAAAATTGGGCCTTCTCCCTCACTCCCTGTCTGTCCTCAGTTCGCCTTCTTTCCCGCGCGCCTTTGAACGTCTCCTCGCTTCTGTCGACACAAATTGCCTCAACATCCCATCGCCGCAACTACTCACCCAAAGAGAAGCGCGTATTTCTTCTTCGGCACTCTGGGTGTAGCGCTTCGTCCGCTCGGCGGCGCTGCTTTTGACTCTGGAGTCTCTCCGTCGGCCTCTTCGTTTGCGAGCCTCGCGCCGCCTGCTCCGTTTTCTCTCTGCGCGTTCAGCTGCTGGCGAAGCGCAAGGATTTCAGAATGTTTTTCTAAGCGCTCCTTCCGCCTCTCTTTGAGGAACTTGACGCGCTGAGAGTTCCGCAGGCGCTTGAACTGAGGCTTCTTCTTCTCTCCTCTGCCTTTCACACAAGCAGAGGTCGAAGGAGACAACTGCGAGGCCGACGGAGAGGAGGAAGGAGACAACTTTGGGAGAGGGGAAGGTCGCGAAGAATCTGCCTCTTCGGCCTGTTTCATGGACGCTTCCGTTTGCAGGAAAGAAGGGGACGCATCGCGCTCTCCTTGTCGAGGAGGACTCTGCGGCGCCGCATGAGGTGGACGTCCTCCCGAAAGGACGGCATCGGGGGAGGAGCGACTCGAGTCGTCAGCGAAGAGTGGGTTTGAGTCGCTCATCTTCGGAAGAACGCAGAGGCAATAAAACCGCCTGGCGCGCGAAGGAGAAGAGAACGAATCGGTAATTAAATGTGGACGAAATGCATGCACAGCCGACGTTTCGTTCGCTGCTTGTCACCCTGCAGAGAAGAAACTCCGCAGCAGAAGCAGGCCGACTTTGCGTTGGAGGCAAAGACAGACGCGAAGAGAAGAGAGCAAGTTCGAGAGTTCCTCGGCTTCTCAGAAAGAAAGACTTCTCGTCTGCTGAGGCAACTTCCTGCCTTTCGCGTTTCCTGGACAGCACAGACAGAGCCATGCAAGCAGCAAGAGCGAGGATCCGGGAAGGCGAGCGAAGAACTGCGACGGAAAAAGAGAAAACGGAGGGACTGTTGAGGGCAGGAGAGCAAGAACGCGCTACGCCTGCGAAGGAGAAATCTTTTCTTTTTCTGAGACGACGATGCATGCTCGCGCCGACGAAAACGCGTTCGTCTGCTCAGATCATGTCCTCTCTCTTTGTCGCCTGACATTTGCAGACGCAAGAATCGATTTTTAGGAGGCCTCTCATTACCGAGGAGAAACGGGCGTTTTACGGGCGAAATCTTTTCCAAAACGGCGGACGTCCAAGGTGGGCCCTTTTTTCCTCAGGGCGGTGCATGCGCGCATGCAAGAAAGACTTCGCGGACGCCGCTCGAGTTTGTCACAACCAATCGGCCTTTCGACGTAACTTTCGAATTCTCACACATTTCTTTGATTTCCGTTAAAAAAACGTGCCCCTGTCCCCCATTCTTGTCTATCTGCAAGAACGGATGTTGCGCAGAAAACCTCCTCTTGATGTTGTGCACACCCAAGTCCATCTCTCTATGGAATAACCTGGTTGAAAGCACCGCTTTTGTTCGAACCTGCAACTTTCACCGAGCCATGCTCTTTGGTAGACTGAACTGAAAACGTACTTCTCCTTACACATGCGATTCGTCTTCCTCTCTGCCTACTTGCAGATGTGACTCGCACAAAAAGGATGTCGGTTCTTATTTATAGAGGGGATGCTCTCGAGTAGATTCAGGCTCTTTACAGATCAGTGCTCAGGTGTAGGATTCTAACAAAGACGATACACATTTTTAGGTGAAATGCACGTCGTCTGCCTTCGCTAAGTGACCGGAAACCTTCGCTCTTTTCAGCGAGAACGAACGAGAGAAACCTGGAGCTGTCACAGAATCCCTGCCTTCTCTACCGTTTCCGCCCGTGTGAACTTCCTCTCTCTGCTGCGCCTCCGACATGAACAAACCGAAACGTTTGGTATCTCGATCGTAAATTCTAAATTACCAGTAGACCGCTTGTTCTGTGCGCGTCTCCACTTCTCTTCAGTGGTCGGTTCCGACCTCTCGTCCACCTAAAATTCTCAAAAAGAATTTCCATTGAATCTAAGACTCGAAATGGCCCGGCAGGTAGACGAGAACCTTCGCTCCCCGTCCATCGCAAAAAACGCGGCGCGAAAGCTTCCTCGACCGAGTCCACAGGTGGTGTGAACGCTGCTGTGATTTCTAAAAACGGATTTGCATGCTCGATGATTTCCGCTAAAGGCTGAGCATGTTAGAATTTCATGGCCCCCGCGCCTTCCCCCACAGTTACATAGACGGAGACAGGAAATGGCAGAGGCGCTTGAACGAAATACTCGCGGTTTCACAGAGGACACCGATACCTCTATCTGAGTCTTTCTCCTGAGTTGTGAGGACATCCATCTTCATGCAGACATGCAGACATGTACTGCTGGCTTCACAGAAGACACAATGCAGGCACTCGTTACGCGGGAGATGAACCGGAGTCGACCAGAAAGAAAACTTCAAAACGCGGAAGAACTTCTCGAAAAGTTGTGTGCTCCGCCGCGCCGCTGGGGCGTCGGTACAGCCCAGGCAGGGTGACCGGCGAGTTTGTATGGGGCGCCAGAACGCTACCTCAAATGTTTCCTTCCCGACAAATAACGAAAAGCGTCGTTTCGCTCTGTGCGGCATTAAACCAAGGCATTCAAATACAGACAAATCGACGGAGAAAGACTATTTATATACATATTTATGTATATGTATAGATGAGTCGACAGACAGGTGAATAAAGAGACGACAGAAAGATATGGATACTGTTAGGTATATATATATATATATATATATATAGAGAGAGAGATACATATATATTGATAGATATGGATATGTGCAACTGTCTGTTTTCTACCATTTGACAAAGTTTAAGAAGACTCAGGAGGTCTGTGACAGACGACGAGATACCCGATGGTCTCGGAGACTTCGGTGCATGCATCGCGTTCTTCTCGAGTGCCCAGACACGGGAGCGACTGGGTTCCTGTGAAAGGAGGCGTCGTTCTGGAAACGAACGGCGGTAAAACGAAGGTCTCGCGTCCAGAGAACCACAAGGAAATACAGAAACAGAGAAGCAACTCGATGGCGAATGACGAGCATCGCTTTCTGCAGGCGTCAGACAGACGCTGCGGAGCAAAGCAGAAGTCTCCGATGTTTCTGCCTTGTCTCGCCATTACACAGTGACCGACAGAGAACGGAAGTCGACGGAGGAGAACGCGAGGCGCAAACGAAAAGCAGACGCTACGAAGAAAACAAGGCTCCTTTCCTCTCGAACTCCACTCGCTGTCACATCCCCACTGAACCATCCTTTGTCTCCCTGTCGAGCTCTTCTTCTTCTCTTGTCCCTGTGTCCTTTTCTCTCCCTTCGTTCTCCTGTTTTCTCGGTTCTTCTTCGTTCTGCGCTCCTCGGCGCTCTGCGTGCTCACGGCGACGCGAGCTTCGCATGCTGAGGCGGCTGGAGGGTCTTCTTCACAGCCTTGAAAATCTGTATCGGCACCCAGGAGACGAGGGTGACGGCCGTCACTTTCGCCCAGAACGTGAGCGTCATGATGAACTGAAAAAAAGGGGAAGCGGCATGTCGCATCACATGAGAGACGCGTCGGCTTTGCTGTCGCCGAAGAGGGAGGGGAGAGTTTCTTCGCATCTCCCCTTCTTCGCTGCGCGGTCGTTTTCCTTCGCGCTTCTTCTTCGACATGTTCAGCTTCTCACTGTGCCGCTCGTCTCTCTCCCCCTGTTTTTCCTCGTTTCCTTTCCGCTTTTGTCTTTGCTTTTGTTTCGGCTGTTGTCTTTGCTTCGGTCTCAGAAGCTTTGAGTGCGCATGCTCGTCTCCTTTTTTTCTCTCTGCCTCTGCGCCGCCCTCTCCTTTCTGCGCTCCTCTCTGCACTGTGTCTGTCTCAGTTTTTCTCTGCTGCTGCCGAAGACTGACTGCCTCTCTCCCGGCCGCGGGGCAGACTCACCGTGATGTCGAAGTAGCTTCGCAAGATGAACATGGAGAAAATGTAGATCACGACGGTGCAGATCTCCGAGGCGATCATCAGCGGGTGCCTAGACGACGCGGTAGAAAGGGGAAACCAAGCATCTCGTGAAGCAAGCCAGAGGAGGCGAACAGAGAGAGAAACCGAGAGAACGCCACACAGAGATCGCGAAGTGCCTGTGGAGCTCGGCCTCTGTGACCGCATCCTCTGTTGACAGCAGCCCTCAACAAGATTCGCACCCACCATTTCACCTCCATGTAAAAACTCGAGACGTCTGCAAGTGAACAGTTTTAGAGTTTCAGATCTTTTTCCTATGCGTTTGCAGATGGGGAGAAGGAGTACGAATGCAGATACAGCAGGCGGACAGTGCGAGAGGACGCAGACGCCCCGTTTAAGAATCGAAGGCCGCGGACCTCGCTGCCTCACCAGGTCTGAATCTCCGAGGCGACGTTCAGAAGCTCGGCGAGAATGAGCGCCGTGAAGGTGATGCTGACGACGTTCGTGAAGGAGTTTTCGAACAGCGCGACGGCGCCCATCATGACCACCGCGGCCTGCGCGCCAAGGGCAGAAGACGGAAGCGCGGCATGGTAGCGAGCGCGAAGAACAGAGAGACAGCGGAGACTGCGCGACGGCCTAGTCTCGCACAGGCTCCTCCTCGAGAGACTCAGAAGAGAGAGGGAAGAGAACGCATGGAGACGCGACAGATAAACACAGCTCGGAAGAGCGACAGAAGCACGAAGAACGACGGCAAAAAAGATGGAAAGAGCGATCCGAGTGCGAGGAGGAACACAAAACAGCCTCCAGTGCGAAGGTGAAGGAGAAGGAGCCCCAGAAGCGAGGCGATCCCCTCGGAAGAAGCGTCTACGCAAAAGGCGAGAAGACGCAGAGAAAGCGAGAAGAGAAACCTCTTCGGCGTCTCACCTGGTAAATGGATTTCCACACCCAGCCAAAGAATGTTTTCACGCTCAAGACGCGGCCGTTCTTCAGCGTTTGATACAGTTCGGGGAACATGAAAACGACGTCTTCGGGCAATTCCTCGTCCAGAACGAGCGAGAAAACCGGCGCCATCGTGTAGTAAGTCGCGTACCCCACTTGCAGCCACCCCTGCAGAAGATCGACAGAAAAGACGCGCTCTCTCCAGAAGGAAAAGTAAGGAAACATCGACACCCGTCAGACGCCAAGAAGGAAATCGACCCACACCCTGCAGAGACCGAGCGGAAGCAGAGGCGACGCTTTCGCTCCCCTCTCGAAGAGGCAGATCGCCCTGCAAGCAAGAGCGCGAGGAGAGGAGAGAAGCGCGAAAAAAAAGAGCCTGATGAGCCTCTGGGTCGAGGAGACCGCTGGAACCGTTTCCAAGCACTCCGGGAGGTTCTCGCCCCCGTCGCGGAGCGTCTAAATAGCCCGCTGGCGCTTTCCTGTGTCTCTCTCGGCGTCTCGGACGCGTCGACGAGGTGCAACGAGAGGCAAGGAGATTCGAGGAACTGCGAGGTCCCTTTTTGTACCTGGAAAATCGCAAGCGGAATGAAGTAGAAGATGGCCGAGAAGATCACTTGGATGAAGGCGATGATCAGGCCTCGGTGGATGACAAATTGCGCCAACTTCGCACTGCGTTGGTAGGCATTTCTGCCATGCCAGAGAAGCAGCCGCCGCAGGTGAGAAAACTGCGTGATGCTGAAGTCCGCAGCCAGCGACGCCTGGCGGCCTTCTTTTCCGACGATTCCAATGCCTACGTCCTGCAAAAGCGCCCGGCATACACATACGCATGTCCGCGTCTTCAGTTTCGTCCTGAAACGCAGCGTCCACTCTTCGTCGTCACTGGGCGGCGCTTCAGACTACACCGATGAGGTCCCCCCCTCCAGGTGAGACAGAGGGAGCGGTGCGCATCACGCTTGACAGTTTCGATGGCGCGTCTGCCTTCGCTCGTGTCTAGCGGCCCTCGAAAATCTCTGTCGACGCATGCATTACTACTAGGGATGGCCGCCTGCATCGCGGCAGAGAGAAAGAGAGAGAAAGAGAGAAAGAGAGAAAAAGAGAGAAAGAGAGAAAAAGAGAAAAAGAGAGAAAGAGAGAGAAAGGGAGGGAAAGAGAGAAAGAGAGAGGCATGTGAGATAAGCTGGAACGCGTGTGTATGTAGTGGAGAGGAAACGCAGAGCAAGTCTCTCTCTGCGAAGACTGGGGCAAAGTGCTATTCGAGAAGAGAGGAGAGCCCAACCGTCGTTCCTTCCTCCTTGTCGCAAGCGAGCCGTTCCTCATCTGAGCTGGAACGCGGCATTCCGCCACTCAGGTTCCACGCCACCGCAGACTGGCAAAAGCCTCTGCGAGGCGTTTGGAGGAAGACTGTCCGCGCCTCGCAGAGGCGGCGAGGACGGTCCCCGTCGCGGAACCTGTGTATTCGACCGGATTTCTGGAGAAGGAGGCGACCTTTCTGACAAGCGAGAATCTTTCCAGGCAAACGGGGATGCTCTGAACGTCTGGAGACGCTCCACGAACGAGCGAGGCACTTACGGCGGCCTGAATCATCGAGACGTCGTTGCCGCCGTCGCCGACTGCGCAGGCTCTGCGTCCAGTGAACTTTTTCACGAAGCGAACGACGTCAGCCTTTTGCGTCGGCGAGCAGCGACAGCAGACGACGGCCGGCGCCTGCGCTGCGACGCGAACGAAGTAGTGAGGAAAATGCTGCAGAGCTGCCCCAAGGACGCGGCCGTCGACAACGAGGACGCTCTCGCTCGGACCCATTGCGAATCGCTCCAGAGCCTCCTGCGTCTGCGAGCACGAGAAAGAGAGACAAGACGAACGAGATGAGGAGCGCAGACGGCAGGCGAGAAGAAGGCCGAGACCGGCGACCCGGGAAGCGGAAGAAAACAAGGAATCCGAAGAAGGCTGAACATCACCAGGAGAGCGGGGACAAGCGAGGTGAAGAAGGACAACAGGGAAGGAGACTGAGACGGTGAGGCGAGACGGAAAAGACGTGAAAAGCGCGGAGTCAGAGAAGGCGCAAAGTGAGAAAGAAAGACAAAAAAAAGAGCTGCGGCAAGCGGCAGAACAAGGAAGGAGACAAAAAAGACACAAAGAGACGAACACCGTGGGAAAGAAGACGACGCAGAACGCGAGATATGTCAAGAGACGGAACAAAGACGCCGACCTGAGAAGGCGTTCGAATGCTTTGACTGGAAAGAATCGTGAGTGAGTGCTGGCGAGCTTTGAGGCCTGCAGAAACAGCGATGCAAGTCGCGGTCTCCACTTTGTCTCCTGTGAGCATCCAAACTTTCACTCCCGCGTGCCGCAAGGCCTCGAGCGTCGCTGGGACATCCTGAAAAAAGATCAGCAGGCAACTCGATTCCAAACCCGAATCTCGCATCGAAACGCCTTCTCCGTCCTCTCTTCTTCCAGGAGAGAATCGCATAGCTAGACAAGCCTTCACAGACAAAGAGTCAAGTAAAATTGAAAAAGAACATCATCCACATCTATAATAGGCGTGGTGCACCTCCACGAAACGATACACATATACAGAACTCGACACAAACAACCATATGCATGCATATATATATATATATATATTTGCGCATGTGAATCCGTCGATGTATGTGAATAGATGCGGGTCATCTCCTATTGGGGCTGTGGGTTCAAACGGACTCTCAGGAAATCCCTTGCGCGGGACTTTCCTTCTCTAGAAAACTTGAGGTTTGTGCGATCGTCGCTGCTTTCCACGCGAACAAGTCCGTCCGCAATTCGTGCCATCTGATTCCTCGATTTCCTGCATTTTTCTTGGAATTCCGATTCCGGTGCTCCGCGTTTTTCACCCTGAGCCAGGAGCCTCCAATCCTTCAGCGCCTTAAGAGAGGACTCGAAATCGGCTTCTCCAGGATACTCCAAAACTGCTGAAACTGCACTGGCACTTTCTCTTTTTCCCTCGTCTTTCTTCTCTCGCAGATCCCTGCTTTCCTCTTTTTCTCTCGTCTTTCTTCTCTCACATTCTGGAGCTTGTCCTCGACGCCCGTGAGGCCGAGGAGTCTGAGGTCTTCTTCGAGTCTCTCGATCTCCCGCCTGCACTTCGAATGCCGGTCGGTCATCGCAGCGCGGGCAGCTGCATATCGGGTGGCGAAGAGGTCGTACTCTGCCTCCGAAAGTTCCTTCTGCGCGAGCACGATCGTCCGCAGACCCTGGCGCGCGAAGTTGTCGCATTCCTCTTGCAGCCAGTGAGATCCCTTCGGCTGCAGCCGCGGAATCATCACGGCCTCTGCGCCCTGAGGAGACACGGCAAAGGAGTCTTCTCTGGAATCCAGAGAGAAGCGGCGGATCGCGACGAATGCACGGAAGAACGGGTCTTCCGCGCGCGCGAGAGAGAGATGACGAACGACAGACGTGAGAGAAAACGCGAAGGAAGGCGAAAGACGCGAACGGAGTCAAAATGTCTCGCAAGTCTGCGCGTTCGAGTCTGGGATCCGGACAGAGGCAAGAAGAAAGCGTTTCTTCGAAAAAACTCCAAAACATCTGACTCTTCCTTCATAACCTTTCATCGACACCAAAAAAGGAGAGGTTATACAAGTCTACCCACCTTGACCAGAAAGAAAATTTTCTGCGAAGAAGCCTCTCTCAAAATAATCCCCATCCGCTTCGTTTCAGAGCTAAACGGAAACGTAGTCAAGACCGAGTACTCGAGGGCAGCGCCGCCAGGCACCTGCAAGGAAGCAAGGAAAACAAATCTCGAAAAAAACTGCGATCGAATCGCGGCGCTGATCTGTCGCACTACCGTTCGTCTTTTCTCGTTTCGCGTCTACAAACACTAAACCTTCGGGACTCTATTCTTGCGCGTACCTCTCCTTCACATGTGCATATGTCAACCATCGATCCATAGTCGAGAGATGCCTAGAAAAGAACTCCCGCCTCTCCTGTTTACTTTCACTCTCCGTTTTAGATACACATGCAACAGTATGTATTGCACAACTAGGACATGCAAAAAATAGGGATATACATACACATCGATATACGGTGCAACCGAAATACGCAGCGCTGCCCACAGACAGATACTCACACCAATGTACAAATATAAGTGCACTCATACATATATATATCTCTATTTCTCTATACATCTATCATATATATATATATATCAACATCATGTATTCTATAGAATTGTATATATATGTATACATATATGTATATATATATATATGTAGATATAATCAAATATATATATATATATATATATATGTTTGTCTCTGTACATAGAAGGCGGATCTCTGCATGGATCTGTGAGTCCTGTGGGACTTTGAAGAGTTGATTTTCTTTTCGAGAGGGATTCGTCTTGCCTCGAGGCGGATGCAGTGCTCGTCGCGGTGAACAAGTTTGACTCCTATATCTCGAGCGAACGTCACGAGGGCGACTTCGTCCGGCGACGCAGCTTGGAAGGTGATCTGAAGCAAAGGTCGCAAAAAACGCGTTCAGGAATGTCGAGTCATGACTCTTCAAAACCTCCCCTCCTGCCCTCGTCTCCGCCGTCCGCTGTTCACCGTGAGATCCCTCTCGGCCCCTTCCGAATCGTCTTGCGCGCCTGCGCCTCCTCTCGCTTTCTCCAGAGGTTCCCTTGCCTCTTCCTCTCGCTTCCTCCAGAGGTTCCCTTGTCTCTTCCTCTCGCTTCCTCCAGAGGTTCCCTTGCCCCTTCCTGTCCCTTCCTGTCTCTTCCTGTCTCTTCCTGTCTCGCACCTGACTGTCCTCGTCTTTCACGGGGGTGACGTTGTGGCAGAGACTGAGAGCACGAATCGCCTCGACTGCTGCATGCACAACTTCTCCGCGTCGCCCACCCAGTTCTCGTCCGCGTTCTCTCTCTCCCGTTCTTGCTCGCTCTCTGTCTCTCCAACTGGGCTGGTCGGCGTTCGCAGGCGAGACAGGATGCGAGCGAAGGAAGTAGCTCTCGAGGAAGATGCGGAGTTCGGTGAGGCCATCTTCCGCGAACATCGCGCGGCCGATGTGCAGGCGCTTGAAGTGCATCTCGTTCCGAGTCAGCGTCCCTGTCTTGTCGCTGAAGAGGAAGTCGATCCTCCCTAACTCTTCCGGCAGCGTCGAGGTCCTCACCACCTGCGAAGCGGCCGACGGGGACAAGCTCGGGTAACTGAGTTCGAACGAGCAGGCGAAGAAAGAAGCAGCGGAGAGGGAGGCGACGGAGAGAGAAGAAGGAAACGAGGAGAAGGAAGAACGCGGGGAGACAAGGGGGAAATCTCGAAAGAGAGGAACGCGAGAAGAAAGGACAGGCTGTGTCGGCGGACCTACAGTGTCTTTCATTCTTCTGTCGCGCATGATGAAGATGCTGTAGAGGGTCTTCGCCATGACGAGATTCACTTGGAGGGAGACCGGAATGATCGAGGAAAGCAGAAGAACAAATCGCAGAAAGTAGATAGGCCAGATGCCCTCAAGGCGACGCAGAGCGACGAGGACGAACGCCAGCAACGCGAGAATTCCAAAGAGAACTTTGCTCATCAAATTCACTTCCAGGTCGAACTGCCCGACCTTCATCGTCGCCTGCGAAGCATTCATTGTCGCCCGCGTCTCCTGTGAAGGCCAGACGAACGAAACGCCCCAGCAGCGCATGCAGTCGGCAAAAACAGACAAATGCCTACGTCACCCCGCGTTCCCAGAGGCAAGTCGCTCTACGCAAGGCCTTCGACAACGCGGTTCCTCGAAAGCTTCGCTCGTCGAGGGGTGGCTTCCCAGCCGCGTTCCTCCGTCTGAACGAGTCGAGGCCCTCCGGTCGGAAGCGAGTGCATGCAAATAACTCGGCGACTTCTGATCTGCGTCGCAGAGCCTCCAAATGAAACGGAACAGACATGCGCGTCTCCACGTCCCTCCGCCTGTCGCTCTGCAGGTCTCCCCGGTGTATATCCAGCTGCCCACCGTCACATGCATGCAGAAATATACACATATATATACATATATATATACATATATATACATCCAAATACATATATATACATATATATACATATATATATATATATGTTGGTGGGCGCACACACAGACAATGCATGGGTATGTGAGCATGAGGATGCGTGGACATATGACTGGTTGGCTGCATCTGCGAGTGATGTGCATGCTCTGCATTGACGGGAACGTGAGTGTGAACCGGTGCATGCGGTGGAAGAGGGAGAAGAGCGCGGGCGTACTTTGCCGGTGTAGATCGCGAGGCCGAGGACAGAGCCGGAGGCGACAACCGTGTTGGCCCAGAGAACGTTGTCGAGGGTCAAGCCTTCGACGATCGGCTGCTCTCCGTCTCGAGTTGTTCTCCCGCCATGCGCCGAAACCTGGAAACAAAGAAGAGGAGAGGACGAGAACAAGAGACGCATCCGAGAGTGGATTCTTAGCCATCGTCGTCGCTTCGACTGTCACTCATTCCCCTCTGCTCCACGGTTTTGTCGTTCTCTCTCGCTTGCTCTCCTTTTGCGTTCTCTCTCTCTCCCTCTCGCTTGATCTCCCTTTTCCGTTCTCTCTCCCTTGATCTCCCTCTGGATCTCCTTCCCGGTGCCTCGCGTATTCTCTCTCAAGCGACGGCCAGAGCAAAGACAAACGAGGCGCGCGCTCTTGTGGTCGCCTCGCTGGTTGCGTCCTCCCGTCCGGTTCGCCTGACCATCAGTTGTTCCTCCTCGCAGTTCTTCTTCTCCCCCTCGGTCTGTCTGTCGCCGTCCAGCTCCCCCGCCTCGAGCCGGCTCTCGCAGCCGCAGTCCCCGTCCGCTCCGAAGCTGGCGAGGGGAGGCGCTGGAGGCGCTGGAGAGGGCGCGCGAGTCAGAACGAATTTTCCTGTGAATTCGTCGATGTCCTGCCGCGGGGCTTCCACATGACACCAGCCTGTCGCTCGGCACAAGTCCCCCGGCGAACTCAGACGCTGAGTGCAGTGCACAGCTCTTCTGCAGCGCAACACAGGACGCAGAGATGAAAGGACAGCTGTCCTGCAAACGCCGAGGACAGCGGCTGCTGAAGAAAGGCGCTCCGACACAAGAGAGTCACCCTAAACTCGTCTGTGTCACACCGCAGCGTCCGAGTCAGTCACACGAGAACGGAACCGAGTCTTCTTTACCTCAGCTTCCAGTCGGTCTCTCCGTCGAGTTGGTCAGTGCGAATGAAACAGCTCCCGGACTTATCCGTAGTTCGAAGGAAAACGACGTCTGCAGGGACGCGCTGATTCGCCTCAATTTGGATGATGTCGCCCACTTCGATCTTCGCCGCCATCACGTCTTTCGTTCCTAGAAAAGTCGAAAACAAAAGGAATGAGAACGGTCAGCAGGCAACAACGAGGCGTCTGCGCTGCAGCAGCGAAGGCCCTCTGCCAGCGTCCCCGAGAAAGCGGAGAAACGGGGATTCTTCAGTGGACAGAGCCGCGAATTTGCACAGCTCGAGTTCCAGACACGAATACGAGAAACTGAAGAACGCCTGTACATACACCTACATTCATGCAGATACACGCATATGTCCCCACATTCATACATATATATATATATATATATATATTCATATATGTACATATAGGTACATATATGTACATATAGGTACATACATATATATATATATATATATATATATATGCAGAACTGCACAGAGGTCGCTGGTGTTGAGAGCAGGAGGCGACGAAGAGAGACAGTATGAAATGGTGGTCGCATGCAGCAACAGTTCGTTCTTTGAATATATGCGAACGAGTTTCCGGACAAGATCCGGAGAGCGTTGACGGTTTTCAGCACACAGACCTTCTGGGGTCAGGCGTTTGTAGCCCTGTTCATTCATCTCGCGGTCGCGGACGTATCTGCAGAAATTCAGAGACGAAGAACCGGAAAAGGCCGTGGAGTCCCCTCCTTCTCTCCTCTCTGTTGGGGCAAGTTCTGCGTCGAACTCTCACAGGGTTGTAAGTGCCTTTTCACTGTCGCATACACATGAAACTCTACACCTCGTCTGTGTTCTCCACAGATGTAGATAGATCTACATACATAAATATATTTGCGTGTATATACAGACACACGTATACATAAATACATATGAACTCATGCATGCACGCATATGCATACATAAATGCATCGAGAAAAGAGAGAGACAGAGGGCGAAAACGAGATTAGAGGAGAAAGACAACTGTGGGAATCACCGAGTCCGTGATTACCGTTTGTAGTCGTCGTAGGCTTCCTTCGCCAGGGTGACGAACAGGACAAAGGCGAGAGGCGCAAGGTAAGTGAAGAGAGGTCCGACTTGTAGAAGCGGCAGGAGCTGCGCCAAGGCGACCGCCAGGTAGAACAGATTGAAGAAAAATCTGCGAAAAACGCAAAAACGAAAACGGGTCTGGGAGACCATTGACCTGAAGTCACGCGACTCAGAAGAAACAGACGCAGACGAACTCAGTCCAAAGAGCTGCTTGAGCGGAAGAGACAACGACGAGGGGTGCCGAGAGATACGGATCATCGGCATCAAGTGAAGACTCCACGACTTGTCTTTGTTTTCGTGACGCACTTGAACTGCTGCATCAAGACCATCGGCAGGAAAGTGAAGACGTTGTACTTGGTGTTCTTGATCGCGTTGCTCGCTGGAAAAACAAAGGAAGAGAGACAGACTTGGAGACGCATGTCGCAAGGAAACTGTCTCACGGACTCCGAGGGCCTCTTTTTTTGAAACCCCAAGAAGCTGCGCGCAACCAAAGCGCCGGGGATAGCAGAAAGGCGAAGGAACAGAAACAAAAGAAAATGGCAACAGCTGCGGAAACACTCCACGGACCCACTCTCGAAAATCGCGTCTCCACACCCTCTCCCTCTCTCTCTCTCTGGCCTTGTCTTTCTCTCCCTTTCGCCGTCTCGTTCTCCCGGGATTGCGTCTCAGGGGGCGCGTTTGAGCGAGGAGAGGTCTTACGGAAGTACTGAGGAACGGTTCGGCCGTCGAGGTAGAGAAGTCGTTCCTGGTACTGAGGCTGCACTCCGCAGCATGCGTGTGCGAGCCATGCGCAGACGCGCTGCAGGCAGTTGCCATCCTGAACAAAAAAAACGCCGGGAGAAATGGACGCCGAGCGCCTTCGTAGATCGCGCAAGCACAAATATCGGTGCACACAAGCTTCAGCTCTGTTCTTCGCAGGAGAAAACTCTCGTTGTGGTCACAGTCTGCCCGCGCGCTGCCAAGAAGGAGCGAAGACTCGCATGCATGCACGGCAGTCTGTAGACGCGAGGGATTCGTCGCTTGTCGCGTCGCTTGTCCCCGAGTGAAGCACCGAGCCCCGTCGGCTGCTCCGCCAACCGTCCAGGGAGGCGTGAGCGGCTCCACGCCGCGTCTTGCACTGGGAAAAGGGTGAATGCAGAGCTTCAGAGTTTCTCCCCAGATTCACCTACTTGCGCGCAGGTGCCTCTTCGAGACCCCAGAGTGAGGACTGGCGCATCCTCAGCGGCTGCCTGGTAGTCGGCGCTGGACGCGGGGGGCGGGACGTCCCAGTCCATGGCGTTTTCCTCTGCGTTCAGCCGAGCAGTTTCATCCTCCGAAAGTCGCGCGCGTCGTTTTTCTTCGGCTGCACGCAGTGCGCCATGCTCACAACGCAGCGTCCGCCCACGGCTTCTCTCGCGCTTTCCAGAAGGCTCCGAGTTCTGCGCTGCCCTCCCGGCTTCCCTCCGCCTCCCGAGAGACCGGAACGCAACCGAGGCGGAGAACCCAGGGGGGACGGAGGAAAGAGAAGGAGGCGGAGAAGCTGAGACCAGTGAAGAAGAAGAAGACGAAGATGCAGGCGCGTCGTTCAGAGAAGACAAGAGGCAGTAGTCCACCGGCCGTTCCGGGGAGCGACGCGAATAAGCGCTCATAAAGGAGACTGAAAATGAAGAGAACGGACGGGAAGAGACGCGAAACGCAGAGGCGAACGGGTCAGAGAAGAAAAGAGAAGAAGCAGAAGAGAGCGGACAGGGAGGAGAGAAAAAAGAAGGAAGGAACGTTTCGAGGGAGACCGCAGAGAGGGCGCGAGAAGACAAAGAGAAACGTCAGAGAAATGGAGACGCGAAGGGGAGAGCGTAGCTGGAAGAAAACAAATCCCAATAACGGCGGGAGAGGGAAAGGCGAATCTCCGCGGCTTAGAACTCCATATCGCCTGTTGCGAGTATTCCTGTTTTCAAGCACTGGGAGTCCTGCGCTTAAGCATTTTCATTCCGCCTTCTCGGATGTATGTACAGCGCTCCCCTGCAGATTGAGGCGCGTCAGGAGGACGAGAAAACGATGCGACCAGGAGTCTGGCCGTCGTGCAGTTTGTTGGTCCTCTTGCATGTCCAGATGTTTTTGTTTTCCCCGCTCCCGTCGTCTCTCTTCAGACGCTTCCGTGAAAGAGACGCATTCGCCTTCTCTCTCTCTCCCCGGCCCATAAAGCAAATCTGTGTTTACTCCACCCTGAAGCTCTCGGAGTTCGTCCTCGTTCAAGAGAAGAGCAGGTGGAAATCTCCGGTTGTTTGCCCCTGCGTTTCACCTCCAGAAAAGAGTGCAGGGAGAGAGAGTCGAAAATTCTGCTTCACGGTCGCGACTGCGAAGAGACAGCTAGGGCGTCAACTGGAGACAGTGTCCTCAGTGAAAAAAAAAACGGGGAAGGTCCGCGGGCGTCTGCCTGCGTGAGCGCTCTTCTTTCCTCGCCGAGGAACACTGCGCTCGTGAGTCTCCGAGAAGCAAGGACGCGACGAGAGTTGTTTCGGCTGTGGAGCCTCGGTGTTGAGGGATCCCAGAAGTTTGAGGGAAGGTGATGTTGCCTGTGTTGCGAGCGCCGCGACGATCTTTGCGGCCTGCGACTTGTGAAACGCGCATCGATACACTTGACGATCTGGCAAGACCTGAGACACCGAGAGAAAAGGCACGGGAGGACAAGGCAAAGAGAGAGAGGAGGAAAGTCGCAAGTATGTCGAGAGGAAACACAAAGAAGGAGACAGGACAGGGAGAAAAGCAGCGAGGAAAGAAGACGAACTCGCTTGCGAGTGCGGCGAAAGCAAACAAAGCGCTCGCAACTGGAGAGGAGAACTCTGTCGTCGACGAGAGGATCCAAGGAAAAAAAAGACACAGAGGCAGGACAATGGAGAGGTAAACTTGAAGTCAAACAACAGGACAAGTTAAAAAACAAGAGACATGGGATGCGCCTTTGTTTTTCGCAAAAGTGCAGACGAAAAACGAGGAAAAGAACTTGCGGCACCTGTCGTCTTGTCTCGCTGTGGCGGGCGAACAGCGAAGCCCAGAGGGCATCTGAGGTGAAACGCGAGAAAAAGCGAGAGCGCTTCTTGCTGGAATCCGAAAAAAGAAAAGCAAACCACACTCACGAATAACACAGCCAGCGAAAGTGAATGAAACGGAGTGAGTTTCGCCGAACGAGGTCGAGGACGACGGTCCTTTTTTCTTTCTCAGGCGTTCGCATCCACCCGAATCAGCCAACACCGCTGCATGCAGTTAATCCAGAGTTGGTCCGAAACGAGCAGCTGTTTTGAGAACGCCATGCATCGAACATCATTTCTTCTATTTCTCTTTACCGCGAACATCGACCAGAACTCCTGGAAAATACAGAGGGAATCCCCCTGCGTAAAAAACAGAGAGTCTGCACCATCCATTTCGCCGAAGGAAAAGCTAACACAGCCATCGAAGTCATGTCTTCACTGTTCCCCGCTCCTACCGCCGTCCAACACTCTACTCCAAAAACCATGTCATCGGTATGCATGTATGGATAACCAAACAGACTGAATTACATATAATTATATATGTATATATACGGTAAAACTTCCATAAGTCTACGTTCCGCAGCTTCCTTCTTCCCAAAGACACTTTGTTCGAAGGGCGACGCAGAAACTCTCCAAAGTCACCCGATATATACCTTCATATCTATGCATGCAACCCTGGTTTTTCAATCCTACGCTTGTAAGACGAATTTAATACTTAAGCAACATATATATATATATATACGTACTTATCTCAATAGATGGTACTGGAGGTCTCGAATAACGTCTGTAATTTGTGTTTTTGCCATATCAGCAGGGATGTTGAAGACAGGGAAATGCCTCAGTTTCGCATTTCTGGAAAAAAAAGGCTGAAAGATGCCTCTGAGGGCAGGGACCCTAACGTGTACAAAGAATCATCCTGCTTCCTGCCTGTCTCCATCTGCACATGTCTCAAAAGAGCATGCGTCTCTGCTTGTGTGTATACTATGTGACTGAGGAAAACTCCGTGAAAGATGGCTTTCTTTACAGGTACGGCTCTGTCCATACACATGGAGATCAGGCGCTTAAACCTGAGACTTATCAACAGACGCTCTAGATCCGTGGAAGTGGAGGTCGATTGTGGCCAGCGACTTGCAAAGAACGTGTAAAGTGATCTGTTTAATTCTGCAACGACTTCCAGCACCGGTGGATCACTTCCCCTGAAAACTCGCATCGTTTCCTGGAGGCGGCACCTTTAGAAAGAAAATCATGACCCCGTGACAGTTTACAAGTGTTCAAGTAGCGCAAAAAAGGCGACAGTTTACCATGCAAGTACACGTCAGGTCCCTCTAGCAACTGGAAGCGCAGCAGGAGAAAGAGGCAGTTTCAAGAACATGCTTATTTTCCTCTCGTAGACCGAAAAGCATGAAGATGACGGCTTGTCTTCGTTCAAGAAACGGCACAGACGTTTTGGCCTGCCTTCTCCCGATACCCAGCTTCCCGCCTGTCTCGTTTCCTTCCTAAGTTATCCGGAAATCTGCCCACAGCGCCGCGGAAGTCTTGAGGATATCTCTTGTTCGTCTCGTAAGGGAGCAAAGGTCGTGACGCCTTCACTGTACACCTCGCTGAAGAGCCTTTCTCCCTTTAGTCTGTTGGTGCCATCCTTCCGCGTTGTCTGTCTTTATTCACCAGGCATGCAATCCCATTTGACGAGCAACTGATGCCTTGCTCCACGTTGCACTTTGTTTATGAGGTGGGGTTCTCCCAGCCGTCTGGAGCTCACGGTTTCTTGCGATCTACTACGATTCTGTCGAGTGGCTCAGATCGTTATTTTCTTTCCCGGAGTCTGCAAGTTTTCTCACGTGTATCGCGACAGACATGATGACCGTTTTAGGTGTTGAGTTGGAGAGACTCGAGAAGCTGATCGATTTTTTCCACTTTCTCCTGATACAGCCCGCGCAGAAGCAGCACATCGGGAGCCGCGAGAAACTGTCGCGGTAGACTGGCGTCGGTGGAGAGACGCCGGATCCTCCGAAGAAATACGCTGCCTCTCTCCCGGCGTCCCCGCTCTGTGCTGTTGAAAATTGTCTGCTCACTCCCTCGCGCTTCTGAGTCGCCAGAGTGACAAAAACAACCCGATTGGCAGAAGGGAACATTCTCTGTACAGCCTTGACAACAGCAGTGAGCGCTGTCAATAGAGATATCATTGTAGTCGTCTTCCCCCGTGAAAGGCAGGACGCCAGCCGGAGCGAGCCACTGAGGAAAACGAAAGTCCAGGACGCAGAAAAGAAGACAGACACAACATGCAGATAAAGACAAGAACAAACGACTCGCTCCAGAGGCATTTGTACGCATTCCAAATACCGACTGTGGCTGTGTCTCCTTCCAGAGGAAATGCCAATCGAAATCCACATGTATGTAGACACAAGTGAGTTCACAAACAATTATATATATATATATATATACGTGTGTGTGTGAGTGCAAATATGAATATGGTTTGAGAAGGAGCGCATGCCATTCCGGAAATGACCAACAGCATCTTCTGAGACAATGGTGGAGTCGGGAAAAAAGCCGTTTTTTCCTAAATGCCAACAGTGGATGAATGTAGACATGATTTCCTCGAACAGCGAAATTTCGCGTCCAATTTCGTGAACGCCCTCCTCATGTGGAGGAAACAAGTTTAGACGTAAACGCCAGTACAACTATACATAAGCTCTCTAAACAACAATTCACATCTAGATATTTACAAATATATGTAAATATACATATATGTATACGTCTATTTATTTATCTGCATAGGTACGCTCACCTCTCTCCATATTTATATTTGATAGGGGATATGGTGAAACAAAGATTCGGTTGTATCTGTGCACAAGTTTTGACGGTGCGAATGTGCTTCTAGCGGTTACTTTTTATCTGTTCTCCCCACGGGTTCTCGTCTCTCTGAATCGCGCAAAACACGGACGACTCTCCACGTTGTTTTCGTCCTACAAGTGCGGTAGCTGTGGTGTGAATTGTTCCCCTGCTCACCTCTGTCGCGGCTGGTGTGTCTTCACTTCCACAGAGATTTTCGCTGCCGCCATACATCTGCGCCAGAGCATCTACGAGTTCTTCGACGACAGGAATGGAGTCCACAGCCTCTCGATTTTTCAGCGAGTGAGCAGAAGCGAGAACCAGCTGGTGGAACTCAAGGCGAGGCAGCAAAGAGTCGATTTTCTCCGCCATCACAGATGCACAACGAAACACAAGACGGTCGAGCCGAAGCAGATCCGCCACTCTGTAGACTGCGCAAACGTTGGAGGCGTCGACGAGGGGCGACAGAGCAGCCGAGCAGACGCTCACCAGTCCTGAAAAACAAAGGGAAGCAGTGCTAGGAATGATACATTTCAGAGTAAAGTGCAAAGCAAAAGAAAACGCAGAACAGATACAGACAACACGAAAAATAACCGTGGAAAAAGAAGACCCGCAGATGCATCTACAAAGGGGCGTACACAAATATCTCTCTCTCTCTCTATATATATATATATGTCGAGTTGAACAGATAAGCATGGAGGCACATAGGAATCTAGCTGCAATTCATAGCTACTTCTCCGATGCCAGTATGATCGAGACCATCGTACTGGTAGTAACCATCTCTGAGACAGAGCTATTTATATTCTTTGTCTGGAGAATACTTCCTACGAGAGGGTCTACCGGTTACATCTGGAAGGGCTCCAAAGGGTGAAGTGAAGTCTTCAAAGTCTACGCTGTAAGCGATTTGTCGATATGCACATGCATATGTATGTACGTTTCGGATATATCCATGTACATGGAAATGCCTGCATGTATGTTTTTGAGAGAGAGGGGAGCAGTAGAGCTACCGTCGGTGGCCCAAAGAGTGGGGGCCGACGGAGCGAAGATGCGCACGAGGGAAATGGTAAAAACAAGACGTGGAGTCTGGCCTTTCGATCGAGCGCAAATCAGCGACACTTGAAGGAAAAAGTTCCCTGCACGAGCCTGAGCTACGATAATGACTAACTCAAACTGCTACTCAAATGAGGAAGACAAGACGCGCATGCAGATACATGAAAGTCTAGAAGTGACGAGAGACACAACCAACTCCCAAGCTGTCTGAGGCACTTCCCGGGGAGAGGTGACGCAACATGGAAGGACCACCGCAGAAAAGAAATAAGAAACGGCGAGAAGACTGCAAGACTCACCGGGCATGAGAAACATACTTCCACATTCGATCAAACGCAAAAGGGATTCTGATTGTCTGTTCTTTGCTGGCTGGACGAGGAATGAAGGAACTTGAAAAATAGCGTCCGTGTACATGTATTCGAGGACAAGGGCAAAAGACCAGACATCGACCTGTGGAAGCGAGAGGACGGAGACGCAGTCAAAGTCCGGGGTTGGTGGTTGTGTGCGGCTGCTTCTTCGTCGTTGGCCTTCTTCCTTGCTTTTCTCTGTTTCGCAATGCGAAGAAAAGTTGCCTCGAGGATTCGAAGAACGGGAAGACGCGAAAGAAGAAGGCGAGAAAGGAACAGTCGCACGCGTGGGCTTCAGAGGAAAGTCTCGCATGTCAGGGGAGACACGGACGGATAAATGGGGACGGTAAGAAGCACAGGAGACCGGCCGGGAGCGGGAAAAGCGGCGAGGGGAGCAGGCGCAAGGAGAAGGTGAGGGAGCAGAGGCAGGAGTCGGCGAAAGTGAAGATGAAGAGTAGTACGAAGGAGGAGAGGCAAGAGCCGCAGAAGAGCGAGAAACTGTGTTTTCGACCTCGTCGCTGTGGCAGGCATGAGAAGAGCGGCAACATGCGTACTCGAGAGGAAGAAGATCTCTCGAGAAGTCGACTGAAGAAAGCGGGGGATGCTTTACCTCGCGAAACGAAGAATGAAGGAGAGTGGCAAAATACTCGCTTCGCCTCTCCACAATGAATCGATGACAGGGGAAGGGAACTTGCGATGGGCCTACGTAGACGCATAGGTCTGCACTGGCAAGAACAACATCTACGTAGCTGTGTTCTTCCTTTGACTCCTTTTGATGTTCCTCCTCATCTTGTTCATTCGCAGTCCTCACGTTGTGCTCCACTTTTTCCTCGTTCCCCGGATCTCTCCCCTCCCGTGCCCTTCCTGCTCTGTGCTGCCTTTTCTCTTCCGTACAATCATTTACACAGCATCCACGCCACCCCTGCCCCTCTTTCACGTCCAGTCCCATTTCCGCATGCCTCGTCGCCGAATCCCTTCGCCGACCTGTTTCATTCAGTCTCCATTTGCCTTTCGTCTGCCTCTCTCCGATGGTAGTTCCCTCGTCTTCCCTCTGTTCTCCGTTCTGCTCTTCGCCGGCCTCTCCCTTCCCTACCTCTGCCTCCTCCGGCACCCCCACAGTTCCGCGGCCTAGAGGCGCTTCCAGGCGAGGTTCTTCCTTTTCCGATTTGCCCCCTCTACAACATGCTTTCCATTGCCTCTCTGCATGCCTGAAAATTCTGGCAACTCCGCGTCGCATGTCAGAAGCCAACAGAGAGGGGAAGTCCTTCCGGGGACTGAGTCCGAGGGTGTGAGGCGCAGCGAGGAGCTTTCGAGAGCTCTGGCGATGCATGTGGGTGTCGATCCGCACTTTTTCTTCTTCGATCCTCTTCCGGAGGTCTTTGAGTTTGAAAGCATTCGCTAAAGTCAGAAAACAACTCACATCCTCGAGGGGAACTTCCATTTCGTCTGTGTACAAGTACCGAATGATTTCAGTCAGCAAGCAAGGGTAGGCTGCGATGAGGTTGGCCACTGAGGCAGACGTCTCAACGGCACCGGTGCCCGCCGAGTTTCGCTCGGACTTTCCCCGCTCGAGTTCTTCTCTCTCTGCTCTTGGCAGGGACCTGAAACACTGTGAAGATCCAGCTTCTTTGTCGTAGTCCGCTTCTGCCACCACCTTTCCTTGTCGCCGCAAGCGGCATGCGACCCGTGTCCGTGGGTCGGAAAACGATCCTGGGGGGGCCGGAGGGCGAACAGGAACATTTAGAAGGCAGCGGAAGATGCAGTACGGCTTAGAGAGCTGCCGCCTGAAGAAGGAGGAGCGGCAAGCAAGGATCAACTTGTGTGCATTAACAACCGTGGCATCCGGTGCCAGCCAGACGGAATCAACAGACACCGCAGCGAACTGCGGATTCTTCAAGACACTCAAAACCAGGCGAGACAAACAGGAAGGCGACGGGACAAAAGTCCACGAATAGGGTGAGGAAAGCGAATTAGGTGTGGCCTGAGAAGCAGAACCGGTCCAGGCAGCCGAAAGGGGGTTAGAGGATCGTCGCCTCGGCGTCGGTGCTGTCTCCGGAGGGGGCGAGGTTGGAGGCTGATTCTCGTGTGTTGAAAGAGAAGCGACCACTCCATCGGAGTACGAGCAAGAAGACTCCAAAACGTCTGCTAGCGGAGCTGAAGGTAAACAAGATTGAACGGCCGGCGGGTGAGCTGCTGAACCGAAAGCGAGAGCGGACGAACTAGCATACGACGAAACTGCAAGATAGAGATCCCGAACAGACGGAGAAACGGAAGACGAGGCCACTGGGGTTTCAGTTGGTGCCACTGTTTGACAGATTGAAGATGGAAATGCAGCATGTCCTTCAACCACTCCACCGTTCGTTGTTTCACTCGCGTGGTGATGATTCTGCTTGCTCCTGTCTCTTTCTCTAGAGCCGTCTTCTGGCTCTCGCGGGAAGGAAGACGTTTCGTCACGGATGTATGCGGAGAGAGCACAAGCCGACACGGGTTTCAGAAGGCCAGCGCTTCCTTCAAGAAGGGAAGCAAGAGAAACCGCACAGCGTCTATTTCGTCGCGGTCCTCCGTCGTTGTCACACTTTCCCAGGTGCTGGAAAGAGCTGCGCCGACTTCTTCTGCCTCCCTCACGAGGAAGCGAAACTTGACTCATCTGTCTTGTCAATGGGTTGTTTCGTTGGCGGGGACGCAACCGGGACGCCGGCTGGTGGTGCCCCCTTGCGGAAGACCTCTTCTCAATGTAGTGTGGATGGAACTCCGGTTCTCTTCGAGTCAGGTGCTCAGTGTTGCCTTGAGGAAGACTGTGCCGATCAACGACAACAAACCAGCCGGTCTTCTTCGCCCTGTCTTCTTCGTGAAGAACACCAGACGAAACTATGGAATGATCGTGAGCGAGTCCACAATGATCGGGAGGAACCAGAGACGAGGGGGACGAAGCAGCGGGCAAATATGTCGAGAGTGGTGAAGATGAGAGAGAAAATGGCCCATACAGACGTGCATCAGAAGGCAATTCGCCTCCAATGGTGATGGTGCAGTCCGAAAGAGGGCACGCAACAAATAGAGACCTAAAAAACTGTGAGTAACGGTCCTGGTGAACCACCACTGTCTGGCGATACCTACGCAAGACAGCTCGAATTCGATCGTTGAGAGCGCCATACATACACCTGGAACCATAGTACAGAGGAACAAAAAAGCAATTAGAATGGACGGAGATGGTGAACGAGGGAACACATGAAGGAGGATGGGCAACCCAGACCAGGCCTCGACCAACACAAAAGCAGAATAAGAGAACTTTGGATGGCAGCGAGGAGGTACCGAAGAAATGCTGTCAACTGATTTGGCGGGAAGTGGCAATAACGAGACTTGCACACAAAACGTCTGGACGTAGCGTCCCATTTCTGTGTTGCGCACAACAGGTGCCTCCTATCGGTTTCTCACAAGCTTTAATGAGCACTTTAGGCCGGGAATTGCAAACTGGACGGAGACTGTTCTCTCTTTTCAGGAAGAGTACTCGACAGTTTTACAGCAGTTTCAGGTGCACAAACACACAAACTAGACACGATTTTCCGGGTTAACCAAAAAGACAGCGAAGCAAAAGATATCGAATGATAGTGAGAGGTGAAACGTGTCAAAAGTGATGCCTCAGAAATATCCGATTATTGTGTATGTGGAAGCACAGAAATGATGACGGTGCTACACGATCTGCCTTACGTAGATCCATTTGCCGGTGTGTTTGAAAAGCACGACGTTCATGCACTCTACCTTATGATTGGGTAGAAACAATTAGAATACGGAAGCTTACCTTTCTCCGTCAAATGTCCCAGGGTGGCACCGAGCACCGTAGTTGATGAGCAGTCGCACAACATCCAAATGACCTCCGTAGCAGGCGTAGTACAAAGGGAATGCGTCCCACTCATCTCGCAACTGTGTAGAGAGAAAACGAAAAGTCGACAAGTGTAAGAGAAGTGCTAAGGCCGACGGGAAGCCAAGCCAGGATAACTGCATTGCAGAGGCAATATCCCCGAGGGCAGGACAGAAGGCAGTCAAGGCACGAGGAATACACAAGATGCGTAGGAGCTAATAGTGTAGGCGGTCGATTAAAATAAACCAGTTTGTTATTTAGCCCAAGAATACACAAACTGTTAACTGCTTGCATGGTCTTGACTTCAGAGTTTCAATAATGCTCCCCCAACTGACGTAGCCCCGTTGTTCATCAACACACCTTCGCGATACCCAGTCTCCTGCATCGCAAGATGTGCTTTCTGACGACTTGGACCATGAATTTCCACACTGTGCAAATATGAAGCGATCAGCTATTCGACGACCGAGAACAACTCTTCCTCCGTTCTGTTGCGGCCGAAAAAAGTACGACTGATTTCGGCTTCACGCAAGCAGTTCGATACGCTCTGGAGCAACGTCGAGTGAAGGAAAGTGAAGGACAGAGGCAGTAACCTGCCCGAAAACAAAATTAGCCTCGGATGATATGCATACATTAACGTTGACGTCTCCTTCCTCGAGCATGTGCCTGACTGAATCGAGGTCGCCAAGCTTGCACGCCGAACAAAACGCTTTCTGTCTGTCGGTGTTTGGGACCGTCTGGACAGTTTGGAAGCTCTCAATAACAGCGAGGCCATCGTGACCAAGCATAACGTCAGAAAAACCGCCAGGCCGTCCCCCAGTCACCATTTCGTGACTCAGGTTTCCTGTCAACAGAGGCGAACAGCACGCATCGGGTAACGTAGCTCCACGGTGACGTTGTCAGAACTGTGCCTGCGGCTCGTTTCGCGATCGTTAAATGAAGCGCCGAACTTTTCCATTCCATCGAACAGGCGGAATAGAAGAAAAGTGAGTCCCTCCTCCCTTGGCAAGTTCTCGGATTCGCTCGCACGGAACCAGACACTCGAGGCTCTTTCACCTCGTCAGGAAAGGGTGTCCCTCGTATCTTCCATCTGCGGAAAATGAGAATTCCACAGAGTCAGAACTCACCAGTGGCTAGTAAGGACTTCCCTTATTTAGCCCAACTGCTCGATAATGTTTAATGTTAGCTCATCTGAACACCAGGTTGCAAGATTAACTTCCGATCTGTAATCTGTATCATGCAGAAGCAACACAACCTGGCACATCTGGGACTTCCCCGCTAGTACCTTATTGTGGCATCCGGCCAGTGATGAGCAGCGTAAGGCGATTGGTGGTGCGACGAGATCTTTTTGACCAACTGAATTATCGAGAATTTGGAAGAGTGGAAGCTGCTGCAAATGGAAGTCAGACACCACACAAGCCATATAGAGAAAAAGAACAACCATCTCCGCTGCAAGATCCGGCTGTCAAGCCAAAAGATTCAAACGAGCTCGTGGGTGCGATTGCAGTGCGGTTTCCGAACTCTTGGCGCTAACGAGTCACTATTAGAAAACACTCTAGGACTCAAAAGCCCGCATGAACATACGCGGAGCACATGGACGAGAAGCAACTGACCAAAAGCAACCCTTTCAAAATAGAGACGCTTCCACAAGCACGTTTCTTGTTTAGCGTCCAGGCGAGTCTCACCATTGTGCTCGTACACACAACTACTTCCGCATGCTGCAGTTCTGCCTGCAAACGCTTCAACGCAGAGAGGGGTCATTTACGGAAGGACTTCGTGAAGTGGTGCAACGGTTGTGTGTAAACCTAGCAAAATGTTGTGACAGTCTCATGCAGTGACCCTGAAAAATGGAATAGTGACGAAAATTGTCCGTTTAAGCAGCAGAGAAAGCTGTGTGTGTGCCACAGTGCCCACAGGTGTGCGGATAGCTACTGGATCGACAACCATTCAGGAGTCCTTTGTTTACATTCAGGAGCATACTGTTAAACTCAGTGATACTGCATGTTCACACTAATACAACCCAGAATGAATAAACACAGGCACCTTCAATGGGTCGAGCGACTGGTCGTCGCACCGGCGCCTGAAGGAGGGGAAGACCTCCTACAGCATAAGCAGTGGAATGAAAAAAAAAGTCATTTGAGTCACAGGCTCTCCTATAGATTCCCCTATTAAAACTCCCATACTCTGACTTAAAATGTTTTTCCCAAGATAGCACCGACAATAACATGACTGAAATGTATACCAGTAAGTATAAATAGACCATTACCAAATCCATTATCGTTAATATAAATAGATAGACCTAAGTATTCCGTACAGACTAACATTTGGAAGGAGACCGCGGCTGCTGGCACGGAGTTAGCCGATACGTTTTTAAACTTAAACGTCAGTATTATTTTTTTAAGCAAAAAAAGGACTTGAACTCTTAAGTTTATTAGATCCTAAATCTAACGCGTCTACCAATTTCGCCACATCCGCATTCTAATCTTAGTTAGGCCACGCCCAGTAATTTTGGAAAACGCTTGTATCCCGCGTATTACCGCGGCCTCAGGATGTGACGAGCCGACATCGAGGTGCCAAACCTCCCCGTCAATATGGACTATCTGGAGAGATCAGCCAGCATTGCATCCTATTAATAGAGAACTGCATAGGTTTTCCATGAGATCTATTTGGAAGAAGAGGCTCGGATTTCCACTGTCAAATACTCTTTGTCAGCTACTTCCAAAGGACCAGTCTTCGGCCGAAACTGACTGCTGTTGCGTGCTTGTTTTCGTTTTATTGGCCCTACACCGGATGATGGCCACAGACCGCATGATCTATCCGTACCTACGCCGTCCTAGGTAGTCTGTTCGTTGAAACTCACTAAGGCAAGCATCAAGAAGATTCAGGCCCTACTTTTGCCCGCAACAAAGGTATTTGTGCTGTCACTGGACTCTTTCAGTGACACGCGGGGGGAAGGCTACAGCCCGAAAGCATATGTTTTTGTTGGAAATCCACACGAAAAGGCAATGGCGATTGCCGTTTTTACCCACTGAACTGAAGTGTTTCGTGTATTTGCATACTCTCTTCTTCGTGTTATTTAGTGTAGGGACCATCGTTGCTCGTCTCCAACCCGTCAAGACGGACAGAACCGGATAGTTGGTCTGCGAAGTTCCCACTAGTTCGTACGTATACGTAACCCAAGAAACGAGGTTGGCATGGAAAAATGCACACACCTTCAACTGATGCCACGCAGCGGCGCTGCACCCCTAAAGTGTAACTCATCGCTGTAAGTGAATGGACGTTCAGACAACTGAGGTACGGGGACCGCTCCGTCCCTGCAGCGTGCATGCACCGATTCCAGACAAACGTATGCACACTCACATACCTTGCGGCTGCGTGGAAACCCAGTGCGTCCCCACTGGAAGGTGGCATCTCTAGGCAGTCCTTCTCTAATAACTGGTCGCTGGTAAAGAGCTATTCACGCTTGCTGTACAAATTGTTATCCATGCGCCTACATTCCATAGGTTTGAGACACATGCCTTTTGGCAGCACGTTCGGCGCCGTCAGACGCAGCGCCTGTGTTCGGTTGGAAAAACGTCTTCCCGTGAAAATCGTTACTTACTCGAAGGGGCTGCAGCCTCGAGCCACTAAGCGTGCAAGTTTGTCTGCGTACTTGAACACTGATCTGTTGTTGACAGAATCATCCTGTGTTGAGACCATCCGTGGAAATGGCTCGTGTCTGCAGAGTAGCGGTGGGCGTCAGGCAACAGCTCGCTGCATCCGTCGTCGCTGGCCTGCTCGTCACACTTCTCACTGACGTAGATGCCTCTCCTGTTAATGCGCTGCCGCCTGATCCAGCTGAGTCCACAGTGCCAACGTGCGATGAAGGTCAGGAGATGACCATAACTTTGTCGCCCGAGAAAAACGCAGCCAGTTTCATGTGTGGTACAGCCATAGGGAACATTTCACCGCCACTACGTCCAGCAAAAGAAGGTTTCGAGGCCTTTGTTGATGAAGCGGCGACTACAGTAGTCCGGTTTCACTCTCCAGATGTCCAGCTAATTGAGGAAAATAATGTGTACACAGTTACCGCAGGCATCTTTCCTCCTGTTGGCGGCACGTGGTATCTTTTCTGTTTGGAGCCGGGGATCGGCAGCGCTGCAGTCAACACCGTCAAAAAGAAGTGCCGCGTAGAGGTCGTCATCAAGGGAACATCTATAATCCGTAAGTGCATGCGAAATACGGCCTTGTTAAACGAATAACGAAAGGCAGTTGCGATAGGAGCAATCGCGCCGATAACACCACACCTGCAGCAAACTGAAAACAGTGAGCAGCGGAGAAGAGACGGGACAAGACATACTGTCGCGTTCTGCTACACCCTTTGTTTCTATTGGCCGTACCATCGATGTTTTTGGTTTCCCGCCAGCGTTTTCTTAAGTTGGAGTCATCATTGTCAACAAACCCAGCTGCGTTAGATCCGAAGGACTCTATCTAATCGGCAGTAGCTGAGTCATGCCAATGCGGATTGTTGCACGAAGTTTACAAAGACGACAGGTAGCTAACAACGCTCAATCTCATATGGGTTCGTGTGTGTGTGTGTGTGTGTATCTTTGTCTTGCTGGGAATCTGCTGTCACGCCTTGCTTGTCGGGGTGACTCTGCGCCTATCACTCCAGCTCAACAGTGTACCACTGTGGGAGGCTCAGTTGATCTTCGCATTCGTGGTCCCGGATATGCAGTAACATTTGGGTGCGGTCTGAGCTTCCCGCAGCTTGACCCTCCACTGAGCGGAAAGGAGGTATACGTCGGCCGGGAATGCTCAGAAAAGCAGCAGTTGTCAGCGCTAGTTCCGAGTGCAGCGCTCGAAGTGGGACCTGCCGGTCAACTATATACTCTGTTTGTTGATAAACTCCCTCCTGTGGGGCGATTGTTGTGTTACAAATGTGTAAATGACTTAACCGCTGCATGCAAGGCGTTAATCGTAGTCCCGCCGTCTGCCGAAGAAGTCGCTACTACGGTCGCCAGCACTTCAACATTCGGACCGTCCTCAGACGCTACAATCGCGCTGCACTCATCCAGTTCTTATCTGTTGATCGCAGTTGTCTTTCTGCTTCGACTGATGTAGTTGGATGTGCTGGAGCAGAAACGTGGAATTTTGGGACGCGGCATCATCCGTGCTATAATGTACTTCCATGCACTCATCCACTGTGGCTGCGTGTTCGGGAGGAAGCCGACCACGAGCGTTTGAAGAGGGCTCGGCGTACCAATGCTTCAACATTAGCGCGCATCATATGCAAATAAGGTAATATGGATTTCACTTGTCTGGTTTCTTCAAATTTCTAGGCTCTTCCATTCAGCATCTGTGTATGCGGCTGTTACTCCCATCGAGGGGGGGAACTTTTCTCCGGTACGAAACGAATTCGTTTCAGCGGCTGAGAAAGACACAGTCATTTGACCTGTGGGTTAGTACATGTTGGTTTATTACTTACGTCAGCCGGTGTCCACGTTTCTTAATCGACTCCCCTCACTTAGTCAGTCCGACGCTGCCTTCGAGAGGTATTTAGGGTAGAATCTGGCGATGCTTCGCTGAAAATCAATGAATCTTTCCTCCGTTCAGTCGTGACGAGTATCTATGTTCTCATGGTAGAACTCTCTAGGAGTTGTGAATGTTCATGTGAAGCGGCAAATGAATGGATGCTGAGAAGTGAGGCCAATGCCTACTGGACAGCTAAGGTCCCCGTCAGATCATCCTGTGCCTCTTAAAGACCTTGTTCTTTTCAAACACCAATAACAACATAGTAAAACGCTTTTGCCTCATATTCTTCTTACGAGTTTACATCACCATCTCTGACTTGAGCACTCCTCTGCTCCTTATAAACTTTATCGCCAGGGAAGCACAAAACCTAATCTCTGACGGCTCCATCGCTGGTGACGGCCTTCGGCTATGCAGACACATAATTCTTAGACAGAGGTTTCCCTCTTCAATTCTGTCTGGTGTAGCTGCGTAAATAAGATCGTCAATGGAGTAGTAGAAACTCTGGAAGTGGGTAGACTCGAAGGTGCTGGCGTGCTTCTTCGAGACTTCTTTCCACCCCAGAAGCAACGAAGCGTGGTGCTGTGGTAGAAAACGTGTTGTTCCTAACCGCACAAGTCACAATAATTCGATAGGTGGAAGTCGCTTCACGAACTTCAGCTGCTTCCCAGCCCCTTTCATTTGTGCATGTGCCTCGATGTGACCCGTGCCTTGCTACAGGTCAGCTTTTCCCGTAGTCGGGAGGCAAGCTGCATAGCTTGTAATGGTCACATTCAGCGTGACCAGATCCCAGTCCATTGACCCTTTCACTCTTCAGTAAAAGCCCCTTTTTATAGACTTTTTTCATTCCCAATCGGCAATCGTCCTTCCCCATTTTTCGAACACTGCTCGGGAAAACAATATTGCGCTCGTCGGTGTGCTGACATGCACGAGCAGTAGTGGCGGGCGATTCACAGCGAGGCAAGCGGCTTCTGATGCCGCAAGACCAATCCGAATTCTGAGCTCGCAGAAATAAAGGACGTTGCTGTTTCATGCAAAAAGCAACTGTCGTCGTGTAAAAGTTTGGACTTTCCGTCGTTTCGCCGAGGGAGGGACTTCGTTGCTTGCGTGAACTACTCCTTTCAGTAAACTCGGGAAAAGTCTGAAGCACACGTCGAGGGGGGTCTGGCAAAGCAGCGGCCTGCCCGTAAGACCGTGGTTATCCGCGATAAATCTGGAAACAACGAGAACGACAGAAACGATTACAAGAAGCAGTGGTCCTCCTCGTCCTTTCCGTCTGTGTATCAAGTGAATTTTTTTCGAATTTCAAGAATGTTAAGCGAGAGGCTGTGTCTTCGTCAGCGGCAAGACCCACCGCCGCGTGTCTCTCGCGGCTACTTTGGGGTTGCAACCGACCTTCTGAAAATGTTTATCAAGAGAAGTCCCATGTGTACACTTAGCGATATCGGCTTGCATGCTTGAACGCCTGTCTCGGCTGAGCGGTTCTATCTTCACATCCATCGCCGGCCTGCGTTGTAATCCGACTCGCACACTTGTTCCCTGCCCTCTGCGTTCTGAATCGTTTCTTCGCGGAGCTCTTCCCACTTCAAAAGAGAACCTTAGGGCCTCTCTTCGTGCGTACCCTCTACGCTTCGGCGCCGCATGTATCTGCAAGCAGCTCGGTTCCCGCAATGTGTTCCTTGAGAGGGTGGTGGCTACTGGAAGTCGCCGATGAGGCGGCCCCGGTGTTCTTTTATTCCGCAGACCAAACCTATTTCGAGGACGGGAGTTTTCGAAGAAGGCGCGAGCAGCCTGGAGGTGCCTCTCCGGGACCTTTGCCGTCGGGAAGAGTTGCTTCGGCTCCTGCAACAGGATCGGTAACTGGAGGCTCTGGAGAGCTTGAGGCCACTCCAAGGAGATCGAGAACTGTTACAGAGAGCATTTGTGATGAGGAAAAAGGTAGAAACTTGCATGCGGTTCGTGTCCTACTCTCCCGACGCTATGCCACAGTCGATGAGAGGTGGCGGAAACTGGCGGTACGTTCCCACTTTCCGTTGGTCTCGACGTACGTGACTGCACGCGAACTTCTAGGAGAAACTGTTTTCTGCTGTCTGCGTGTTTACATTTAATTTTCACGTATCGACGGCTTTCCGTGTCTTTCATTTTATGTCATTGGGTGTGAGCTCGAATCCTGCAACTGCGCAGATTCAGGCGTTTTACCGATAGTGCTTTTCAGCTGTTCTCGACCACTGCACGTTGCCTAAAAATGAAAACTGCGAGGTAGACACATAGATCTCACGTTGTCTTACCGGACTGCTGAACAAGGTAGAAACGCAGGGGCAGTGCGGAGGTCGCGAGGAATGATCGCTTGTCGTGAGCTGCTGTCGGCTCGTATGACGACCGTTTGTTGCGTCTCTCCCACCTGTGACGTTGTGAAAGTATATACGGCAGAACTGATGTGAGGGTGAGGCGTCGTTCCTAACGGAATCCGTCTTCCCAGAGGCAGCTTTCCCCCGAGTTCCTGGTGTATTTCTGAGACAGCAGTTTACGGGTAAATCCCGTACGCAGCACAGGTGACTTGCAGCGTATCTTTGTATTGCGCTTCCCCTTCCAGCTTGAGACAGACGATCGTTCTGCGGCGAGTTCCCATTCTCACCTAAATGCCAATGTGACACGCAGGTTTTTGGTTCTACATCAACTCTTTTTTGGCAACGAGAGTTCCTCGGGTTTCGCTTTTTCCTCCACAGGGTCCGGGGTACGTGCCTCTGCCGTCCGACGAGGAACTTCGGCAAGCCTTCGAAACGCAGCTTTTGTACGAGCCGGAAGACGATGCGTGGAGGTGCTGTGCATGCTGTTCGACAGCGAGCGGCGGTGAGAGAGGTTCGTCGCTTCTTTCCTCTCCGTCTGTCTCGAGCTGTCAGGCGCATACGGCGTCAGGGAGCCCCCCCGAGTCTCCGTTTCACGTGGAGGGAGAGCGACCAACAGCTGACAGCTGTGTTCTTCACTCAGAAGACGCCGAGAACGAAGACGGCATTTTCGAAAACAATCCGTCCTTCTATTACGACTTGTATCAGGAGAGGTACTTTGAGGAACCCACATGGCCCTGTGGCCCGACGGCGATGCTGGTTCTTCCTTCTCGTGCTTCCGACTCTTCTCCCCCTCTCCCAGGTGGACGGGGCTCTCCTTCGCTTCCTGGGCGAAGCTGTTCTTCCTGGGATAATGCGCCCTCTCCGTCCCCTCACAGTCACCGCCTTTCAGATCCAGGGCGCTGTGAGAGGGGGCTTTGTTGTGGATCGTGTAGGAAGAGGCCCGAAAGATCTCAGAGAAAGTCTCCGTTTTCTTTGTCGGACGAAGCAGGCGCCAGAGGCGTCTGTTCTCTCCCGTACCGCACGGCCCCTCAAAGAGACGCCCTTTCCGGATACCCGTCTCCCTCAGCCTGTCCTCCGTCTCCGCCCAGAACGGGCCACGGTCTCCCTGTGAACAGTCCCCTCTTCTCGATTCTGTGGCCCGTCGTCTTTGTCCGCAAGGAGATACCTGCGTCCCCGACGGAGACAGATTCGCTCGCCCTTTCTGGAGCCGGCAAACCAAGTGCCGCCGAGTTGACCGGGACCCTTGCGGTCCGGCGACAGACCTCCGCTTTTACTGGCGGGACACCTGTCCCGGCGGCCCTCCTGCGCCCAACTAGCGCCCGCAACAGGCTCGAGCTCGCCGCAGCGGGTCCAAACGGCCAGCAGGCTGAAGACCTCGAAGATGCGCTCTCGGCGGGCTTTCCGGTCGCCGGATCGAGACAGGGACAGAGCGGCAGAGTGATTGTCGCCTTAGCAGCTCTGGCGATCGACGACGCTTTGGAAGTCGACTCTCTTCACCCGGCAACTGCACGCAGTTTCGGCTTGCCTCAGGTAGCGATCTGTGCCTCTCGTTTCTACGGCCTGTACATTTATTTTCGACGTAGATTGCCTTTCGAGCGATCACACTAGAAATTGTTCTTCATGAATCCTCCGCTGATGCGCTGGGAATCGTGAGACGCTCGTTTGAGTCTGTGCCTCATACTCAGTTTCCTCCAGGTGACGATACAACGTAGGGCGTCTCGTGCCTGTGCATGCGTGGCTTCTTCTGTTTCCAGAGTTGTTAACGTGGCGACTCAACGTGTGTTGGGCTGCAGAAAATCAGGATGCATGCAGGGGATGTAAACGGAGAAAATAGAGCATGTCGAAAGGGAAAGTACCGTGCCCTTTCAGGTGAAGGTCTCGGCGAAGCAGACAGTGGTCTTTGTAGTGATTTTGGAGCTCAAACACACGATGACCCCAAACCCTGAGCCGCAGTTCCTCAGACCTCTGCTCGCCAGAGCGTGAAGGTTGTTCTTCCATTCGATCTGACTCAGTCCTCTCACAAATCAAGATTTTGGCCTGTTTGTCTGATTCGTTCCCCAACCAAGGTTACTGCAGCTTTCCACGTCCTAGACCATGTGATCGATCTGTACCTTTCGTTTTCGCTGGCGTTTCCTTCTCCACCACTCGCGACGGATCCGGCTGCGTCACCAGTCAGTGGCGCGTCGAAACGGCGTGACGCTTCCCCGCCACGGGCCTCGGCCGCCCCTCCGTATGGCTCGCCGCCGTCTCTTCCCCACACGGCTCCAGATGTCTCCGCACACTGGCCCCGGCAGAGGCCTTTCGGGCCCTCAAGAGGAGACAGTTCGGCGGAGGGCGGCTGTGGAGCTCACGGCCGGCAGCCTGCCTTGCCCTTTCTGACCGCCCTGCAGCTCGCTCTTCCCTTTGGGCGCCCGAAGCTGACGTCTCCAACTCTGCTCCAGCACGCATACGAGAGTGTCTCCTCGCTGCCAGTCTCCTACTCGTTCTTGCCGCCTCGGGCGCCGCGAGAGACGACCCGCCGGAAAGCGGGGGCAAGGGGCCTTTCGAGAGACAGTTTCGACGACGCGAGCGACTGCAGTCGCGGCGTGGCTGAGGAGGCGCGGGCATCGTCGGGGCGAAGGAGACGCCGGTCTGAGGGGAGACGTAGGAAAGGAGACATGTTCGAAGACGACCCGCAACTATCTCTGGTGCCGCCGAGGCCTCCGGGTCCAACAGGCCCTGCTCAGTCTCTTGCACAGCTGAGAGAGACGAAAATGAGAAAGGTAAGGCTCAAAACAGCGGTAGACTAAGGAACCTCCGTCCGTACATAGACAGGCACCCGCAATGTATATTGAGCGATACACACAGCGACATATGGGGAGAAATATTCAACATTGTTGAGGGAGAAACATACAACTACATAGAGAAGGAAATTTTCAGCTGTATAGAGACGGAAATATTCAACTATACAGACGGAGAAACATACAACTACATATTGAGAAATAGACAACTACGTATAGAGAAATATACACCTACGTATAGAGAAATATACACCTACGTGTAGAGATAAATATGCAACCAAATAGGGCAAGAAATATGCAGCTGTCCACAGAGAGAAATATTCAGCAATGTCCGATCGTGTAATGCACTCTGTGCTCAGAAGTTCTGTGACGAAGGTAGAGAGTGTCTCATATCTTCATCTTCTGTGTGACGTAATCCATAAAGAGTACCTTTTCACCGTTCCCGCCTGAGTCTCTTGCAGACCTTCTTGCGTGCATGCACTTTGAATAGTTCCTGCGTGCATCCACCGAGATCCGTTTTTCTCACGTGTGAGGAATCGAAAGACTGACGTAGTTTTCCTTTCCTTGAAAACACTCTTCTACGATTTAGATAAACTCCCTGGCCCTCTTGTGCTTCTCTCGCACTCAGTGAGCTATTGAGTGACACCAACCGCGAGCGCAAACCTTGGCATTCTCAGTGGTTAGCGTTCGAACCCTGTCCGAGTGCTATTCACACAGTTCACTTTTGTAGTGTTTGCCTCTGTCTTCAGTATCTCCAGTCTCTCTCCCCGGACTTTTCCACTCTCGACTCCGCGGAACTGCCGGCGGCCTCCGCAGATCTACGAGCGCTTCAGCTCCGGCACTGGCGCCGCCAGCTGGAGGCGCAGCGCGAGTCTCTTTCGAGATGTTCGTTTTCGGGGCCTTCTTCGGACTTCTTTGAGTCCACGCTCGGGAGTTCTGTGTGTCTCGACTTGGAAGACCAAGGGGCTGCCTTTTCAGATGTCTCTTTCTCTGACTTGTGCCCGCCAGTGGCGGCGCCGCACTCGCGGACGCACCACCGGCGCTTTTTCGAGCACGCGCTCTGGCGCCGGCGCGCCACGTCGCCCTGGGCCGGCTCCGACCCCGTTGGCGCCCAACTAGCGAACGCCTCGGCGCTTGCATGCGCGTCCGCGTTTACGCCTGCGGCCGCGGGCTCGGTCTGGGCCGTGCCGGCGTGGCTGCCGCAGCTATCGCCCTCGGGGTGGGTCCACGGAGTCCCCAGAGACAGTGCAGAGGGTGGGGACAAAAGAGGTTTCTCCAGGCGCGAAGCAGGCTCTGCGTCACCTCCGCCGAACCGCGCCTCGCGCCGCTGGTGGTGGGTGCTCGGCGCGAAGACGAGCGGGAAGAACCGAGCCCAATCCCTCGAAGGTTCCGGCTCGGGGGCCCGCAGGGGCGGGCCTCCACACCCGGCGCTGTCGATAGAGCCGCGCAGACATAAGGGGAGACCATCGTGGTGGAAAAGCTCTCGCGAGGCGAGTCTCGGGGCAGTGGGCGAGGAGGCGCCGAATGCGAGAGGAGGCTCGTGGGAAGAGGAGCGACATCGAACGGAGCGCGAGTGGCTCTGCGACAGTGGAGCCCTAACAGACGTCGAAGCCTGTTTCGACGTCGGGCGGCGCCGTGGACGGTCGAAAGAAGAGAGACACGCTGCGCGGCACCGCGAAGAGCACGAAGGCAGTCTGGTGATGTTGAATGGTGAGCTCACCGGAGAACGGGTCCCGACTCCAGCTCGAAGAAACAAGCCTTCGTCTTCATCTCTCAGCCCACGAAAAAAACGCCCCTCCGGATTCTCCATCTTCTCGGCTTTCGGGCGCGCAACGGGCCTCGTCAGCACCCCAGACGCCGACACCCAGCAACGAGCGGCGCAGTGGAACTGGCTGACTCGCCACAGCTGGATTCGCTTTTCCATCGTCGAGAACGTCCACTGCGCAATGCATGAGCCGAAACAAGGAGTCCAAGGTCGTGCAGCCAGAGAGGCAGATGAATCCTCCATCGTGGTGAGGCATACGAGGCACTCGATGCATGCATATATATATATATATATATATATATATATATTGCTGGTCTACGTGTGCGTATTGTATACGCGTTTGCCTGAATTCGTGGAGTGGAGGGACCTATCTGTGGCTTATCTCTGTATCGAACGAGAAGTCAGGGACCCATTAGAGACGAATGACCCCGACGTGGACAGTGAATCCCTCGGTCCACATAGTAGAAGGTTGACCTGTGTTTAAACAGTTCCAGCAGTTTCAAGTGTAGGCAACTCCCCGGATGCATATAAACGTATATATATGTATAAATTTGAGTGTTTACATCTCTATATCTGTTTGTCTGTGTGTCTGCCTCGATATATATATACATATATACATATACATATATATACATACGCATATGTACATATGTTCGTGTGCATGCGTGCTCACATGTGAGCTGTTGTGTGCGCTGGATTGGGTTGTGTGTGTCCAGGGAGATGTATACGTCACCGTCTGTCTTCCAAAGATGATGGAGGTTTCTGCGCCGCTGGCGTTCGCAAGAACCGAGTCTCTCCCTGACGTGTACGTACACCCTACGGCTCGGCTCAGCAACAGGTACGAATCAGACACGCGTCCGGCAGTTCTCGTTTTGTGAACACAGCTGTCTCTCGGCTCGTCCTCGTCCTCTTGCTTTTTCTTTTTCGAATCTCGTCGCCTCGTCTCAGCGAATCCTTGAAACTCTCGGACCTCGAGAGGGACAGCTCGCCCCTTGCTTTTATCAAACTCCCTTCTTGCCAAGGGGAGCCGTTCGCTGAGTGTGAAACGGCAGCTCCGTAAGAATAGTACTCGCGTCTCTCGTGGAGGCGGTTGCAAAGCTGAAAGCCTTTCAAATGCACAAAAGCGATCGTCCCCTTGCTAAACAGGTGCTGAATCAACAGGAATCCGATCTGTGTATTCCTTGGCGGACTCACGCGGGAACAGACCGTACGAGGATCCGCTGTGTCCAACTGGGCATCTAAGTTGAAACCTGTATCTCCTCATCCCTCCGGTTTTTTCGCAGCGCTGTCGATCTCCTCAGCTGCGCTTCTGCGATGCCTCCCGCGCGCCGGGGGGTTGGCGCCGAGCCTGGAGAACAGGAAGGTGACCGGGACAAGACCACTGTCTCCTTCTCTTCGGCTAAGGGCCAAGAGGCCCGCAGTGTGCTTGAAAGACACGCACTGCCGCCTCTCGTCGTCAGTTGCGTCCCTCCGCTTGGAGTGCACTCTTACCTCCTCTGTAAATACCGCTTCGGCAGCCTTCCTTTCTACCCTATGAAAGGTATATCATGTCTGCTATTCTACTCAGCATGTCCATAAACTTCTGGAAATGCTTGTGTACTCACCAATTGGTCAAACATAGTCCTCCCATGCTCGTCGAGAGCGCGACTCCAAAACACGCTACATTCAGAAAGATATATCGATACAAAGTTACAAGTATATATATATATATATATATATATATATACAAACACAGATGTTGGTGCTTCGTGAATGGATGTGTGCGTCTATGCATATAGGTTCGAAATGCGTGAGAGACGTACTATGCCAGTTGGATGCTCTCTACTGCCCTATCTATACGTATCTGTGTGTGCATATATATGCATGCCTATACATATATATATATATATATATATATATTTGCATTCTTACGGACTCACAGAAGTGCCGAGCTAGACGAGATGTCTGCTTTTCTCAACGCGTCTGTGAGGAGCCGACCACGACGGTTTGTGTGGAAACTGCGCGAAGGAGACTCGGCCTTTCTTACCGGTGTAGAGGAGTCACTGCAGTGGACCTCGGCGTTTCGCCGTGTGTGCCGAGCGGAAAGGGCCGCAGTAGAAATAGCGGCAGGAAGCGCGCAAGGAGAAGAGCAGGGCCGGATCAGTCAGGAAAGAAGTCGGGCACTGCAGAGAGAACGACGGAGAGAAGAACGACAGACCGTCGGCGAGGCGCCGAAGAGGCACCGGCTCTCGTCGTGTCGTTTGCTCTGCGCCGCGTTCTTTGTGGAAGAGCATTTCGTTCCTCGTGCGATCCAGGAGTCTCCGTTCCACCTTTGCTTTTTCTTGTGTGCCCTCCTCGTTCTCCCGACAGCTGCAGGCTCGCTCTCCATGTCTCTGGGAGATTTCCGGCGACATCAAACAGCCTCTGTCGACCTCTCAGGGCATGGCGTTTACTGGTTTCCTGGAAACAAATGTTTTCTGCCCTGCGCCGCGTTTCATCGAAGGTCGTCTGTGCGTTTTCGTTTTTCAGCGCTCTACCAAGTCAAGGAAATCCGTCCTGGCGTCTTGCGCCTGCTGCTCCAGCTGCAGATCCATCCGGGAGTCGTGGGCAGACTGCATGCGTGCTCGCTCTGGATTCCCTTCGGCCACAAAGGCAGGATCGAGTCTCATGATTTGAAGGCCTCTCAGGTGAGATGAAAGAGACCACAACGGCTTGAGCGCAAGAAGCTGACGCACAAGGCGCGAGCGAGACACCTAGGGAAGAAGGACCCGGAAAAAAGCGAGGGAACAAGAGGAGTTGTGGAGGAAGAGAGCAACATGACGAGGAAGCGGCCGGAACCCGTCACGAAGAAAAACGGTGTCTGGAGGCTCGAAAAAGCGTTCCTGACCTGGACTCTTGTGGGCCAGCCCCAAACAGAGGCTCGGCGATGGACTTTCGCCTGTCTCTTCTTTGTCTATGTCTCTTTGTCTACATCTGTCGACCTATTTGTATTGATCGATAACTGTAGAGATCTGTCTCTGTCGATCTGTATCTTGTGACGTAGCTATCTAGATATTTATCTGTAGCTACATTTATTTTTCTGTATCTTTTTACCTATATCCGGGAGACGAGCTGTGAAGACGAAACTGCAGGACCATAAATTGAAACATGTTTGTCCTCGGCCTCTTTCCTGTCTCACTCCGTGGAACTCGTGATTTTTTTCTGTGTTGCCCGACTGAGACCCATACTTGGGGCGCTGGCTTTAGGTTGTCTTGTGTTTGCGTGTCTCGAAATTCAGTTCAAAGTGTCTCTTTCTTTCGCTTTTTACAAATTCGCTGTCACTTGCAGGGAACGTTTCGCATCGTCAGCGGCCAACAGGCCGTTCTCTGGACCCTGCCCAAGCACCTGAAATCGACGCCAGTTGTCTCAGGGTCGCATGCAGCGGCGAAAGGTAGGACTTTGAGCGTCGCTGTTTGCGAGTCTCCTTACTTGCGTTTCAATATACTTCACATAAAGTAGAATACCTGCACTGTTTTTAAAATAGATTGCTCGTTTACAGACGTTTTAGCAGTCTGTTCCTCTTTGATCCTTTTCATTTCTCGCCTCGACCCGCTTTCTTGTCTCCAGCCCAAATTCGCGGGCTTCTTTGCTAGCACCCGCATGTCGCTGTCTGCGTCCCACGCACGAGAAGAAGCCTCTGAGTCTCTGCGGAGTTCGCAGAGGAGTAGGTGCATCTGTTTGCTGGGGCTTGGAGACAGAAGGCCGCGAGCCGGGAAGTCGGCATGTCATGTAGTACCCTCTACGGACTCAAGGAGTTTAACAGGACCTACGAGAAAATGACGTTTGTTAGGACGCCCCAGAAAGATACTCGATCTTGATTACTACAATCGTGTTTCGTTCCCAGAGCCTCGAGAGAACCTCTCCTGGTCAGTTATCCATTCAACGCTCTGGGGGCGAGCGTACATAGCCAGGACTGTCGCTCGATGAAAATGTATAAGGCGACTGACAAACGCTTCTTGCAACAGAGAGGAGTTCCTGAACGCAGCCGCTAGCGTGGACGAAAGTCGAGTTTAAAACGGTTCGAAACAGAAAAGGCGGAAAGACAAGTCCGAAGATACATGCTGTGAAACTCGATGCCACAGGTGGGAGCAAAGAGACACAGAGAAGACGAAAATACGCACTACGTCACGTTTCGTTTCTCTCTGGAACTCTGCGGGAGAAACACTCTTGTGCACTGGCGAAATCATCGCTACACCCTGCTGGCGATGTAAATTGCGAAACTTCGCTGTTTCCCGGTTGAACGTAGAGAGCGCCCGTGGGGAGGGGAGGAGGCGTCCTAGTTGCAGGTTCCGTTCCCTCACTGTTTTCTAAACTGGCTCCTTACCCATGTTGCCCCCTCTGCTTTTTACATGCTGTCCTTGAACAGACTCAGCAGGCGCTTCTCCGAGTGCAGCTGCTCCTGGAGGGAAGGAAGAGGCGAAGGCGCCGCCGTCCGGCCGTCCTCAGGTGTCTCTTCTCGGAGAGCTGATCCTTGCCTCACATTCCTCCTCGACGGACCGCGAAGCCGGGAACGCCTACGCGGGCTCCAAGGCTTCGTCCGCCTGGAGTGAGAGGTTTCCTCTGTCGACTCGACGGCGCCGAAGAGCCGGACGGCTGCCTTCGGATTCCCAGCACGCGTCCGGAGGGTCTCTTCGGCCCGCCGGCTGTGGAGACACGTTGGGCGCTTCTTTTGATCCTCACATTCTGGGCCGGAGCGGGGCGGACTCAGGAGGGCTTCTTGGAGCCCAAGGCGGCGGGGCTGCAGGCGCATCGGCAGGGCCTTTTCGCGCCTGCTCGGCTCCCACTCCTCAGGAGAGTGCCTCGCGGTGGCGGCGAGACAACCTGATTGCTGCAGCGGGTGCCGAGGAGCGTCTCCCGCTTGCCGTGCGGCGCTTCTTGGCAGACGAAGTCGAGCGCGAAGAGGCGGAGACCTGCCGATTTGCGAGCGACCAGGAGCCACCAGTCGGGACCGGGCCTGGGGACTCGGGCCCAGGCGCCGAAAGCCTCGACCGCGCCCAAGGGCTGAGCGGCCCGAGAGGAGGCGCCTGTGGCACCTCCGGTTCGGGGGAAGAGAGACGGGCCAATTCGAACTTCGCCCCAGGGGACAAACGCGTCGAGAACGTATGTACAAATGCAGTGCATGCAGAGAAGAAGCCCTTGCGAGCCGGACAGGCCCCCGGCGGCGGCGCCAGGGACCCAGGTGTCGGCGGTGACGAGGGGACATCTTTGCCGTTGCCGGACCGAGTTGAAGGGTCTGGAGCTTCCGCGAAGCTGCGAGTGAGAAGTGAAGGTGGACGCAGCCGAGGTACACGCCCTGATGAAGAGTGGCGTCACGCCGGCAGAAGCTTCGGGCCCTCTACACTTTTCGCAGGAGACAGCGGCTCCCCGTATCGGCCCGGGGTGACCCCTCAAGGCCCGCTGGGGTCTTCTGGAGCCGGGAACGACGGCGCTTCCAGCCGGGGCGCAACCGCGGTCGGACATGGCCGTCCAGGGGGCGGCGTCTCTGGCGCCGGGTTTCGGGAGCGAGAGCCTCATGCAAGTCTCGGGAGCAGTGTCAAAGGCCGTTCTTTCGGCTCGCCTCAGAACTCTGGAGTGGGGAGGGGCGGAGTGTACGCGACGAGTCGCACCGAGCGAAGTGGCGGCGGTCTTCTGACCGATCGCGAAGAGTTGATTCTCCAGGAAGGCGTCAACAACTTTCTAGCTCTCATTCACTTCGAAGTGAAAAGCATGACGCTTTCTGGGGCGACCATTGACAAAGAAGCGGTCACGCTGTATCCCTACCAGCACCTCGAACTCGCTCCGCCTGTGCACTGGAGCCCTGAGGTAGACGGAAGCTCGGCCGGGGCTTCGGGCTCGGGTCCAGGAGGCGCGGGGTCGCTTGGCGACCGCGAGAAACTCAAGGGGGCACCTGCGTGGATTCGATCTAGTGGCGGAAGTGGAGACGACGCAGGATGCTCCATCTCGGTCTTCAAGCGAACGATTGCTGGACGGTGAGAACGGCTGGGGACCGTCCACTGGGTTCTTCTGTGGTGAAGCGAAGCGTTTTCTCCACGAGCGGGGTTCCACATTTGCTCTGGAACGCGAGGCTCTCAGCTGCGTTGCGTTTCTTGTGCTTAGCAACAGAGTCCCAGGTGCGAGAAGCATTGTCATGTCTACGCTCGATTCGCTTCTGTGTGTGTCCTTGCTTCGCTGTTCAGATACGTCGTATGGAACGCGCTCGGAGACAACAAAGCCTCGAGGGTGAATCTTTCCTTCGACGAGGTCGAGACAGAAAAGGAAGCGGACGCGTGTAGCAGCGAGTTTTCCACGCACACCAGTGGACCTCGTGGCTCTTCTAATCACCCCGGTGGGTTCCGCTTCGCGGCGAGCGCGATGCCGGCGTTTCCTTCAACTGTAGCGAGTCTCCAGGCGCTCGCGTCCGAACACGAAGGCTCGGCTTCTCTCCGAGGGGAAACCGAAGAGGGAACGACGGTCTCCCACACACCCGCCTTTCCCGATGCCGACGTCCGAGTCGACAAAAGTCTTTCAGGCCAATATTCAGAGCCAGTTAGGATTTCTGGAGCGGCAGCAGCAGAACGGGAACCGGGTGTACATACAGGCTGTCCATCGAGCACTGCAGGGTCAGATGGCTGTCCGTCGCCGTATTCTCAAATTGACGGCGACAAAGTCGAGGCCAAAGCAGACGTGCGATGAGTGCCGGGTCTCTAAGGGATTTGACTGCATGCGAGAACAGCGTACCCTTCCGCGAGAGTGCAATGCTGCCGTTGGCGCCTGCCAGACGCGAACGCAAAGACAGAGAAGTCAATTCACGTCGGGGTGTGCCAGCGCGCTCTGCTGTAGTGCAGTCTGCTCTGTGGGACAATGTACGCGTTTCTTTTAGGTTGTGAAGACGTGGAGTGAAGCTCAGATTCATGTTTTCGAAAAACACTGGTCAAACGTGACCCAGCAGGTTTTTGTAAAGCAGGAACACAGAGAGGCGCGCGTTTTTTCCTCGCAGGGGTAAGCCGGGCTTGTGCGTAGGATATGGTGTCATCTTTGACATTGGTGCTTCGGAAGTTGTTTCGCCGAGAACTGTTGAGTGTCACCGACGGGACTTCGGTGGAGGTCGCGAAGTCATTCGTATGAAGCTGGACAGTTCACTCCTGGCCCGAGTTTACACACGGCAGACCGGCATACGCTAGTCTCAAGGATGGAAATCGACACGTGAGGAACGTCAATCGGAAAAGTCGCTTTGTGCATCTGTCTTTTTTGAAAGCGGAGCCTTTGAGTTTCTACGGAGATGATGCCCCCGCTCTGCGTTTTTCACCTCTCTGAGTCTCGCTAAAAACGATCAACTGTGGCGTCGTTCCTTTTCCTCCATGTGGTGTTTACTTCGACGCTCGAATGCGGGGTAAACAGTGGAACATTTGGATAGATGGTTTTCGAACTGACAGGCAAAACTTGGTTCGAATGTTGTTGTTAACAGCGGCGGACCACCCCATGGGCACGTACAAGCAAAAGGATGCGTAACCCCACGGAAGCTTTTTTTCTAACGAATCCAGACTACAGCTTAAGAGAAGAAACGGAAACTCCCAGCGCTGTATCTATACCGTGGTTGGTAGAGTCATGTAAATTTACGTAGAAGATATGTGAAGCGAGTATCCCACACGGGATAAAAGGCAGAATGAACATTTATACGAAGACAGGGTCTACGCGCACTGTGCCGCGCTCCGCGTCATTCCTGAGAGAAATCCCGAATTCGTTGTGCATACTCCAGAGAGAACGTGGACTCGGTAGGATTTGCCTACAAGAACGAAGGAGAGCGACGCAGTAAACTACGGTGCAAGCTGTTTTCTTAGTCTAGTAGCGGTGTCCGAATTTTCAGCAGCATGCCTAGCGACCCAAACGAAATCTCGTCGCCTACCACACATGTGGAATACAGATGCCCCAGAATGCGGCACTTTGTTGCTCAGCAGCGAGATTTTAAGAGTCATGTTATGTATTCGGGTAGCGGAGACAGTTCTATGTGAGAGGCCACCCAGTTGCGAATGCAAAGTTGTCGAAGCTTCGACGGTCGATGTACGCTGACAAACCCGCTGAGTACGTCACAGACCAAGCCGTAGTGCTCGGCCTGCATTGTTCCAAGACAGAAGAGAGTTTACGCAAATTTCGACTCCAGCGAAACAGCTTGGAGAAGCGGTTTTGTTCCTTCTTTGGTGTCAGTGAAGTAGCAGCCTGGCATCCGACGAAACAGGTACGGCACCTGAAATGAAAGACGTGGAAGTGTAGCGCCGTGAATTTATTCGTCTTTGCGATAATGCCAGAAATGCATTCTCTGTCTCGACTTTAAAACGTGGTTAACGAGCTACTGAGGCGCTTGAAGGTGCTCTGTGTCCTCCACTGGACACAGCGGCTTTTCCTGCTTTGGCCGTACCGGTTGCAGCTTGTTTGCCCCATCCAACGCCGTACAGTCATGCTAACAAGAAACAAGCACCGTTTTTCGGGGTTCAAGTGAGTGATGCTGCCGCACACGGGATGCAGTGAATGTTTCATTCCGAATTCCACTTCGCTATGCATGTTTTTTCCGAGCGATTCATCGACAGGGCAACTGATGCCGCCTCGAGGTCAGAAACTTCCCCTACACACCGTGGTAATAAAGCTTATCCCACCTCACAAGAAGATCGGTAAGTGTCAAATCATAACAGAATGCGTAAATGTTGTCCCCACGAGCAAATGACTATCGTTCGGCCCGTCCGTCGATTTTCCCAATACACTTTTCGCACGTTTGCTCGTAGCTGCGAAAAGTGCATGCATTGTCCCCTTGGAGGGTGAGACAGACGCCCTCTTGATTGTTTCTCGTTTTGTGACTGTGTCTCTTGAGAACCCCGTAAAACGTTGGACGGCTTTTGCAGTATGTTTCGTTTGAGCGAAGGAAAAGTGTTGGTTCTTAAAAGCGGGTCCCAGTTCGTCTGTCGGCGCGCGCGTGTCTTGTGCCTGTGACTCTCACTGTGTATTCTTTTTCTCTGCATCACAAAAAGTCCTGAGAAACTGGTACGCAGTTGATTCTCCCTGAAGAAGCGTCTGTTTCTGATAAGCCGAGAGTCGCTGGTCCGAATCCAGCAACTGTCCGTCTCGGCTCGCATGTGCACTGTGATGCCGACTAGCGACGAGGAATTCATCACGCGAGACGCGAAGTACCGTTTAACGAGCAAAGCTGAGGAATGGGGTGCGGACGCATCGACAATATACAGCTTCTGGTTCGTCGCGTCTTCTCCCGAAACTCTGCTCACGTCGACCTCCACGAAAAAGGACTCCCTGCAGACACCTAGCGACTTCCCCCGCGAGTCTCCTCCCTTCGCGGCTGCAGGACTCTTTTTCTCCCCTTTTTGATTCCTGTCTGAGACAATCACACCACAGGAAGGTCTCCCCACCTGCCAGCAAAGAGCCTCGCCATCCGCCGCTGTTCTTTTCCGTTGCATGCATCTGTCTGCGTTAAGGGCGACAACCTGGGAGCGACTCTTCTACTAAAACACTACAAAGAAGAGAGACAGATCTGTCAAGAGCAAAGGGCGATTGATTTCCGGGCCACCGAGAGACCCTTCTTGGATAGGATCCTGCCGTCGCGTCTTCTCAACAGATCCCGGCACCGCAGGTTGTCCTCTCTTTCTCAGCTCGGTTTCACCTCTTCGACCCACAGACAAACTCACGCGCGCAGCTGTTCCCCCCAGAAAAGCATGGAACTGGGGGTGTAATTCTCTACCGTTTTTTTCCACTCGCGACAACAAGGCTTTGGTTGAAGGACGGCGGGGTCTTTCAGAACTCCAGGGAAATCGGCCTCTTCGACTCTGTTCTCTCTCTCTCTCTCGATGGAGTCTTCTTCTGGAAGTATCTCTCTTGGAGAGGCCGCTGCCTCAGCCGCCCCGCTTCCCTGCGATGTGCCATCCCAGTCGCCTCCTCCATTCGGTGTATCTGCGCCAAGCAGAGCCGCGGGAGTCTCTCTCCCTACCTCAAGCGCAACTCCTGTCTCTCCGGTCCTTCACACTTCCTCTTTGTCTTCGTCCCATTCGTACAAAAGCCTGTCTCGGAGTGCAGAACCTGCAGCGAAGTCCTCTGTATCGGCCTCGAAATTGCATCCGCTTTCTCGCGAGGTCGCGCGCATCCTGTCGCATCCCTTTCTGGAGGCTCCATTCTTGCCGGAGGCCCTTGCGTGTCTGTCTTCGTGCATTGACGCGGGAGACCAGACAGCTGTCTCCGCCGATTCCAAGACCTGTGGAGACAGCGCGCTCTCCGCAGACTCTTCACTGACTCCAAGTCAATCTTCGGGGCTGGAGAGACCATCTTTTCTCGGCCCTCTAATCTACCGTGAGAAGCTGCGAATACACCAGGAGGCTCTTGGCGCCTTCGCGCCTATCCGGCGTCAAATCGTCGAGGTCGCGGAACAGGCCCAAACTCTGTCTCGCATGTGTTCCCAGTCTTCTTCTCAGCTGCGGCGAAGTCGCGCCCAACTCGCCGGCCTGCTCTGCAAAGTCGAAGGACTTCGGGAGCAACAGCGCGCGCTTCAGAGCCGCCAGCGCCTCTGCCAGCTGCTCCTCGACGCCCTGCAGTTGCCGGCGCGTCTTCTGGAGGCCCTCACGGGCCGCCGACGTGCATGCGTCGATCTCCCGGAGACAGCGCATGGAGACAAAACGGCGCTTGCGGGCGCGGCGAAGGGCCCCAAGCAGGGTCTGGGTCCAGAGGGACCCGGAGAAGGAGACAGCAAGGAAGATCTGCAGCTCGACAGCCGCTTCTTCGAGGCTTTGAAGGAAGTGGAGAAGATCCGGAAGCGGGCGCTGAAGCTGCAGGCGCAAACGTCGATGGCAGATCGGGATATCTCTGAGGAACACCAATCTTGCATGCAGAACGCGTCTCTCGCCAACAGATCTGACCGGATGCTCTTCGGGGGCGCTCCTCCGCGCCTCGCAGACGACGTTCTGCAGCACACAGCGGACCTCCGGGAAGCGGCGTTCGAGCGCTTGTACCTTTGGATGCAGCGAATCTTCAAAAGCGCGTGCGTCGGTGGAGTCAACGCCAAGTCGAGGCAAGACCGCAGAAGCGACAGAAGCGACCACAGCGGCGGGCAGAGCTCTCGACATGAGCGAGAGACGCCCTCCGGGGACTCGGAGACCCTCGACGCTGTTCAGCAGGTCGAGGCTTTCGCAGCCGCGCTCGCCACCGCCGGCTTGGCGCGAAAATGGGAGCGGGAGGGGCTGGCGCGCGCAGGCGAGACGCAGAGCCTGACGACAGTTCTGGGCGTGAATGACGAACCATCGCTGTTGTTTCGAGGCTTCCAGGCCCTAGAAGACCGGCATGCGTACCTCCAGCACTCTGTCCAGGAGTTCTCGCGGGTGCGGTCTCAACTCATCATAGACGCATTCTGGGGCTCGTCCCTCGAAAGCGAAGCTGCGCCCCCTGCTCGCGCATCGACGGGGCCGGTCTCGGGCCTTCTGGCGAGGACCCGAGACCTCGCTCAGCACTGGAGAAAGGGGGGCGTTTTTGGAGGGAACGCCGGACTTGGCGGGGGGTCGCCGGGAGACGCAGACGGTCGAGCCGCAGCCGAGGCAGCAAACGGCCTCGCCCTCGGCGCCTCGTTCGACACGGTCTGCCGAGCTGAGCCTGTCGAATTCTTGCGCGCCACTCTGCAGTATGTCGTGCATGCAGTCGCTGCGGAACGCGCAGTCATTCGGGGCCTTCTGGGCCTGCTTCCGAGGGAGGATACACAGCCTCCCGGGGGGGCTTCAGGGGGTATAGGCGCTTTAGGGTCTCTGGGACTGGAGACTCCTGGAGGGCGGTCAAAGTGCCTCGCTGAAGAGACAGACTCCCTGGGTGGGGCGGAGAGGAGACAGACAGAGCCTGTGTCGGGCCTTGACGTGGAAGACCCGGCAAAAGAAGCGCGTGAGGCAACCGTCGAGACGCGGGAGGGGGCGAGGAGACACCTAGACGCTCAGGAGTGGGTCCTTGATGAAAATGGAAGGCCTGGGGCTCTTCCAGATGGCCCGTCGGCGGAGGGTAAGGAAGGCAGGGGCGGCGACCTTGGAGCCCCGGACAGAGCTTGTGGCGGAGGTGAACCGAGTGGAAGCTGTGGGGAGATGTTGGGAGTGCGAGAGGCCCTCAGAGGCACTCGACTTCTCCAAGAGACAACAGCAGGCATGTCTCGGCCTTTACGGGCAACCATCGAACAAGCCTTTTCTATGATTCGAGCGAGCGCGACGGCTCCAGGAGCGGCGGGAGGAACTCGACTTCAGCAGCAGCATGTTCTCGGGGTGCTTCTCATGGTTCGCATGCTGGACGTTTACGCGGCTCTTCTCCGGTGTCTCCTTGTCTTCGATATGGGGCTTGCTTCCGCCACACGGCACCCGCAGGAGCCCAAGGGCGGCCCAGGGCCTCAGCCTGTGCCCGGAGAAGGACCGCCGGAGAACGTTCGTGAACCTTCGGTGTCGGATCCGACGTATCCTTCTCCGGCTGCGCGAGGGCGACTCGAAACGCGCACTGGAAACGCGGTTGTCGAGACGTCCTTCACCGTTCCAGAGCTAGTTCTCTGCTGCGAAGAGTACGCAGAAAAGGGTGAAGAACTGTTTCTCTCTCTCTGGGAGCGGCAAGTTGTTCGAGCTGCGTCCTCCTCTACAGCGGCTCAGCTCTCGTCCGTGCTGCTCTCAGGTCGCCTGTCTCCCGGGGTTCCTGGCACTGAAGGAAGCGCAGGGCTTGGAGGCGAAGGCGAGTTGATCGCAACAGAGGGCGGCGCGTTCCTCGAGCTCACAGGCCGACTGCGAGAAGCTCTTGAGATCCTGAATGCGCCCGTGATCTCTGTCGAAGAAGAAAACGAGCTCTGGCTCCTCGCTTCTGGAGCCGCTGCCGCTGCCTCGCGACGCTCGCGCCCGATGGCGGCAGGCGGCCTGCCGGCCTGGGCTGACACTCCGGTTGTCACCAATCTCGTGAGGGACAGAGACGCTTCTGTGTGGGGGACTGAGGTGAGAAGGCGGAGTCACTTGGCAGGACGAAGAAGCCGAATCACAGGGATGCGTGCCTTCGAGGACCTCAGCAGTGAAGCGTGTGAAGGCGGCGAGGGCGAGCAAGCCAGCGAAGAACTGCATGCGTGGGTGGAAGCCTCCGTCGCGCCTCTCTTGAACTTCTGTAGACAAGAGGCGCAGCGCTTCAGCGATGCCGGGGAGACCGCCGTCTGTCTCATCAATGCGTACGCCAGCGTGCAAGAACCGCTGCGCCGCTTCCGTGTTTGTAGAAGTTATCTGCGGGTGCTCGCTGAACTTTTAGATCAGCAAATGGTTAAGCTCATCGAGGTTGAGTCGGGCAAAATCCTCGCCTATCTCGGACTCGCTGACAGGCTCGAGGCTGTCCGCCGAGCTGTGGAACGAGAGAAGGGGCGGCTTGGAGTCGCGGGACCCGACGCTCTCCCCCAGGTCGGTGACGGCAAGGCGCCTCTCCAAGTTGGCACAGAACAGAGCGGAGATGCGGGGCCTGACGACGAGGTTCTTCTGCACAAGGAAGGGCTAGTGAAGTTTTTCGGCGAGTTCTACGTTGCACTGTATGGACTGAGTGCGCTGAACCTCGACTATGTCGACAGGCTGATGCATTGGCACTTGCGGTCGCATGCAAAAAAAGCCGTGCTCAACGCAGTCCTACAGGCCTATTCGGAGATTTACAATCACGTGAGCCACTTACGAGTTGCTACTCACACCCCTGGAGATGTCGCTCTGCTTCTCGATGTGTGAAAAACCTGCGGACTCGAGAGGGGGTTTCGAAAAGGTCGTCGCATTGTCAGTTGGAAGCCGTAAAAAACTGAAACATACACTAGCGCTGGAACCATTCACAAGGCACCTTTCCATCGTTTTTGATCAACATTATCAGCCACGGTACTCTTTCGCAACTTTCTCCAATCTGTGCACGTGCTATGAAGGCACGAAGCAAGCAGTTGGCAACTCGTGGCTCAGCCTTTTCTGGAGAAAAAGCGTTGGCAAACCTCGTAGGCTACTCGGACAGAACGGCATCGAAGAGTCGCAAATAGCCCACACACTCTACACTGTGCGACGCGGTCCTAGTTCTGTGGTTTTCGGGGCACTCACAAGGTCACACATTTTCACCCTTCAGAATATCGGCATTCTTGCCTAAACCCGGACCTCTTTGGATGTCCGAGTGTAGTTACCCGCCAGCTTTGTCGATAGGCAGCTGCCCTCTAGATATGTGAAGAATATAAAAAACACGGCAATCCAGTCCCTGCCCTTGTCTTCAGAGGCTTCTCTTTAGAGCCTCTGGTCATCAGTTTCTACATAAACTGGGTTACTCCTTTGCAGACCGGAAGCCTCGTTACAACCAACTGCAAGTATGCCGCCCCTCAGAACATATTTGGGTGCTCATTTAACGTCGTTCTGACACTAACTGAATCATCCGCGCATCCTGGTACATTTTGCCCGTGCATGCACGTAGATGTAGAGCTCTGAAGAGAGTAGGCAACCAAATCATGGGAGCGAAATTGACGGGGGTGGTGTCTGTGGCGGAACGGGGCGTTGCCGAACCCTCCAGTCTTTAGGATCGAGGCTTTCACAGAGGAGTCTTCTCGTTATTGTTTTCTGGGATCCACTCATCCAGCGGCTCGCAGTAGATATGGCCGAGACTGCTTCTACTGATGTTTTGACGACTGGGAGTGAACAGCTTGAGAAATGACGAAATTTCTGCTTCGGAATTATCAGCATGTCCCCACAGTGTCTGGAACACTCTGAACGAGACACCGGAGAAAAGGTGCCGATAGCGTTCGCTTCGAGCAGAATACACCGTCGTCGTCCCTTCTGGGCGGAGAGCAAGTTCGTGTTCGCGCGCCTGCCTGCAGAAATAGCAAACGGATAACCAGTACACTTCATGGTGTACCAACATAGCAGTCAAGCATTTTGACGCTATGGTTGGGGTGAACCACATCAGCGATCCGTGTCGCTAACTTCTCGAGTTTCCGGCTCTTCTGTGTGATTCTGCCTTCCACAAAGATTCCCGGACTCCGCTGCATATAGTTGAGCTTACAAGGAAGCCACAACCTCTTTGAAATTCCGTTTTTTGTACAAACCCAGCGAAAGCATCGCCTCGAGTTTGTTTGGAGATACTTCCGTCATGCGGGAGCCTGGCATCGGTGGCGGCTGAGGCTGAGAGGGCCACCAGGCCCTCTGGTCATGGCCAAGCCACTTGCACACAACGCGCCATTCTCTGCAGGTCTGCAGGACATAAACGAAGATGAAATCGACCGCGATGAACGCCATGGAAAGACAGGGTCCAAGCCTACATTTTCCTCCGCACACACAGTGTACATGCCTAGTTTCGCGCACATGCATGCATCTGTGTAGACGGTATCCATGTGCGTTGATACGTCCGTACGAATCGACGATTGGAGGCACATCAGACGAAGTAATGTTTGCATGTCTGTAGGCACACGTGTGTGGACCCAACAGAGTTCTCCGGTGAGCGAGCATGAACTAGTAGGCTTATCCGCAGAGACGATCGTGGGTTGATAGTGTTTTGTTGGCGGTGAGCACTGTCGGGTGTCTTCGGGCGGCAGGCAAAAGAGAAAATGGTCAAATAGTTTACGACGGGTCAAAAGACGGAGTTTCTGAGCCATTTTACAAAATTGGTCTTTCGTGCCAACTCCCAGCGAGCCACGTTTCCCTTTTGTAAGTTTTCGGCAATCACTCGAAGAGGTTTTGCCTCGTTTGTACATGGCAGTTTGGTAAGGCTGGAGTTACGTAAAAAGAGGTACCTGCGAAAACTCCTTCATTTCCACTTTGTATGCAGTAGCTTCTTCAACTTGCAGTCGACCACCTTCTCTCACAAGGCTCCTACAAGAACACAGCGCTCTACAAGTAAAAATTCACGATTAGCATGCCCTCGGTTGTCGAAACCGGTGGTCAATATGCCCACTGAAGTCACAGCTTTTTAGCTGGGGTGTTTAGCGCTGTCTTTTACCGTGCATCCTTACGCGTGATTCTACTCATGTTAGCTGTTTGCTGTCAGGTGAGGATCCAGGAGTGTTCTGATTGAGACTCTCCCGTGGAAAACATAGTTCAACTCTCAACAACTATTTGACCTCAAAACGAACGACAGAGACAACATTACATTTCGCTGTGAGCACAAGAATACACTTAAAGGGACCATCCCAAGCAGAGACCTTTGAAACTCGCACAACATTGTTGAGAAGTCGAATCACACTTGCTTCTGTTAGGCAGCGGACAAATATTGTGGTGACGGCAAGAAAACCTAAACCTGTCGCAGCTGAATAAGTATCAAGGGACTGCCTGAAATAACAAGTGAAGTACTTTCGCCTGTAAAAAATACATAGACCCACTAGCAAAGTGCATTTGACCCATAACTTTCCATCTGTTTGGCGATATGTTCTAATACGGACTGTCTCACAAAATCCATTGCTGCTTCAAGGTAGAATCAATCCTGAAGCTGTCAATAAGTGACTCCCGTGCACGATGCTGTAGCAGACGTTGAGACTCTCCAGGATGTGCTTGCAGAACAGTTAAAATCATCTTTGTCTCTGCTTGTTGCAGCTTTCTTCCGACGGTTTCGCATGCATCTCGATGACGTCGCAGAAACTCTCTTGCTGCGCGTTGGAGACGAGTCAGCTTCACGGTTGCGGCTCGCGCTGACTGCAGCTGTATGCCAAGCAGAATCCGTAAAATATGACACCAAGGTACCTTTGCCGCGGTGTGTTTGTGCCAAAATGAACCCAGTTTCTCTAGAAAAGAACTCCATAGAAGTACGTGAAAGAAGCATCAGGCACTACAGTGAAACAGAGAGAGACCTTCGACAGCCCCGGTACACCGAATTTGCATCTTGATAACAGTAATTGGCCGATCAGTTTCGAGTTTCGCGCGATTCCGCGTCTCCGGGTAAGATGTTAAGAAAAACGTGTTTTCCAGAGTCGGTGGGAACACGAGTTGTTTGTTATGAAGATGAAATAGTGGAGGGTCAAGAGTACAAGAGGCAGATGACACCGGCTAGTGTGTGTAAGCAACGATCCAGGAAGTACCCATTTTCGACACCAGGGCGTCGCTAAAAAGGCAGCCACTCTGGATCCACTTTTGCCCCGCACTTTGTGGTATTTAAAGGGAAGCCTATGCTTCAAGAAACGACTGTTACGCGGCAGATTAGTGCTTGCGCTTACATCGATCCCCCGCAATCCCGTGACGTCAACGAACCTCGTGAGGGCTCCTTGCAGTCGAGCTCGTGTAACGAATTGCACGACTTTCGTCAGGGTCCTGAAGGAGAAGGTTCTCCGAACAGGTCTAGATGAAATAGATCTGCTGAATCTCGCCGGGATCCAGGGTAAAACGTGGCTAGTGGGAGCGACTTCACACACCGTCGCTGCTGGCCAGAGGATACGCTCTCTTGTCGCCGAGCTCTGTTCGGGGGCGGCAGTAAGGAGCTGTAGCCAAGCAGCGCTTCGACGCCTACTGTGCGCTCGGCCCGCCAAAAAGGAAGACCGGAACAGAGAGAAACGCGTGCTGCATCTACAGGAGGGCGAACCTCGCGTACCAAAGTGAGAGGACCCTGTTGAGGAAGTCGACGGGGAGGGAGATACAGGTAGTTGACAGCGCAGTGTGACGTCAGCACTGCTGCCTCGATTGATGCCCAAAGGTGAAGAAGCGCTAGGAAAACTTGAATACGCTGAGTGAGATCCGTCCCCATCCGCCACGTTGTGGGGGAATGTTGAAGCCGTTGGGTCCGCGGGTTCTCCCATTGGCTGTGCCACTACTGGAATATCGCGAACCACACTCCGTGTTATGCGGGACCTTGTGTTCCTAAGTCTGCACGAGAGTTTTCGGTCCCTCGGTCTTGAGCCCTCGCCGTGTAGAAGGCGTGCAAGGTCCGAGTGCCGCAGATCCTTTAGTTTGGTTTGGCGAAGACACTTTACTCTCATTTGTAGCTCGATCTCCTTGGCTCGCATATATTCCTGAGTTGTTCGCGGGTCAGTGTAGAGAGGAGCATGTTGTACAGGCACGGCACGCCGTTCTTGTTGGCGCTCAACTCGGGAAAGGTATCGCTGACAGACTCCCTTGATCCGCGGAGCAGCATACGTCAGTGAGGGCGTTTGGTGGCTGGCTCTCTGTCGGAATTTTTTGTCGTTTCTGGGTGTACGAAGTTCGCAGGCTACGCTCTGTGAAATACTCGGTTTGCTCGCGTTACTACACAAGTTTGCATCGGCGGCGGAAAGGACCCTGTGGGTGGCACCCGAAAGAACTCTAGAAGACCTGCAGCTCTTCCCGACTTCCTCTGGGGAAGAGAGTGGTAACAGAAGCGCTGGAGGCGTAGATACTTTGCGGGTGAATAGAGGAGGCACAGCGGTTCCTGGATATGTCGCACGTCTCTCTCGGCGAAAGAATTTCTGAGACAGAGGACGGGGTTTCCAAAGGTGCCAGACCTCTGATGCCTCCAGTCGTTCAGTCGGCTGGAAAGAAAACTTCGCATCTTCCGAGGATGTAAGCTCAGCGGAGGGCCACCGCTTTAGGCAGCTCTTCTCTGTCGGTCGTTCATCCTGGAAAAGAGCTTCGTTTTCGGAGAGGGTTTCCCCTTGTCCTACATCACGGCCGACGCTCCGACAGCTTTCTGGATCGGCTGCAGCAATTCCCGAGCAGTGTTCACTATCCTTCTCGCTGTTCAGTTGCTCACTCTGCTCCACATTCGCGCAAGGTGTAGCTGGCAAGTCAGCCGCAGGCTGCTGGGTTACCTTGCCACGCCGAAAGCAACTCTGTGTTTTCTTTCTGTGCTTCTTCTTACGGCTTCTATAAGTGTAAGACGTAATCCTGTCTTGACGCCTTGAATTAGTGCCGATTCGACCATGCACTGATCCGGGAAACACACGGCCACCCACCGGAAGGCCTTGCGTGCTCGCAAGTGTCTTTGCAGCCGTCGGAGTTATTGGCTTCATCGAAAAAACGGGGTTTCCCGCACCGTCGTCAGCACTTGGATCATCGGACAGTGCCAAGAGCAGCTCCTGCAAAAAGCGTGAAGGCTTAAAGATCCGCCTCCTCGGGTTCAGCCCGCCTGCGCTCTCAGCATCATCACCGACTTCCAACCATTCCCATAGGGTATTGCTGAGCGTCGCCGGATCGGCGCCTGGAAAATATTGAGATATCAGTTGAGCCCGTGCTTCTCGCTGCGAATTCACCGCCTCAATGGCAGTCGAGCTTCTGTGTCGGGGAGAGGCATTGGTGGGTGCTCGAGACGCATCTGCGGACGTTGGGGAACCAATGACGCACGGCGCCGGACTGCCGGTGAGGCACATGTCAAGAGTATTCGTTCCCGAAGAGCTCACTTTTTTCGCTTTGGAAGAGGAGGGTGTAGAACCGGTGGCAGGACGCTCCCTCTCACATCCTTTATTGGAGCTATCGCCCCAGACCAGCGGGCGCACAGAAGCCGCAGGGCGTCTCGACACGCGCGATACCATCTTAGTGTGCATTGATCGCACATTTCTGTGTAAATTAGCTGGCGGCGTGTGAAGATCCGCCTTTGTTTTTGTCAGGGATGTCCACTGTATCCTTTCCTCGGTAAGCATATTCAGTTGTGACATGCCATCCCAGTCACATTCCGAGCTCAAGGAGGTTACAAAGGGGTGCCCATGCGGGGTGCTTAGCGAGGAAAGATGGTTCTCAGGTTTCACCATGTCATCGCACGTGGTGGAGAGTTGCGTGCCGTTAGGCAGTCCTCCAGTCCACGCTTCTCACAAGACCGAAGGGATATTATTCGTAAAACAAGGCGGAGAAAGCGTGGTTCTTTTAATCTCCTTCAGCAGCCTCATTCTGAGTCCATTTCCACACGCCGGCGACTGATCTACTTGTTATCAAAATACCACATACAGAGCCCCACTTCTTACAGGCAGCCGCGGGGACCCACAGAGGCAGTTGGGAGCGGGAAAAAGGTGTTGCCAAGTAACAGTTGTAAAAAGTGCTCATTCAGTATACTGACATGAAAGCCCATCAAGATCGGGAATGTATCTGCGCGAAAATCACATCATAATAGCAAACCCGCAATTTCTAGAAATGCACGATGCAATTACCAACCGGCTCAGGTCGAAGAAGCTTCACGCATTTGTTACCCGATTCCTGGTGATGTGCACGACTTTCCTTTCCGTATCTTAAAACTTCCTTAGCAGGAAAGCAGTACAGATAAGTACCCATGATGTTCTTGCAATCAACTCAGATGCGTGAAGCAATAGTAGTTTCCACGAGCTACCACATCCTGATACAGCCTAGAACGTCGCGCTCATTAGGGAGAATGGTAGAATGACCGTGTGTGAGCCTGAAACACACGGGATCAGCATGTTATTACCACGCACCTTTTTATGTAACGTTGACAAAATCTGTGTGACAAAGGAAGGCAAAAAAGCGATGAAATGATGGTAGCCGATGTCGCTTCTAAATTAAGGACAGGCATAGATCTCTCGCTTCTGCTCCCAGCTACTCGATGCGTGTGGGCAAATCCAGAGCGTGAAGCTGCCTTTCGTTTAGTTCCATGGATATGTGCTCAAGTCGCTGAGCAAATAGCCATATCACGTTTACCGTCAACGTCGTGTTACCTTGTCCTCGGATTAGCTACAGTCGCTGGAAGGCACCTCGCTACGGTCTCACTGAATAACTGATGAGCGGTACGCATCTAGCTATCGTTTACATTTTAGCTGTTACCTGACCGCGTGGCACGACTCAAGCATCAGCAGAAGATTGTTACCGGCTGCGCCGCGAATAACTACTCCCTGTCGGGGGAACTCGCTGATGCCACGCTGTACAGTCCCCCCGTATGACAGGCTACCTGATGTCGAATGCCTGCGCGGCAAAAACCAATCCTTCTGAGTCAAGAAAAGCAACTAGATTAGGCGTAATCAACCTTGGGAGCGTCTAGTAACAGTTAAGCCGCAACACCATCAGCCGTGGCGGAGAATCTGGAGTTCGAGAAGTTCAGAGGCAGGCACGATCCCACCATTTCACAGTCACGTCAAACTTTGGCAACGTGCACGTAACCATCAGTGGGCGCTTCACCAAGATGGTAAGCATTGTCAGCAGCCTGGGCATCGCTACAAGAGAACGACTGCCACGAAGCAAGTTCTTGGAGCAGTACAAGCGACTGTTAAATCCCGGAGCCATAGGGTTGGAACCCGTGGGGCTATATCATGCTGTTTTCGGTGAAGAGAAGCAGTTTATCTGCTGCCTGGCTCGTCATCTGACTGCTCAGGGGAGTACTCTGAGGATTGGACATCGCTGCTGGCGCCTTCGCCCTCGCTGGTCGCCCAGCTTTCTTTGTCGGAAGCGCCGTTAACCTTCTTTGCATCTTTTCCCTCGAGTTCCGGAGCAGGGGTCGCTTCGACTTCAGCCGCGGTTCCCTGTTCTAGCTTCTGGCGTGCGTGACTCTTCTCGTACGCGGTCTGCAGCACGCTGACAACCTCGTCCCGGTTGCTAAAGCTAACCCACGCCCATCCAGCGCTGTGTTCGCAGGCGGGGACGAACATGTGGACCTTGGCATCTCCGTGGTGGGAGAGGTTCGCTTTCAGCTGGGCCTGAAGGAAAAACAAAGTTGACCAGTGAGTCCGCGACGCTGGGAACCCGGGTTTTCAGGCAGTCGCTGTGTCGCACGAGTGCATGTACGTATCAAAGCCTTGTCAAGCCCTTATTGATCGCGCAAACGCATCGACATCATGAAGGTGGAATCGACAGAAAGGTGTTTCACTGACACATCCAGAAAACACCATGACTTCTTTTCGCTAGATTTATCCTGAGGATCAGCCGACCACGGCAAATCTACGCGTCAAGGTATAGAAGCGTCCCGGACGAACGCAAGTCCGTGTGGAGCATAGCCATGCAGGACGACGGAATTTTGAGGCATACTGTCGGTAGCCCGGACGCTTTCTTAGCTTCAAGTGGTTATTCGCTTCCTACCTCCGTGATTCCTTCCGGAATGTTGCCAATAGTAATTCGTCCACAGGAGTCCATGCGCTCCGCGGGAATGACCGGGCGCATGGTGTATTTGCGGTCGACGCCAGCCATTTTGACAAGACCGGGTTTCAAACCAGGTAGGAAGTGTAGGCCGGCGTGAATGGAGTTGATGTGTGACAACGGTCGAGAACGAGCGAAAGGGAGGTGAGAAATGAAAAGCAAAAGGAAGCAACTTGAGAAGAACAATCGAGACTGTTTATAATGAACTGCAGCGTCAAGTTTTCCACGCTGCCGCGACCAGCCAACTCTGCGCAACTAGCAACCGAGGTGGGCAAGGGCAGCAGAGGCAGTGAAGCGGGAAGAGGATCTTCCGGCCTGGCGCGTAGCTCGATGCTGGTCTTCCGGTTCGGTGTGCGCCGGGAAGTCCCACAAGACTGTTCTTTCTCCGGTTACCCAGCGACTCTGTCCGAAGCCAAGAGGCCTCAAAAAAGTGGCTTCCGGTCCACGGCACACCGGACACCGCATTCGACCCCGTCTTCCTGGAGGTGTGCCTTCAGAAAGCGAACCGCCGCCAACTGCTTTGTTCGCTGGAAGTCCAGTCACTGCCGACACCTGGCCTCATACATGACACCACATGTCGATTAGTCATTAAAATTCACCTGTCAACTCAGCCGAAGCTGAACTGCGACACTGGAACCCTCCTATGATCGCCTAGCACACGGGTATCAGCTTCACTAGGCGCATGCGCACATCCAAAAAAAGCGTTTTGATTGAAATATATTGGCCCACTACCTAATTATGAACTGCATTTTCAGTCTCTACAAGGTGGATGCCCACTGAAAGAGCGACGTAGTGTGACCAAGTGCAAGCCGAACCGGGGTTTGTCTTGCAACGCTGCGGTCACTTGTGGCAGCGGCGAGAGGTCCGACCCTTGCTACGCCATCGCCTAGTCAGGAGCCTCGCGTGTTCCTTTTCCGTGGTTAGACAGGGCGCCCTCTACGTAAATTTCGGTCGCTTAATTGGCCGAGAACAAAGAACCGGCAACCGCACGCTGGCTCCATGTTGTAGTTCACTTAGCTCGTTAACTGGTATGTCGAGAGGCGCTGGTCGTCGGTGGCCCTCCTGCAAGTTCTCAAATTATTCTAGGGAAACAGTCGAGATCGGCAAGGTAGATACAACTGATAAAACCTTCTGCGACCACAAATGGGCTCCCCAAACCAGCCAAGTTTTGGAAAGGCGCACCATCGACGGCTCCATGCAGAGGTCAATTAGCCGAGTAAGCAGCTACGTCAGGAAGCAAATACATTTTCAGCAGAGCACTCCGCGTCATCGTTGCGTTATGGCCGCACACAAGTCTGCTATACTACATTGTTGGGTCCTTCGCACAGTGTGCTTGTGTTGGGTTCGTGGTCTCTGTCCCCAAGCGTTTGGTGTATACACACACGTGCAGCCTGGATATCCACTATATTTTTTCTCAGCCGAATGTTCATAGCACTCAGAGTAGCTAAAACGACTCTGCAAAGGGGGATTAGGCGCCACCGTCCGTTTCGCAGACACTCTAAACGCGCTTAGCGTGCCACAACGGTAACCGCTTCGCAGAGAGGGGTGTATGTGTGCTTCTGTCGGAAGTTTCTGAACTGAAGCAGTTGCGTACCGATCTGGGACAAAAGCATCTAGATCTCTTCAGTTGCTACGGAGCCACTCTGCAAAATCCCCCGCTGATTATCTGCTCCAGATAGGAACATGACCTAGTTCACAGAAGTCCAGTGGGTTAAGGAACACCCTCTTTGGGTGTCGCAGTAGAGTCCAACTGGAGTCACTGGAAGCAGGTTCTGTATCAGCCAAGGTGGCTGAATTTCGTTCCAGATGGTTTACATCGCGTCGGCCGTCACCAATTATTCCTCTGACGCCAGTTGCTGTGGAGTCACACAGACTCCTTGCCTACAGCACGGCTGCTCCACAGAGCAAAACAGACGATCTACCATTTGATGAACGTCTTTCCTTGAGGAAGATACCAAAGCAATCCAACGACTGAGAAAATGCGTGTTGCGTTCCTATGGTGATTGACTCAACTCAAGCAGACCACTTCTACTTCACTTAGGGGTCGTCCAGGCATCGCGTGGTCACCTCTAAAACCTCCAACACTGGACAACGCAGTCCTCGTGGAGCCATCTTACTCACGTAACACACATTTTTTCCAATAAGACCGGCTTGCCGGGGCTGAGGGACCCTTCCAGGACGCTGCCACTGCGCCTGAAACCCAGTGAGACTCAAATGGTTTCCCCTGTGGTACGTGACCACTTACGTTCATGCTTGTCTAAAGAAGGGGAGACTGGACGACGCGAGGAACCTGACAGACCGCGGCGCTGACTGCAGCAAACAAGTCTCGTGACATTCATGGAGTTTTTTCACGATGCTTTCACGCTCGCCCTCGGTTTGTCCGTCGCAGTTTTGAGGCGGTGGACTCCATTAGAGGCACCGGAAGAGTCTTCTTCGTAGTTTAGGGTGCCAAAACATTAAACACACAAACATCATGGGACCATGGTGGAACTCTTGTGTTTCACTCCGCGGTGTCAGAGAACAGTCCGTGTCACAGCTCCCTGCCTCCCAATGTGTACGAGGTGTTCGGATTCCTTAACCGTCCGTGTACTTCGAGAATCAAAGGTTTCTTTGGAAGATTCTTCCGAAGGACATAAAAAAACCATCCGCAGGTACATATAAGAGACGAGGTTCGATCTTCTTTTAAATACAATTCTAGCGCGAAATGTGTGTGTGTGTGCGACGTTATGGAGTCAAGTGTAGTCACTCCACGAGTAATGCCGGGTCTCCAACACAAGAGATGCTGGTGTAACGAACAGCGAGATTTTTGTAGCTTCGGAGCCCTAGTCGACATAATTCCTCGTGGTCAGTTCCAGATCAAGGCGAATGAAGGACCAGCAGTCTACTGCTCCTTGTACACTCCACGGAAGAACTGCCAGCGTGTTTGACACCGCAGCTTTTTATAACACTTTCAGTTTGTTTCATCCGCCGAAGTAAGCCCGAGATCCGAAACCGGTTTCTACTTTATGCCGAACGACGTTACATGAGTCGTTTCCATGTCCCCGTCATCATGCGGGTGCCCTTTGACAAGAAAAGCCATCGCTGCCGGAGAGGCAGCTGACTGATGTCTGCAAGGACACCCTAAAACGCTTTGTTCAACAGATAAACTACAAACTGTGTCAGTTACGAATACAAGGAAACTGTAGAAAGGACATTTCCTGTGCCGTAGACAACACTTTTCCACATTTGAAAAGTAGAATCGCAGAGCCACCTGTGGGAATTGAACCCACGACCTTCGGTTTACAAGACCGATGCTCTACCCCTAAGCTAAGGTGGCACGCGAAACCTCGCGAAGTGCTGGGAGCCTTTATCTTTGTTCCTTTTTCTGCAATTCTCTGCCGTGATCTAGCGCATGCAAGAAGACATGGTCTTCTCCCTAGGAACATCAAAAGTCACCGAGAGGGACGTGGAACTTTCCTTCTCCAAATGTCTTTTGCACAAGCGACCTGAGGACTCAGTCTGTTATCTGAGCGGTTTCCCGGATTTTTGGGTGCACTCGGTGCTTCGCCCTGCCTGGACGTCAACTCGTCGGTTAGTCCACTTCAACCTACTCGACACTGTTTGCTGTTTCACTTTTTTCTTCAAGAGAGGAGCACGTCCCGCGCTTCTTAGCGGCGACTCTGCGCGCAACTGATGTGAGGACATTGCCCAACAGTTCCCGGCGTTAAAACAAGAGGGCATACCTTAACTCAGGAAACCCAGCTCGCTTGGCCTCGCGTTTTTATGGAAAACTGTGGCTGCTCCTGACCTCCTTCCCTTTCAGTTTTCTCCCGTCCGAGAGGAAGTAGAGAGTTCATTCTTCAGCTGTCAAACCGAGAAAGACATCTCCCAGTTGCGTCTTCGACATTTCTCAAATCGCCGCGTGTTTTTATTGGACTCTCAAGGAAAGTGCAGGAGAGAAGCTGTGTCGGAAATGCGGAGACAAAGAACAGGGAAACTTTCCGGGAACAGTCTCTCTTCAGGAAAAAACGCACACCGACTTACTTGCATCGTCGGCCTCTCCAACCTGTTTAGGGTCTACGGCTTAGGGCAGCGCGCCTTTCACAAACGCAACACCAGCCTCACTGGTGTCCGCGTGAAACATTTCGACATTCCAACAGCGGACGTGGCGTTTCTACCTTTCTTTTCCTATCGATTTCTCGATGGCTTTTTGTATACACGTCCTGTTCAAAGCTGTAAAGATTCCCCACATACATGCATCTACATGCACGTATGCAGGTGTGTGTGTATACATGTATGTATGTGGACATATTTAAACGGATACACACAGACACATGCCTACACATGCACGCATATGCATATACATGTGAAGGAAATGCGGACTTGTTTCTTGTTTGTTCCTTTGTGTGTGTGTGTGTAGTCTTTCTGTCTTTCCAGCAACTCTTTTCTTCAGGTCCATCATGGCGATGAACTTTTTCAGCAGTCCAGAGGGCGACAGCGTTTCGGTGAGTCCCCTGTGCTGGGGCGGTGGAGCAGAAAGGAAGGCAGAAGCCGTCTGGAAGTCGAAGGGAGAGCAGATTTCCACTAAAAGCGCCTCTTCGGAAAAAGGTTGAACTCCCCTCCGATCGGTGTATCTCTGTTCTCTTCGCTTCCCTCGTGCTATTGTGTGTCTGCAAAGATTCGCCAGAGCGAAAAAATGTTGCGACGAACGCGAGAAACGTCCTTCTGCTTTGTCTCTTCACTTGCCTGTCACACTTTCTCCTCTTTTTTCGGCGTCTCTGCTCGACTACGCCTTTCTTCTATTCTCGCCGGTTCGGATTCGTCTCGGGGCTGTGCTCTTTTCCCACAAAATGGTCGCGTGACGAGGTCCACACTGTTTTTTCGAGAAGGAGAAAACAGAGGGGACTTTCTCGCTCTTCCCGGCACCTGCATGCGGTCTCCAACACACCTCGCTAGAGACGTTGACTCTTCGCCTGTCTCTTCTCTTTCCTCCTCTTTCCTGTGTGTCTCTTGTCCTTGCTTTCAGTGCCTCCGCCTGTGTGTCTCTCACTAGCGTTTCTTTTTTTCCTTGTTTCTTGTCTCTGTTGTTGCCTCTGCGTCCACGCCTCGCTCCCTCTCTGCTCTGGTGTCTGTCCACAGCCGGAGAGCGTCTCCTTTAGGGCGGGGAAGTGCCGCATCAACGGCAACCTCGTCTCCCCAGACACACGCAAAGGCCGACTGCAGATTGGAGAGGTGCGAACTCGCCTTTTGCGCGTCGAGTTCAGGATGCACACCAGCTGTGCCTGTGATTTAGATTCACGAGCGTGGTACACCTGAATAGCCGTGTTTCAAGGAACGTTCACTGCCGTCTTGTGAAAAAACTATGATTTCATTGAATTTTATTGTGTCAGTCGCTCTAAAAAGCGCTGTTGCCGCTGTCGGAGCTGCATGAATCCGCTGCAGTTGCCAAATGGGGATTTCCTGAACTTCGGTCTTGTGGGGGATGACGTGAGAATCTGCAGATGTCGATCAGGCCGGAACAGACACCGGGGGACCTCAATTGTTGAGACCTCCGTGTGTGCGCATGCGTTTAAGGGCGTCTTTCTGGGAAGCGGTCGATCTTCCGAATGTTTGGCAGACGACTCGAGTCCGCGTGTGTTCTCTTTGCTCTCTTTCTTTCGCTAGGGAGAAGATGGTCTCACCCATGTGCGGTGGATTAATCGAGAAAACCAACAAACAGAGGACGACTTGATTGTTATCAACGATGCATACCTCGAGCGCGTTCCTGAGTGCACAACGGGTCGTGTTTATTGCCTTCGTTTTACCTCCAGTGGTACGTTTCTTCCCGGCAGCTTTCCTTTTTTTCTCAAGGTCGTGGATCGCCTTCCTTCTGCCTTCACGCTCTCTCCCCAGGTCCACCCTTTCTGCTTTTCGCTGGTCCACGCGCTCTTCTGTCTTTTTTATCAGCTCTCTCTTCTCCTTCCAGGTGTCTCTCAGCGCACACAAGTCTACGCAACAGTGAATAGTTGGGGCGGCTGTCTCTGTCAACCTTCATCCGCTTCTTCGAGTGCCTTCGCTGATGAGTCGATTCCTGTCAGGCCTTTGTCACACTTCTCTGAGGCTGTCTCCACTCTCTGCAAATTCTTGCGTCGGTGCTGCGCTTTCTGTGCGTCATCTGTGGGGGTCCAGAAGCGCCTCTGTTTCGTTCACCTTAGTGCCTCTTTGCTGTCCTTTCGCACCTTCTCTTCGTGGCTGTTGACAGACCGACCGCCCACCTCTCTCTCCGTCTCTCCTTTCTTTCTTTTCCTTCGTTTGTTTCTCTTTTGCGCAGACAAGAAGATGCTGTTTTGGATGCAGGAACCAGACGCGTCGAAGGATCACGCGCTGATCGAACAGTTCAACGCACGAGCGGGGGGCGTCCCCGCAGCCAGCAACGGAGACACAGAGACCGGCGCCTCTGGATCTTCTGCCTCAGGCACCCAACAGTGAGTCTCTGCACTCATCATTTTCTCTCTCGGCTTCCTCTGTTTCCAACTGCGTGGATGTAAAAACCACCTGGTAGGCGACAAACCGAACTCGCGTGCTCATCTCGAGCGCATTTCTAGATGCATCTACATACATACCTTCCTTACTCACATATATACCTACATGTAGACGTACGTACGCACATGCACATGTACACACATATACATCCAGGTTTATACATATATATATATATATATATATAGAGAGAGAGAGAGAGAGAGAGACTAAACATGAGGTTGCTTGATGGTCGATCTCGATTCCATTCGCAGATTCATCTCCGCGTTTACATGTGGATGAACCGACCATCGGTTTACTTGCGTGTGTCTCGACTCTGTTTTTAGACACATCCTGTCAGTTGTTTAGAGAAATGTACCAAGTAGGTTTACATCTGTGTGTATTTTTGGGCAGCGTGAGTATATACTTTGACACGAGTGCATATGTATGCAGATTGGGGTGAGACCTTGGAGCGCTTTAATACGTTCCTCAATTGCAGGTGTAGATGCATCTGCGCAGATCTGTAAACATTTAAGAGCAACGGGTCATGTGTGGGCACATGCATGGTGAACGGCGTATGAATGAGTGGGGAGGTTTCCTTTGTTTTTTTCGCGTGTCTCGCAGAACGGATTCAGGCCCAAATGCTCAGGGAATTCAGCAACTGCGGCAGCTGCTGGCCAACTACTCCGAGTCTCTGCGAAGAGCGCGCGGGCAACCCTCAGGTAAAGGAGGAGAGAGAGCAGAATCTTCTCTCAGACGCAGAGACAAACGCTGGCAGCAAGGGCACCGCAGAGAAGGGAGCCAAGGGAGCAGCCGTGAACAAGAACAGGGAAAACGAGGGAAGTGAGAGGAAGAGACACAAAGGGGGAGGAGCGCGAGATGACGGAGAGAGAGAGGAAGAAGAGATATGAAGAACAAAGGGGAGAAGAAAAGGAGGAGGGACATGGTAAGAAAAGAAGATAGAAGAAATCAGGAGCAATAGAAGGAGAGGAGAGAAGATGACGTGATGCGTCTCGATGTGTGTGCGTTTCTTTGCAGCGACTCCGTTGAGCGAGGTGCTCAACAGTCAAACGTTATCGCGAGTTGCCGACGACGAGGAGACAGTGAAGGAGCTCGTCGAGTAGGTTTTTCCTTCGACAGAATACTTGGAGAAAAGACGAGAAACCGTTTTCGTCGCATGCGGAAATCACGCATAAAACAGAAGAGATTTTCGTTCCTGTCCTTTCTGTGCAAAGTGACACTAAGTGAGAACGTTGAGAGGACATGCCTAGAAGCGAAGCACGCGCGGCTCTGCCCAAGCTGTGCGCTCGATGCCTCTCTGCCTCCGGCTTTTGCCATGCCTCTGCTCTCGCAAACCTCTGCTCGTTTGTCTTCTCCATTTCGGTCTTTTCACCCTGAGGGCACTCTGAAACTGAGGTAGCGTTTTTCGTCTCTCTTCTGTTTCGTCTGTCTCGGAGCATGCATGCAGTCCAGCGACTGGGTGTGTATGCCTCAGAGAAATCCTTTTCTCGATTTGTCGCCTCGTTTCTCTGCTGTCATGGCGTAGCTTCTGGAGGTGCCGTGCATCCGTTCAGCTCTGTGTGTTTTCTGACCCTCTTTTCGTTCTTTTCTCGCCTCTCTGTCTTCCGGAAAAGTCGCGTCTTGAGGACTTTCGGCGCCTCCCGCGATCGGGAAATTCCGAAGCCTGTGCCACCATTCGTTAACTGGCTCACAAGCAGAAACGCACTCTATTCTATCCACACAGTGCTCGGTGTTTAACATTTTCTCTTTCCTTCCATCTCCATCTATGTATTTATGTATATGCATATATATGAATATACGCATGTTCATAATATGTATATATGTCTGTCTGTGTGTATATATATATAGGTATATATATATATATATATATGATATGCACAATATATGTATATATACGTGCATATGTGTAGATATTGAAAATGACTGCATGCAGGGGGTAGAGCATCAGCAGAACAATCAGCAAGATTAAATGGAGCCACAAGCTTGAATGAGGAGGAGCCTTTTTTGACGTGGAGATTTTTGAGCGTGTGTCCGAATGCCGGTTTTGGGTGGGAGTTCTTTCATGCGTCTGTGTCTCCGTCGTCGTTTATGGAATGACTGCGTCCGACTTTTGCTTCGTTGCATGCAGTTTGATGCCTGAGGGCTGCCGGACAGAGGGCGACGTCAGAGAAGCGCTGCGATCTGCCCAGCTCGCGGCGCCGATGAATGGCCTCACCCAGGCCATTTACACGAATTCCTCCCCTCTCCTTTCCTCGATGGGTGAGAAATGCTTTTCAAGGCTTCGTCTACTCCACGTTTTTCAGTGGCAGCCGAACGCTTGGGCTTTGAGTGCGCCTCTGGCGGTCCTGTTTATATTCGTAGTCGGTGGTCTTCGAAGCGAGTTTCTACTGGACGACATGAATTCCTTTTCGTTCGACATGAATTCCTTTTCGTTCTGCGGCAGGAGCTCGTTATCGAATGACTTTGCTCGTTCCCAGCGAGGTCTCAGACATGGAGAAAGAAGGGAGGGGAAAGGAAGAATTTGTTGTCTGCTTCACATCGTCGTGCTTCTGTTCCTGAGTCTCTCGAGTGGATCTGCCTCTCGAAGGCTGTCAGCCCCGTGGCTAGAAACCGAGACAGGGGCAGAGGACGCGCGGACGTCTCTCACACACATTTTCGAGGAACAGCTGTGGTTCGAGAGCTTCCTCTGTGTCCTGTGCATCGTCCTTTGCCGTTGGTTTCTCTCTGTGGTGGTGGAAATCTGAAGAAGTGGATTGCTTTCGTCTGACTTTCTCAGGTGTCACTGGCGAGGACAGAGCAGCGGCGACGTCCCCAGACGGTAAGAGAAACCGCAGGCGAATGTCGCTCCGAGATTTTGATTTTTGTTGTTTTTTTCTCGCACCCGCCAGGCCGTTCGATTGCGGGTTTGTCCATGTTTTGTCAACTTCGGCGCCTTCCTCAGCGATTTTCAGGTCTCTTTCGTTTCCGCGTTTTTTCAGCGATGATGGCCTTCGCGCAGGCTCTGGAGGCCCACTACCGTCCAGCAGGCGAAGGAAAGGAAGCGATGTCAAACGAAGCAGCGAACGCCGCTGAGGGCAACCCGGCGGGTGAAGAGAAGAAGGAGAACGAAGAAAATAGCGAACAAGACACTTCGGGAGGAGAAAAAAAGGCGGACTAGACGTCGAAGTTTCCACTGACATTCAACACCTTCTGGTCTGTCCACTTGGACGGTTTTCTCTCTCCGTCGAAAAAACGAAGAGCTCTGCTTTCGTCGTGCTGGTAGTCTTCTGTCTCTGCTTTCGTCTGTATCACTGGCTCTTGCCGATTCTGCGCAGAGAAGAAACAGCGAGTTGCAACTCCACAGGAAGGACGACGAATTCGAGGAACCTGCGCGCGTCCCCTGTCCCTCAACTCTCTCTTCTCGCTCTTTGTGTCTTTTCCCGAGCTTCCTTCTCGGGTGTCTGCGGGCAGCACTGACAGAGAGCCTCAAGCGACGCCTCGGTCTTTCAGTTTCAGGGGAACGCATGCAAGTGACCGAGTCGCAAAACCCCCGCTCAATACGTAGCGATGAGACATCGCGACCTCATAGCGGTTGATAGAGAGCAGCCAGCCTCGATTTTCCTCACGCTCACACATTCGCTGAGTTTCCTGAAAAGGGCGTGCCGTCAAGTCCGGTCTCACTTGGAAGAGAGCTTTCTTCGCAGACAGACTCGAAGCGATTGCAGGTCTCACTCGAGCGTTTCGACGTACGTTGAGAAAAAAGAACGTGTGTGAATCTTCACTTCTAACAAAGAGACAAGGGTCGGTGACGCGACCTACTTGCTTGCTGTTTCATTCAAAAAATGAAAGTCTACAATCCGCGCTTCTGCTGGGCTATCGTGCGCCGGGAAATCGTACAGAGGAAGCTGGAGAAAGAAACAGGTTGCCGCTGCGTTTCTGCAGTGCACAGAAAAAATGCTTGAGTGTGTCTGTGTGAGGCCTCCACGTTGCATTATCTAAATCGCGTAATAGTGGTAAGGTGGAATTGCGAGTTTTTCATTCGGGTCAACTTCTACAGTTCTGGGTCGCGGCAATCGCTTGCTCACAGACAGTCTCCACTTCACCCAGTGCTATCCTTTTCCAGTTCGCGGCCCAGCTGTGTGAGTCTTCAACAGTCCCTAACGCCGGCTGTTTGCAGAGGATGCGCGGCATCTCGTTTTCACCTGTTGATAGGGATCGGCGCTGGTTTCTCACACACCTGGAAAACTGTTGAAAACAATTTGAAAAAGCACCATTTGTACACCCGCTGCAGAAGCATCACGACGCTTCGGCAACCGCCTACGTACTGCTAGTCTGTACGGAATTTACGGATCGGGGATTCTTGCTGGCCTATCCCCCGTTGAGTAACTGGATGAAAAGGCGCTGTGATGTTAAGCAACAGAGAGAGTGCTACACACCATAATTGGTGTTGCATTGCCAGAAGTCTCGTTCAAAAAGCTCCCCTTGTTATTGAAAAACATTCACGAGCCCAAAACCGTAACTTGAGGAATCTCAGAAGTTTGTGATACGCTCATGCATCCGGTGTCCAGGACTACCTGACGCTACCGTCTTCCAGCTTCCAAACAGTCGAGCGCAAGTAAAACTGTTTTAAACACACCATTTGTCACGTAACGAAAAGGCATCGCGATTTGAGATCGGCTGGTACAGAAAGTCAAACCTCGTACTAATTAACTGAGTTGGCTTAACAGGGCGGAACGAGAATTCGCGTGTCTTGGTCCTTGCAAGGGAGCCTCGCTGGAAACTGCCTCTTGAAACCTGAAAAAACCACACAAAAATAAAAGGATGAGATGTGTGAGAGCGGCCTTTTGCTTTGCGGCTTCCCCAGGCCTGAAAAATCCACTTTTTTCCTGTGTTTTCTCGATGCCGAGACGAGACAGCCTCTCGACACAGACTTCTCGCTGTTTCGCGCGCTGCGCTAGCCAGTGCTTTTTTCTCCCGCTTTTCTCTCGAGAAGAGCCGGGCAAAAGTCCGAATCTCCTCATAGTTGATTGACGGAGTCTGTCGCTGAAAGATTCCCCAGTTTCCGTCGGCGTGCATGCCTCACCGAAAAAAGTGACTTTCTTGGAAAACTCCGCGTGTGCTCTCCCGCGGGAGCTTCCCCTTCTCGACTTTCTCCTGAAGCCCCCTTCTTTCTCCATTTTCGTCTGTTTCCAGTTTACTTGCTTCCCTCCATTCCCTTGCTCGATTTGGAGAAGTTCTCCGCTTCCTGTGCGCATTCCTCCAGCGCCTGTCCTCCGCTCCCAGATGCCCCCTTCGCGAAATTCTTTCTCCCCTTTGAGGCGTCTCTCACTGGCGCGCGTGAACGCCATTCGCTTTTGCTTGCAAAAGATACTTTTGCGGAAGTTTTCTCCTCTGCAAGCGATCTCCCAGCTCTTTCCAACGCCCTCACAACGCGCGTCTCTGCAGCTGCCGACACAGCGGCTTCCAGAGCCTGTCTCAACCTAACAGAGGTTGCCCTGGGTTCTCCGAGCGTGCTCTCTCTCCTTTTCTTTACTCGAGGGAAACAAAGTTGACTTTTACACCTGGCTTTCGCAACTGTTCTCTCTTACTCGGCGCGCCACCGCAATCAGCCGTCTAAGCAGCGAAGTCGCTGAGGAGAAATTCGTTTTCCCTCTCTTGTGCAAGGCCCTCATCTCTGAACTCCGACAGTCTTCTCCCGTTTCTTCTTCTGCTCTTTCTTCAACCTTTGCCTTCCCTCGTCTTCCCTTTCTTCTCTTGAATTTCTTTTTTCTGTCTCTTCTCGCTCTCTGCTGCTCTATCCGTCGTTTGCTGGCCGTGCATCTCGAACGGTATGGCAACTGGAAGCTCCCGGCGCCTTCTTCGCCTGAGCACTCACCTCAGCGAAGTCGTTCGCGCTCGAGAAAACTTCTCTTCTCTCCCAACTCTCCTATCTTCTTCGCAGATGCTCTCCGGTCCTTCTTCTCTTTCTTCTTCTCTTTCTTCTTCCTCTTCTCTCTCTTCTTCTTCTCTCTCTTCTTCTTCTCTCTCTTCTTCTTCTCTCTCTTCTTCTTCTCTCTCTTCTTCTTCTCTCTCTTCTTCTCTCTCGTCTTCTCTCTCGTCTTCTCTCTCGTCTTCTCTCTCTTCTTCTTCGGCGGCCGCCTTCATGTCTGTATCTGACTTTAAGAGAGAGCGAGAGGGAGTCGCGACAGGCGGTGTGCTCGGCCGCTCGGCGTTGCGCCGGCTCTTCTCTTCTTCTCTTCCAGGACCTGGGGCCTTCTGGGATGAGACGCTTCTCTTAGGCTTCCCTGAAACGACCACGGGGGGCTGCTTGTCCGTCTCTCTGAACCGTCCGAGGCAACTCAACGCGCTGAACGTCGACATGGTCACGGCTTTGCATGCGCTGCTGCCTCGCGTTGAGGAAGATCCTCGAGTTTCTCTCCTTCTTCTCTCTGGACAAGGCGGCCGGGCCTTCTGCGCCGGAGGCGACATTCGGCAGGTCGCTGGCGCGCCTCGAGCTGACGTCGCGAGACTCTTTGGCCACGAATACGCGCTCGTCTTCAAAACGTCGAAATTCAAAAAGCCCTATGTCGCACTGTGGGATGGGATCGTCATGGGTAACGCACATGCAATAAAAAAGCCACCACACATTACCTCATCTCTACGCATATATACATTCCGTTATATACGTATATATGTATATATATATATATATATATATATAGATTTCTATGTATCACTATGCATGTGTCTTTACAGACTTACACATAGAGGGAGGCAACTATCTCTCTATATCTCTCTCTATATCCATATCTCTCTCCCTCAAATATATATATCTATATATATTTATATATATTTATATGTATATATATATATATATATATATTCAGTAACTCGTATACATATTATGTACTTGGAGCGGCATCTGTCTCTTTGTCCTTCTCGACTGTAGAACTGAGTGGATGCGTTTGTGTGTTAGGCGGCGGCGTGGGCATTTCGATTTTCGCGTCTCACCGTCTGTGCACAGAGACGACTTTGTGGGCAATGCCTGAGACAGGGATTGGTTTTTTTCCAGATGTTGGTGCAGCTTTCTTTCTCTCTCGTCTGAAAGCAGCCCCGGGGGTCGGATTTCTTCTCGGCCTTGTCGGGAAGCGCCTCCGAGCTGCAGATCTCCTCGCCACAGGTACAAACGCATGCGTCGCATTCCAGCGAGCTGAACCATACACATTCACACACACTGTCCTTCAGTACATAGAGCCACGTACACACCAAAAGATATGCTCAAATGTAAATGCCCGTACATTAATATACATTAATATATATATTTATATATACATATATATATATATATGTATATATGCGCGTGCATATGTGTACGTTTGTATGTATGTCTGTATCTAAGCGGAGGCACCGAGAGATGACAGAGAGTCGAGGATGGGGGGTGCGAGGAAATGAAGAGGCAGAAGGGGACTTACAGAGGTGAGAGCGAAAGGGCAATGGGGAGAAGGAAGAAAGGCAAGGGACACAGAGCAACTGCACGCGCCAGGTGCCTACCGCAGATCCATGAGGCATGTTCTGAGTTCGAGACGCCTGTGAACGGCTGGCGAACCAGTAGCAGTTTCTTTTTCTTGCGATGTGCTTGAGATGCGTGACTTTTTCGTCGAAGCAGTCGGGGCGCGTGTCTCTTTCCTTCGAGGTGAGGAGACACCTTCCGGTCTCGACAGGATTTTGTCGTCAAAGGACTGTGGCTTTTCTGTGAGTCTCCTTCCTCGCTCTTGCAGGCCTCGCTACACACTTTGTGCCTCGAGCCCACCTCGCAGAACTGAAGGAGAAACTGGAGAAGGTCGGTTCTGTGGACCTCTGAGATCTGCCCTTTGTGTGTCCATGCAGAGCTGTGCAGACTCGACTGGATAGAAATGCGAAACCTCCCCAGCTGCTCTCACTCCTGCAAACAGAGACGGGGACCGCATCCTAAGGGTGGGAGAGGTCACGGTTGACACAGGCTTATCTTCTGCGTCGGCTTTACGGGGCTTGGCGGTAGTCAGACGAGACGAAAAACGGAGACCAGACTTCCACAAAACTGTATAGAAACGCGTCTACTTGCATGCGTATATGTATGCAGATGTGGGCGTTTGAGGCGATCTGCACGCGCGTGGGCTTGTATCAGATTCTCTGTCGTGTTTTCTGGAGTTTCTCCGGTGACGTATTACGTTCGTGTGTGTACTCCACAGTTTCTCTTTGATGGTATGTTTTTTCCTTCTTTTCTCTCTCCCCCCCTGCGTGGCTGCGTTTACTACGTTCTCTTCATTCTCCATCTCTCCTCTCTGGAGCTTCGCTTTCTGCATTCGACGGCTTCCAAATTTGCAGCTTCTCTTGTTTTTCCGCTTCAAACAGGTCAACGGTTTCCTCTCCCCCGAAGCCGCCCGCGCTGAAGTCGACCGCATCGTCGACGAATTCTCTGAGCCTCTCTTCTCCTCTTCTTCTCCCTCTTCTTCTTCTCCCTCTTCTTCTTCTTCTCCCTCTTCTTCTTCTCCCTCTTCTTCTTCGCTCTGCAATTTGATTGCCGATGTATTGGATGGGTGCGAGAAGTATTTCTCTGTGTTGCCTGAGTCTTTCCAGGTGAGACAGAGCGAGAGGAAGACACGAGTCGAAGAGAGGAAGCGAGCGAACGATGGCGACGGGATATCGCCGTTTTAATACTGTGGTCTTTGCGCGAGAAGTTCTCCACCTTTGCGCGCGTGCTTGTCTTCTTGCTTGTCTTCTTTTGCGCAACCTCCGCAGGCGCTGCTTGCCTCGCTCGACGAAGGAACGGCCTCTGGATGTCGCTTCGCGGCGGAAGTGAAGCAGACGCTTCGCGATAAATGTCCTCTCTCTTGTGCCGTATGGCTTGCGCTCTTTCGGCAAGCAGAGGCGCGGAAGTGTGTCGACGAGCGCAGTGACGACGCCCCCTTCTACGCACAGAGAGAAGAAGAAGGCGACAGGCTGCTCGAGGTTCTGCGACAAGACTTCGTGCTAGCGGAGGCGTTCGGCCACGGGTACCCAGAAAACTTCAAGGAGGGCGTCCGCGCCGTCCTCGTCGACAAAGACAACCGCCCCCAGTGGTAGGGAAAACAAGAAGCAAGCCACAGTGAGAGAGATGAAGCAGGCGAGGGAGGAGCGACGAAGGGTGGGAAGGCGAGCACGAGGAAAAGACAACGAGAGGAAGAAGTCAACAGAAGAGAAGGGGAGAGGAAGAGAGAGAAGCCAGGGGAAAAGAAGGACGAGAGAGTGGAAAAAGAGAGAAGAGAGAAAGGAAGAAAGGCAGAGGGAGAGAGCAAGCCAGGGCCGAGAGAGAACGCGAGAGAAAGGGAGAGCGTAGCGAGGAATGTTCGCAGCGCGGAAAGGGCGAGAGGCGAACAGACAGAGGCGCCGAAGAGCTCGACGAGAAATAAGGAAAGCGCAGCATTCGAGGACAACAGCGCTTCGCCTCCACAATGTCTTTCTCAGTCTACCTGTAACGTCTTTGTTTTCGCTTTTCAGGACTCCGAGCAACAACGCAGACGTACATGAAGACGACGTGAGCAGGATGCTGAACTACTGCGAGGCGAACGGTCTGGACCGCTATCTGCACTCGTGACTTGCGAGAGAAAGAAGAGAGAACGGCCTAGCCGCGACTTCCGTGCTCATCTCACCAGCCTAAATTCAAAGAGTGTGGTGGGGAGAGAGGGTCAGTGATCAACGTTTTCTGGGGAGATGAAGAAACACAGGTAGCCAGGGTACTCTGGGGACTTCTGCAAGAGCATAGTGTCCAGTCGCAGCATTAGTAGCTCGGGACAACCCAGTTATTCGTGACTGCGAGAGCGGAGAGAGACGACGGAGAAGAGCGAGCAACAGAGGAACCGGAAAAAGAGTAGCAAAGGCATGAAAGGCAGGCGAACCGGAGAAAGGAGAGGAAACGAAGGAGAGAAGGGGGGAACGTTAGACGGAGGGCGGGAGATACGGAAGGGCGCATTTCAACGCGTTTCATCCTCCCAGGCCTCTCCGTGTGGAAGCGAGAAGCGAACAGACAAGCGAACAAGTTTCAAAAGAAACATTTTTCCTATTCGCCACCACCTCTGTCTGGGCTGAAGGCAGTGCAGATTCACGCAAAACCTTCTTCAGCCGTGTCCATCGGCATGCGATCGTACCCATCTGTCTAGTCCATGCAGACGTAGACCCATGAATGCCTTCGTATATTTGACTGGATTATTGACGCATGCGTATCTCTACTTATTCACGTGTGGCTATAGGTCCGTGTGTTTTCTCATCGGTACATGTAGGTGTGTGCCTATTTCCACCTGTAGACATAGCCGCTGTGCATACCTGTTTTCACCAATGAAGCTAGATGTTGACATAGGCACATGTGTATCTCTCCAAACATATATGGACGCTGATGCATACTGTTCCACATACGCATGTACGTGCAGGTGTAGACACATAAATGCATGCTCATATATATATATATATATATATATATATATATATATATATACTGGTGCATAAGCGCAGGCACATGTGTAGAGGTTCGGAGTGTGTAGCGTGGGCTCGCCTGTGATTTAAGCAGAGGAGTTTTTCTTTAGACGGCGGCGGTGGGATCCGATCTGGCGGGGTGATCTTCGGTTCTTTTGCAGGTTTTGGAAATCCTTTCGTTGCCCCGGCCATTGCACTGCGACACAGTGTCACCTTTGTTACTGTGGAGAGCTTGTGTTCAGTGGGGCGTCAATGTTTGTTCAAATCACCTTCGCCTTTATTCCGTGTGGAGTAGAAGAAACACCATCTTAATACGGCGAAGGACTAAGGCGTTTTTCTGCCCGCTCTCTTGGAGTTCTTGAAGACGAGAAAGAGTGCTCGAAAAGGGTCGCTTCAGTTAATGGAAGGGGGGCTAGACATCCACTTTGCACAGTAGAAACACCGTCCTTTTCCTACTCAGTTGAACGGGGAAGACGCGAGTGGCTCGGTTGCCTTTCGCTGGCAACAAGACATGCATCAGTGCAAAGACAGAATGAAAATCACCTACGCGTCTTTGCGTGCTGTTGTGGTCATTTCCGGTGAAAAGACGACGTGAAAGCTGAGGGAAAAGGTCTTTCACACCGGTCAGACAGGCGCGTCGCGTCCGGCGTTCTCTGCTGGAATAGTGCTTTGCCGACAGCGTAGTGAAAACTGTGCGCCAAACGGACAGAAAATACTTAGAGATTATCTGTGTTCGCGCAACGGGGAAGTCCTTGAGTACACACAGCGGCACACAGATCGGTCTTCAGATCGAGCGAAAAGGGCGATTCTATGTGAAGCTGTGGAATGCAACTCGAGGTAGACACATTACGTATACAAAAGTACACACGGGGAGAGGAAAACACGCCGTAAAACTGGTTATTCTTCGCATTTGTTAGAAATGCCATTTGGGGGGTTGTGTATTACGAGTTGAACCGCTGGTCAATACGGAGGTCAGTTTCAGCGATAGTGGCGTCTGGACGTCAAGGGTCCGTTCATTCCTCGAAGATCTAAAAGTTCATCGAAACGAAAAGGCCATATATATATATATATATATATATATATATATATATGCATTCTTTTTGACTTTTTCTGCGCGGCAATCCTGACACGGTAGAGGACCGCTTCGGTGGAAGCTGGTGTGTGGATCTTCTACTGGCGTTTGACTCAAATGTCAGATCCATTCTGGAAACTCAGTGGCCGAGCTACTAGAGTGCCGAGGACAGTCTCGATGAGCGCTTCTCGTCAATCAGATCCCGTACCCAAGGGTCAGTTTTGGAGGACCACTCTAGCCTGAGGGACTGTATACGAAAGAAGGTTTCTCGCCAGGCAAATGCATGTGTGTGTCTCTATATGGGTTTCTGCTTGGTTGAACGTCTGTAAAACGTGTAAACAAACGTGTCTGTCGATCGCTGTGATTTGCGGGTCCGTATCGAAGAATCAGTCTCTCGTTACGAGAGTTCTGATCCGCGTACTGCGGATCCGGGCCTGTCAGGAGTTCGGCTTCTCTTTGTTCTTGTCACAACGCATGAGCGCGCGGTGCGCAACATAGAACGGAGTTTTTCCTCCGTTGAATTTCCGTCCTTTCCCTTCTGGCTTGTCCCCGAATAGGGAGGACGCGTCTGAAGTAGTGGCAGCAAAAAACCTAGCGTTTCCCCTTCGCTCTCTCCCATGGATGAACTCTTGCCCAGAGGCGCTGTTGCCTCGTCCTCTGGGGCGTTTTTGGTGAGGAAATGCAAAGGTGACAGTGAAACGCGTGAGTGGCTCCAAAAGCGTGGACAAAACGAATTCGCCTACTCTTATCGGATTTGTAGTGTAACAAGCTGTCACATTCACAGTCAAACAACAAGCAAGAAGACTCCGGGAGGAATGAACGTCGATCTACTCGTTCTGTTTTCCGGAATTCCGCCCGATTGCAGCCGACAGCTTTTGTCGAGGTGTCGTTTTTGGACACGGTCTCTCGTCTGGTCAAGTATACAGAGTACGGGACGCCTCTCATTCGAGCGCTTGAATCTGCAGGGGAGATTTGTGTTGATATTGCGTTATTGGCGGCGTTCCTCGGCGCTTCTTTCGTTTGCTGTGTGTGTGTCGCGTCGAGTTTTTACGGCTATCTTTCAAGCGCCTGGGGTACCACATGGTCTTTACCCTGAGAGGCACCCAGGGCTCCCTGTGAGGGAAGGAATACTCCGGACGAGAGCCTGATGCAGGACAAACACAGAACATTATCTGGCTTTTGGTTCGACAGTGATATTCAAAACGCGAAATGAGCGGCTCTCGATTCCAATTAGCCTCTCTAGAGAAACCGTTTCCTCAAGTTCCTTTCCTTCCATTTCCGACGCACGAAATCCTCTCGATAAGCAAGGAGGCGTGTGAAGGTTCATCTACGTCTTCCTCTACAAATTCGAAGTTCTCTTTCTTGGACGCGGTTCAACTCAGTATTGCTACACTAGTGTCGACAATTTAACGGAAAACTGCCCTTTCTTGTCCGTGGGCACCGATTTCAGGATTTGAATCCGTCGCACGGAATCCAAATCGATACCGCTATACCTACATATGTACAGGTACAAGCATCTTTAGTCGAGGGATGCGTTATCAACAACGGTTTCTTGAGAGAGAGTAATGAACTCTTGAGCAAGCCTTGTGGCCAAACGACTCAACGTAATCCGCGAAAACGTGTTCTGCTTCGTCGTCCCCAGTGCTCTGTCGCTTTGTCTGGGAGCTCTTCGGGTGCCAAGCTGTTCCTCTAGCTCTCAACCGCGTGGAAGTTTTCCTTCGCAAGAGTTATTCGTTTCCTTTGGTACGTGGACGAAACACAAACTGAAACAATCTGGACATTTTACTTCTCACGATTCCCTCCCCGCGTGTTTTGACCGTGTCGGCCTTCCGGTATTTTTCGATCTAAGTCACGTGCACACTCTGTCCACATCGTGTCTGTTGAATGCGTTTTTTTTCTCGGCCACTTTACGCTCAAACGGAAAATATCACCCTGAATGAAGTCGAGAAAAGACGAATCACTATGGCTGTTCCTGATTCGTTTGTGTCCAATGGAAAATTGGCACCCTGATACGCTCTCCGTTTCTGTCGTCTAGACTAGACAAGGCGCCGACTCGTGCTTGCCAAGGACGAGGGAAGACAGGGGGAAGACGAGCGTGATGCATTTTCAATTATCCTTCCCGCTGGTCTCGGCTTCCCAGATTCTTGCTGGCACAAAGTTCCGCTGCATCTCTCATCTGCTGCCAAAGTTGCCGGTTCTGAACATTATTCTATTCGTTCAGAGGTTATCAAGCTACATGGGAACCGGAGTACGCGTACCCGCGCTGATTCTCGCGGTCTGCGTGAGTCGGCTGCTGTTCCGCTCACCACGGCTCTCAGCATAAAGTACTTTTTCGTTCTGTAACGTGAATAGCTTCAGTCTTTTTGTATCGCATGGCATCTGGCGTCTGTCGCCATTTCCTTGAGGAATGATCCTCACAAGAACATCCATTTTTCTGGTTTCGGCGAGGCCGTTCGATGGCAGAGCAGTTTAGCTCAGATTGCCAAGTGTGTGCGTGGAATCAGGGTCGAGGAACCAAACGTGGCAAGCCACTGCAGCACGACATTTCCCCGCTTGTTCAAAGCTCAACGAGGAGAAACGCGCCTCCTATATCGTAAACTTTCAAGGCCACACAAAGGCTCAAGAGATCCTTTTGCCGTTTGCCGTGCGTTGTTTCGCACCCGTCTGATAAATTGTGTGCTAATTCGAGGTCTATGTTGTCAGGTAAATCGGAGGAAAGCTAGGAGTCCTACAAAGGCGTTGAGAGAACGGAACGGATGCCTCTTTCGACTGTGTCTAATCTGTCGTGCCTAACAAGAGTGACCCCCGCTTGGCGTTTTGCCCGGACAGCGACCGACGCAGACGAAGCTGACAATATTGAATCTCATTCGACGCAATGAACAGTGAGAAAAAAGAGCCCCGTTTCTCGCTGAACAATCACGTTCCTTCAGGTGGGGCACCCGCAACCTTTACCCTCAGTCATATGGCCCCCTCTGGTTAAGTGTGCTTAGATATTCACCGCCAGTTACACAAAAGAAGGGGTTTTACCTTAGGAAGATGCTCGAGCAGCCTCGTGCTCGCCACAATTGCACTAACCCGGAACGTAGACTCGTCCGCCACGAGAGTTCAGTGGCCGAGACGATGAAGCCTCTCTTTGCTGGTTGGACGTCTCTCCCTAAGCTGTTGTGTTCCTCAGTTCGTGACATCGCGATAGAGAAAAGAGCAGAAAATGGACGGAAAGAGAGTGGACAAACAGAGGGAATGCAGGACGAAAAAGAGACAGAAGAAGACGGAGATGACGGAAGGGGAACAGACAAAGAAGACTGGATAAACCAACGCGAACAGGCGGTGGAAGCGAAGGTGACACGTAACGTTGCTTCGACTTCCACAGAGAATATGCGCAGGAAAGAAGGCAGGGACACAGAGAGACGGCCCATTCATTCACTGGAGTCCAACAATGTTTCAGGTCTGTCGAGAAAGCGAAGAAAGGTTTCCTATCTAAGCACCCAAACACCTCACCGAGTGAGACGTAAAGAGGTTCCTGGACAACCGCCCGGTTGGGGTAAACATACAGCCTGCGAGCGGGAAGTTGGTGGCTGGAGTTCGACTGGTGCCGAAGAGTTCGCTTTCCAGCAAAGACGTATTCTTTTTTTTGAACCAGTGTCACCGCGGGGAGAAACGAAAGGCCTCTCTCTTTGCCCACAACTAAAATCATTTTCGCCGTCATATCTTCCCCGTAGTTGTTCCCCCTCGTGTTTCCGTCTAAGAATACCCTCTTGCAGTTCCATTGCCCGTTCGGCTCCTGGATCTTCTGCTGCTTCAGCCAGTTGCTACCCGCTTTCCTGCTGCTCTGCAGAGGCCGCCCACTCGTCTCCTTCTCCCTCGGATTCTTGTTTTTTGCTTCTGTCGCACTTTGGGTCTGCTGCGTGGGGTCTTGCACCCGGCTGCCTTCTACCGCCGAGGTTCAGTGCCCCGACACAGTGGCGAGACTCTTGGCAGAAGAGGCCGCTGCGACGTCGGACAGATCTCCAGAGAACACCGCTCTCCACAGAGGGGAGAGGGACGGAACGGAGAGAAAAGACTCCCCATGTTTTCTCCGTCGGTCACGTCTCCACGTTGCTCTGTACGTCGGTATCACGTCGCCCCAGCTCTCCCGCGAGAAAGGCGGTGGAGACAAGTCGTAGATGTCGCAGAAGCGAGTTCAGTCGGCGCTGTCGGATTTATGCGCGAGGTCCTCCAGATTTGTTACCGGCTTCAGACTCTCTTTCTCAGAGGCACTGCATTAGTCGGATCGGTATTTACGTTGCTTGGGACTGCTCCGTTTCGTCTCTTCGTCTGCCTTCTTGGTATTCGCCATTCTCCACTGCCTCTCGTGGTTCAGAGGTCTCGGGAAGTGGGTGTTCTCATGGCTCGGTTTTCAACTGTCCGGCGCTACCTTCGGGCGCAGCTACCACAAGCGGAGACACCAGGTCGCTTGCCTGTTCACCATGCAGGAGAGACGAGAATCCTGAGGCTTCCCGCGTCCACGCGTTTTCTGGCTGCAGAATGCGGCAGAAAAGCCAAAACTGTGAGGATGTGCAGGAGTCGTCTTCCTCCCATTCCTCGGGTTCTCTCTTCTCTTCTTCCCAGATCTGCAGAAGACCCTACGATTCTCGTCCCAAGTCGTTTCGTCTCTTACGACAGAAAATGTCGATTTTCGCCTTCGTTCGTGCCCGCAGGTTTCTCTCTCTTGGTTTCCTACTCTTCTGTCGGACGGTTTTTCTGACGCCAACGTCATCGCCTTCACTTCCATTCTTCCCTGTTTCAGCGCAAGGGGTGTACCCTCCAGAGTCTGGAGGATTCCCCTCGCTTTCGCCTCTTCAACAACTGCAGATTCTACAGCAGCAGCGAGCCCTTCCTCTCGGATCTTTCGGTGTCTCTCCGTCGATGCATCCCGGCGGGACCCAGCAACCACAACTCCAGGTTCCCTCTCTCCCTTCTTACCCAAACAGTCCAAACGTCTCCTCTTTCCCCTATTCGCTTCCTCCAAGGTACGCAGGAGGAGGAATGATGCCTTATTCACCCCACTCTTCACCTCCGGTGTACAATCACCCGGCTTCTGGCCCCCCTGAAACCGCGTCCTCTCAAGTGTATGTACAGCAGGTCACTTCGTCGCCTTCCCGGGCTCCACAATACTCTCCCCCCCCCGAACTCTCCAGTCAAAGCCAGGGAGGTTATTCGCAGTTACGAAATCCTCCTTCCCAGTTGAGCTCTAATGGCTTCCTCCCCTCCTCAGTCTCCTCTGCACAACCCGACGGTTCTTCCGTGCCAAGAGGAAGCGCATCCGGAGACAGCCGGGGGACGATGCGGTTGTCGGGGGTATCTGAAAACGCAGACACCTTGTCGACACTTTCGCCACAAGAACAGCAGGAACTTCTGAGGCTGCTCGGTGGAGGACGGGGTGAGGTCTCAGGTGGAAGCTTCGGGATTCTTGAAGGCAGCGGCTTCGCGCAAACGCCGTCTCCTATTTCAAGTCCTGGGGTGTACGTACACCCGAGTCGGCCTCCCCCCTCTGCAGATCCACCGATGTATAACCACAGTCACCAACAGACAGGTCTTTCCCAGTTCGAGTATGGCCAGGCCGGATGGGGTCTGTCTCGCGGGGGCCCTCCGCAGAATACTCAGCAAGCCTACGAAATGCTTCAGAGAAACTATCTTCAAGCTGCTGAAACTTCGGCGCCCGATATTTCCCGTCTTCCCGCTTCTTCTCCGCTGCCTGCGCTTCACCAACAGCTTCTTCGCTCTCCTTCGTTCGCTTCTCCAACTCACAGTCCGCCCTCTGCCTCGCCACCTCCCGCCGCGTCTGCCTTCTCTCCTCCTTTCCCGCCCTCCTCTTCTCACCCTTCTGCGGCTTCGTTCTCTCCGTCATCTCCGTTCCCAGCCTCTTCTTCTGGACACGCGCCGGCGTACCAGTCGGCGCCTCCAACGCAGAGGCCCGCAGGAGGCCCCGCCTTCTCGGGGCAAAGCGCAGGCGAAGCGCCTCCTCTCGCGTCGCCCCAGAGGTCCTTTTCTCTTCCGCCTGCCTTCTCCTCAGTCCTCAGAGTTCTCCTCGACGACCTTGCCCGCGGCAGAACCGACACCGTTGAAGAAGTTGCGGGGATTCTGCTGCAGCACCTGCCCGAGCAGCAGCGACACCAGGTGTTCGCCATTCTAACGAAGGCCCTCGCTGCCGCCAAAGCCAAGTCGGATGCGCCCCGCTCCTCGTCTCAGCTCGCTGAGACCCTCTCGGGCTTCTCCAGTGTATCTACACTCCAGGAAGCTGGCCAAGGAGTCGCGGGAAGGGACAGACCAGGCGAGGGCGCGCCTTTCTCCTACTCCGCTCCTCGTCCTTATCCGGCCTTCCCTCCCCCTGCATCTAACGCTGCATATAACTCCTCTAGTTGGCCGTACGGTTTCTCTTCCCTTTCAATGAAATGTGTACATCTGTGCACTCCAGAAACCGAAAAAGAGACACGAGACGGCCCTTACCTCGGGCAAGTCCTTTGTGGCTCGGATGGCCTTGTCTACCCCACAGTTTGCGACTACGAGAGAGCGCGATGCATGCATCCTCAGCTCGAAGTTATTAGCCTCAGTAAAGATGGAAGAGACTGCCCTCCACCACCGCCCCCGTTTCTTCCTCCCCCTCCTTCTCTTCGCTCGCCTTCTTCCTCTTCTCCTTCTTCCTCTTCTCCTCCTTTTTCCCAGGACTCGCTCCGTCAGTGTTTGTCTCTGCCCGTCTGCCAAGTGCAGGAGAGCAGCTCTTCTGCGTCCGCGACTCGTGCTTTCTCCTTCTCTCCAGAGACTCTGCTACAGGCAGATCAACACTGGGAGCCCCAGTGCGCCTCAGATGGGAACACCTACGCCAATCCCTGCGTCTTCGCTGTTGAAGCCTGCGTCAGACGAGTCACCGGACAGGACCCACTCTTCAAAATCCACGAAGGCGTTTGCGGCCAGCAGCTCTCCCCAACCTCATCCACTGCTTCTTCCGCTCCTTCGTCTTCCTCCTTTTCCTCCTTTTCTTCTTTGTCTCCGTCGTGGTCCTCGTCCTCGGCGTCTGCTGTGTCCCCCTTGAGTTCCTCCTCGTCCCTCGCCGACAAGAAGGCGGGGAGTTTGGTGGAGAGACGCGAGAATGACGAAGCCTCTGGGGACGGACGGGAGCGCCCAGAAGACGCGTCGGACGAGGCGCGTTTGGAAGGGTATGAGGGGAGAGAGAGGCCCGGGGAGAGCGGTAATGAAGGACGAGGGAAACGCCCAGAACAAACGAAGGACAGCGCGAGCAGGGGGGAGAACAAAGAGAAACAGGCAAGGAGATCTAATGACAACACTGACTCACTTCCAGAGGAGGATCCTAACTCGGCATTCTCGTCCACCGCTTCTCTCTTCGCCGCGTCTGCGCATGCGGCGTCTCTGGATGAGGAGTCTGAGACTCTGGGAGGGGATTCGAAGAAGAAGGACGTGCACAAAGCCGCGACAGAGCCAAGCGAGGGGGGCGCTTCAAGGATGCAGAGCGGGCGACTGATTCCGATCAGAGAAAAGCCGTCTCTGAGTGGATCCCAAAGCGATAAAAAAACCTTCCCCTTCGTCTTGCACAACAAAGCTTCGGCATCAGACAGAAAAAACCACGTCGGCGTCCAGACTCCTTCCTCCACCTCCGCTGCGCCTCCGTCTCTGCCTTCTTCTTCCACCACTACTACCTCGGCACCTTCTTCTCACTCTCCTTCTTCTTTGCCTGATTCCCCTCCTTCTACCAACTTCTCTGCACCGTTCTCTCCTTCTTCTCCTCCTTCGCGCTCTGCCATGTCTTCAGTTTCAACTGTGGAAGCCGAGGCAGTGCTGTCATCCCAGCGAGGAAGGCACCCGACGGAAGCGACAGAGGAAAAGCGAGGAGAATTGCGGGAAGCGAAGCAAGAAACAACACAGCGAGAGTCTGTTGGTGAAGCGCTGGTCGGCAGAGTCTCCGCACTGTTGCGTGGAGAGTCTCTTCCGGGCCAGGGAGCGGCCAGGGAGGCGGCAGTGGAGGAGGCGACGCGACTCGCGGCGGTACGAGGAAAAGAGGGCGGGGACTGGGAGCAAGGAGACGAACCGACACAGCGGGAAGACGAGCAAGCAGAAAAGAAAATCGTAAAGTTGAGAAACGAAATGCACACAGATGCCCAGAAGGCGTCTATGCAGCAGTTGATGCAGAAACGGGAAGCGGTGCAGAATCTACAGAACATGCAAAACCTTCAACTCGAGTTACAACAGCAGCAGCCGCCCTCCCAGTTCGATGCAAAGAGCTTCCTCACTTCTCTTCACGGGGTGACGTCTGTCCAAGAGCTCATGGAAGAGCGGACGCGACAGAAATTGGAGGAGCTGCAGAGGGCAGACTCGCAGAGAGAGCAGACGAAAAATCGAGCTGACACTGTCAAAGGGCACTATTCTCCGGTTTTGGCCTTTGTAGAAGGCCCCCACGGGTTTGCCGCTCGGCCACAGCAAGATGCCGAAGGTTCGCGGCCTTTGCCAACCTCTGATCGTGTTTCTTCTTCTCCGTTTGTCGTTTTTCAAAATCCGGGAGGTGCTGGGGTGTATGAACAGACCCCCGGCGGGGCGGCTGGCGGCCTGGGGGGCTCTCAGCGCAGCGGACACACGGCGCCTCAGCTTGAAGGGCAAAATGTATCTCCTTACTCACTTTCGCAGCTGTCTCCGATTTCCTCGTCTTTCGTTCCTTCGCTTTCGTACCCAACTTCGGCGCTACCTCAGCTGTATCCTCCCTCGTCTCCTAATCCTGCTTCTCGTCATGGCGTTTCTTCAGACGGTCCGCCTGTCGCTCCGTCCTCCCTTTATTCTCTCTCTGTCTCTCGCCCCGGCGACCCTTCTCCAGGCCCTCTGTCTCCATCGTCTTCCTCCTCACCCTCCCTGCCACCCAACGCTCTCTATCTCCACAGCGAAACCAGCAGATCGAACTTCTCCTCTTCTTCCTCGGTGCCCGCCCCCGCCTCTCCGTCTTCATCTCCCTCTTTGTCTATCTACTCACCTGTGTCTGCCTCTCCAGCTTCCCCTTCCTCTTCATCTGCCTCTTCCTCTCGATCTGTGTCTTCCAGTTCCTCTCAGTCGTCTCTTCCCTCGCCCAGCCAGTGCAACTTTCTCTGTCCCCCTGGAGGCCCGGTGGTTTGCGGGACCGACGGACAGACGTATGAGAACGAGTGCGAAGTTCGGGTGTACGCATGCCTGCAGCGAACGGCGACGCTGAAGGTGAAACATCGAGGGGCTTGCAAGAAGCAGTCCGGACAACTGGAAGAGGAGACGAAGCGAGGGAAGGAAAACACAGAGAAGAAAGACGATGCTCGACGAGGCGTGGACGGACAGGATTCTCACGGCGGCAGGCTCCGCGATGGAGGCAAAGACGGCTGGTCGAAGGACACCCCAAAGGCCAAGACATACACCCCGAAGCCCAGTCGGGACACCCCAGAGGTCGGTAGAGACACTCCACGTTCGCCGGTTTCATGGCGTTCTTCCTCCACCCAGGCGCAGCCCTCGAAGTCTGTTTTTCTTGATGGCACCTCTCGAGCAGAGGATTTGGTGGCTGAAGACACGAGTTTAGGCATGCAGACTGGGAGAGTCGAGCGAGGAGGCACCGTTCCGTCGCTTGCTTCTTCTGCTTCTCCAAGTCGAAACGGAGGACTCCAGGAAAGACTCAGAGATGCGACTTCGTCTCAGAACGAGGAAGGGGCTTCTCTACTCGGTGGGAAAGAAGACCGGGACCGCTGGGACTTCTCTCTCGCTCTAGACGGTATCACCCAAACTCTCAGTGCCGATCCCGCATCTTCGGCGAACAGCCGCGTCTTCTCTCCCTTCGCGTTCCGTGAAGGGAGAGAAGAACGAGGAAGCAGAGACCCACCTTTCTCTGCATCGCTCTCTTCTTCTTCCCCTTCTGCTTCTGACGCGTTTTCTCTGGGAGCAAAGAGCCGAGAGACGCCCGACCGCGAGGGGCAGGAACTAGCAGAGAGAGGAAAGAAGGAGACTCCGATGCTCGACGAGGCGTCGGGTGTGGCAGGGCGAGACGGGAGAAGAGAGGCGGGTGACGAAGCGGAGAACGAAGAGAGGGGGAAGCGACGGGAGAGGCCGTCGTGGGAGAGTCGGTTTTCCTCTCCCCAAAGGCTCGAAACCTCGTCGCTTCGGACGGACATCAAACCCGATAGTGGACCTGAAGCGCGAGCGCGAGACAAAGCGTTTTTAGAGCCTTCGCTGCCGAGACAAAACGGCGCCACAGCGGTCACGGGGGCCAGGGAAGGAGAGAAGAGCGCCGCCGCTGGGAGCTACCAGGCAGGGAAGAGGGCGGAGGACTCACAGACGTCAACGACACACTTTCTTTCGTCCTCGGCAGGGCAGGCGAAGACGACGAACGGCGAGGAAACGGATCGGGGGCATCGAAAAACGGATGAGGAAGCAGGAGACAAGGAGCTGGACTATCTCGACGATTTGGCGCGTCTGAAAGCCATGATCGACTGGGACAGCTTCGATGACGATGACGCGAAAGAAGAAAAAGAACAAGAAGACGGAATCATCGACGATGCTCCCTACATCTACATTGAGGGCCAAGAGACAGGGAAGGGAGAGACTCTGCCCTAACTGTCCTCGCAGACAAAAACAGAGGCACTTCCGTACGGACAAGAAGACACTGCAGCGCCAGGTCAACGCGTGGAAAACGTCGCTGCAGGCGCGGCCCGAGGAGGCAGTGCCACTCGATCTATGACGCCTGCCCCTCCGAATATCCTTGCCTTGTCGAAATGGCTCTAATCGGCCTTCGTCAGATTCCGGAACGAAACCCTTCTCCATTTCAAAATCGTGCATTCTCACACCATACATATATATATATATATATATATATGTAGAGAGATAGACAGATAGAGAGATATACATATGCCTAGGCATACTTGCTTTTATGCATACTTATATGCATGTATGTACATGTACATACAGACGTAGAAGCATGTGTATGTACAGTTGCGCAAGGGAGAATCCACTTAATTGTGTTTGGTGTATTTTTATGCGGGTGCATGCATATATCTGTACAAATATATGTATTTCTACAACAACTGAGGGGCAGCAGCGTAAAGCGGAAGAAGGCGGAGTCGCGTACTTACATATGGGAGAGTCGAGCAAAAGTGTGGGGCTGGTGGCAAAGGTCAGGCTCATCGAGGTTGCGTTCTACAGAATTCCGATTTTCGTTTGTTTTTTGGCGCGCATCGATGTGTTTGAGGCCGGGAAGAGGAAGAAATAGTCGAGAAGCGGTTGCAGTCCTCATCGGAAAGGAGGGAAGGCGGCTGGAGAGGCAGCTTCGAAGTGGTGACAGAGTGTGGGTTTTCGGACCGAGAACACAGTCTCCTGGACACAGGAGAAGAAACCTGGGGACTGACCGAACATGTGTATGGAGGCAGAAGAGAGGAAAATCTCTTCGCCTGAGAAAAGAAGAGCGAAAATGTGACAGGTGGCGCTTTTGTCCGTCCGTCCTGGTGTCTGGGCAACAATGTAGCGTCCCTTGTTTCACCTCATTGGGGTGTGCATACACTTCAAGGAGTCCCGTGAGGTGCGAGGGGTCTTTCTGCACCCACTGTAGAGAAATGGAAAACGGATATTTTCAATCCCAGACCATTTGTGTTTGCAGTGGCGAAACAGTGTCTCGGCTTCTTACACGAAACTCTTTCTAGTCTCTCTGCTCAACACACAGGACGGTTCTTCGTCATATCAAGCGATGAATATCGCAACCTCTCTGTCGCCGATCCAATACGGAACTGCGGGAAAGCGAATCAACGGATACTTGTAATTCCTTCAACTGTGCACTCTCCCTCTCTGTCTTCTTTTCCTCGAGAGTTCTTCTATCCTTTCTCCAAAAGAACGCGTCCTCTTCTTATCTCCCAAAGAGGAGCCTCCCCATTTCTGAATCAACACCGTTCATACAGAGAAACAAGAACCTTTTTGCTTATCTCTACATCTATAGTTGTAAATATATATATATATATATATATATGTCTAAATGTATATATTTGTCCGTCACATGTTTACACAGAGCCTCGAAACACGCAGGCGATTGACTCCCGAGGCGACGGCGAGACGATTTCCGCAAAAAGGTCCGAGTTCGAGCGGCGGGCTGTCCAGACACCTTTGTTTGCTCAACAAGGGAGGAGTTTTCAGGACTTAGAAATCCAACTCGTTCTGCTGTCTGAAGCAGTTCAGTGGGGTGGTGGTGTACAGCACTCAAGCACTGGGTTGTCTGTGTTGTAACTGGAGTCGTCGTCAGAAGAATCAAGGTACTGCAGTGTCTGTTTATTCGCTTTGAGTGAGTCTTTCCGTCCCGACGTAGAAGCCTGGGTGTACGCCGATTATTCCTCGAAGGCAGTGCTGCTTCCTCTTCCCCTCAAGAGTTACAGCGAACAGAGTGCTGTCTGGGCTCCTGTTTCTTCTGTCCAGTTCTACTTAAGAAAACCTGACTTCTGTTCAACTCCACACACACTAAGTGTCGTGCCTCTCTACTGCCTTTGCTCGATGTGGTCTGATTCGCAATGATTGAGTTTTTCTATTCTGTTTTCGATGGCAGTCTCATTGGCAAAAAGTACGAGGCTACACCAGACCCTCCGAACGGGCTGAGTCGTCGACTTTAGAACCCGGCCCCGGCCTCAGATTTTCACTGGAGACAGGTTCTACGTAAAAGGATCGCTTTTCTAAAAGCATCTCTTCACTCTTGCTTCCTTTTCTCCCCAGTCTCCGTTTTCTCCCGGCTGCCCTCACGCCCCTGACCTTGGTGAACCTTTTCACTTCTTTCTCGACTGAGAGACACACGCGTTCGGGCATGCAGTAACGGGCAGATGAAACAACTAGCAGCGGCGCTACAGAGAGAACCTTGCCCGTTTCACTCGACTCATACAAAGAATCCCAGGCGCAGGAGCCCTTTTGCATCTAAAAGAGATTTCTGCAGTGCTTGAGACAGCTAAAAGTTGAGAGACTTCAGTGTCCCGCGACTTTAAAGTTATGCCACTTCGACTGCGTTCTAGGCGCAGCCTGTGGATCTCCGGAAGAAACATAGATACGGCGGGGCCCTCCCTGTCTCCCGAGACACTCGCCCTCGACTGGCGACTAGCGACCGGGAAACGCAGAGCGGAATCGAGGCAGAAACGCGTGAGCAGGAGAGAGAAAACCGGAGATCAGAGTCACGAAGGAAAACGGGCGAAAAAAGGAGGAATCAAAGACGATAGAGGGAAAAGGAAACGAGAAAAACTGACGGCGAAGAACGACCCTGCACGGGATAAAAGAAACCGTAGAACACACGATCGAGTCTGATGTGTACCTACACCGGAAGAGGTGGGTGTTGCTTGTGGCCTAAATTCCCTCGCGTTTACACTGCCTGTTTCTCTCCAATTCTCTTCCTCGTCCGGAATCGAGTTTCTCCGTCCCTCGTCTTCTCAGTGATTTCCATTTCTCTATTGGTAATCCCCTGCTTCCTTCTTTTTCGACGCGATCCAACGCGAAAGCAAAAGATGTCTCGTCCCAGCTCTTTTGACCACTGCATGCGCAAAACTTGCCGCAGACATGGCGCCAACAGACCAGCTTGCTTCTGCGTCCGACTTTTCCCGCGCCCTCCAGTTACGCGCCTGTCGTTCTCTGCCTTTCTCTTCTTTCTTCTCTCTTCCGCCTCTTGTGTCGCATTCGTCGTCAGAGTCGCCAACCGACTGTGAAGCGCTCCCTCCTGTAGGAGAGTGGGCGCGAGATTCCACTCTCAGACCAGCCAGCGGCTGGACTGGCGCCACAACTGTGTCTTCTGTAGATTACAGGCTCCCCTTCAATCTTTTACCTCGCCACTCTCCGAACCTTCTGAAGCCTCTCAGTGCCTCGGAACGACTCTGTCTCGTCTCTCTCTGGAAACTTCCGGCACACTCGAGATGCCTCGAATCCACAGAGGGTGAGACAACAGGTAACGCAAAGAGTCGTCATCTCTGAGAGTTTCTTTCGGTCTCCCATCCCTGAGAGTCTTCCTTGTTGCGTCTACAAGACGAAGAAGCGCCGTTCTCTTCGCGGTTTCGTTGTCATCCTGGTTCTTCTCAATTTTCATGTTAGTCTCGTCCTTCTCAGTCTTTTTTTCAATCTCGGGAACCCGTTTTCTTCCTGCATGTCCTCTTCTCCGCTTCCTTTCGAAGTCGTCTCGTTCTTCCCTCTCGAGTTCTCGCCGCTCTCTCAGGCCTCGCTCTGGGTCTGCGCAGCTACAGAGAGATGCCGAGACAACAAGGCTCTCCTGTTCTTTCCTGAGAAGAAAGAGAGACCTTCTTCGAGCGACGTTGGCGAGGTCGTTATCTTCCCTCGTCTCTAATTTCCTTGCGCAGCATGCAGCGCGTGAAACATTTCGTCAGTCAGAAGGTGGGCCTCGATCGGCGTCTCTCCTCTGTCTCTTCTTTTTACTTCCTAATTCTGAAAATCTTCCTCAATGTGTCCTGCCGTCGTGTCTCTCATTCCTGCCTTATCCTTCATTTTCGCTTCCTTAAGGTGATTCCTCTTCTTCAAACCTGGTCCTTCGTTCCTTTTTCTTTGCCCCTCTGGCCTCTTTCTTCGCGGCGAGACACGGTGTCTTCACATTTTCGACTCCTTTCTTCCTCGATACACTCATACACTCTTCAGTAAATCAGTGTATACAGAGGGATACCTTATACATGCGTATCTGTGTATACTATATTCCCTTGTTTGTATATATACATATAAATATATATATACATATATACATATATACGTATATACGTATATGTGTGTATTAATGTGTTCGTTGCACCCCCTTTCTAAGAATGTACCGTGTGTGCGTTGTCCCTTGCCTCTGTGGTATCTGTGCGTAGAAGATATCTCTTTTCTTTTTTTTTCGTCTCGTCTTTCACCGCATATTCTCTCCGTCCTTCGCCTCCACTCCTTCACATCCTCTTCTATCTTACTGTTGCCTCAGTTCTCCGGCTCGAGTCGTCAGAATTCGCTGCATGCAGTTTCGGAGCCTCATGAACTGCATGCGCCTGGCCTCGCGGCCGACGGGGGGCCCGCTGCATGCGCCTCTCCAGGCGCGGCTTCTGCAAACAGAAAAAGCCCCTTTGGAAACGCGGGAGAAAAGTGGCAACTCGAGGAACAGGCGAAATTCATGGTCCGCATCGGTGCCTTCCTTTCCAGATTCGACAAGCTCCTCACAGGTCAAACACACTTCCTACAACGAAATTTAATTCCATATATATATATATATATATACATGCGTGTATGTTTGTATCTCTGCGTACATATACATATGCATGTATGTATGTATATATGGATATTCATTTGTATGTATATCTGTGTATGTACGTGTATATGTGGGCATGTCTTATTGTATGTAGATATATAGGTAGATAGATAGATAAAAGAGGCAGAGATATAAAGCAGTCCAGAGAGGTGGAGCGGTGCCTGTGCAGGCTGGTCATGTGCGTGTATGCTTGCACCTATGTATACATATATAGGTAAGTATGTGAATACACGGATCTAGTTTGCTTTATATAGGTTCGTTCGCCTGTCTTTACACGTGCCTCTTCGTGGTTTTTGTGAGTCTCAGAAGTCCCGTTATTTCGTTGTTGGATTGCATGCCTTTCAGAGTGTGACTGCATGCATCGCGACCTCGGAGACACCGTCAACATTTTCTTCTGTCGAAGCACGGAACTCAGAGAGACTGCGCTCGAAGTCGTCGATGTCTTGGTGAGATTTCTGTCCTCTGTGGAGACTCATTCAAAAGTTTCCCCTTTCAATTTCCAGACATCCTTCGACTTCTTTCTTTTATTCTGTAATCTCCCGGTGAGTTTTCTTTTTATCAACGTGCATGGATAGTTCGACAGAAAAGACCTCTGCATGCGGCCCAATTTCACAGTCTTCCTCCTGCGTATCCATCTACATCTGGATGCGTATATATCTGTAAGCCCATGTTCTTCATGTGCACATACATGTTTATATATGCGCGTATGTGTCGATGGATGACCCCCAAACCGTATGTACATAAACATGTATACAGCATGTATATGTATATATTGTGGGTCTTTTGATCTTTGTGTCGGGATGTATGCGTCACCGTGTGCTTTGGATTTCTTGGCCGCATGCACTTGCGGGCAGGCTCTGCAGATCTTCACATTTACACCACTATGTGCCTACAGTCTGTGCATCCATGGTTGACATATGAACCTCTAGCTGAAGTTGCTATATATATATATATATATATGTTCAAACTGTAGATATATGTGTGAGCGTCTATTCTTGACCACGTATATATACATAAGTATATATATATATATATCTTGCATGTTGTATTAGTTCATTTTACATGTCTTGTTTCTTCTGCAACTGCCGATCTTCCTTTTTGTCTTTGTTCAGGCGACGTTTCATGCGATTCGCCTCGAGCTGGTAAGCGACTGTTCCCACTGCATGCGTTTCTCTCAGGCGCGTCTCTTGCCTCCCCCCCCATTTTCTCGTCCTTCACGTTTTTCCTTCTGCTCAAGCGTAGTCACCAGATTGGCAAAGCGCTGCTTGTTAACATGTTTGCATATCTTGTGGGTCGCGGTTTCGCGTCTCTGTGCCGATAGGCCGAGGTTCACGAGGCAGAAAGAGATGGAAAAGGCAGGAACACACGCATGCCGTGGGGATCCTCTCTTCTTTCTCCTCTCTCTTCTTTCTCCTCTCTTTTCTCCTTTCTTTCTCTCTCCTCTCTTCTGCTCTCCTCTGCAGCCGTTTTCACCCGCTTCGGCAGCCGCGCCTCTCGGTCACCGTCAAGCTTTTTCCTCCCGTTTCTGCGCTGTCACGGCCTCTTCCCGGTGTCCGTTCGTCTGCGTTTTCCTCAACTGGAATTTCTTGTGTTTTGAGTCTGTGGTTGTTCCGTCAGCAACCGCACATCGACACCACGCGCCGCGCCGTCGCGGAGTGCAGGCGGAGAATCCGGAGGGCGGAGGTAGGTCGGAGAAGAACCGAGAGGTCCAACAAACTGGGGGTGACAGTGGAAGAGCGGAGAGGGCCGTTGAGGCCTGTCTTCTCGTGCTGCGTTTCTGTGTCGCCTTCGTTTCTGCGTTGTTCTGTCCGGTTCTTGTCTCGGTTCTTCTCGCATGAGGTCTTGCTGGCGTATCTCTGCCTACACAGGTGCTTCTCAAGGAACGCAACGATGCAGCCCACAAGCTCGACCACTACACAAAGGTAGGCTTTCTTTTCTTGGCTCGTATCGTTCTCTCTCAATCGTATCTTCTCTCGGACTGTCTCTCCTTTTCCCTCCTTATTTCCATCTCTTCATCTCGCCGCCACATTTACGCAAGAGTTGTTCCATCTCTTCTTTGTCTCTTCTTCTTCGTCGTCTCTTCTGCTCTGTCTCCTCTTCTTTGTCTCTTTTTCGCTTTCTAGTCTTTTTCCTCGCCTGTCTTCCACGCGCCGTGCGGTTCACTGTTCAAACGCAAAAGGGTTGCCAGTTACCATATTTATTTTCAAAACGAATCAAAAACGCATGCACATTCTCGAAATAGCCTTGCGCCGTCTACTGTATCTGCCCCGGGAGTGACATTCAGTAAACACCTGATTTTTGTACCTCCGTCCATGGTAAATGCGAGAGTCGCTCGCAGCCGAGCCGGGTGCGTGTGGAGCAGTTACGTCAGTGAAGTGCCGATCAAAAGACGTCGTTTCTGCTAGGCGCTTGTGGCGGTAATGTTCACGCATCTTCTGTCTCTCTCCACCGCGACCCTCTGTCTCCTGTCTCCATGTTTTCTCGCTCTCGACGTTCCTACAGAAACTGTCGCGCCTCAAGAGCGAAGTCCCGACAGGTCCCAAAGCCGAAGACCGCATTCTGCGGGTATGTGTTCTCCGTTTATAAGCCGAGGAAGCAGGGAAAAGCATGCATTCGAGGCGCAGTGTGCTGCGCCGTTCACGTCTGAAAGTTCCTCTCCAGCAGAACTTGGAGGTCTTCTTTCCTCCGTCTGGTTCGTGCCTAGTGAAGACTGCGACGGTCCCTGCACCGCGGCGTCGCCTCAGCTTCAGGTGTCGGATTCCTGAAGAGAAGTTTATTCAAGAACAAGAATGGCTTCGAGTGCCTCAAACCCCGACGACAAATTCTGTTGTCTGAAGCTGCAGGGGAAAAAGCGAAGAGACAGTTTGTAGACTCGCGCGTCTCCACATGGACTGCGGAGTTTGAGGGCTCGAGGACAGGAGCCAGCAGCCCAGAAAAGACGTGGAGGGACAGAAGAGTGAGGGATGCCTCGTCGCCTGCCGGCCAGTCCTTCCGCCAGTTAGAGACTCTTTAAGCTATTTCAGGTGGAGTCAAGTTATCTGGCAGGTCGCTTCGTGTTGTGTTTTTTCAGAACGAGCACAAACTCGAGCGCGCGTCCATGGACTACAGCACCACGCAGGAAGCTGCCAGGTGAGCACAAGGGGGAGAGGCCAACGGATGCAGGGGGTGGGTGGTGACACCACTTCCAAAGAGATGTGGAAGTAGACAAGGAACGCGTTAGAAGCTTGTGAGAAACGCTACGTCTTCGTTTCGACAGGAAAAGAAAAAAGAAGCAAAGTTGTCAGCGTGAAACTCGCTGTGTACGGGCGGTCCGACACCTCAGGGTTCAGAGGCTCTTATGAGCTAAAAACCAGTCGGTGGATGTTCCTGTTTCCTCACAGGACAGAGCTGCATGAGACTCTCCAAACGCACTTCATTTCCGCTGCCCAGCTCGTCAGCAAGGTCAGCCAAGTCGAACTGGTCGCAACTTAGTTCTCTTTGTCCCTCCATGCGCTTCTTTCGCTTCTGGGTCTATCTCCGTCCATTCGTATTCACTTTCTTCCTATTTTGTTTACGTCTCTTGCCGTCATCTTATTCTTCCTCTTCTCATCTCCTTTTGCTTCTCCTTACTTCCTCTCTTTCCCTCCTCTTCTCTCTTCTCATTTCGTCCTCCGTTTCGCTTCTTCCTTCCTCTTGTTGTCTCTTCGCTCCTCTTCAATGCTCTCTCGTCCCCTCTTTCTTCGTATTCGTTTCTTTTCGTCTTGGCCTATCGCTGGACTACCGTTCCGTGGCTCGAGGCTTACTCTCCCCCAGCCTATTTGTCCTTTCGTCAGTTGCATCTTTCTCTACCTCCTCCCCTGTTCCTTTGCTCTTCTCTTTGTCTCTCCACTGTACCGTCTCTCTTCTCTGATTTCTCCGCAGGCCCTTCTGTTGAGCCGCGAACTTTTTTCAGCGGCAGCGCCGTCCCTCGCGCGCCTCCCGCCACTCCTCGGCACCCTCAGCGCTCCGACAAACGATGCCCCTGGTGGCAACGGCCACAGAGGCGCTATCGCTTTAGGTCCTGATTTCTCTCAGAGTGTCTTTCCTCTCCCGACTACTAATGCTACCTCTGTCTCTGCCGTACATTCTTCCTCTGTTTCTTCTATTAATCCGTCCTCTGCTCCTCGTGTTGATCATTTCTCGCTGTCTACAGTTTCCTCTTCTGTTTCGCCGCCGAATCAAGCTTCTTTCAAGCGTGCGTCGCCCTCAGCAGATACTCTGCGTCCTTTGCAAGGGCAGGCATCCAGTGAATGTGGGCTCGCAGTCTACACGGGGCCCGCACAGCCCCAAGGCCCATCTAGCGTCAGCGGCTTCTCGCAGACGCCAACGCTAGCCCCAGCTAGCCAGTCGCCCGCACCCGCGGCGCCCGCCCTTCCGGCGTCCGGCGAGGCTCACGGCGACAAGACTCTCACTCCCGGAAGTCGTTACGGCGCGTCTTCAGGTCCCGAAGCAACGGCGCTGCCTCCGGTGTCTCGTGGGTCTCCTGAGGCTTTGGAGACCGCGAACGCGATCCCACAGACCTCTGGAGCCTCAGGAGCCGGGCGCGCTTCGCAGGGTGTCGTGGAGCCCAACGCGTCTTCGAGCCTGTCCGCCCCCGGTCCTGTTTCGGGGCCTCAAGGCCCGCTTTCAGGCGGAGGGGCGTCGTTTTCGGACAGGTCCGTCTTGGCTTCGCGGGATGTTCCGCCTGCCGTTAATGTTCGACATCGCGATGCTCTGTCTGCTCAAACGGGTCCCTTGGGCGCCACTGAGAGCGCCTCCGTGCAGGCGCAGCTTCCGGTGCCCCAGGAGACCTCGAAAGACAGAGCTGCTCCGATTTTCTACTCCTCATCTACCTCCTTTACTGTGTCATCAGGACCCCACATGAATTCATGCGTTTCTCTCAGTGACCGCGACAGCGCTCCAGGCCAAGTTGGCCCGGGAACCGCCTGCCCCACACAGTCTCAACCTGCCGGCGGAGTGTCTCCGATTTCTGCTGAGGCCCCAGGCCCCCCGTCTCAGGGGCAACACACACAGCCCACAGCGGGTCCGCTCACTGGCGAAGCGTTGGCGAAGGCCGCGTCTTCTTCTTGTCTCTCGGGCACTGAGACCCTGTCTCCGTCTCTTGTGGGGCGCGACATGAGTGAGAAGCGCCGAGAGGAAAGTCGACTCATTCGGTGGAGCAGCGTGGGTCGCTCGGGCATCACGCAGCGCCTGTCCTGGGGGCGTTTTCGACGCCAGCTGTCTCGACGGCAGAGTGTGACAGGCGAGGCGTCTGGCCACTGCGACTCGGTTCTCCTTGAAGAATCGTCCCTCGCCCCCCCCGCGGCCCCTTCGAAGACCCCAGGGGCTACAGACCCAGAGGGGGAGAGAAGTCCGACGGTTTCGGGGCCCGCCTCGTGCATGGGGGGTGGGTACAGAGCTCAGAAGAACGAGGAGCCCGAAGAGCTGAGAGACAATGAACGGAAGGGCAATGGCCACAAGGTCGCTCGCGAAGAAGACGCTACAAGCGCCAGGGCGACGGCGCCTTCCTCCGGCACGTTGGGGGCCCACAGAGAAGGCGAAGAAGGGCGCAGAGTGTCGGAGACAGCAGACCTCTCAGGGTGCGCCAGGCCAGGAGAAGCATCGTCGTCCGTCGCAAACGGGCCTTCTCTCCAGGCAAGCTCTCAGAGTTCATCGGGCTCTTTTACGTCGAGCCTCGTGGGGCGTCTAGACGCTGTGGGGCCTCGCTCAACTGTCCCTGCCGACCGCCGAGGCGAAGGCCGAGACGCCGCGGCTTCTGTCGTCTGCGCCTCACCCGCCGCTCCCTTCGCTTCATCACAAACCGAAGAAGGCTTTGTGAAAGCGGCGACGGGAGACTTTGCGCTTACAGGGCCCTCGTCTCAGGCGTCGAAGTTTCCGCATCTCGGGGCAGCTGGGGCGCGACGCGGCGGCCCGGAGAGGACTGACGCGTCGAGTTCCTCCTCCGGGAGTTTAGGGCGTCTAACGCAGGCGGGAAGTTCCTCGGAGGCGACAGGAGACGGAGACGAAGCAGAGAAGAATGGCCACGGCAAGGGCCGAGGACAGCACGCGATCGCGGCGTCGCGGTCTTCGCGGCTCGTGTTCGGCGCCTCGGGGGAGCCGCGGCTCTTCGAGGAGGCCGCCCGGCCTCGAGCAGGTCGCTTGGGGAGTTCCGGCTGTCGGGGGCCAGGCGACGGATACACTTTGGAGACACAGGAGACAGAAGGCGAGAGCGACGCGAAGCGGGGCTTCTCGCCCGGCGGCCGTGCTGGAGGAGCGGCGGAACCCTCGAGCGAGGCCTCGAGCTCCCCTGCAGCTCCGGCGTTTCCAGAAGGCGTGTCTCCTCGCCTGGAGGCCGCCGGGGGGCGGCCGGAGTCTCCTCAGGGAGTCGAGCGAGTGAGCAGCAAGTCAGGGTCGAGCGACAGTTCGGATGCTTCGCTGCTGTCCTTTCGCCCAACGAGCCCGCCCGCGGCATCTTCTGCTTCGGCTTCTTTCCAGCTGTTCCCCGGAAGCGCCTCTTCTTCTGTCTCCTTCTCGCCTCAGTCCTCCTTTCTCGTCGATCCCCAGGCCGCGCCGCCTTACTTCTACCTGCCTTCTTCTTCGCTGAAGTCGGCGGGGCGCACACCCGGGGCCTTGCGGGTTTTCTCGGCTGCGTCGCTCGGGAGCGCAGAAGACCTTTTGCGCATGCAGTCGGACTCTGAGGGCGAGGCTCGCAGCCAGAGCTTGGAGAAAGAACCTCTGGATGCGGCGCTCTTGGCGGCCTTTACAGCCTCCGACTCCGAGTCTCCAGCTCAAACGACGGGTGCTCTGTCGGTCTTCAGATCTGCGCCCTCGCCCTGGACGCTGCCGGCCCACCGCGGCCGCGGCCCGGGGCACAGGCGGTGGGACTTCGCGCTCCCCGGGCCAGAAAGCCCCTGGTCCGCAGTGCCGTTCCCCGCCTCCGAGGAGGAAAGCCCCAGGAGGGCGCCCGCCTCCGGAAGGTCGAAGTGCCATGCGTTCTACTCTCTCCCCTCAGAGGAACAGGCAAAGGAAATCGTGCTGACAGGTCCAACGGCGCTGCCCAGACTCGCCCTTCCTCCCGATGAACCTCCGACGAGCCTGGACTTCAGCAGTGAGGAAGAAGGAGAGGAAGCAAGAGAAAGCCGTTCGCACGGCGACAGCGAAATGCGTCGAGAGAAGAGGAGCAAAGACGAGAGCCAGCGCTCGGGCCGGAGGGAAGAAGACGGTTGGGGGGTCTCTTCCGGGAGCAGGCGACAGTCGGCGGGCGGACACGCAGGCGAAAGCGGCCCCTGGGGGCGAGAGACTGGAGACGCAGAGGCGAATGGAAGCCATGCCCAAACACGCAAGACGTGGAGAGGAGACAGAGCGAACCCCAGCCCAGGGGCCAGGGCCCCAGGAAAGGAGGAGACAGTCAGAGACACTGTGAGGGAGATAGTGAGAGGAACAGGAGAGACTGTGCGAGAGGAAGTGGAAGCCCCTCAAGGTTCGCGTCGGACTTGGGTGGAGTTTGTTGGCGGGGAATCCTTTGAAGATGACCGTCGGGAGCTTCCTTTCTTATCTCCAGGGAGCCCACCGGCTGAACGCCGGAATGAGGAGCTGAACTGGAACGAAGGCGCCGATCTGTTGGGGCAGGGGAGGCCTGGTCGAGGGTCCGGCAGAGAGGGTGAGAGAAAGCTGGACTCTGTCTCAGAGGCTGATCGCGAAGAGAGAAGCTCGACTTTTTCCAGCTATGAAAGCGAACGCGCGAACGGGGAGAGCCGCGAGCAGCGTCCGCACGCAGAGGACGACGAAGAGACCCTGCATGCGTGGAGTGTATGCAAAAACCGTGTGTGAAGGACAAGGGAGCCCTCTCACTTGCGCCTGTCTCTCAAGGGGAGAGGGGCTGTCAGTCTGCGAGAGCTCGTTTCGAAGAAACAGAACGGCACTGTTCCACTTGTGTTTGTGAAAGTGTGAAGAGCACTGAATGCGAAGAGACCCGAAAGAACAACAAAGCCGTTAACGTGCATGTAGATACCTGATACCTGTTGTGAGACAAAAAGCGACGGGGTGGCAACGCAAAATCAGAAAAAAAACGAGATACGCAGTCGAGGCTAAACGACAAGGAGCAGGTAGAATCTTAGAGTGGTAAAGGTGCATGTACGCAAAGATCCATAAAATAGGTTGGTAAATCGCGTTGGGTCAGCCGATAAATTCACCGGCACATGCGTCGCGTATGCCGAGCTTTCTGGTCGCAAGTCTGATGCATATATGAATATATGTATACCTGGACAGTAGGCACATTTTTAACTCTTTCATAGTTTAATCGTCACTACTGGAACTGCACATTATGTGCTTACGGCATCACTGACTAGATTTCATGGAAAACCTAAAATTCGCATGCTTAATTGGCAATTAACCACATAAAACATTACTACAGGTGTATAATAACTGGATGTTCCGTGTGTCTCACGCTATCGAATCTAGGCATCATCGCTTGGCTTCTAAATTCTGTGAAGAGTTCGTTTTCATTGCCCCCTTCTCGATCTCTGTGTTTGTTCGCTCCGGGGTATGCGTACACCGTGCTGGGCTCTCTGAATCAGGTCGGTCTGTTCAGCCCCTCTCTGTAGTAGCAGAATAAATTCGCAGTGTGAGTGTACTGAGAGTCCAGAGACACGCTTCACGACAATTTTTCGCAGCCAAACGACGAAATGTCTTCGAAAAAGCACAAAAATGTCGAGAAATCATGCACATGTACACGGGACGTGTACCCAACAACATTTGCTATGCAACCTGCACATCGACAGAGCTCACAACCCCACTAGCTCACATCAGTGTGTACGCAGACGCCTAGGAACTCTCATGTACACATATATATTTATACAAATTATATGTATTCACGTATCGATAGATATGTATGTATATATATATATATATATATATATATATATGCGCATTCCTCTTTGTACCCGAATTCATCAAAATGGACGTCGAGGAGGCAACGATCTCTCGCAGGCGCCCTAAGAAGGGTCGAAGGCAAAAAGCAAACATCCTTAGCACGCAAACACGTGAGCCTGAAGGGAGTTCCAGCAGGCGTTGCACACAACCCAGGAAAGATGACTCTAGTCAAGAGACACTGGAGACACAAAGAGAGACAACCCAGCGAAGACGACTCTAGTTAAAAGAGACACTGGAGACACAAAGAGAGACAACCCAGCAAAGACGACTCTAGTTAAAAGAGACACTGGAGAAACAATAGAAAGACAAAGACGAGAGCAAAGTGCTTCTCAACATCATCCCAGTTTTGGTCTAGGAGAACTGAAAAAGAAGCTTGGACCGAGTTAAGAGTCCATCGTACACAACGCCGCTCTGCTTCGCCTGGCGTTGTACAAATCATCCGCAGAAAGCCGCAAGAGAGAAGTGAAGAAACGCGACAGGAAAAACACAAGAAACAGTTTCGCGCGGAACTGCGGCAACCTGATCAGAGCCCCTAACCTTGAAGTTTCTCCACGCTCGAAGTCACTGCTGAAGAGCAGACGCATGCAAGTTCCTCTTCTCGTCCGAAGCTCCACTCGGTAAACCTTCCCCTCTTCACAAGGGTTTGAGGGCAAAGGAGACAACAATACGGAAAGAGACAAACGGAGACCGAGAGAGAAAGAGACGCCAAGAGATACGATGAAAGGCAGATATACGGGAGGCAATCCGGAAGAGATATAGGCAGAGGGAGAGAGAAAGCGAAAGAGAGATCGGAAGGGAAAGAGAGATAGGAAACGAATGAGAGAGAGAAATAAGGAGAGAAGGAGAGAACAAAAAAAAGACAAGATGTGAGAAAAACGAAAAAAAGAACAACCTACGACTGCCAATTACGCCACAAAAAAAGTTTGACACCCGACGCTCCGTCGGATGCTTCCTCTCCAATTATTTTTCCCCTTTCCTTTCCCCATCTCCCTTCTCTCTCTACGCGCAGACACCAGCCCCACAATCCGATAAAAGGTCAGCGCTTGTGCCTCGTCGTGTCAAGCGACAGCTGAGGAAAAGAAGACGCCGGTCTCGCTAAGTTTACAATTCTTTATCAACGAGAAACCGAGGAAGGCAGAGGCGACAGGCTTCTGCCACTGACAGAGGCACCCTTGCGTAGTTCGCTCCAGTGTAGCGATACCTCCTTGGTCTCCAACTTTCCTGGAGATTGAAATCGAAAGGCTTTCTCTAGCTGCATGCAAGCCTCCAGGCCCGCTGGCTGGCTGGCCGAGCCGCCGTCATGCGCTCACGTCTCCAAATCACAGAAAAACCAAGACGTGCGACCACTGCTTCTAGCGCAGACAAATCTGTCAGCTTACCACGAGAAAAATTAAACTTCCTGCAAGGCGTTCAAACCTGGACTGGATTCCCCTTTCATAGTGTGGAGACACAGAGAGTCTAGCTTCAGTTGCTTTCTGACTTCACAGACCAGAACTTCTCGTCGTTTTCCTTGCAGGTAGCTTCGCCACGAGTCGACCCCACAGAAAGACTCGCTTTCTTCGGACAAGAAAATGTGTGCCAGTTAACTCCTTTTCTTCTTCCACTCTTCTCTTCAACTCCTACTCTCTCTTCTCTCTGGTCTTCTTTTCTTCTCTTCTCTCCCCGCTCTTGACTTGAGATAGATCATCAACTCAACGCGCCTTCTCGCGATGCCCCTGTTCACGACCCGCCTATCTCCATTCTCTCCTGAGGCGCCTGTCTCTTCCTGTCTCTACAAGTGTCCGGCTCGGATTTGCCTGCTTGAAACGCCGTTTGTCTCACTGAGGCTCTCCTGTCTCCGCGTCTCTAGCAGGCTTTTCGAACCTCTCTTGCTTCCTCCTGTCTTGGTTGCACGTTGTTCTTCTCCTGGTCTTTACCCTGCCGCTCTCCTTCTCGTCTTCCTTTCTCTGTTCTTTAGTCTTCTCCTGCTCGTCTCTCCCCAGCGTCTCCTTCTCGTGTTCCTCCCCCCCTCTTCTTCCTCGCGCCTCCGTCGTCCTGACTCTCCGCTTCTTATCGGTTCTTTTCGCATCCTTTCCTCGCGATCTGTTCTCCCTCGTTCTCTACGTCTGGTCTAAAGTTCCTCCAGGACACTACCGACGGCTTGTCCGCCGCGGTTCTGCAAGTCCAGCGCGAGAAGGTTGCCTGTGTCGAAGTGGGCGCGCGCGACTCGGCTCTGTAGCCACTCGAGCATGTCTTGCACAGTTCGGTCTCCGCTGTAGACGAGAGGCGGCTCGTTCTTCTTCCCGTGAGGAAACAGGAAGATCGTGGGATACCCCGCAACCTTCATGCCCGGCACCTCGTTTCGGGTCGCGTCGATCTTCGCAATGGTCACACCTGGCACATCCCTGAGTCGGGCCGCAAGCTCCTTGTACGCCGGCTCGAGCTTGCGGCAGTAGCCACACCAGGGTGCGTAGAACTCGATGAAGACGTCGCCGTCAGCATCCTTGACGATCTGCTGGAAGGTGGATCCCACGACAGTCTTCACCGACCCGCGAGGCTCTTCCTCGTCGCTCGCCGCCTCGGAGCGGTAGTACGGCTCGAGCTTTCGCGCGACAAAGTCGTCAAAGAACGACGACACAGTGGACGGGGTCAGCGTCTTCACCGGCGCTCGCGGGCGACCTGGGGCGTTGCTCGGCTCCTCAGGACGAAACTTGAGCGCAGGGTGGTGTCTGCCGTCGCTGTCGGGGTTCACGGACATGATCCGCAGGGCCGGGAGAGCGTCTTCGTCGACGCCTAGGAGCTCGAGCATGTGTTTCTCGAACGCAGAAGTGACGCCACAGACCGCGGCGAGGACCGAGTGCCTGTGTTTCCTCGCGCCCTCCAGAAAGGCGCGCACAATGGGGTCGGTCGACACCTCAGACTCGACAGCAGCGACAGCCGCTGGGTTCCTCTTGGAGTCCACGATCAGCACTGCCTTCGGCCGGCCGTCTGTGAAGAAGTTCTCGGGCAGGCGATCCGCGTCGAAGATGGAGACGAGGGGAAAGCGGAAGCGGCTGACGAAGGTCGTCAGCGCAGACACATCCGACGGATTTCCAGTGTACATGTGGACGTCGGGTTCATGTGCGTGCTTGGAGAAGACCGCGATAAAAGGGGGGCTTACCAGGCGGCGCTCGATATCTGCAGCGACTTTCTCGCCTCCCAGAAGGCGGCGAATGTGCTCGCGCAAGTGGTTCACCAGCGCCGGGTCTTGCACATGACCGAAGAAGACGTCTTCACCGAACCGGCGCGCGACCGAGACGTACGCCTTCGCGTCGTACCCGCTCTCGCTGAAGGCGCCGACAATCACGAGGTGACCGTGGTCGCGATTGGACATCACCTCGTCCAAATGTTGCTTGGAAGTCAGAGACTTGTCGCGGTCTAGGCGCGTGTCGACCCAGTGGACCAGGTGGGTGCGGTGTCGGCGCCCCTCGTACGCCTGCGAGCGCCCATCGATGAAGAACTTGAGCGTCGGGAACTCCCGGATGTCTTCGTGGTTCGCGATTTCTTCTTCTTCGACAGAATCGACGAGCGCGAGAATGACCGGCGGTTCGTGGTGCGCCAAAATTTTGGCCGCTGCGTGGAACTCGGGAAGCGTCGCCTTGGACCAGTAGCACCACGGCGCATAGTACATCACTAAGACAAACGGGTGAGACGCAATGAACTCTTTGTACGTCCCGAGGCCGGACAAAGTCATCGCGCCGCTCTCGAGAACCTTCAGCTGGTTCTCCCGCGTCTGCTGTCGCTGCTGCGCGCTGTAGCTCTTCGTCGACTTGTCGGAACGAGCAGCACCTGAAGAAGAAGCTTCCTCCACATTCACCACGCCCGCCTCGCGAGGAGCTGCCGAGACACCCGAGAGAGAAAGCGAAGAAAACGAGGGGGGAAAAGAGTCGGGGAGCAAGTGGGAGGAGGTACTCACAAGCGCATAGAGCGCCAAGAGCGCGAGAGAGGTGCGAGGCGCCATGTTGCGAAGAAATGAACCGAGCGTAAAGTCCGGAAAGAAACAAAGATGGGACAGTCGCGGGTGAAAAAAAGGAAAGGGCGAAGCGAAAAGACAGGAAAAAGTCAGATAAGCGAACTGCCTGCACTGGCGACAGGGGCTCCTTTCCTAACTACACCCGACAACTCGCAAATCCTGGTAGAACGGCCAAAAAAGTGACCTCGGAAATGCGGACCCCCGACACATGCACGGCGACTAAAGGAATTCGGAAGGATTCAAAGACAAAAAGGAAAACAAGAAACGGGCCGCCAGAAAAATGCACACAAAAGCGAGCTAGCGACGCTACGCCAGACCGGAGGCGCCCGCGGAAAAGCTGTGCTTCGCCACACCCCAGTTTTTTCACGAAAACGCTGAATAACCTTCGCAGGTGCAAGCTGGACAAGGCCAAGCGCCGGGCGCCACGATGAGTCTGCAAGTCAGCAGAGAGACGTAGAACGTGTTTCCAGCGGCGCATTTACGAGATATCCCGAAAGGGAATGCCACAGGGGCGGTTCGTGCAAAAGTGTAAAGGCGGGGGCACGCGACGAAAATGTTGAAGTGGCAGGCTTTTCACACGAGACACCGCTGTCAGAGACGAGGTTTGAGAAGACTTAACGGCGGGTTTCTCGGCGGAATACAGTTTAAGACACGAAATCGAGGCACACTGAAACAGGTACACTTCGTTCGGGAACCCTGCCCCCCCCTCCAGTTCACTTTCGGAAGCAAACGACAAGACCGCGTAGTCTTTGCCCCTTCCCATGTGGACATTCGTCTCAGAAATATTGTCGATTCGGCGGAGATGGAAATATATGAAAAAATGGAAGCGTCTCTGTCGGGTCAGGCGGACCCGGGACTGAAAACAGTGGAAGAAATGCCTTTTTGCTCAGCTACAGCCCGCAAGGTGGGTCATGTTTGTCACTTCTGTCCGCAACTGGAGGATTTTCTGCTTTGAAGACGTGACACGCGCCCTGTCGAAAGGAGGAAAGGCGCAGAGAGGACTGAAAGCGTACCCTAAAGCTTTTAAATTCGACGCACCGGAGACAGGCAACAAGATGTTCATTGCTGGTACTCCAAAAGCACTCCACGGGACTGCTAAGGACCGGTAGAAGTACTGCATTTAAATATCCCACGGCATTAAGGCTAGTCCGCGTCAGTTATATTCTGTGGTAAGGACACACTTTTACTGTTCTTGGTCCGGCCAAATGCGCGGAGACGTCCCTGTCTGTCGGCTGTGGTGCTAAGTGTCTTGGTTCACAAACAAGAAGGAAGAAAAAACTGTAAATAAAGGGCTTTTCATCTCACACTCTTGTCGAGCATGGGGCGGAATACGGGATAGGTGTCAGAATAACACAAGCCACGGGACTTTCTCCACAACGCGAGAACGTACGAAGAAATCCGAAAGGGCACAAGCCGGCGTCTTCCTTTCGTCTGTCTTTACCCAAGAACAAGGACACGCATCTGGAAGCGTATGTCAAATTCTCATATGCTCACGGTCACTTTTCATGTAAACCAAAGAACTAGGGAATCCTTCGTATAAAGAACACAAAGATCATAGCTGGGCCATCTGTTGTAGTTATCACATTGTAAGTAGGCACTGTCTCTGCACAACCGCCATGCCAAAGTTCAAAGAACCCCAACAGATGTCAGCTTTCTGCAGCAATGTGAAATCTCGGGAACCGCTGCTTAGAAGGGTAAGCAGTGCTGCAGTAGCATCTTCCGTATTTCTGTGTATTTCTATTCAAATGAATCGAGGAGTGTATAACAAGATTTTCACTTGTTCAACTACTGCTTGGATGCACGTTAACGTACGGTCAGCCGCTTTCACCGGTGGACTGGTGCACCACTTTTCTCATAGAGATTCTGGTTTCTCTATGATATAAATGACTTGGAAATTCAGGACTCTCTGCACTAGAATGTCTCCCTGCTTATTCGGTTTTGTTTGTGGAAGTCTCGATCGGTGATCGTTTATACAGGACGGCTCGCCGTATGATCTCAAAGTACGTATACAACAGGACATTGGATTGAGCCCACGATAAATAGATCTTGGATGATTGCATATTAGCGGCTGGACCGGGCGAGACATGCTTCTCTGTTGCCGAACGAGGCCTTTCCCCTTTTCTCAGTTCGTGTTCGTTCTAACGAAAATCCTTGTCTCGCGCTTGTAGAAGAACTCCTTTTGAAGCCACTGTCCGGAGTCAGTCCTGGATTCTACTACAATAACGTAAAAGAAAACCTGAAATCGCAGCGCCTCCGCAAAACGGTCAAACTATGCCCAAGAAAAAGCTGAGTCTTGCATCGTCAAAGTTGATCCACCAGAACAACAGCCACACGTATCGCTCGAGCCCCATGAACAATGTCATGCGCTCGTCGTGAGAAGTGTTGCGGTAGTTCAATGGATAATATAGGTGCTATGGGAATTTCTCAGGCGTTAGCTGTCCAAGGAATGAGAGAAAGGCCTCTTCTCAAATGGTGGAAACATGAAACTCGTGCGTCTCTACCCGCTATGCGGTGTCGTGTAGCCAAGCAGCCAGAAACACGGGAATCATTATTTGCGGGGCATTTGACCAAAAATCTCCACTGTACGTGCCGCCTTCGTGTGCACTCTGCTGCTCCGAGATACTCTAGCTTGTGGTCCAGAGAAAACGGGAAGGTGACAAAAAACAGGGTAAGAAAGTCCTTCATAGCAGACATACGCGTGGACCTGAGTAGACGCCCAACAGACGAAAACGGTCATAAAATGCCCTCGTTTCTCAAACCTCTGCGTACTCAGAGGTTACGAAAAGCGACCGAGCAGGTGAAGTCGAAAAATCTGGGCACTCGCTCGGCAAGGAGCCTGTGCAACAGAACCTAGAAACGATGTCAACTGCAAAACCTGAATCCAAAGTGACTCCTGTACTGATCTGCGAGGCGACAGAAACCGTTGGTGCTGTTCCTCAAGTTGTGTGACCTACTGAGACGCCGTTACTGCTTATATCCGGCCTCTACGTTTTCTTTTCTCATCTGCAATTGCCTTGATGTCTCTGGTTGTTCGGGTGATAGCGTCGAGTAGCAAAAAGACACAGAAGTCGCGTAGTCATTCCGTTTTTGCCCAACAGGCACACGTTTCGCCCGGTCTCGTCAGCTCACACGGCACGAAAACATGCATATATCGAGAGGCGTGGAAAGCAAATCTGACTTCGGGTCCTTTCTTCCGAAACGTGTTGACAAAAAATTCTTCCTGGAGAACGGAGGACAGTGAGAGAAGTAGCGCGTTCTCGAATCACACATCGACAAATGCAAGTTCGAATACACGTCGCTACGGCGGTTTCACGTCCATACACGCGCATCTAATATTCAAAACGAATATGATTGAAAAAGAGAGACATATCTTCCGTGTCCCGTCGACGGCTGCTGTACTTTGGCTTATGCTCAAATCGTGATAACACAGCCGCCGTTTACGTGTTTTCCACCGGGAGTGCCTGCTATACTTTACGCCACTTTCCGGTATTAGCAGCATCTAGAGTGTTTCGAGGTTAAACAGACACTCTCGTAGATCGTGTCTGTGTTTAAGAAAACGAGTTCGGACCTTCAACACAGCTTCGTACCCAAAAAAGTTCCTCTCTCTCTCCACTCTTTTCTTTCCACTTAAAGTGCCGACTCCTGGCCTTTCTCGGCTTCTGACATCTCCGCGTCGCCCGTCCTTTGCACGTGGTTTGGACCCGACAGAGGCTGCGTGTTGTTTGGGGCGTCTCCGCCGGCTCTGCGACCGTCGCGCTTTTGCCCCGTCTCTTCCTCGCGTTTCTCCCTTCTCTGTCGCTTGCTGATGTCCATCAAAATCTGCCGGTAGAAGCCACTCTGAACGAGCGCGTCGCGCAGACTCCCGAGCTGGAGTTCGAGGAACTTGACGACGAGGCGCAGGCGGGCCGCGGGAGACAAGTCACTCGGGAGAACTTGTTTCTGAATGCACTCGCGGAGAATGGCCAGGTGTTCGTGCAGCTCGACAGCTAGTCGAGCAGACTCAATGTACACCATGTGAGAGGTAACACAGTCGGCCACCAATTTCCTCAACGCCTTCAGTTCTTCTGCCGCATGCAGCGCAGACGGCTCCTCGCGTTTCCTCTCGCCGGCTGCACCTCCCCCCGCCGTGACAGTTTTTTTTTCGCCTCTCTTCTCGACGTCTCCAATTCCCAACATATCCGCCTCAACTTCTGCCTTGACCGTCGGGGCTTCTTCCGCCTGGCCTGACAAAGCTGGGCTTTCTCCCTGGTCTTCTTCGAAAAGATACGAGAGGACGCAGTCGAGGCCCCCGCTGCGAATGTTCTTCTCCAAGTTGTGGAGAAGACTGAGGAGCACCGCTTGGTAGCAAGGAAGCAAGAGAGTCATGTCGTCGCCCTGACTCGCACCCGTGTTCGACTCTTCGTACATCTGCAGAAGCTCGACTTCCTGCACCTGCTGCCGGCGGAGCTGCACCGCCATCTCGTACGCCTCCTTCACCCCGGCATGTGGAGAGATAACTGTAGCCTCTTCCTCCTTCTTCTCCTTTGCCGGCTTCTCCTCCTTCTTGTCGTAAAAGTACCGCCGCTGGTTCCGGTAATACACGGCCCATCGTCTGCTCTTCTTGTCTCTAGAGACGCCCTTGATCACTGGCAAACTCACGTCTGGACAGTCGGGCAGCGCGTAGTACTCGACAGGCGGAGACTCGGCCCCTGTCAGGCCCTGGCCGTCCAGCTGAGAACATTCACGCGCGTCGGTGTGCAGTTAAACGGAAGAAACAGCTTAGCCTTCTATGTTGCTGTAATCTAAACACATCATCGTCATGGATACTTCACTCGCGTCTTGAATCAGAAGACACACGGAAATGGTGAGCAATACAGACAGGGTCAATACGGTGTGAGCTTCTAGAAAGAAGTCGAGGTCCTAAAACACAAGATACACAGCCAGATATGAACTTCAGTATACAGGTGGCCGAACACGAATACCGGCAGAAACACAGTAACTTCTATCCTCTAACATTCAGAACCCAGGATCAACTTCTCGCTGGTTTACATTGGCCTATTGAGACAGGTTGCGTTGAGATCCGGCAAAAAAGACCTAAAGACCAGCGTTACGTGCAGAGACAAGAAAGCAGCTGGTGTTTTGCAACGTTCCAACAAACCACATAAAAAACAGATCCGCTCCTGAACGCACTCCTCTCAACCTCGCCCTGCTCGGTTTCTCCTTTTCTGTCTTCTGAAGATAGTCTTCGTATTAGACATTACTATTTCTGAATGTTGTAAAAACTGAAAACGTTCTCTTAAACACCTACCCCAGGCAGGGGCTCCTTCACGGGGACGATTTCGCCTTCCTCGAAGACACCGGGCTTGGCAGCTTGCTGGACCACGTCGCATGCAAACCGATAGCTCTTGAAGAAACCCCAGCGACGGAGAGGAAAGCGTTTCGTGATCGGCACTGTGCTGTCCTCTGCCTCAAAGTATCGCGCAAGAAACTGGTACTGATGTGGATCGTAAATCACACCGGGGACCGGAGGCAGTTGCGCCGCGCGGGCCGCCAGGGACACCAGACGGCTGCCTGAAAAAAATAGAAAAAAAGGAAAACACGTGACAGAAGCACAAAAAAAGAGGAGAAACAGAGGAAACGACTAAGAGCAGGGGAAAAGAGATAAACCGTCTGGAAGTCTTCTTGGGTGCAACAAAGCAAGAAAAAGTGCAGCGAGAAAAGGGAGGTGAAGACAAACACGAAGGGAATCGAAACCAAGAGACGAGCGATATACATATATATACACGGCGGTAGAAGAGGAGACAGAACATGCCGAGATAAAGACTACATAAATGAAGAGACAAAGAAACAAAGCAGACCCTACGCGGCGCTGAAACGCTTTTCGAAGACGCCTGCGACAAAGATGGTTGGATGCGCCGCTTGAAAATACACTCTAAGCAAGTTCGAGAACCTACACATATGCAGCATGCACGATTTGCATGACTTATATTTACATAAGTACACACATTCACATATCTACACAGAACTATAGATAACAGCGGGCATGTTTCGAGCGTGGGACAAGGAGTCGTCCCTCAAAGAGACAACGAAGGACGTGGGGTCAGTTACATATGTCTGCAACAAAGGGAATCATACTTTTCCAGAGGTGAGACTTTTACCGTTGGTCGTCTTTGGAGCAGGCATGAGAAGAGCGTCGACAAGAAGGCGATGAAGGCCAGCAAGGCCTTCCTTTTCAATCCATTGCAACACAACCTGCCCGCCTGTCCGGTCGTCTTCGTCTTCTTCACTGTCTGCGCCCCTTTCTCCCTTGTGGGGGTCTGCCTCCTCTCTCTTTTCTCGCGCTTCGAGCCCGGAGCTGGCAACCGACTTGCTCACGACTCGGTGTTTGCGCGCCCGTCGCTTTCGTTCGTCGCCCCACAAATCCGTCCCTGGGCACATGCGCGGGGCAGCAGAGATCTCGATTTGTCTCAAGCTCACGGCGGGGACTGCGCAGGGCGTCCCTGCAAAGACCTTCTGCTGCATGCCCTGTTGCGCGGCGGGGCCTCCGGGGACAGTCCCCGCACCCTGGGGGGTTCCGGCGGCCCCCGAAGAACCCCCAGGCCCCGCGCCGACACCACCGGGGCCCACTACACCTGGAACCAGTTGTTGGCCCGCGGGCCCTGGGCCAAGTGACCCGTTCGGGCCAGGCCCGCCCGGCATCGAGTGCAGCGGCACGCCGCCCTGGGGAGGGGACACGACGGAGAACATCTGAGCGGTTCCCTGGGGGTTCGGCGGGCCCTGGAGAGGCCCCGAGCTGCGCGCGTTCATGGCGCCGGAGGGGTCGAACCCACCAGGACCGCCGACGGGCCTGTACTGAGACAGAAGGAACTGGGGAGACGAGGACAGCGGGAGGGGTGAGTGACTCGCGTTTCCACTCCCGACTGAGGAGGAGAACGCCGCGAGCTGCTGTGCAAAGGCAGCTGAGCCTACGGCGGCTGTCGAGAGATTCGAGGGAGGAGACGCATTTGCGGGGTGGACGGAAGACGACTGGATGGCGGGGCCGGAGTGCATTTGCGGCAAGGCACTGGGGACCTGCGAGGAGAGGTGAGGACTCTGAGACGCCATGGGGGGCGCCGCGAGCGTGGGCCCGCCGGAGTGGGCGTCACCCACGAGTCCGCCACACCCTGGGGCCTGCGCCGACGCATGCGGGAGGAAAGACGAGTTCAAAAAGGGTCCCTGGGGCGCGCCGTCCCCAGCACCCACGGCCGAAGGCCCCTGCGGGCCAAATGGCCCCACGCCGGGGTACCCTTGGGGCACGCCGCCCGAGCCCCAGCCAAGGGGGGACGTGTTGGTGCCTCCGTTGGGGACTTGCCCGGCCTGCGAACCCGCCACGTTGACCGCGAGTGGGGCAGAAGGCCCGAGGAGAGAAGAGTCGCAGCGGGGAGATGTGCCTCCGGGGACAGAAGGCCCACGTGAAGTCCCAGAAAGGACGTGTACGCCGTCTGCCGAGGACATTTCAGCCATCCTGCCGAGCCTCAGAGATAATCATTGGAAAGGGAAGAATTCTCGCTCGTGCGAGGAGGAAAATGACGTCAGATCAGCGAGAGGTGAGAACGAGAGGGGAATTCAAACAAGAGCGCTCGTCAGACACGAAAAGTGAGACAAGGAAGGCAAAAAGAAAGGCGAATCAGGAAGCAAATCGACGAGACGGGCGGCTTGTGCGGCACAGCGACACCGGGCATCGCTTCTGCAAGAGATTCACGGAGAAGGGGGGACGGATTCAAGCAGAACTATGTTGTCCGTTTCTCATAACTGGGGGTTTGAGTGCCGTAAAATGATACGAAACAAATAGAGTTAGAGGAACGATGAATAGGAAGGGGACAAGGGGGGGAAAACCGAGACCGTGAAGGACTGTCGGGGGTGTGATGGCAGCAGGCGTCGCATGCGCAGACTCCGGGCACATGGATGGACGAAGCGGAAAACGGAAGAAGTGGGAAAAGGCATCAGAAAAGATGGGCAAGGCGATCTAGCAAAGAAGATAGGGAAGGGGAAGAAAAAGGCCGCCTGTGGCTCGTCGGTCTCCTGTACGCAGAGACGGAAAGCTGAGGCGGGCAACAACAACGACGCGGACTTTGATCCGTGTCGGGGACTCTCTGAGGTTCGCGAACGACTGACGAACAAGCGACGTAGGGAAAACGTGGAAGAAAAGAAAAGTTCTGCGGAGTTCAGAGGAAATGAAGCGAAAAAACAAAGAACAGGCAGCAGTGCAAATCTCCAGTTCACCGGAAGCAACGAAGGGGTCTGCCTCCACGAACAACTGCCGCCTCTCTGGAGTTCACAATCGTCCAGAAAAAACACGAAAATCAAAACCGTTATGTTGAACGAAGGTGTAAATAGGCAGCAGACTAAGGCTCGCAGTTCTCTGTGCTTCTCCGCGCCACATGCGCCACAAGAAGGAGGATGGAAGTCGAGACAGACGCCGGCCTACATGCACCCGGAAAGCGAGATACGTTCCGTCGTCTAACGAAAAGAAACCTAGCGACAGGGGTGTTTGCCAGAAGTGAGGGAAAGGGACAACGTGACAAACAATCAAATCCACGAAAGAAGGGAATTTGTGGAGTGAAACGCCGTGGTAACAGATGCAGACAAGGCTCTTCCCTCGTGTTTTAAGCTTGCACTCTTTTCGCTTCACACATTGCCTCTCCCTCGCTAGCAACAAACTGAGGATTTTTACAGCGATTGGAGGAGTTGGAACTTTCGCAATCCATTTCCTTCGCTTCCTGCCAATTACGGTGAACTAGAACGCGCCGGAGGCGTCTTCCATAGTTTATTATCAGGCTGCCTCCCCATGGGCATTGGTCTGAGAGCGTAGAGCAGTTAGGGGGCTTTTTACACCGCACACGAATTTTGTACCATTCACATTTTTTAGTCCTCGATATTCTGTTCTAATTCCCTGCGGTAAAAACAGTCAACGTATTGCGGAAGGAGCGAATATTCTTGTCTCAGAGATGATGACTCCCAGGCGAGCGTTGCCCGTGTGTTTGTGTGTGTAGACAGGGTAGGCCGCAGAGAGGTGTGTTATAGTCCTGTCGAAGGGTCGGACTTCATGCAGGAAGAATTTTGCAGAACCATGTAGAGGACATGATACATCCTGTCAAGTCTTAGACACCGAGTGGCTTTCGGTACTCTAGGGAGACCAGGGATGCAGGTCCAGAAACAAAGTTGCCGTGGGGATCTTAGGAAATCATTGTTCCCCGAGAAAGAGAGAATGCTCCACACAAGTTTGCGTCGTATCTGAAGGAAGAAACTTCCCGCTGTCAAAATAGGAAATTCCAGGGAAGCCACAGTCCCCTGCTTAGCCTGAAGGAAGCCAGGTATCGTGGAACTCCCGCCGCAACGGGGTCAACATACCGCACAATTACACGAATTTAGAAGCCAGTGCGACACACACAGATGTTCACTACGTAAGACAGAGTGTCTGTGCACAACTGAGGAAGTCAGAACTAGCAACCTCGTATGAATCTGTCCGTTACAATTCCAACGTGGTACAGGCGACGACACGGTTTGAGTCTGCGCATTCGCATTTTCCGGTGTGAACTACTGATAACAATGAATATTGGACTGTCTTGGTTAATGGTACTCCGAGATACTGCAAATCCTCGTGCGTTGCTGTTTCTAGCTGAAAAAGGAGAAGCTCTGGTGTACCGGCGTCGGAAAGGGTGCCACGAGTGTATCTGCGTACACAGAAGCAGGAACTTGCCCACGCGGGGTGGTGACTCTTCCCTTCTCCGACAGCAGTTCCTTAGTGTGAACAAGTCTGTGGGTTCTCTTGTGTTTTCCCACACAACGTGCTCTTTCCGTTCGACACAAATCGAGCTTAGAGAGCTGCTGCACGCCGACTGCTTCCCTTTCCTGTTTTTGTTAATTCGCGGGATTGGGTTTGTCACTCTGGTATGGCAAATCAACAGTACGGGGGCATTTTGGCTTAAGAAAGAGCTCCGTCCCTAACTGAAACACACCTCATTCTACTGAGCACAGACACATTCAGATTTCCTGTTGCATATGTAAGCTGAACGCTCCCTGCCGCCCCGCTCTCTTCTCTAAAATGTGGCTACAGCCCCACAGTCAGCTTTTTACTGGACCCAGAGAAACACTCTCCTTTCTGCAGCCTCCTACCTCTCAACTGCGTCCATCAACGTTTTTCCCTGAAAAGCGAGAGGTCTTTCTGAGATTTGTGCTCGCCTTCTACGTGCGCAGGTTCCCGCCTCTATCTGTATAGAGCATGTTTACACACAGCTCAATCAGTATCACATTTGAGAGTCTTTGTGGCTGTGAATGTGACTCGCATTTTGCAGAGAAGTACCAACGTTGAAAAGAAAATCTATCAGGAAACAGAGCGACGGGGAAGGTGTCTCATCTGGACTACGGTTTAAGTGCTATCACAACTCTGTCGAGACGTACTGCCATGGCGTCACCCCAGTGATACTTCGATCCCACATGCTGGCGAAAGAAACTTCGCACGACTCTGTGGGGGAGTCCAATGGCTAGACATCAGGCAGCCACAGGGGGTTCTCAGCTCCCTGCAGTGACTACGGTCAAGCATGCAGACCTTAGCTCAGGGGTTGTGGTCGAGTGTGTGCTGCTGCCGACGAATAGCAGGAGACGGCACAGGTATCCCCTGGAGACAACTTTGTCGCAGCTCGCATCTGAGACGGAGAAAGCTCTTGCTCGACCCGCTAAAGTCATTTCAATTTCCCGGTTTCCTGACAGAAATGACTCACACAGGGAGCCACTGCCCTTCACCACTGACCTCCGATCTTTGGGGGCGGAGACAGGGGGTTTCTTGACCCTGGAAGTCGCGCTAAGACGGACAGAAGAAGACATAACCCAGGAGCTTCCAGAGGAAGAAGGCAAACGGAACGGGGGGGAAGAGGAGACAGACAAAATGACGGCAAACACTTTCGGGGCTCGGGAACGAATCTCAGAAGAAACCGACGAAGAGCACGGGCATAGCGAGGGCGGTGCTTGTCAGCTGATTCCTGGACTACCTGGGGAAGTCAACCCTGCTGTCAGCATCGCTATCGAAAGATGGAGAGCGTTTTCCTCTGGTATCAACAACCACAACGCTTCCACTCTCTTCTGCAGCTCTACAGCAGCTTCGCAGTGGCCAGAAAGCGATAAAAACGTCTACGATTAGGTTTATCAATGTATACGGGATTAACTTCGTGGATTCAAACATGTGTCTTGTGGCCGATAGAGAGTTTGTGCTGTCTTTAAACATGGCCGGTCGATAGGACGGGCATCTCCTTGGGAGTTCCTCGTCGTCCTTTCCACGTTCATTTTCCCCTCCCTGTCTGCCGCCGCTGTAGGAGGTCATTCACAGCCTAAGCGTCACGTTTTATAAATGAAATACTGTCCATTGAGTGACACACTTGCTCGTAAAAAAGCCCTTGTCTGCTGTGCACAGTTCTGTCAGCACATAGGTGAGACGTTTCGGAAAACGCCATGTCACGACCGATCTAGGGTTTATGCTCCGCGAGGTTTGTCGTCTTTCAAAGTCGAGCGAAGTACAAGCATCCGCACTTTAGCTTGTATGCCTTTCTGGGTACCCCTTTTGTCTTAATCAGAATCTCTGCTGGGCTTCGTGCCTTGCGACCCGGGCACAAACTGCGAGACGGGTACTCAGACGGTGAATGAGGCTTCCCACTTGGCAAAGAAAACCAAGTTTCACACGGAAACACAGACGCGCGTATGGCATAGTGAAGGGCTGCAACTGAATCGAGAAGGTGCGGTTCAGATGGAAAAGCCGGGTTTGTCTATCGACCAGAAGCACGACAAGACGCTGTACCCGAAACCATATTTCACAGCCGACGCCCTGGATGCCTTGAAGGTTGAGAAGGCAGTCATCATGCAAGCACACATCCGAGGTTTCCTCGCCCGCAGAAAAGCGGCGAAACTGCGCCATGCTAAGCAGGAAGCAATCGACCGCGAAGAGGAAGAGAGAGCGAGCGCGCAAAAGGAGCACGAGATGCGGCAAAAGCGCCTCCGGGACCGGTGTTTGCATCCCAAGACCTACTCGGATTTTGCCGTTCTACGCAGGGAACTCGAAGCTTGGCGGGTTCAAGAGACAGCACGCATTAAGCATATGTTTGACAGCGATGTGCATCGACGTCAAGCATTCAAGGAACTGCTTCACCGAGAAACAGAGCTCCTGCAGCACATCGAGGAACTGAAGTTGCAGGCTACGAAGGAAAGCCGCCAAGAAAAAAAGCTGCACTTCCTCGAGACGCTGGCGAGACCCTTTGCCTGGGCCTGTCCGTCAACGGGCGACGTCATCACTGTGTTCACTCCCGAAACCATGCGGGCAGAGGATCTGCGGAATCTGTTTTTGGATCTTGAAAACCTACAAGTCGATACAGCGACTCGACTCGATGTTCTTCAGCGCGTACAAGTGGCTGTTGCGGCAAACGCAGCGCAAGACCTAGATCAGAAACGCACCGTGGGAACAAAGAATCTCAACAAGGAGATCCTCGAGCTCTGCCGCCGAGAAATCGCTTTCCTTCGCCGAGGAACAACTCAGACAGCCAAACTAAGTGGTCTCAGGCAACGGCTCTCGCATGCGTTCTGGTACCTCCTTCAATCCCCTGCCTTCAACCCTCAAGCCTCGCGCTACCTCAAACTCCCTGCGTGCCAGCAGACGAAGGGAATTTGTTTCTAGTCTTGCTACAAGATAAAAACATGAAAGGACGACACAGCTACGTGCGCCCACGAAGAACTGGATAGCCGCTCTCCTTCCCAGGAAAAGTAGGTACGTTCCCATGGCAGGGGGGTGTGGAAGCAATGAACGGTTTATTCGGGAACGGAACCTGCGCAAGTTTGACAATTTTCTTGCCGATTGACAAGGCGATATCGACCGTGGCAACACCATTCGCACTTCCAAACGCCGGACGAACGTACCAGTTCCTCTCTGTTCTCGGTGTCTTGTCGCTTACAAATACGATGCACACACACACAAACAACCAGCTAGAGGCACTCGGGGCGTTGCACTTGGCCGCAAACCCGCGCTCCGGAAAAGCAACGACAGAGATTGAACGAAGTCACTGTAAAAGGTGGAACCTCTCTGTAGGTTCACCGATAAGGCCGAGATTCTCTGTCAAAAAAGTATCTCTTTGTGTCTCGCCTCGAATGTAAAGTTGCAAAATCCCTTCTGCTGTCTCACTCTTCCACGAGAACGACACAATCACGACCGGGAACACCTTTTGCCCCATCGACAAATTCGGTTTCCTCCTTCGGCGCAGTTGCTTCACCAGACACGAGGTGTCGTAGCGCTTAGAGGTTTAGACAGTCAAAGTGAGAGGACTGAAGAGCTACACGCGCCTGTGTTTTATGACAAACTTAGTTGCTCCCCCCCGACACTGTGCGCTCTAAAAAGCCGTCACATTGCCCCCGAAGTGGAAAAACAAATGGCAGGACTCCGAGAAGACCAGCAACTGAACCTAGCAAAAATACGGCTTCCCGCTCGCGAGGATGCTGCAGTAACTAACTGACTGTACACTAGAGACAGCAACGGAACCTCAGTTCAACTTTAAACCCGCTATCGCGTTTATCAAAAAGTGACAAAGAAGCAGTCTCGACCCCCGAAAAGATCCTCAAAGGTTCCCTTTTCCGTCTATTCGGACTGTTACCATTTCCCCTCGAAGAACTTGAGCACCCACACGGAAACAGACACTTTTCTGCATGCTCTCCGCTGTAGTTTCACCCCAGCCACCACGCCCGTCTTCTCCTATTTCCGACTAACATCCCCCTCGTGTACCTGCGTATTTCTTCTGTGAATACCGAGATGTGAAAGCGGGGTATATGTAGATAAGCTTACACATGCCCACCATTCACAAGCAAACGCACGCATCGGCATATAATTATCGAACATTTGTAGATCTGCATTCATAGATTCGATGTATAACTCCCAAGGAAATAGAAGAACAAAAACAGGGCAGCCCCTAATTCTGCCGTCCCCGTACTTTTGTGACTGGCCAAACGCATCTTGCTGGAGTGTATGTACACCAGAGAAGGCAGACTATCTCCAGAATCGCGGTTGCGGTCTTCGCTTGTGGAGGCGTTAGTGGTAGCTAGCGCCATGCATCTGCACAAACTAGAAGAGTGCGAACAAAAAAGACCACTTCGTTTTCACTCCCTCTTTTCTCAAAAGCATTTACAGTTAATACAAAATGGGGGTACACAAACCGGGATGCGTTCCGCCACAGAGAGCAAAAAGTGGAACGACAAGGCAAGACGTCAACAGAGCGAGGGAAGAAAAAAAGGAAGACTCCTCGAAGACGAAGCGATAGACACAAGCACTCTGGACTAATGCGTTTGTCCGTTTTGCCGTTTTGTCCAGCGCAGTGCGTCTTTACTAAAAACATATGGAAAAAATTCCCTTCCCCGTCTTGTCGTGAACGCGCTCGGCTCCCCTTTCTTGTTTGCCGGAAGAATCAGCTCGTCCGTGGATCCTTCACCTCCATGCACCACTGCTCGTACCACTGCTGTCTCCACAGCTAAGCATCAAAAACTCGACACAGACGCATCCACGAATAAGTAAATCTCTATAATTTATGGACTTCGGCCGAGTATCGTTTTGCACATGCATGAAGGAACAGACATCTGACATAGATCTATATACTTGATCCACGATTTTATCTATTCATATGCATGTCCATTTACATCTGTGTATCTATCTATATCTGTGTGGAGCTGATGAATTGGAACATGGTTCGAGCGTAAGCAAACAGGCATGCTTGTGTGTGTGTGTTGATCGCTAGACACAGTAGAAGGACTTTTACATGACCACGACTGTGTTTCCTTTGTTCTGTCTCCGTATAGCTGTGTAGCTATTTTTGAACGGTGTCCCCGGAGTTGGATGTTAAGTCTAAATTTGTCAAAAGAAATGTATGCGACAAGAGGGGTTTGAAAGAAAGGGTACGCTGAAACCTAGAAGAGCCTAAGCTTCTCCGCGAGTCAATTGTATGCATTTCTTTTGATTCCAAGGGGTGTGAGAAGCAAAACAAAGGTAGCGGAAACATTCATGTAGCGTGCAAAAAAGAGCTAAAAAAACAAGACCCACCTCGTCGAAGATCTCTGCGACTTTCTCAGGGTACCGCCGTATACACGGATCGAACTCCTTGATTGTGGAATGCATGAACTTCAAGAACCTGTGTTTGAAGTGGTGAATCATATGCCACGCTCGGATCTGCTTTCCACAGTGTTTTCCTGAATGCATCACACACGCAGACACAGAGCTACGGAATAACGCCGTTCCGCTTGCCTCCAAGTAGCTACTTGTAAAAAGGATTTCCGAACTTGAAATACAGAAGGGTAACAGCGAATTACATCCTCGCTTCAAAGTCGACACTGGACATACACACAAATCACAGGTAGACCATGCATGGCCACCGCATAGATCTCGAATGTCTCTGGACAACAACTCCAATGCACGCACATATATACAGGCATAAATACACAGGTGAACATAAAGGTGCAGGCGCCAAGGAAACGAGTCGATGTCTAGAGTTGCCTCTTCAGTGTGAGGTTTATGTAGGAATTTGAAGTGTGGAGTGCTGTAAGACAACGCACTCGTTGATCGTGGGAAGTTGAGGAAAGAGCCATAGAGCCACGACTGAACGCCGAAAGGAAAAACAACTCACCTACGGCGAACTCCAGGACACCTGAGCAAAACGTCGCGTTCTCTCTTCCTCTTCTCCCTCGGTGGCGCCTCGCTGTTTACACAAACCCCTTGGCAACAATTCAGAATGTAATGTGCTCGCAAAGACAGAGAGATACACGAAAGAAGATCGAAAGGTTCCCCAGACGAAAAGCTGAAAGGGCACCAACCTAAGGGAAGAAGCGGAAGATAAGGACAAAATGTGAGAAGGACATAAGTAGAGAAGGAAGGAAAAGGAACGGGGGGAGAAGCAGGAAGAGACAGCGAACGTAGGAGACGGAATGAGCCAACAAGAGGATAACAGACAGAGACGACTAGAAACCTAAACATGGGACGTGAAAGGGGACAGCGCGACAAGGAAGGAGAACACCTACTGAGCTTCCCCGGTTCGGCGTCCTCTGTAAGCATGCCCCAAGTGGAGTCTGAAAGGCAGAAACCCATAGAACACAGAAGCGATACAAAGACTACACCTCTGTAGAGAAAAAATTTGAAGAAAAGGGAAACCGTCCCCCATGCAACAAGGAGACAACACACACGCTTGCACACAGACGCATGTACTTGTATGCATACAATCACCTAAGCACACTTTGTGAAGCTCCTTTTTGCCTGCGCAAACAAATGTGTATACAGAGACAAAAAGTGGAGATGTGAGTTTACATGGTAAACATGTCCACATGCAGTATATCCACGCATCTAAAGCTGAGTCTGCGGGAGACACAAAAAGGGAGGAAAAAGGGGAAAAGACACAAGAGAGACTGGAGAGAGGGCGACACGAGACATGATAGTGTAACTGAGAGGTGAGGCACTGGACAGAACGAAGGCACAAGGAGAGAAAAAGAAACTGGAGGCGGAAAAACAAGGAGAAACCGAATTTCGCGAATGACTTACCTTGTCGTAAATACTCGTCGGCTTTTCTTCGGACAGGATCTGGTCCCAGAAGAAAGTACAAACAGGAAAATTCAAAACAATAAACATGTAGCGGAGACACACACCATGTCACAGCCCAGCAGGAAATACCCGTTCCCCTGCATGCGAGAACGCCCTGGGAACAACGGGTTCGCTCATGCAGAGGGGGACGGGGACCGAGAGCGAAGAGGCAGAAGAAAGGGGAGAATTCGAGAAGGACACAGAGACGGGCGGTGAGTGTGCAAACGACACGCGAATCGCAAACGTCGGTTTCCCGGTCACTCACCGAGTGCATCTGGAAAAGCCTCTCGCCCCAACCACTCCAGTCCGTTGGCCACATGCCATTCTGCCAGTTCCCCCTGGTAAAGAAGATCTGAACAAACAGGAAAACGCGAAACACACACTCAACTGAATGGCACCCAAACAAACCCAACACACTCAAATACACAAGTATATCAACGGATGCATATACAGATATGCATATATATATATATATATACATACATACATACGCGTCGACCGAGGGTCTACGGGTGACTCATTTTTGCACTGGGGACAAAAACGCACACCGTAAACCGCGTTTATCGTAATTTCGAAGGGAGCATGCAGACGGCTCTGGAAAATCCACGCAGGCACGATGGGAGAAGGATGACGCCTCGGACCAGAATCCTGGAAGAATGTTTGCATGTCCTCACATGCGAACCCACACATAGATGCACACAAATATACGTACCTCTTATTTAGGTGTAAGTACGTGAACGCTGTTTCTGATGCACGAGTGATAATATGACACGATTTCGTCCCGAGACACCGTAAAGGGCATCCCTTTCCACCCGCCTGCAGACGGCAGATCTGCCAGCAAATCTTCACATCAAGAAACACTTGAGATGAACGCGTTGCTGTATATTCGGAAACGCCGTGAGTTACCTGTGTCGCAAACAGGCCCCTCGAGAAGCACTCTGTAGCGGGCCCCTTGGCACCGTCCACAGACGATACAGCGAGGCTCCGCTCTGCGAGAAAAAAGCAGGAGAGAAGAGAAACGCAAGAAAGGAAAAGCATTGCTACAATGCTGTAAACAGCGGGAGGAGGGACGACAACGAGAGCCCAGACGCGCAAGGGAGAAAATTCGACACTGAGACAAAGAGCGAGGGGCAGGAGGAGGAAGCCCGATCCCGAAACACGGAACGAAAAACAGAGGAGGAACACACTCGGCAACGACACAAAGGGCGCGGGAAAGAGAAGGAAACGCAAACTCGACATTGAGATAAAGCGTGCGAGAAGGCGAGAAAACCAAAAAGAGAAGAAGACCTACCGATTTGCACTGTTGGCTGCCTTCTCGCGCTCGCGCACCGTACACACAGGGTATTCCTTCAAAGCGGATTTTAGCCGGGTAGGAAAAGCAGTTGTCTCCATCTGCAGGTAGGTGGAAAACGCGAAACAACATCACATCTGTGCACGAAGCGCTGAAGCCCCTGGCGTCTTTCGCCTCAGATTTGCACGCACCGAAAAAAACGAGGACGAAAACTCACCGTCGCACGCATGACAGGCATGAGTCCTTCGATCTTCTTCACCGCCTGAGAACAACAAAAAAAAACGTTTTTTCTCTCTTTTTTCCGACGATGAGGTTCAAAAAGCAGATACTGTCTATAAAGGGTCAATTTGACTTTTTATATTTAATAACTTGAAAAGGCAGGTCTCCTCGGGTATCTTCTGACAAAGAGATCAACGCCAAAAGAACTAGGTAAGGCCTTTTCGTTATTCTTGAGAGAGTCTACAGACGGTGTCTCTGTGACTCACCGTCAAAAAAAAATCTCTCGGCAACTTTCCTGAAGACAGGGAGACGCAGACGTCACTTTGTATTGTGAAGTCACACACATGTACATGCAGAGGAATCTCGCAGTACGCCACCGAATAGTTGCGCACAGGCATACATACATTTATGTATTTAGACGAATGTGGATGCATACATGCGCGTGCATTCAGGCATTCCTATACAGGCATATATACCTATGTAGACATATATTATTGAAGAGAGTCGGATTTGAAAAGAGGGGCACCACCGAGACAGACATGAGACGGAAGGAGTCCTAGACTTCGGCCTTCCCTCTCGAATTTTTCGTCTTCAGATTTCACTTTCTTTCTCTGTCTCGCCGTACGTGTGTGTCGTGTCCTCGGCATGCACGCAGCGCGGCGGTCGGCAGGGCCTGTTGGAAAAGGGAATTTCAGCGTCGGGGAAAAAAGCGAGAAAACCAAGAACTGCACGTAGCGCGCAAACGCCTCGTCCAACTTCAGATTCTCTTCCTAAAATGCACAATCCAACCAAGAGACTCCACACATAAAGGCATACATAACTGTACACATACAACCCATATATATAGCATATATATATATATATATATATATATATATATACATGTGCAGCTATATATATATATATATATATATTATGCATGTACAGATACAGATACCCATGTTCACCCCAGCTTTACAAATTCAAATATATGTATATGTGTGAGGGGACAAATTGTTCGGATATATAGACGCATCCTCTGGTCGTTTTGGGTGTCTGTTTCGTGCGCTGAATGCCACAGGAAAGACAAGAAATGAGACCAGGGAGATGGGAGACAGGTGCGTTCTTTCTTACCAGCTTTTGGTCTGTCTCGCGCTTCATCCGGCGCTCGTAGCTGGCCCGTCTCGCGAGTTCTTGTCCGGTGTCGAGTGCTTCTTCGTCTTCCTCGGAATCGGCGACAAAGCCTTCTGTCGAGAGTGGAGGACTCCGAGCGCGAAAAACAGAAAGAGAAAAAGGACACAGCGGAAGCGAAGCAACGATGCACATGGGGAAAAGGAAGACGTGAGAGCAAAGCGCACAGGCTGGGCAGTCGCCGCCGGAGAGAAAACCACCGGACAAGAGAGGAAAAAAACCGACGAAAAGGCTGAGAAAAGGATGACCTCAATCGATTGCCTTGCTACCCCGGTTCTCGAGACAAGGCGACAGGACAAGCGTAAGACAGAAGGAGAAAGATAGAGAGAGCTCAAGAGGCAACAGAGAGAAAAAAGAAAAGACTGGATCTTCACAACACTTGAACAAGGAGATGAAGAGAGGTTAAGAGACATGAGAGAATAGTGAAGATCTCTCGGCACTTACCCTCGCTTCCGTCAGTTGGAGTCACTTCATCTTCGTCTCCATCTTCGACGATAAAATCGTTTTCTTCAGTGTCACTCAACGAGATGCTGCGCTCCTCTTCACGATGAGGGCGTCTCCCGCTACGGCACATGTCGCTGGCAAAGGCGAGGAACTGCAAACACCCACAAGCCCTGAACGCCGAATCCCTCTGAAGAAAGCGAACGTCGAATCCTCATCTCAATCTCGCGAAGTGAGGAAGTCTCAAGAGACAACGAAAACGGCTGCATCACGTTTTAAGCTTACAGCGGATACGCGTTAATGTAGACGAACTACAGACAACAGAAGAAAAAGTTAAAAGACAGATGGATCTCAAGTTCGATAGGGGCCTTCACGCTCTGTGTACCTAGGGTCGCAAAAAGGCTCCGAGAGAGCGTACAGAAGGCAGAAGACGAGCAGGAGAAGCAAGCCACAGAGACAAAACAGAAACCAATAAACGCCGGGAGGCGTACGAAGACAAAATCCCGAAAACGGAGACAAACGACAAGAAAAACGCAAGTAAAGCGACCAAGAAAGACACTTCGCTTCCAGACGTCGTACCCGGTAGCCAGGATTGAGCCGCGTTCGACTGCCTCGGCGACGAAAAGGTCCTGAAAAAGGGAGAGATTGCATACATGCACCGGGCATCTCCCCGAAACGTTGACAAATGCAGACAACGGCGCGTCGATGCACCGGAAACCGAGCCGATGTTGCATGCGTTCTACACCGAGGGAACCACGCTGAGAGGAAGCGGCTGCGGCAGCCTGCATGTTGACTGACCCTGGAATCGCGGACAAACACTCTAAAGGAACAAACAACCTGCGATGCATACGCTTCAGCACACAGAGACATTGCGGCAAAACATCGGAGAAATACACACACACAAATGTGCACCGCCAATACACAGACCACGTCTAAACATATATATATATATATATACAAATGTCCACGTACGTATACATGTATAAATACATAAATATATACATATATGCATATACACACAAACGCAGATGCACATATACATATATATACATATATATACATATATATACATATATATACATATATATACATATATCTGCGGAATTGGACAGAGAGGCAGAGATGAGACAGTGACTGTGTGAAAGTAAACGCGTGAGATGAAACAAGGAGACGCGTGGGACGGCAGGAGACAGGTTCCGGTTCCACGTTCGCTTCCGCAGAGAGACGAACGTTGAGACGAAATGCCAGCGTCTGCAACATCAGATGCCGCGACCTACTGTGGGAGTCTGCGGACTCCTCTGACTCTTCGCTGTCGCATTCTTCTTTCTCGAGTTCTTCATCTGGGTTGTCAACGCCTCTTTGAACTAAACGCGCCCTGAGAGAGTTTCGCTGCACGCGTTTCGTAAGCGCTGACAAGCGACTCTTTCGTGTCTCGAGTGCCTTCCTCCACTCGCGCTCTCTCTCTGCTTCCGCGTTCTCCTTCTGTTCTGCGTGGAGTTCTTCTTCCTCTCTTTCAGCGTGCTTGTCTCTCGTTTGCTTCCCTTGTGCAGCGAAGCCCACAAACCTTTCCCTCTCGTTCGCCGACTCTGCTTCCCTGAAGGCTTTGCCGTCGCCTTCGCCGTTTTCAGCTGCTCGTCCTTCCTCGTTCGCCGCGCCTCGACGCCTTTCTTGCCGCTTCCCGGCTTTGCTTCTTCCTCCCCCGAGCCGTCGCCGGTCGCGTTTTCTCTCGTCGTCAGAGGGCTCCGAGGACTTCCACGAAGCAGGCGACGTTCGCGAGCTCCGACTCGACGGCGACACCACCTCCGAGTCGCTGCTCCTCTCTCTCCCTATCTCGCGCTCGTTCTGTCTGTCTGTCTCTGTCTCCTCTCTTGCGCCTTCCGAAGCGTCTTCGTCGATGGCTCTGATTGGCTTGACCAGTCTCCTCGCTTGAGCCTTTTCTCCGAATGGGGAGAGCGCGGAGAAGGCGGCAGCGAGTCGGGACGGCGAAGCGTGCGACAAGCAGACGCGATTCTCCCCTTCCTTCTCGTGACTCCCCTCGCGCGGGTCTGCGAGTTTCACACACAGAGTTGGAGAGGCTGTCACGGCGCGTCTGAGGCGCTTCCACGTTTTCGGTGGAGTCTGGCAAAAGCTGTCGTTCTTCTCCGCTTCGTCGCCGCGGCCTTCGCAGCGCCACCGCCCCCAGCTGTCAGCCGTACGTCTACCTGGGCGCTCGCATGAGGGAGACACCGAAGGTTTGTGCAGTCTGCGTCGGCGAGGCGTCTGCTCTCGGGAGGCGCTCGGGGAAGAGCGAACCTCCATGTTTGTGCGGTGTTTCGTTCGCCCTCGCTCCCGCCTCTTTTTCGCGCGCTTCGTGTGTCGCTGCGCCTTCGCCTCCACGAGCGAGAGCCGGAGAATCCTCGCGAGGTCGTCCTGGCTCTCCCACAGTGTCCCCTTTTGCCAAGAGGCCCGCCTGCCCCTGAGAAGGCGCGCAGAGCAGCGGCGGCCACTGGGGAGGGAAGGAAATTCAGGCTCGAAGTCTCTCCTCGGCGAGACGGAGACTCGAGAGCCCTCAGGTCGCTCCCCTCGGTCTCGTGCGTCTTGCCAGCTGCTTTCTCTGCCTTCCTCCGAAGAGGCTCCGGACGAGCAACTTTTCGCGGATGTACGTGAGGCATACGAACCCCCGCTGCATTTCGCAGCGCCTCCTCGAGGCGGCTTCAGAGGCTTCACCGGCGGTCGCAGCGGGAGACGGGGGGCGCGACTACCTGGTGAAGAGAGAGAAGGGGACGTCAGCGGGGCAGAAGCGGAGTTGAAGGACAAGGAGGAAGACGAGGTGACAGCCGAAGAAGAGAAGGAGAGGAAAGCCGTTAGGGAAGCGAGGGAAGACGAGTTGATGGCAGGAGAAGTCAAGGAAAAAAGAAAGGGCGTCCGCGAGGAAGAGGAACGCGAACGGGAAGAGGAGCAGCTCGTGGAAGAAGAGGAGTTTCGGGGAGAGCGGAGAATCGCGAGAGAAGAGAAAGACGTGGACGAGTAAGGCGTAGTGGAAGACCCAAAGAACGGAGCGAGACGCGTGCGGCGCGTCAACATGTTCTCCTGAGGACGGAGACACCGAGACAGCGAATGAGAACTCTCTTTCTTCGAAGGATCCGCTACCCGGTTCGAAGGCGTCGTCTGCGGCTGACACACCGGAACAATCGATTTACGAGGAGACTGCAGTGGAACAGCCGTGTATGCATTGTGTCGGGAAGAAGAGAAAGCGTCCGCCGAGCGTTCGGTCCTCAAGAACGCACGGAAGTCCCCCCTCTGGGTGCTGAAAACGGAGTTCGCACTGCCGCCGACATGTCTTGTTTCTAAAAGACAGGCTGGAAAAGCCGAGGAGACTCGTAGGGAACCTTCCGGCTGACGGAGAAAAGACCGGTCAAAGGACTGAGTTTCTGTTTTCGGGCCAGATTGTCCGACTTTTCTGGGTCGTTGGCCGCTGTCTAAGTCGTCGCGCACCGACGCTCGACACGCTGCCTGCGTAGCAACTCGCCGCGGACCAGAGGCGCTCAAGTCCATGAGCAGAAATCGAGCAAAAGAGACGAACCTGAGAGCTTCAGAGGAACGGAAGAGAAAAGGAGACCCTCCGTAGGCAAGGACTCGAGCAGATGAAAGAGAAAAAAGCGTCTGGGGCTCTACTTGCTCACCAACCTTGCTACTGCTCGACTGTGTGCGCGTAGCCTTGTGCGAGGTGGGCAAGGCCGGGCGGAAGTGAAGATCGATTTGAGGGGGAGAGAAAAGCAACGATCTCGTCGGGCAAATCTCACCGTCACACAGTGCACTGTCTTTTTTGTTGCTGTGAAACGCAGGGTAGCAATCACACTGGGCAGTCGAAAGGAAGAAACGAACGCGATTTCCCGTAGACCACAGCAACCGCAATGGAGTCGAAGAGCCCAAGCCACGGTTCTATCCATCTACTTCTCCACTGAACGAGACATGGTAGTTAGTTTCGAGAGCGAAACGGCAAATGCCTCTCTTCCGAGACTCGACCTTTCTTTCCGTTGGAACTCTCGCTCCAGAAAGAAGAAGAGAACTGGGCAAGAACGCACCGCGGACGCAAACCCGTTGCAAACGATTTACAGCACAAACAGCGAGAGATATGGGTGCAGGAGAGGTTTCAACTCTCTCGAGCGCCAGTGCGGAAGTGGGGGAATGTGAGTGCTGCACACGACACGCAGAAGCAGACCAATAATCTCTGAAGAGTTTCCGTTTTTGGCGCGTTTGCCTTCGGGAAAGCCACAACATGCCAGAGCACGCGAAGTGGGGAAAGAAACGAGGCAGAGCGGCAGCCAAGCCTGACAGCCGTTCAGGATTTTCACGGCAAAGGCACTTTGGGGAATGTCAGTGGCTGCACGTGTTCCATCTGAGACTTTTCACCTTTTCTCTCCCAGAGCACAAAGGGGATAGTTTGGGCTACCAGAGGCCAAGAAAGTTTTCACGGAGCGACAGCGGGAGAAGGATCTTCAAATCAATTGCTGTGATTTTGAGGAACGTAGGAAATGCCATACAGCCGACTGATGATTAATATAGTCATCGCTCAAGCATCCAACTAGCTCCTGTCAGATAAATGGAGCTGATTTCGCTCTGTGGCTTGACATCTACAGATCTAGCTGTGAAGGCAAGGGGAACACTGCACACGTAATTGACGAATAATATCGTCACCATACACGCTCTCAGATAGTTACTGCGAGGCACTCACGAGCCCAACACCATAACTGCGCACTCTCAATGATGATGGAGGCAGGTCCAGAGAACTATATGTAAGGACGATTTGGCAAACCAGCAGACCGATCTAAAGAAGTGCCGACCCCTCCATAGAGAGCAACTTAACACGTCTACAGCGTCAACGAATCTCTGGCACGAGTGGGCATCTTTCGGCTTTATCGAGATCAACTTGCTTTTTTCTATGAAGAAAACAGTCCGGAAGTAATAGAGACTCTGGCGACAAGATGCACCGAATGCCGTGAATTTCCGGTTTCAAGTTCACTTGACAACAAGACCCTTTTTTTCTCGTGAAACAAGCCATCGCTTTCACGGCTAAAAGTCAGGACAAACACACCAAACGTGGTTCTCTGAAACTTAAAACCAACGAGTTTTTTCTATTGCAGCTGCATCACGAGTTTGACACTCTTCAAGATGAAACAGTAACCTTTTGGGTAGCTTCCTCCAACGTTGAACTGAGTTGGCATATTACATACAATGACCTTGAACTAAACGATGATAACCGGTTGATTCCATTTTAAGTTGATACGGGAAGGATCATTTGAGCGTTTACCGCCAGAACAATTGCCCCGACGGTCCGTTTTGTGTTGGCCCTCATTCGTCGATTTCAGTTGATTTGTTTCGTACGACTCCTGACCGTCTTCGTTGCGACGTATAGCTGTGTCGATTCACCTCATTCATTCTTCATTTTGTGATTTTGGTGATGTCGTGGGCAGAACCATTCAACTCTAAACCCAAAACCCAGAACACGAGAGCTGCACGCAGCGCGGATGTCAGCCGCCCAGAGCGACTGCAGAAGCATGCAGACACAGGCGCGGTACGCCGCTACATTTATTCTCGACTGGCCGTTCGTTTAAGTTTTGGGGATTTTCTTCAAGGTTTTATCGAAACGCGTTAAGGTTAGATCTTGCATCGGTTTTTTCCTTCTTTAACTTCCGCTGGAGCGACAGCCACGGGGCCGTCCCTTTTCCGTAGGGAATTTCATCTTGCGACATCACCTGAATTTCGGGGTTCCGTGGCGCCTTTCTTGCATGCCATTCTCACCTTCAGCCGTTTGCACTTCGCTCTCTTTTCTCCCCTCTCTGTCTCCGTTCGCGTGTTTTGCCGGTCTTCTTCCCTATTTCTCTCTTTGACATTTCTTCCATTGGCATTTTCCACAAGTTGTACTCGGGTAATCTTTACGTAGTCTCGTTCTCGAGCTTGCTGTTGTCTCCTCTCTCTTAGTTTCCTCGTTTCCACTCACAGAATGGCTTTCGAAGGATTTCGCCGATTTGATCCCGAGCGTCCGAACTACCGCTACTTTCCGAATCGCACGCGAGCGCAGACGGTGTGGCTGTCCTGGGGCGTCTTTGCTCTTGGCGGGCTCGTTGGTCTGCTCTATCTGAAGTTCTCCGAGTCAAGACAACAGGACCTAGCTCGACATTATTCTGAAATCGCGCGGCACGATGGCGTGACTCAGACGGCATTCAATCAGGTGAGGCGTGAGGACGGGAAATGGTGGCCAGAAAATACAGAATTGGGTGGAGTCGTGTGGCCGAGAAAGGGGAACAGTGGATTTACCTGTCAAACGCCAAGCTCAAAGAAGTTTTTGCAGGCGCGTATTGTGTGAATCTATATGTGCAAGTACGGAAGGGCGAGAAACCAAATCGTGAAACAAGATAGTGAAGGCGATATCGGCGTGTGCGATACTTATACAGAAGTCCGTGGCTGTAATCGTTTCTATATGTTTACCCTCCGGACCAGCGCTCGCTTCTGTGTCACCAAGTTGTACGCGTCAGTAATTGCGTGCACATGTGTTGTTTTCGGGATCGTCTCACACTCACAGATCCAGAATCAAAACAACTACTTCCAGGGAGTGCTCCAGAACGCCCGTCGCCGTGATCTAGGCCTTCCTACCCCAAGGGTTCCCCTTCAGATTGAAGAAGAAAAATAATCAAGAACCAACACTTCTTCGACGGTCAGAAATCCTTTTATGGCAAAGACTGCAGTTTTCAGTCTATGTTGCACAGGAACTGTGACTGTCGGCAACTGCTCCTCTCCCGTCGGTTCGGTGAAGAAAAAATTGGCGAACGCGGCCTGAGAGAGTGACTGATGTGTTGTATAAAGCGATTGCTGCGATTTATTACAGGCGGATCGACGGGGAAGTGGACCAGAGGTCTTCCGTTGTGGTAGATGTGGGCGACACATATATATGTGTGCATGTGCCTTGTACCACGTTTCCTAGTGGGTTGCTTGATAGCGTGGTAAATGAATAAGAGGTTCGAGAAGCAAAGACGCACCCGTGTGCGCACGCATACAGGCATCCCGCGTGTATATTCTGAATTCGTCGAGCGTGGACATTCTTGTGAACGAACGCAGGTATCGTTTTTCGAAAACAGCAGGAAGTGCAAACTGAGCACATGCACTGAACGAAGAAGAGGGTAAACACCAATGAGTATTTTTTGGTGAGACAGCTGTAGATAGACGTGCACTCAGTGCGGCGACGATCAGACCAGAGTGGTGTGGATTAGAACAAACGACAAGTGGACAGTTTGAGGAACTCACTGTGAACGCACTGTTGCAGACAAAAACCAATATAATCAGTGAAACCCTCTGTTGTGTTTTCCGGAGCCTGAATTCCGTTGTGCGTTTCCCAGCTTGCAATCCTCTTTCTGAAGAGAATCCAACTTCTTGGCATTTGCCTCTATAATATTTCTGTATCATGTATAAATGATCCAAGAAATACTTTCTATGAAGGCAGAGCAATTTCAACATCAAGAGGTGCTTTAAAAGTATAAATAATTTGAAAACATATTTTTACATTTTTTAGTTGGAAGAAAATATATCAGTAAAAGCTTGGAATTAGCACATCGAATTCCGCACTGAAAAAGGGCCAGTTCGCGTGGTAGTCGATGCTCAGAGGAAAGGAGTGACGATCTGCATTGAAACAGGAAGTAGTCAATGTTTTCCGTCCCTTACCGTTCCTGGCGAAATGCACGCGTCAAAATATCTCACTAGTTGTGTCTAGTTCAGCCATTTTGCCTGCCGTCTGTCGTTCATCTGCGAAAGCTCGGGAGAACGCCACGTTTGAAGACATGCGCCAGGAACGACGTTGTATTTCATCCCAGAAGGAAACTGCATCTCGTTTTTATAAACTTCGGGGGTAGATAATAAAAGTGGAGGGGACCGTGTGTAAGGTAATTCTGGCTTCTTAGCACAGACAAAAGGTGCGACGCGCGTTGATCGACAAGCGGTGCTCTTACAACATGGAGTCCCTGGAGACACAGATATGGAACAGCAGAATGACAAAAGATCGCTTTTTTAGCTTACTTACCGAAAGGCAGCGGCGATTTCCTGCTTCCACTGTTCATGCCATCATCTCTTTCGCTGTTGGTCCTGCGCTTCTTCATTCGTGCACACTCCATCACCTGATTCTCAGTTGTCTCTTTTTTCACCATTTTCCTGGGTGGGTACCTTTGGCCCCATTTTTTGTACCTACATCGGCGGGATCGTATACTCGGAAGAAGCGGCCAAATCACCACTCCCTCCTGCTGTCCACGAGGCGCAGCAGGATGGTTCAATTCCGCGGGACTCCTCCCAAACAGCTGCTCACAAAATCCTACAGGAATCAAAGCCGCATTAGTTCTTGAGAGCAGAACTGGAGGCCCCTCAATGTAAATTAGTACTAACAAGCTACCTTATCTTCCGTACAAAGCTGATATTAAGCCAGGAGATCCACAGGGATACTCGAAAGCCACGTGACTCCCCCAAAGCGGTTTTTCTCGGAACTGTACAGGAATCAGGATGCTGCAGTAGCTTCTCCGGACCCATTCAGGTGTATCGAGGTTTTAGGTGCATTTAGCTCGAGGCCGCTACTATCGGCGTCTTGCACTGAGTCACCGCAACGGGCGCCCCTCTTTGGGACGCTCTGCTCTGGTGATGGTTTTTTCGATCAGCTGACTCACCAGCAAACCACTAGGAGAGCTGATCTTGTGTAGATCCACGAACACGAAATGCGCCCGTACCTTGCGGGGTTTCTCTACGCACAGATTCCCTTCCTTCTGTCCCTAGAATGTTCATTCTCAAGTACCAAGTATCTTTCGAAAGGTGCGCCATTGCGCCTTGACCGTCAACAGCGACTTCATATCTTTCTTCGACGGGGACTCTGGCACGGATCCTGATTCTCCTTTGATCCAGAGGAAAGTTTGATAGACAGAGTAAGACATGTGTGAAGGTAGAGTCTGGAAGATCAAGGCACGAGCCACGCATGCCTCCGCAAGGCTTGACGCATGGTGGGACTTTTTTGGCTCCAGTGTACATCTCGCTGAGCAGCTCTCACACCAGCCACTGACAGAGAAGCTGCGTATAGAAAGTCGCCGTCATGCGTATCAGCAAACTACCATGGACAGGTCCTTTCTACACTGATATCGGCGTCAAGGTACCCTGAACGGTTGCTCTCCCTTTCGCTGGTCTCGGTGTTTCCCTTCCTTCCCGAACAAAACACCCCCTTTTCCCGCTACAATGCCTTTTTACGTGTCCCCTTATTGACTCAACCGCGTTCTATCGCAGTCTTTGTCGTATAATACCGGACGAGAGAGTATTACCGTGTAGTACCATCGGCAGTGCGGATGCGGCAGAAGAGTCTGGTCCACGATGCGATACACAGTCATACGCAGGGTAGTCGCTGGAGAAAGGAACAGAACATCCCCTTCCCACGGGCGCATTTTTATAAGGGCCCTCGTGTGTACAGCCTTGAGACCGCTCCTCGAAACTTCCGTTCTTACGCAAGACCCGTCGCTTTTTCAGTTCGTCGGTGTCAGGCGCGTTTGTTTGTGTCTTCCGCTACCCCCAGTCTGTGTGTTGCCTCTATGTGTCCTGCGTCAGCGGGCACACATCTTCATTATATTCTCTCGTTGCGAACAAACGCGATTCAGCTGTGTCATTGTCCCCATCATGACAAACTGGAGGGGGCGCCGAGCTCCCGAACGACAGAGAGCTTTCGCGATGTTGTATCTGCTCACGCCATATTTACTGTTCTGCAGTGTGGCGGTTCCCAGCTGTTCCGCGAGCTGTAGCCTCTCTTGTGTGAAGAAAGCGCAGACGGATAGAACAGAAATAGACACTTCGTTGTCATCCACTTCCACAGGAAACTCGCACGCCTTACCGCCTGCCTCTGACCCCCTTGTCCCTGCCTCCTTTCTCTCTCTCACTGAGGAGGGCGCAGCAGTTGTTCGGGAGCAGGAAGTACTCCCGAAAGATGAAACACGAGAAACCGATGCAGAGACAAAAGGAGAAGCGGGTGAGAAGTCACAAAATAGCGCCTGTGACCTCTCGGGTGCAGGTGTCCCCCCTTGCTGCAGCAACTCATCCTGCAGAAACGGTCCTGAGCTTAGCAGTACCACGCAGTCACACCAGAATCTTCTCACGGCTACGCCTCTTCACTCCTCGGAAAGGCCTTCTGAGGCCTTGCCTACCTCGCATCGTTCTCTCGAGGCAGTTGACTCCTCGTACGTTCCACGGAAGAGGCAAGGAGAAATTACTCAACCCGCAAACAATGATGCTGCTGAGAAATCTGGAGGACAGGCTGAAGTTGTTGTCAGTTCTCATTCTCATTTCTCCAAACAAACTAGCGGTGATTTTGAGAAGGGTGATAAGCCACAGACAGTCGAAGATGCAAGGAAACACCTACCCCCTTCAGGGGAAGAAATTGAGGATGCATCGTCTCTTAAAACCGCTCCCAGTCCGGCTACAAATGTGACGCAACAGAGCAACGTAGAGTCAGCGGCACACGAGATACAAAGTGGTAAGCAGGGAAGTAGGCAACAGTCTGCTGCCGCGTTGGCTGAGAAGGCAGACACCGCTTCGACAGTAGACGAGAAGGCAGACAAACCTGCAGACGATGGACCTAAAGAAGAGCTGCGTTCATCCGAGAAACGCTTCATGCAAGTTACCTCGCCTTCCGCCAAGGACAAGAAGAGCCCTGTGTTGGCTGAAAGTGGAACGAAGACTGAGGGCGGAAGTATGGCGGGAAACGAAGCATTTCAGACGCCGCAAGCTGAAAATGACCCACCGGCCTCATCCTACCCATCTTCTGGAGGAGGGTTTTCCATGCCGCTGTGGGTTTTGATGGTTTCTATTGTTGGTGTTATCGCCGTGGCAGTCGTGGGACTCTTGGTCATGTTCCTGTTCCTTCGAAACCACCGAACGCGCCAGCGCAAGAAGCAAGAAGCGAAACTCATGCTGAGGAGGATGATTCGTTCGAACTCCATCCCGACGCCTGAACTGGTTTCTCGTTATGCGCGAGAAATGCGTGCGGAGGACGATTTTGGCTCCGGAGAGAGCGGGTGCTCTCAATCTCAGACGGGTGACGGAACCGCTCCTTTGCCTCCATCGGACGGTGTTCCTGGGACCCCAAAGAAGCGATGTAGAGGCTCTAAAGCATATTTCATCAAAGTCGTAAAGCTGCCGTTTCGCAGCCGAAGAGAAGTGTCTTCTGCCGAGCAGGCAGCGAGCCCAGGAGAAACGCTCGAAAGGTCGCTTTCGACGTCTTCTTCTCTGTCGCATACGAAACCTGCGGCTTCGGTTCCCGACGAATCTCTTCCCAGCGTGTCCGACCCTCGCACCGTGTCTAGCGGAGGGCTCCCGAGCGGCTGGAAGAAAGTGGAAAACACTCTCGGTTTCTTTGCGTCGTTTTCGTCGAGGGACGGGATAGCAGATATCCCCTTATCTCCAGCTGGCATGTTTGACGTTCCAGAAGTGCGGCACGAGTTCGCTTCGACTCCGTCGCCGCAAGAGGCAAAGCGAGGCAGGAATAAATGGGTTGTCGTTGCTAGACACCAACACCTGCTTCACGCGCCTGCACAGAGTCTTAGCACTCTACGGAGTGACAGAGACGATGCTTGCTGTGATCGTCCGACGTGGACAAGTGACGTTTCAGACGATCCAGGAAGTGGCGGAGCCGGCGGCCTCGACCCCTCTCAAGGTTGGTCCAGCGACATTCCTTCTCACATGATGCAGACGGCCATTCACAGAGAGACAGAGGTGATTGATGAGGACGCAATTGTCGAGTTCGATGCAACTGTTCCCCTGGAAAACACAGACGAGGGCGACAGAGAGGTCGAAACCGACAGTCGTCAGGGAGTAGCGACACAGACGTGAAACTGGGAGAAACAGCGACAGGTGCAAATGCCTACACAGAGAGAGGGAAGTGGGGAGATGGAATACAACTTTCTCTCTCGGGAGAGAAGATTGTGGAAAAAGAAATCAGGGGGGGCAAGTGTCCGCCGAAATGTCCTGAGGGTAGCTCGCTCCCAGGAACTGACGCAGAAAAGGACACTTGTGGAGGAACTCAGGCCACGCACATCTGTAGAAAGGTTCTAGTGTCGATTTAGCCAGGGACGGCGATCGAGAGAGGGGGTTTGCCAGTTTTCGGAAAAGTCCCGTCTCATATGCTGCCTTAGTATTCGTCCGCTGGCGCTTCGTCTCCCTCTTCTGCTCCACTGCATTTACAAATCAGGTTTGAATCGGGCATCATCCCTCGGCGTAGATGAGGATGGGTCTCGGGAGTGCCAGCGTCTCCCTGGGAGGGAACAACAACTGGCAAAACGCCTGTGGGTTTTTTCGCAACTGTCTGGGTCTCCGTTGCTTCGGCCACACGAGTCCACAGCTGCACAAACACAGACAAGACGAGATATCCGGAAGGCTTTTCCCCTCCAGATTAAATGCTGGAAAAGATGGCCTGGCACCCTTCAGGACCCTCTCTTCCTTCTTCGAACGGGTTGCTCCGTGCTAACAGGTTTATGAGGCCGACAGTTAGTGAGGCTTAGGCGCTCGCATGACCTCGTGTTCGGAAAAAAAGTGTCTTCATCTCGTGATTCCTGTCCAGTCACGCCGCCTCTACAGACTATCCTTTCGCCCACAAAGAGAAGTTTTTGCCGCATCTCGAATTTTTCCACGGACATTTTTACACAGAAAGAGAGATCCAAGACATCGGTCGACCCTTCTTGCGGTACGCGTGTACAAAGAAGAAGTGCTCAATGACTAGGAGTAGTTTTTGCTTCCTCGCACCATTGTATGGCACTTTTTCATCGCCCTTGTGTTCTCCATCGTGGGGAGAAGACAGAGTCTGTTATGGTGTTTTCAGATGCATCTTGTGCCCGAAACCTTTACTCGGCGAACTCACTCTGTAAAAAGTATAGCAATACCGGTCGCTCTCTTCCTCTGTAATACAATGTAAGTGACAGAAATTGGGTAGTCGGTAGATACAGATTCTCGTGCCAACAAGAAGAATCATTCGGAGACAACATTGTAGAACGTGCAAAATATAAAACGCCCAAGTGGGTTATACCCAACAGCAACGTGTACGAAGGCTTCGTATTTGGAGTCATGCCTGTGTATCTGAGAATGCCTAGCTCGATATTTTCTTTGTTTGCAAGGCCCGACAAGGCAAGGGCGGAAAGGCCTCTTCTCTGCCCGTGAATTCGGCTTTAGCCGCTGCGCCTTTCCGGTCTTTCTTCCCTCTGCTCCCTGTCAATGATGAACTTGTCCGTTCCCCGCTCAAGGAAAGTGGTGTGTCGTTGGAGCGCCTTCCTGCAGATTTCTGCGCAACACCAAATTAAAAAAGTGGAAAATTTATTTTCAACTTCATTTACATTTCCACGTCTTGGCAAGATGCTTATAGGCGATAGGCAAGAACTGACAAACATACGTTCTCGTTTCACTTAAGAAGTCAAGGACTTCACCGACTTCCTTGAACTGGAGAGTGGGGGTCATCTGCCACTGTAAACTTCGTGGCTCAGACAACCGTAAATCCACTCAGTTGGAAGACGGGACTAAAACAGGCGAACTCGGTTCTCGTGCCATCGTCTCTGGAACCAGCAACCGCGAACAGAAACGGGAAATACCTTCTAGGATAGCGAAGGAAAAACAGACGCACCGTAGCTGTCATTTCAAAACCCCAAACCAGCATGGCAACCAGGTTTATCCACGAATACGGCCTGGCAAATAGAGTCGAAACGGTGGTTACAACAAGCCTTCTTGAGCGAAATTCACTGTCAGAAAGTTCCGACCCGCACGAAGGGTGTAGGGCCTTGAACACTGTCTCTAAGAGATATTGCGTGGCATAGGAGTGTTTGAAAGAAACAAATGTTTCAAATAGGACAAAAGTGGACGCTGGATTGCCGGTGGATCCGGTAAAGCTGAGCAAAAGAATTCAGGAATCTAAAAGAAACAAGAATTGTCACCTAATGAAGGCAGCCTGGAGTTGGCGCTGTCAGACAGGGTTGTCATCTGTACAGCAGTGGTCAGATAGTAATCTTTCTCGGTGAAACTATTTTGCAATTACGGGCAGCAGCATAGTAAAAAAAGCTCTTTTATTTGCGATCCGGGGAAAATGTTGCTGTGAACCCCAGCGAGGAAGGCGAAATCTAAGTAGCAACGAGGTGAATGAAGGAACAAACGCGAGAGAGAGGGCATTCGTCTGCGACAAAGGATGCGAAGTAGCCAGCGGAAGTCGCTTTCCCGAAAACTGACGTGATTTTCCCTATTTCCTACTGCAACTGTTGACCTCTACGAGACAGGAATTGAAGGAAAATCCGACGCTTATTCGGTCCTCTACACTAGACACAATTAGGAGAAATAAACATGTCTGAAAAAAGAAGTGCAGAAAACACACGTGCCTGAGCCCCCAATTGATACATCAGCGTGAAATTAGGCTTGTTGTTGTTTCGCTGCACAAGCGGGAGCATTACATTTCGCTTCCGCATCCGGGTTCTCCCCCGCTAGCCCTATGAAGATGATCTCGTTGAAATCAATCTTTCAACAATTTTTCTCTGCGCTGTTCGTATCGAGACGAAACGCAAAATGCAACATGTAATTCCTCAAAAAGCCTTGCCGTAGATGAAAAGCCGTTCTGACCTGCAACGGAAAAACAGCGTCTAGCACCAAAGGCAACGCCGAACAAAACGTGGCAGTCACAGCCACAGAAAAGGAACGTGGCTTTCTGACGCTTCTGTCCTTCCAAGAAGCAAGACTGCCTGGATAAAAGCGGTAAGATACAGCTACCTTCCCTTAACCGGAGTACCGGGTAACCAGGTGCCGTTGAAAAACAGAAAATGAGAGGAGCCCCGGTCATTACTCTTTCACGCACCACGCCGACCGAGTTGACCTCGCACACATCTTCTCCTTCTCCCAAGTTCGTCGAATGACCTTCCTTTTGGTTTATTCCAGTCGTTGTCGACTGGAGACCGCACCACGGCCCCTGTGCCGTTTCCGGAGCCCCCCTTGGATGGAGAGGGAAAAATCAAGAGATTCTTCGGAAAACTGTCAACTAAAGGAACTCCGCATAAATCGGATACTCCTGAGTGGATCAAGAAAACCTTTCACTTCTGCCTAGGTGCGCCCCGGCCTTCTCCTGTGTCCTTGCCTGCCTGTTTGCGCATCTTGTTGCTCAGGAAACTGCTTGACACACAAAGGTCAAAGATCCTAGTGCTACAACAGACCCTGACAAGAAACGGGAAGCCACGGAGCAGAGGCCTTCCTTAAAAAAATACGAGCTCAGGCGCTGATCAAAGGACGAGTCCTTTTATGTCAGGCCCCTCGCCGCCAGTTCGGGGACCGAAATAAGAGAACCAGTCCCCCAGAGAACTACTTGAGACTGCCTTCGAGAAGTCGCGCGCTTTGGCTTGCGGCAGATACAACATGCTCTTTTCAAAATACTGCTTCGGACCCGTCTTGTCTGGTTCAGGAGGCACAACCACCTTTACTGCCGCCGGGGGGACGTCCATGGGGACTTGCTTCTTGAAATCATCGACGAAACACAAAAATCAACACACGAGACACAAGCTCATTAGAGACAAGCTTGTACGCAGAGGAAAACAGCACATGCAAAGACAAAAGAGAGACGCAACCGCTTGTGTTTTAAATGGAGAGACAGCTGTCTCTGGCCTCGACTCGCAAGTCCACAAGCTACCTCGCAGCCACTGATCACGAAATCCACGCGTAGTATCCAACGTGTGGCATCTGTCGAAGCGTCAGTGTTTTCTATCACTCGGCCTGGTCACTCTAGCGCAGAAAGGAAGACACGCAGGAAGGGAAGACATGCCCACCAAACAAAAACTTGGGGATTCTCGGTACACGACTTCTGAGATAAGCGGAGCTTAGGAGCTGTAGCTTTAGAAACACACAATTCCTATGCTTTCAACAGCACTCCATCGAGACAGGTTTCCAGTTTCCTCACCTTGGGGAAGTCCCACTGCAGTCCCTCGTAGACCCAGACGGGTTTTCCAGCATCCCGTTGGAGGTGCCAGTACTCGAGGACTTGCACATCTGCTTGGTCGAAGATGCAGTTTTCAGTTTCGTGTTTGACAGCTGAGACGCTGTCTCGGAGCTTCTGGGGGATTCTGCAGAGTTCCTGGACTTCAGGGACAAGCCGGTCGCAGACTTCCCTAAATTTCCGGGCCACCCAAAAGTCCCCCGGTCCTGCGCCAGAGCTTGGGACCTCCCCGTCTGCGTCCTCGCCGTACGGACTGCCCTCAGGGTACTCCGCTTCCTCCCATCCTTCAGGGTAGTCTCCTCCAATGGCGTCAGGTTCTATCCACAGTCCCTGCTCAGCCATCTGTCGGTACTGTGCCTGCAGGCTTTCGTCGTCCCAGCCGTCTTCGAAAGAGTCGAGACTGTCACTACTGTATCGCTGGCTGGTTGCGTCGGGAGAGGAGGGGGCCTCTTTGTGTGACTGCTCGTTCGCAGACGCAGACTTGTCGACGTGGGGCGAGTCGTCTTCCTTCTGCCTTAGGGTCTCCATGTCCGTCCGATGGTACACGGAATCGCGCGCCAGGAGATTGCCACAGGATTCGAAGGCCCCTGTTCTGGGCAACATGTCGAAATCCTCTGACACACCGGAGAAAAACATCGTGCCGCCCCGCTGGCGCTCCGCCGCTGGCATGTTCTCATCATCAACCTCGGGTCCTTCGTGTTGCTTTGGTTTCGGCCTCTTCACCTCCAGAGTCGACAGCAGCGGCGTCTTCCGCGAGTCCCACGGAGGCCGCTTTATGGGCACATGAGCCATGAACAAGAAATCTTCGAGCCTGGAAGGAATGCGGACGTTTTCATCTTCCACAGGAGCCCGGCCGTACCCCACGGGGGGCTGCGCATGCAGAGCCGCCAGCGGAAAGGGCGAGGGCCGAGGCCGACACCCCAGACAGGCCTGGGCGCATTGACCCACGATTCTGGCGTCGCTATCGAACTCTGTGCCGTCCACAATCGCCGACTCATACCCGTGACCCGCCCCGTGCGGGTGTACTGACACCTGGGATGCCCGGTTCTCAGCCGACGCCTCGCCGCTGCCACTCCCGTCAGCAGCCAAGTCTCTCTCCACCGAGCTGCGCAGAACGGCCTGCGTAGGCAAAGTCTTCCTGACCAAGGCAGTGCCCGAAAAAAATCCCTCGCAAGAGTCCCAGCACCAGCGGCTTTTCTCAGCTGCTTTGTGGCTGCGGACGAAAGCGGAGGGGACAGACGTGGCCCACGTTCGCCGCGTATACACCGCCAACAGCTCGTACGGCGTCCGTGTCTCGATGATCCGGTCTTCTCCGAAGACCTCCTCCGCGGAAGGCCCCCGCCAGTACTCTGCCTCGTCGACGCTTTCCTCGTCCCACTCCGCATCGCGGAGAGCTGGAGGTTTCCGGTTCCGCATCTGTTTAATGAGGGAATCTGAAAACGTCACAGAACAGCCAACGCCGAATCCAACGTACAACAACAAGAAGAAGCGCATCTTGGCCAAACGTCGAAACAAACCAGGTTCTTTCTCGCCGTGTCTGGACACCGGACACTCCAATAGTCGACGGTAACGCAACCCGCTAACGAGAAGACAGTCCTCGCACTTCGCCAGTACATGTTGCGTCGGTCTGCGTGTGTCTTTTCCCCGCTCAACAAAGGGACTAGCTGCGCTTCAACTCCTTTCGTATTTCCCCCAATTTATTCAGGTAAAAATATCAATTCTTCCTCCGCTGTGCCACGGAATTGCCTTCTCCCGTCCCGGCCAGCCGATGGTTGGGGGGTTCATTTTTCTCCCCGCATCACCCCATTTCTCTATTTCCACGTACTATCGTCGCAATATCTCCCTCGAAGCCACCTCCGTGGCCTCCCGAGAGTTTGCTGGTATTTCTGCTGACCTCGTTTTCCTCTCTCCCTCCTTCCTTCTCCCGTTTTTGCTTTCGTTGTTTCCTTCCTTCTTCTTTTCGTTCGTTGCTTACCTTTGTCCTCTATGGCCCACTGAGCTGGGACGAGGTCCTCGCAGGCTTGGAGGACGCGGCGGTGCCACTTCCGGGAAATACCACGGAGGGAACCTCGTAGGGCCTGTTCGATGTCAGCGTCGATTTGATGCTGAGCCTGTCTGTCTGCCTGGATTTGAAGTCCTTCCATGTCTTGTACAACGGATGCAACGCGCTGCCGGAAGCTTCGGATCGCCGCCCGCTGCCTGCGCACCTCTTCGCTTTCCCCGTGGCTCCGCCCTCGTTCCTCCGTGGCGTTCGTCGCGCTCGAATACGAATTTGAAGAGTCCGTGGAATTTCTCCACCGGATCGAGAGTCCGCGAGGAGCGGAAGCAGACAGGCTGAGAGGCGCCGCGGTCGCGAAACTGGCCGCCGATTGGGATGAGCTTGCCCGACCCTCATCGTTCAGAGTCGAGAAGGAAAACCGCTGGCGGTATCTGCTGTCTTCCTCGGCTCCATTTGTCGTCCCGGAGCCCCCACCGTCTTCGTCAGACGTGGAAGGCATCCCGTCCGACAGCTCGAGAAAAACGGAAGAAACGCGTAGGCAGCCAGAGAGCGTCTGCCTCCTGTTTTTCAGCACTCGGGTAAGCTGCCCCCAAGGTGCTTCTTCTGGAAGTCTATAATACGAGGTGGACTACTAGAGTTTATATCTTGAAAGTCTTTATTTCTCTCAGGTCTACGTTTTCCGGATCAAGCGTGTGATGCGCAACGAACCAAAATGAGTCAAGGCCTGCGAAATCCGGGCAGTTGCTCGTAGGTCCGAACCGCCCTGCGTTTTTTTACAAAATAAGGGATATTGCGCTACCCGTGCTGGGGGCGAGAGAAGTCTGGACTGAATGAGTGGGTAGAAAGCGGGGAGAGGAGTTTCCAAATTTCGTGTCAACGGGAAAAAAACCAAGATGACAGAAAAAGTGCCGCTTTTGGAAGTCAGCCAGGAACAGGAGAAAACGTCGGCACGGGAACGCACCCAGCCGAATGGAGGGAAGACGGCAAGCTTACGTCCGAGGACGGGTCGACCAGACGCGAAGACAAGGGAGAAAATCGGTACAACGCATCAAAAATAGCGGTGAAAAGCACTCAAATTTATATCCCCAGTGTCCTGTGGGTATTCCAGCGGTCGCTGGTCAAGGCAACTGCCGCTGTCCTGTGGCGTCCAGGGTAGCCCGGGGTCGGGACGGCCACTCTCGGCACGCAAAGAAGACAGCACAGGCAAAATTGACGAGAATTTGGAAATATTTTTTGCAATAAGTGTTTCCAAAATGTAGTGAGGGGAAAAATAATCCGTTATGCTTGTCGCTTCGAGGAACCCCTGGCCATGTGTTTTGGCCCACAAGGCGCACAGTCATCGCAGATACCCTCGCCCGCGTCGATTGTGTGTGGCACGCTGCACGCAAACGCCACAAAAAAGCCTCCGCGAGTGACCGGCGTTTGCCTTTCCGCCTTTTCGAGCAAGTGTTGGGGAAGAGGCGGAAACCACAGTCTGCACGGAATAGGGAGACGGGCAAATGAGGAATTGGCAAAAAATATTTCAGCAGAGCGAGCACTGACTGTGCTGCCTTTGACCGTCTAGAGGCGGAGGGTGAGGTGGAGGTAGGCGGAACAGCCTGTTTCACGCGTTAAAATTTTGCGGAAATGACGAGAAAACGTGGGCTTTAACACCGCATTTTGAATAGGCTTCACGTGCAAAGTTGCTTTTTCAACGTACTCGTCCGACGTGCACCATAAAGGCGAGCGAGGAGCGCCATCTCACACCGTCGATTGAGAGGAGAAAATCGCGCCTATGCACAGGCGACAGCTCCTGTGCACAGCTCAACGCACCAGCTAGCTACTGGCGAAAGAGAATTATCCAGTGTCCTTCGGAGTATTCGGGGCTGAGTTGATCCCCAAACCATGCTGCCAATACCAAGGGCTGCTACCGCTGTCGATATCCATACGGCAATGGCGATTGCTTTATTGGGAGTTGCAATCTTCCGACAAATCCCCCTGCTTGATGTCCCGCAAACGGCAGAGAATCGCCGCTTTCGCAGTATCTTTCGCCTCTCTTTCGGTGGCTGTGCGGAGACTGCGTCTGAGAAAGTCACAGCGGGACGAACATTGAAGAGAGGACGCCCAGAAAAGACGTTCGCGGCGGTGTAGATTTGACAATTGCGAAAAGAGAGCGCTATCGCCAGCAGAACAAAACGGTTACACAAGGGACAAGACACTCTCCAGCACGCTGACGAGCATCCTTCTGGATGACCCCACAGATTCGCATGCGTCTTCCACTTCACTACCATGCTCTTTTGCACTTGCTCTTCCACAACGCCTCTGCCACTGCTCGGCTCCTCACCTGTGTGGTCTTCCGTGGGTGCCGCTGTAGATTCGCTCGGATGTATGTGTGTGTTGTTGGACTCGGTTCCGAACGAAACTGGCAGCAACACGTCAGTTCGTTGATTCCTATGTGTGACGGTCACCACCCGATCCTGTTTCCAGCAGATTTCCCCGCGCATCTTTTCAGACCATCGCCCTGCGTTCCTGATTCGACCACATTTCCCTGGAAATAACGAACTGGCGTGTTCGTGCCAGTCTCGGTCGCAACAGAGTCCAACTACACACATATACGTCCAAGCGGTCAGCGTCGCCGCTGTCGCATTTCTGCGTTTCGATGTCTTCACTCCCCTCACGAGTTGACCGGGTTCCTTCGCTGCGTTGCTGCCTTTCCGTGTCCCTGGGGCGCTTCCGTGAGTTCCCAGACTCTTTTCTGCTGTGCTGCGTTTGATCCACACTGCTGTAGGCGCCCTCACCTGGCTGTGTCGAAGCCACCAGGTCAAGGTACAGCTTTTTCTGGGGACGTGTCTTTTCGATTCAGCTGAACCGATAGTGCGGCATGAATGAATATATATCTGTCTGCGTACAGTGTATATATACAGATATATGGGCATCGGTACATATACAAATGCGTAGCTATATGCCAAAGGTCGTTCGAGGTACACATATCAATCTGACGCGAGAGAAATGTGGAACCACAGCAGATGAAACGGCAGAGCCCTTGTTATCGATAGAGACATCTCGGACAAGAATTTCCTTCTGTCTAGCCTTGCAGAAAACGTCGATGTGGCATCACGCGAGTCTTCTCGCGCTCGGTGCTATGGGGGTCACACAAAAAAACCACGTTTTGGCTGAATCTATAGTGTAAACTACTACCAAAGACTGCACTTTGTGGCTGGTACATCCTACCAAAAACGGGGCTTTCACTCGTTTCTCCTCGGCCGGAGCTCTGCTAGGTGGCTAGGCAGAGGTTTCACAGAAAAGGAGCTGGTTGCCTACCCTGCGTTTCCTTCAGATGAAGTGTGTGATTGGTGGGGGGGGCGGGAGTTACACGTTTTGCGACAGCGCTGAAATGCAGTGTAAGCTGATTCTACCGAAGGAATTCTGACGACGGGAACTTGCTCTGCTCCTTGCCTCGCGCACTAAAACAAAACACATTTTTTTAGAAGCCTCTGTGGCGAAGAGTATTTGAAGCGCACCTCCTCCACAAAGGCTGTGTACAGGAAACCCATGAGAAACCTGTGTGACTGCGGGGTCGAAGTCGAGTCACTCACATGGCGCCGCCGCGTCTAGTTGAAATGCACCACTTCAAAAGGATCATGCATGCAAAAGGCATGTTTCTGAACCTCTTTTGCTCTTTCCAGCAGCAAAAAGGAAGTTATCCCAGCATCAGGTAAACACCTGAGTGTTCTATGGAGACGGCGACTGTGTAGACACCCTCAAGGTGTTTGGGTGTCAGAGCCACCGGGATTTTACTGAAAACAGACTTGCCTTTTTACAACTACGAACAGCCCCAATCGTCCTACCGTAAAGGGTAGTGAAGTTGCGGCCTCCACGTGCCCATACAAAATCGGACTACGTGAAGCAAACAACATTACGGCTGGACATGAAATGCAATCAGCAGCACACTCCCGGTTGTCGCAGGCGTTTTTTTCAGTGCCACGAAACATAGCATCTAACTCTCGAAAGCAGTCTTCACGTGAGCTCACGCGACGCATGCTCAACTTCCTGTCTCCTTTTTGCGACGCTCCATCGTCTTTCCTTCGCTCGCCCACCACGTCACCCGTCTCTCCTCATCTACGAAACTCCTTTACTACCTTCAATCTCTTTGTTCCGTCCTCGTCGTTTCTCTTTACCTCATCATCAGTGAGTGCTGCCTCTGTGTCCGTGATCCACTCGCCGTTCTGCCGGTCTCTTCCGTATGCCTCTTTGTCGCCTTGTTTCCAGTTTGTCCTGTGTTTCGTCTCTACCAGACTCATCAATCTTCCTCACATGTTCTCAGCCCCTTTCAACCCACCGAAACAAGTTGTTCTTCTTGCCGCCACAACCACGGATCTACCACACTTTCCCCAACCTACCATCCTCTTGCTTTCCATTGAAGACAGTCCCAACAGAATTCTTTCTCCATACCAATCCAGAGAGAAACCCCTCCCTCGTGATCACTCCTGCTTTCCAAATTCAACTCTGAGAGACACTCCACCCCTACAGGCGCCGACAGCCTCGTTGGCGTTTCAAGGACCTTCCGCCCTCTCGGGACTGGCCACCAGTGGAGCCCAACGAGCCGGTGCCCCTGTGCCGGCCCGCTACTTTGACCTGGAGCCCAATCTGGTCACAAAGACTTCAGTACGAAGCACAGGCACCAGAAGTCGCGTGGTGACACGCTCCGCTCTCCGCCCCTGTCTCAGCCCCACAGGTCACCCAGCAAGCGACAACTGTAATGTCGTCCATTTTCCCCCCCATGAAGTGGGTTTTTGCTCGCCGCGCATGCTTCATAAAAGGCGTTTTTGCCATGGGATTTCGGCTGCAAATCGCACGAAAAAACGGACTCGTGTCAACAAAATAAAAGACTTCTAGAGTTCGCAACGCATTCACATTCACAGAGCTCCTGCTGTGGAGAAATGACCGCTGCTAGGTGTGCTCGTTGGCATCCACCTCGGAGCTTCCTTCTTTCTCATCTGATTTCTGGCCTCTCTCTATCGGGTTGCCTTTCTTCTATTCCCTAAGTCTTCTCTTGGTCTGCGACTCTTCTCTGTTTCCCCTTCTCGTGCTATCTCTCAGTGTAGCCGTTCTCTCTGTACCCTCAGCGGTTTCTGTCTCCCTCTGCTTTTGTATCTTTCGATCGCGCTGCCTATATATTCAGAACTGTCTATCTCTATCCCCCCTCTATCTTCCTGGATCTCTACAAATGTGTCGACATCCACCTCTGTCTCCACCCCTCTTTACATCTCTGTCTCTCGGCTCCTCTCTCGCTCTACCTCTCCCTGCTTCTATCTCTCGCTACTTCCCGGTCTTCCTCTTTCTCTATCTCCGCGCTCTCCTCTTCATCTTCTTTTGCTTCTCCCCTCTCTCTCCACTGAGACTCCTGCTTCTCCACTCCTCCCCCCGTGCCCCGCTTGCTGCCCTACCTCTTGTGTGCAGCAGCTTCTGCGACGGCTGCCGCGACGGCTTGGGCGCTGGTGGTCTTGTTTGGGTCGCCCAAGATTTCCGCCTCGTAGGGGCTGAGAGCGAGGTTCGCCAGAGCGCATATTTCGTGGTCGAAGAGGTTGTCGAAGACGCCATCGGTGCCGAGAAGAACGAGGTCTCCCTCCTGGGCGTGGACCGAGTACACCTGCGCCATCTCGGGGGTGTCTTGAGGGAGAACAGATGCGTTTCTCAGAACGCGAATCAGCATCCCTTTCCCCTGCGCCACGAGCGCGCCGTACTCGCTCGGCTGCGGCAAACAAGCTAGCTGAAAAGGACAGTTGAACTGGTGCTGTTGCTCCTGAGACCGGTGGGCACAAGTCATGCGCCACTGTCGCCTCTCGCGCCGAAGGACCATCACCGCGCTGTCGCCCAGACTCGCCACGCCCAGCCGCCCTCGCAGGCCGTCGAGACACACCACCAGCGCCGTGGAACTCCCGAAACTTCGAGTCTCTTTAAACCCCGACTGTAAAATGTGCAACGCCTTTCGCGCCGCCTCGTCCACACGACCCCCAGACACTGCGTCCGACGACGAAGGAGACACGTACGGGGATGGACTCAAAGACAGGGACGCGGACGAAGCAGACGCGGACGAAGCAGATGCGGACGAAGCAGACGCAGAAGAAGAAGTAGAAGTAAAGGAAGTAGCAGCCCGAGCCGACGAAGAAGCAGAAGAAGAAAGAAGTCGTTGAGAAGAGAGGGAACAAGGGTGTTTTTGTTTTTTCACTTCGACGCCTTTCCTGTCGCAGGCGCTCTCCGAAGGCGGTGGTACGTTCACACAGGCAGTATTCTGGCCTCCCTGATACGCAGGTGAAGACAAGGCGGGTCTAGATGTGCCTTCGATTCGTTTCTCCTGAAACAATAAGGAAGCAGACACGCTCTCGAACCCCCTCTGCTCCCACAACTCTTCCTCTTCCTCCCGTCTTCCCCCCTCACCTTCGCCTCGTCCGTCTGTGCTCCTCTCTCCTCTCCTGCCTCGCTCTCTCCCTCCCCCCACTCCTTCTTCTGTCCGCACTGTCTCCACGAGAGTCTCGCCCACTGTCTCGACGAGAGTCTCGCCCACTGTCTCGACGAGAGTCTCGCCCACTGTCTCCACGAGAGTCTCGCCGTCAAAGTCTCTCACGAACTCGGTTGGTCTCGAGTCGGCAGAGTCTGAGTCTGTCCTCTCTCGGCTCTGTTCGCCGAAAGTGCAGAACCACGGCTCCGCGACCGCGGCTCGCCAGCAGCCGACCATCAGCTCTTCTGCAAACATGCGAGGATTGAGGCCGAAGCTTTCCCACTCGCCGACCCCGTCGGCGACTCCGACGCAGACAGCAGTGGCTGAGGCGCTGAGACCTCGGGTGTCTCGACGGCTTGGCGGCGCGGCGAAGGGCGAAGAGGACTGAGAGCCGGACAAGCTCTTGTTGCCCATTTTCGGAATGAGTGCAGAGATCTTGTCTCTGAGCTCCGTGTTCCTCGGACAAGACGCGATGAAAAACGCGTCTGCCCCTCCGCTCTCGACCTTGTCTGGGTGCGGCAACATGTACGCCCCACACTGGAGACACAGCCGAGTCTTTTCTACCGAACCCACAGAAGATTCATCCTCAGTCGTCTCGCTCAGCTCTTCACTCTCTTCGCTATTATCTCTCTCTTCTTCTTCGTTGCTTCCTCTTCTCTCCCCGGTTTCTTCGCTCCTCTCTCCGCTGTGCTGGCTCCCCTCTTCACTCTCTCGGCTGTCCTCGTCTCGCCTTTTGTCCCCGACTTCCTTTTGCGTGACTTGCGTTTGTGGCGCCCGCGAATCTTGCGGCCGGCCTGAACAGGTACGCGTGTGGCCTTCGCGTTCTTCTTCTCGAGTTTCCTTCTTTTCTCTCTGACGTTTGAGAGCCTCCCGCCGCCTCTTCGCCTTGCCCGGTGCCTGCCTCTCGGCGTCGAGCTGGCGGAGTTCGAGAAGAATTTCCGGTCTGTGCAGGTGTCCGAGGACGCACGCGGGCCAAGTCAAGTCAGGTAGAGTCGTGCCTCTGCGGCGAGTCTCAAACGCGCTTTCCTGGATGTCTGACCCGAGCGCAAAGCCCCCACGTTCGTACGCAGAGAGCCGCCGAAAGATGACGCTGTCCCCGCCCGAGGAAGCTGAAGCAGGCCGGGTGGAAGAAGCAGACAAATCGTCGTTTGACTTGCAAGAAGACAGTCCGCCCCCGGAGTTCGACGCAGAGACCCGCGTCCGCTCTTCTGCATGCGCATTTGGTGCATTCGCCTCTAAACTTTTGAGGGCAGCCTTCAGCGAAGGCGCCGCCCCGAGCGACGCCAGGGATGCATGCAGTGACGAAGAAGGGAACAGAGATGCAGACAAGGCAGAGGCACAAAAGGAAGCAGACGAATCGGAAGCCTTCGGAGAAAAAGAGGAGGTGGAAGAAGCGGTAGAAGAAGGAGCAGCAGCAACAGAAGAAGTCAAGGAAGGAGAAGCATACGAAGCTGAAGGAGAAGGACTGCGAGGGGTGTCTCTTTTCCCGGGTGAATGCCTACGATCCGAGCTCGGGTGGGAAGGTGGCGAGACGCCAGCGGCCTAGGGGACAGAAGAGAGATGGAAGGCAAAAGCGAAAGCGGAGATATGAAGGTAAATAGGTCAGAAAAGCACAGAGTTCTGCGAGTCTGTGGTGGAACCTTTAGTGCACTCCCATCTCGATGTGACTCTCCTGTGACTCTCTCGCACTGGCTTTGTCGCTGCTGTCTCTCTCTTGCTTCGCTGTCCCTTGTTCTCTCTCTTCTCTCTCTCTTCTCTCTCTCTCTTCGGTGTGGTTTTCTCTTTCCATATCCTGCTTCAACTTGTCTCTCTAAGTTCCGCCTTTCATCATTCCTTGGCCTGCGTCCTCTCTATTTTCTGTTTCCCCCTTTCCCCCCACGTTCTCTCTCGTTCTCACCGCGTTTCTCGTCTTCTTTCGATTTCCGGGAACTGCGCCGCCCTCGCTGCCGGCACTTCTCTTCTCTCGTACGTCCATCTCCTCTTGTCCTTCTTTGCTTCTCGCGACGCTCGCAGGTCTCCTGTTTTGCTCTGAGGGAGGCACATGAGGGCTCTCTGTTTCCCCTCCCTCGGCGCAGAGCCAGTCGTTGTCCAGCTTCTCTGTTGATAGTTCCCTTCCGAGCATCGGCCTCCACTCTCCCTCTCCATATTCTTCTTCTTCCAATGCGCCTTCGCTCGAGCCTTCCTCTCGCCCTCCCGTCTGGTCAGGTCTCTCTCCTGACCTGCTGCCTTCGACCTGTGAGGCCGAGGGAAACTTCCCTTGATCAGCGGCTGCTCCTCTCAAATGTCCCCGCGTAGAGATGGGGGCCTTTCCGGAAGGCGCATAGGACGGCGAGCATGCCCTTTGCTCCGACGAAAAATCTGGCTTGTGTCCAGGCTCAACTTCGGCGCCGATACGCGCAGAAGAAATCGAAAAAAACGGAGACAGACCTTTGTACAGAAGCTGAACGTTGAACCCGCCCCGCAGAAGACCTCGAGTTACCGACCCCAAATCCAACTCTTTCTCCGTGCTCACACAAGAAGAAGAGGAAATCCAGGAAGGAGGCACAGGAGAAGACGACGCATACGAAGCAGAAGAAGTAGAATACAAAGAAGGCGGGGTTTCTGCGTTGGAAGGAAGTCTTTCTGCGTGATATCTCGTTGTCGCCTGAACTTGAGACACCTCGTTCGCGGCTCCTCTGACGGTTTCTCCTTCGACCACGTACCTGTCTTCCTTCTCTTCCTTCTCTCTGTCGTATATGCAGGGGCAGCCTCGATCGTAGGAGTAGAAAACGAACTGGGTCTTTTGTCTGACGCGTCGCCACGCGTCCTCGCTGTCGCTTCGTGAAAGCGCCTCGTTGTAGTTCGGATAGAAGCAGGAGGAAGAGACTGACAGCGCCGAGGAGAGCTGCACCGCGGGCGAGAAGAAGGAAGCACTTGTGTAAGAAGCATCCCAAACGTCTGGGGGGAGACAGGCCGGCGACCTCGACGGATTGTATGAGGGCGGCAGAAGATCGCGGTCTTCGCGCGCGCCCAAGAAGGAAGATTGACACGGGCGAGAGCGGAAGAGAGCCACGACGTTGTTCAGGTTGCCGCTGCCATCCTGGGGGGGCACGAGAGCCTCAAAACAACAGGTGGAAGGAATCCACTTTAGACGAGGGGAAGCGAATTTCTACCATCCAGGACATAGCCCCGACGCCTCAAAAACGACTCGAGCGAAGACAGGAGACAGCACGGCGAAAGAACTGGAAACAGACATCCATCGCAGGGAATAATGAACGTCGCAAGTGGAACAAGATGGAAGTGCACAGAAGGACAAGGACGATTTAGAGAAAGAAAGGAAAGAGAGACACCCATCGAGAAGAGGGCGAAGCAGGTAAGAGAGTTCGAGTGTACCCAGGAGGCACGCAGAACTAGACATGAAACGTATCCTCGTTTCAGAATATGTTCGTGACTTACATCTTTCACAGGGAATACGTCGCTGCATTTCCACTCTCCATCGACAATAAACTTGAACTGCACGTGAAGGATGGCGAGGCCGTCGTTGCTCGCAGCGGCCACCCAGACAGGTGCAGAGGCCTCTCTGACAGGAGACGCCAGAACTGTCTCTCTTTCCCGCGAGGCGGCGGGGGGGTCTCTGTCCGTGTCTTCCCGGCTCGGTGTGCTCCTCCAGAGCCTCGCGCCAGAAAACAGAGACGCCAGAGGCGAGAACGCCCCCTCCCTCCAATCCGGACTTGCCGGGCCTTTTTCGTGCTCGGAGACTGTCTCTTCGTGAGGCTCCACCCTCGAGCAAGACCCTGCGTCCCGGCGCGTCGCGGCTGGAGCGTTCAAGAGGATAGGCGAGAAGACGTCCAGGAGATTCAGGCGGAAGCAGTGCTCTCTGGGGTGCCAAGGCAGCCGAATCCGCTCTGACCACGGAGGAATCGAAAAGGCGCCCGCCACCTGAGAGAGAAGAAACGCAAAGATACAGACGATAATAAGAACGGAGAGACAGAGAGGAACCGGAGATTTGAGAGAGGCGAATGCAGTCGAAGGGTGTGCAGAGAAAGGACACAGTGCAGAAAAGACGCCGAAACCGAGAAACTGTTTAAACAAAAATGGAGAGCAAAGTGCCTGTCGTCTTTTCGTCTCGAATTCCTTCAACAGTGGAGGGAGACGTAGGCAACCTTCGAATCGGGAAACACCTCACCTCAACGACCTCGGCGCCGGGGGTGGTCCAGCGAACGACGAGTTCGGGTGTACGTACACCTGCGCCTCCTGTAGCCCGTTCACCGGGTCCCCCAGGCCCCTGGCCTGGCACAGAGTCGCCTAGACGCCGCCGCGTCCCTGCTTTCCCGTTCTCATCAGCACCTTCCTCTCCACTCCTGCGCGAGCTGCGACTTTCTGCAGACTGCCTTTCCCCACAGGCGGGCGCTGCAAGCACCTGAGGGTCTTCCTTTCCTGTCTCTACACGCAGACAAGTAACGTCTCCCGCTGGGTTCTGGTGAGGGGGACGAACAGAAGCAGACGCGGACGTCGGCGGCTCTGGAGGGTCGGAGACGGGTGGAGGCGGGCTTGGGACGACCGGCAGATGAGCAGCGAAGAAGTAGTCTCTGCGTGCAGTCTCTCTCTCGGGATCTCCTTGTTCTCCCCCGTGTGACTTCCTTCCAGAAGATGAAGAAGGCAGAGAACAGGCACCGGCACTCCAGGAGGCTGCGCGTCTTTCGCGGTCTTGCACGGCGTTCTCGGGTGCATGCAATGGACCCTCTTTCGCCAGGTTTCGTTTTGCGTTTGGAGTGACGGCGGCGCACAGAAGACTCTGCTCCGTGTCTGTGTCTCCTGTCTCTGCCCACTTGTCTAGTCTTCCCTCGAATCTCGAAGGGCAAGAGGCTACAACACTCGTGTTGTTGGTTTTTTCTCCACTCTCGAGAAACGCCGCTCCGAGCGTCTTGTCCATTTCCGGATATCCAGCCTCACTTACCCTCCTCTTTCTGGACTGCTCTTTGTCCCGTCGGTTTCTCGCGTCGTGTGTCTCCTTGGCTCCTTGTTCGTCGCTGTCTCCCTCTCTTCCCTCTTCTCTCGCCTCTCGCCCTTGTTTCGTTTCTGTCGCTGCGACCTTCCTCAGCCAGGAGGGTGGGTCTTGTTCGCTACTCTGGCGAGTGCGTTCGCCCTCTTGATTTGCTTCGAAACCTCCCTCTCTTGTCTCACGGGCCGTCTTCTTCCGACCGGGTGTCCCTCCCGTCTCGCGCTCTCTCTCCTCGTCCGCGACTTCCTCGCGGCCTCGCGTTTCTTCCCCTGCTTGTGTCCTCAGATTCCCTACATCCTCCCACACGCTCCTCGGGTGAATAGGGTCCTCTTCTCCCTTTTCTGGTGGTCCGCCGACCTCACCCTCGATCTCCTGCAAGACCCCACCGTCTGCCTCAACTGCCTTCTTCTTGCTCCCGCTCTTAAGGTACAATCGCACTCCTCGATTTTCCCCCCTCTCCCGCTCCTCTCTGTCTCTTGCCCTTTCTGCCGTCGGCGTCTCGTCCCCCTCAGCTTTGTCCACTGCCGCCTTCTTCTTCTCCACCGCTTCCTCCAATGTCTTGGCCGACGCAGCTGGCGTTTTCTTCGTCTCTGTCCTCGCGTCGATCGCCGCCTCGCGGTTCGTATCCCTCACTCTCCCCTCATCGTGTGTCGCCTTCGTTCCTCGCCGCCGTGTCCCGTTTGTCTCCGACGCCTCTCTCTCCCCGTCGAGAGCTGTCTTGCCTCCGGTAACCTCCACGGTCTCCGTGTCTCCTTGTATAAACCCCACTGTCTCCGTGTCCCCTTCTATAAGCCCCGCTGTCTCCGTGTCTCTTCGACTAAATCGCGGCGCGCCCGCAAGGGCCTTTGCCGCATCCACGGAACATGCAGTTCGCCGGCTCCTCACGTGGGCGCCCGAGCTGCCCCAAGAAGGTCCATCCGTGTACGTTCTGACAAGACGGGGGCAGGTGGACGGAGAAGCGGACGAGGAGGCGAGAAGCGAGTCAGGGTGTCTGCTCTCCAAGGCAGGTTCGTGCTCTGGGCAGGAGACAGTCTCCGCTCCCCTCTTTCGCTCTTTGTCATAGAAGCAACACTTCTGTGGAGAAATAGATTCTGTCAGCGCGTTGAACGCGCGCCGTCCGCCGCCCTGGTGACCCAGCAACTGCAAGGTAACCGCGCAGATGTCGTTGCACTCGAAGCAAGGCTTCCCATCCATCGGAGGGGCTCTGCGTGACCCGGAAAAAGACGGAACCGTCTGGAAACCTGGATACGTAACCGATTTTCTAAATCCCTCTGCACGGTTTTCTCCACTGCGCGACACAACGGAAAAAGGAGTTTCGCCCCCCCTGCAAGCACCCCGTTCGTCTCTGAGCGTCCTCGCGGTTGACGTGCCAGCGACGTCCCGAGTGTCTTTGCCGGGTGTACGTACATTGCACCGATTGTCTCTGTCTTCCCTGTCGCCTGTGAGATCCCGCATGCACTCTCTCTCAACTGAGCTCCCGCCTGCTGCTTGCTCCGCCAAACAATGCGTCGTCGAGACATGGAAACGACAGCGTCCGTCTCCTTTATGCGAAGAGAAAGAAAACGCGCTGGGAGTGCGCCGCCCTCTCCGACGTTCAAAAAGCGAGTAGACTCTCTTGAGATTTTCGTCAGTCTCTTTCGGGATAAGGGTCTTCGTCCTAGATGCCTCATCCTCTCCTTTATCTCTACGTCGGCCTTTTTCAACCGCCGCCTCCTGTTCGCCCTGCCCAGCGGCAGTCGCCGTCTCCAAGCGGTCGCCACAACTGGGAGAGGGAAATGCAGAAGGCTCAAACGAACCAGACGGCCCTTGAGACGAAGACGTACGTGGGGAAGAAGACGCGAGCCCCCGCGACGAAGAAGCGAGAGAAGAAGGGCGAGAAGAAGAGAGGTCGTAACAAGAGCGATCCAGAGACCTTCGCCACGTTTGAGGACCCCTACTATCTTTCACCCTCTGTCGGTCGCTGTTTTTCCCAGAACACATCGAGTGAAGGGCCGAAAGCGAGGAACAACGCGGAAAGCTGGAATGCGTTGCCTCGTGGGGTTCCTCGCGGCCCGTCCGCCCGTGAAAGCCGCTTTTCGCTTTCGCGTGAAGACGCTGGAGAAAGCGGAGCATCGACACCGCGTGCTTAACCATTCGCTCATGCTCCACTTCAGCCCGGGAGCACGGCACAGTCGATTTGCGAGCCCTCGGGTTTGAGACTGAAGAAAATCCATTTCTCTCTTCTTTTGTGTTCCTCTTCGGCTCTCCCTCTGTCTCTCCACAGCGCTTGTGCGGAGACGCCCAGTGGCGTGACGTTGCCTCCTGCCCTGTCGTCGCCGCTGACCACGCGTTTCCCGCGAAGGCTGAAGCCAACACGGATTCTCCTGTCTCTCGAACGCTACTCCGTTCTCGCGGGCTTCCCTGTCCTCGCGAGCGCATGCAGGCAGAAAACAAACCCTTCTCGGAGCTCCGCCGGTCCGCTTTCTCCTCCGTCCGTCTCTCGCGTCGTCCGGTGTCTGTGCATGTGTCACACAGCGGGCTGTGACGCGGATCCGCGGCGGGGGGAGACACAGAGGCGGAAGAGAGAGAGGCAGAGGAAACCGAAGAAGCCACCGAAGACGAGTCGTCGTGGGGGGTCTCCCCTAGGGAAGGAAAAGATGACAATGACGTGTAGGCACTGCAGTCGTGCGTTGAGTCCTCCTCCCTCTCTTTCTCGTTTTTGAGAGCAGAACCTACGAGGCGCTGCTTCCTCTCGCCTCTCTCGTCTTTTTCAGAGAAGGGAGGCCCACCGTTCTGACAGGAATTCATCTCCTCGAAAAGAAAATAGGGTTCCTTCTCCACCTTCGCCGTTTTTGAGAAGGACTCAACTCTCTTCGAAACGAATACAGACCCTGGACAAGCAGCAACAAGCTCGGAAGGAAACCGAAATTGGAACTCAGCGGTGTCTACACTCTTTTTTCTCGTCACACGTCCTGTCTCGGTCTCCGCTCCTGGCCGCGCGGGAGCTGCAGCCGCATCCACGCAGAAGGAAGAAAGACAGAGACAGGAGACGTCGTCGCTCGTTCCTCCTCTCTCGCTCTCACAGGGCGACTTCTCCTCATTCCAGTTCCTTCTCGGGTCCTCTCTCTCGCTGTCTGCTCGCTGGTCTTCTCCGAGCTCCGCCGGCTCTCCAGTCTTCTTTTGGAGACAGAAAAAGTCACCCGTCGGTTCTTGCCTGTCGCCCTTCGGCGCCTTCTCTCTCGGTTTTCTGATGAAAGAGAGGCACTCGTCCAGGAATCCATTGAGCTCCCCTTCTCTCCCTGGTTGGCTTTGCTCTGAAAACCACCCTGTGTTCGCAGCATGTCCGTTCAGACGGGCCCCGCAGTTCGTCTCCTCCCTCCCTTTCTTTTCTTCCTTCTCTTTCTTCTCTTCTTTATCTTGCTCCTCTTCCTCCTTTGTCTTCTCTTCTTTCTCTTTCTTCTCTGCGTGCTTCTTCCGCCAAGCGAGTCTGCTTCCCGACCTCGTTTTCGCCGAAATTCGAGTGTGCGTTTGTGGGAACTCTCCCACTGTCTCGAGGCCTCTCTCCTCTGCGCCTGTGTTTCCGTGAGACGCCGGGCAACCAGCTCTCTCGTTTGTGAGGCAGCTCCTCTCTTTTTCTCTCTCCGCTTCCAGAAACGGAACTCCACGAGGCGCCACGTCCATGAGCGCCGCCCCACCTGTCTTTCTGTTCTCTCGCGCTTGAAAACGATCCTCCGTCTCTCTCTCCCTCGCTTCAGAGTTCGGACTTGGTGACGAAAATCGAGGGGAGTCGCTGCTGTCTACCGAGGCAGTGGAGATGAGAGGCAGAATGAGACTAGAGAGTGTGCAGGCGAGGCGCAATGGAGAAGGTGGGAGAGACGGAAAGAGAGAAGATCCACAAGCCCGCGGGCCTCCTGGGGACGAGCCTGCCGCTCGGTCCCCGTTCGACTCACTGGCTGCATGCATTTTGATTTTCAGATCGAGGCGAACTCGTGAAACAGGGGGGGGGGGCAGGAGAGAGCCGCGTTTTCTACTCTTGCTGGGGTCCCCAGCTACTCGACTGTGCCGGAGCACCTGTTCTCTGCCCTGCTTTCAGCCGCTTCCGTCGCACTGAGATCCTGCGTGTGTAGAGACCCGATCCGAAGAAGTTAGAGAACGGCTGGCATCGAGGGAGGCGCGAAGGAGAGCGGACGAGAACCGGAGAGCGAGTGGAGGACTGATATGGGAGGCGAATCCGAAGGAGGGTAGTGTGTGTACGCTACACGAGCAGGTGCGAATACACCCAGCTCTGCGTGTACATGCAAGTGCACAAGGCTGTCTGCACAGGTAGACGGCTGCGTGTGAGCCGAGCGGCGCCGCTCACAGGTTGTCCACGGAAAAATTATTTTCGGAGGAAAGGCTGGGCGGACTCGGGCAAGGACTAAAGGCAGGGGACGACATCCCTCATGCGAGACACACTGAGTCGGGACTACACGTACGCTTCGTGAAAGTTTGAACTAAGGCAATCGAACAGAAATATCGACACTGTGTCGAGAACAGGACAGCGGTCCCTGATGCACGCACTTGAACCAAGCAGAGTGAGCGGTGTCGACACTGCGTTCGGAAACGAAATGCTTAGTTTAGAGCACGAAAATGGACGGTTCCCGATGCTTCGAGAAGGAAAATAGAAAAGCGAGATGGCAGATTCCTCGAGCGTCTTGGTCTAAATCCGGAGATTCTTGCTTTCCACGAAACCAACGGCAGCATTCACCAAGATACGGAATGGAGTGAACATACCTTGGTACATAAAAGCTGCCCTCTCTCTTCGTTGCGGAGACATCCAGACAGGTTTAGGACACGCAGGCACGCGGCTTGCGAGACACCATCTGCTGGTCTCCAGGGAGTAGAAACAGCAGAAACACGCTCACGAGCGCTGCGGCTACAATTACCCAAAAGTGTGTATTTTACGTCTCTTGGGTTATTCCTGTCTGTCCAGCACGGAAAACTCGCGATTTCAACACGCGTAAAAAAACGACACTATGTGGACAAGAGCCTCGTCCTCTGTGCGATACACTGCAAGCATGTTTCATTTTTCGCAGCAAAAAAGGTAATTTAGGTGCCAGCGAATGGCGCGTCCACACCGAACAGAAAGGCTCGCTAGCCGACGCCTTCATTCACACGCGTAGCGACCGAAGTTTGACATTCATCTGAGACCCCCAACCCGGACACTCAATTTTCTTCGCTTTTCTCGACCGTAAGTTGCAAGAACAGAAAAAGTTAGCTGCACGTATGGACAGACGCTGCGGGCACACTCAGATCTGGGCATTTGCAACCACGGCAGCTCTACCTTTCTTTTTGCCACTTAAATAAGCCTCAAGCTAACCCCAGAGAAACTGACTGTATATCTTCCACGCTCCGTTTCAGAGTTTTCGTAGTTTCCATGGATGGCACTCCCCACGTAGGACGGTGAAGTGACCCGGTCTCTCGGAAGAAGCCGCTACGAAAGGTCGGCTCTTGACTCCGGTAGTGTGGGTACACACCAGCAGAAAAAAAGCCATACGTGAAATCGCGGTGAAATCCAAACTCGCACGAAAACGTAACTCTGCGCATCTGGGGGTCGCTGCAATCACTGCGAGCTACACAGTGCCCGCGCTGCATCCAGTGAACACGCGGAAAAGCCAACTCTCCGCTCACGCAAACGGCAACATGGATGATACCAACTATAGGCACAAAAAAGAGACGCCCGTCCACGTGGAGAGTTGCCGGCAAAAAGGCAGCAGGTCCGCGAGACGAGACTGATCTGTTGGAGCCGGCGCTAGACTCAAGGTTCGTGGCTAACTGGAATAAGGAACGAGTCCAGGACCGATACATCTAGGCGGGTCCACGTTCACGAGAAACAGAGAATGAGCTGGTTTGTTCAGCATGAGAAAAAGTCACGATGCAAGCGGCAAAAAAGGCGTCAGTTGTCATGTGTTTAGGGAGAATGTCCCCGGCCGGCTCGCCATGGTCTCGCAGAACGAAAAATGGGAAGGAAGGAGTCGAAAAACGGTGGCAACGCGAAAGGCCTCGGCGTGCTGCAAACGAATGGGATTGGTGTGAATAGTAAGCGAGAAAAACCCGCGGAAGCTGATGAAGATCGTGCGTCTCGTGCAGCGTTTTTGATACGGTGTCGCACATCGCTGCCTGACCAGAACAGTGTCGCGCTTTTCGATCCCACAAGTGCCTCTCTACCAAATAGCGGGAGGGCGGGCTGTCTAGCATTTTTCTCAATACTAACGAGATAAAGGGATCTGCAGTGTCGTTTTGCCTACAGAATAATTTTCTAGCTCTTAAAAGCATTTTCGCGTGGGTGCATGGTGAGGCTAGGCAGGGCAAGGGTTGACAGCGGGGCACGGTTTTCTCAGGCAAAGGTCACTCTTAGTCTTTCGGCAGAGTGCTCTCGCGTACTCGTGGGAGCGCTGATTTTTGCATGACAGCGACGTGGGGGTTCGTGTTTTTCGTGTTCTTTTCAAGCGCCTCTGCCAAATACCTTAAGCCTGCTTGCCACCAGTCTGTAAGTCGTCGTCAACTTTCAGGGAGAACATCGGTAAGAAGGAAGCGGTATCTCTTTCGGGGTAAAGAGCTCGGTCCCGTCTGCGTAAATGAGTAACGTAGCAAACAACCGGCTGTCCGCGGAAAAGAAAGCAAGCGGTATCCAGGTGGCGGGGGACCTAATTATACGACGCGACAAGTTTCTCCCTCAGCAGTTGTTGCGAGGAGTCAAAGAAGACCGCGGTGACGTACTGGTGTTTGCTTCAATCAGATCAGTGGCTACGAAAGGGGCAACGACGATGTGGTGATAGACTACAATGCCACTATTTAAATCTGTCACGTCCCGTTATCCATTGAAATTGGTAAGAAACTATATGTGTCTCAGGGACTAACCATAGAACAATGTGTCGACCTACTCATGTCTGTCTGATTCAGATCAGCGACCCTGCAGGAGGCCGCCATGACACCGCTGATCTGGTGATGATAGCTGCGTTACAAATGTCTAAATATCTAACTTCCCACTCTTTTTTCGAATTGGTGAAGACCTATCTGGGTACATCTGGTGCGTCACGGAGTACAGCAACGTCGAGCATGCCAAAACAAAGTTAACACCAGATCGAACGCAACGGCAAAATTAACGCGTAGAGTGCGTTCTATCAAAGCCGATTAACACGCAATCTGACAGCTTAACATCATCATGCTGAATTATCGGAACCTCATCCAAGCAATAATGGCATCAAAGCAGCTCGAACACACAAGCTCGTCGAATGGTGTCGTGGTTTTCCGCCGCTGAAGAGGCACAACATGTATGTTCCACATTGCTGCAGCAAGACTGTTTGTCCCGCACTTGCACGTCACGCCGTGTATTGTACAATCAGTTTACGACTTCATCTCTTCATTTGCATAAACTCCCGACGCCGAACGCTTGCGGGCATCACCCTAGCGTTCAAACCTTCTTCAGAAGCATCTTGTGTTTTTCATAGTCCGAGTCTAGTCAGAAGGGCACCAAGATGATAAATTAAAGGGGTTTGAGTTGTATGCGCCATTTGCCCAAGTGGACACTTGAAGCCTGTGCTTCCTCGATCTGACCAGCGTGTCTAAGTCTATGTTCGGCACTAAAAATACCAAACATCTGAGACTGGTGACGGGCTGGGGAAGAAACGACATCAGCGTCATGACCAGACTCGTTTGTCGCAGCGAGCGTTTCTCTGACTTGTATCCTTGGGACGCTGAAGGCTCGGCAAGGAGAGAATTCCATCTCTGCAATGCAGGTCCATATGCAGGAGTCACTTGTTCAGCTTCCTAAGTTTCTCCCGACCCAGAAAGGTGCGTGACAGAGTCGGAGCGACACCTAAGCTGGGAGTCATGGCCAACGTACTCTGAGACAACATCTTCGCCAGAGAAGGACGGAACCACAGAATGAATTTTGTGAGATTTTTTTTATGCGTGTATGGACTGCTGCTTGTGAATCACTTGCTTCTGTCGGCTCGAATGTGATTAGACGCCACTGCAAGTAGCGCGTTACGGAAGTTACTTCAATGCTTGTCGTTTTATTCGTCTTGACTTATAAAGTCCCGCACGGTCCGGCAGCAAAATTCTGTTATGCTTACGAGTATGCCGGAATCAGGTCTACACTGTCCACTATGGTTGCGTCTCAAGTAGATAGACTTTCTTTGGCGGCATCCACCAGCTTCCCAATATCACCTGCAGGCTCGCACTTCACGAGATTAGATATGTTTTCAAATCGTGCTGCGTTAGCGACGCAAACAGAAATCCAAACAGACTGATGGCTCTGGTCTTTAAGACGTCGTGTTTCATGATACGGTAAAGTCAACACCACAATCAAAACTGAACAGTTTTAAGCGGCGATGTCACGAACCCCCTACCCATCGAAGATCTTTTTGGGGGAATTCACGTTATTTTCACCAGTTCTTGTAGACATACAGTGATGCGTTCAATACCAAGTCTGTCTATTCTCGTGGACGGAGTCCCCAAAGACTAAACAAAAAACAGGACTACAAGGGAACGATATGGAAACAGGGTCTTCGCCTCTTGTGGCATCAGAGCGATCCGCCATTTACAAGCCAAATGGGAATGTGTTTTCATCGCCGTATAGGTTACATCAGAGGAAGCAATGTGCCGTTTTATGGAAGCAGTTCCGTTTGATGATATCCTAAAGTTACGAAAAAGAAGAAAGGACTAGTGCCGTCAAACTACAGAAAGGAGCGTCGGATGGCTGTCAGGAAAAGCCAACGAGCTTGCCAGTAAACGTCACCGCATATGCATCGAGCGACTGTTGTTCCAGAAAAGGCCCCAAACCCTCTCACAACTGACTAGATTAGGAGAACCGAACTGTGAGCCTAAGGAATAACGCCGGACACTTGCCCTCTGTCGCGGGCGTGTTTGTAGCTGGAAGGAGACCCATATTCACCACAGATGTCAGCTCTCCTTCCGGACGCGATGTCTTTCTGGAGGAATTGGTTTCTGTCGCAAACTGTTGTGCACTTCTTCTTTAATGGCTTGTTCCCTGCCTGTGTGAAGATGAAAGAGCAACTGTGGTCAGGAGACGTCTGTCTCGTGAGTCCTGCCGTCTCCACGCGCATGCTGCATGCAATTAGTTGACCCAGCGGGTAAGAGGTTCGCTCTGTTTGCCGGATTCTTCTCAAAAGGCGCGCGTTTCGGTCCGACACAGCAAGAGTTTCGCGTGCGAGAATAAAGAGCAATTGCGTCTCTGCAAAGATGAACAGAGTCCCGCGGCGGTAGTGGGTAATCGTGCCTCTTTTCTATCGCGATTTGCTGCGGAATGTTTGTTGGGGCAATCGCTGTCCGGCAAGTGTTTCTCGTCCTTCCAAAATGTGTGTGTCCTCCCCCCTTTTCCAGTTCTCATCTTTATGGTGCATCGTTCCTGACTGCTCCTTCTTCGGTCTCCCTGTGCAAACCCGCCGCGTGACGTCCGATGTGTAGGCTAGAAGGCCACCCGCTGGGGGTTGCCGAAGCCCCGTCGGGACCCAGGACGGCAATTCAGGCACCCAGACCTCATCACTTGTTCCCCGACTCTGCATTACTCTTCCGCGTTAGTGAAGCCTGTTTTATCTTTGTTGTTTCCAGTCTCTTTCTGTGCCCTCTGAAAGAATCGTTCCCTCCGTCCGGAGCCATCTGGGCTGCGGCGTCGCCTCAAGGCGACCCGGGTTGTCCCCGCAATTCGCCTTGCTCTTTCCCGTACAGTATTCACCGATTTCCTTCTCCTTCTCGTTCCTTTGAAGTTTCATCTTTCCCTCTTGTCCAGTCGAATCGTTACAGTCCTCCACGTAGACCCTTCGCCCGTAATGGCGGATGGAAAACCCTGCGGCGTTCGACGCCGACCTCGGCAGCCTTGTTTCCCCATGATTCTTCGATGGATTCTTTGTCTGTCTCTTCTGCTATCTTAGATTTTTCATTCGGTCCACAGGACACAAAACCAGAGGCGCGATGGCGTTCCCCGAACTCTACACTGGCGGCGTTCATTGCGCCACATTCACCCTCACGAGTCGGGTGCATGTACATGTCGTCACATAACCCTGTGGCCACCCACAGGTGCGGAGCTCAGCACTCTCCATCGTTCTTTCCGAAGTACTTCCCCGCCTCTCGAAATTTGTTTCCGGAATCTTATTTTCTCTTCCGTGTTTCGCCTGTAAACCCCCGCCCTTCCGCTGGGCCGGCCCGCGCTGAGCCTGCCGCTGTTGCCGCGAACTCCCGCCACATGGCCTCGCCGTCCGCGCTGGGGTCTGCGCCGTCGTCTATTTTTTCTTCATCCGCAGCAACGGTTCCCCTTTCACGGTACCGGAACATCGGGATCATGGCGCACATCGACGCCGGGAAGACGACGACGACGGAGCGGATTCTGTTTTACACCGGCGTCTCGTGCCGCCTCGGTGAGGTGCACGACGGCGAAGCGACCATGGACTTTATGGCGCAGGAGCGCGAGCGCGGCATCACCATCACCTCGGCTGCGACGACGTGCTATTGGGAGGGCATGCGGAAAAACTATCCGCCGCATCGGATCAACATCATCGACACACCTGGCCACGTGGACTTTACCGTGGAGGTCGAGCGCTCGCTGCGGGTGCTGGACGGTGCCGTCGGAGTCTTCGACTCGGTCGCCGGCGTGGAGCCGCAGTCGGAAACGGTGTGGCGCCAAGGCAACAAGTTTTCGATTCCGCGGCTCGCGTATGTGAACAAGATGGACCGTCTAGGTGCAGATTTTTGGGGCTGCGTGAGGCAGATCCGGCGGCGCCTCGGAAGCAATGGCGTCCCCGTCCAGCTGCCGATAGGAAAGGAAATCAGTTTTCGCGGAGTGTTTGACCTCGTGCGCATGCGCGCGATCTACTGGGAGGAGGAGTCGCTGGGTGCTACGTTTGTGGAGACGGACGAAATCCCTGAGGGCATGCAGGACGAGGTACACAGACACCGCCAGCGGCTGCTCGAGAAGGCGGCGGAGGGGTCCGAGGAGCTGATAGCAAAGTACCTGGAGACCGAAACGCTGTCCGAAGATGAGATTCGCCTCGGGCTACGCCTTCAGACCCTGAAGAATCAGCTGGTGCCGATCTTCTGTGGGAGCGCGTTCAAGAACAAGGGTGTCCAGGCAGTGCTGGACGGCATTCTTGACTACCTGCCGTCTCCTTTGGAAGTGCCACAGCCTGCGGACGCGATTCGAAAGATCCACGAGGCGTTCCCAGGCGCGCGGGACGCCCCGGCGACTGGGCCGCTCTCCGCTCTCGTCTTCAAGATGACCACCGACCCGTTCGTCGGCGTCCAAAACTTCGTTCGGGTGTACACGGGCGAGCTGCGGCCCGGGAGCGTCGTGATGAACGTGCGGACGGGGAAAGAGGAACGAATTCAGCGCCTCGTCCTGATTCATGCGAACGCGCGCAAAGACGTCCCGAGTCTCCGTGCCGGAGACATCGGCGCTGTCCTCGGCCCGAAGGACTTCCTCACCGGCGACACCATGTGCGAAAAGAAGCACCCTGTCCACCTGGAACCGATCGAATTCCCCGCCCCCGTCATCAGCTTGGCAGTGGAGGCGAAGGTTCGGGCGGAGCACGACAAAATGACGTCCGCGCTCTCCAAACTCTCCCGCGAAGACCCCTCGCTCAGCGTGACGGTAGACCGCGAAACGAAGCAGCTGATCCTCGGCGGCATGGGCGAGCTGCACCTGGAAATCGTGCTCGACCGTCTGAAGCGCGAGTTCGGTGTGGAGGCTGCTTCCGGTGCGCCGCAGGTCGCGTATCGCGAAACGATCACTGCCGCAGGGACCGGTCGCGGCAAGTACATCAAGCAGTCGGGGGGCCGCGGACAGTACGGCGACGTGTGTCTGACGATCGAGCCTCTGGAGCGGGGCTCCGGCAACCGGTTCGTGAACGCGATCCGCGGCGCGGTGATTCCGAACGAATTCATTCCTGCCGTCGAAGCTGGAGTTATGGAGCAGCTTCAGAACGGTGTCCTCGCAGGCTACCCCCTCACTGACGTCCAGGTCACTGTGTTCGATGGGACGTACCATGCTGTGGACAGCTCCGAGCTGGCCTTTCGAATCGCCGCGTGTCTCGCGCTCAAGGATGCCGCGAAGCACGCCGGACTCGTCCTCTTGGAACCGCTCATGGCGCTGCACGTCATCTCGCCCCAAAGCTATGTTGGCAGCGTGATTGGGGACCTCACTTCTCGACGCGGTATCGTCCAGAAAGTATCCAGCCAGGAGTTCGCCGGCAGCGCCGGCGACGATGTCTACGACGGGGAAGGCGAAACCACCCGCGGCAGGCAAGAGGAAGGGGACGGCATCACCGAAGTCGACGTGCTCGTCCCGCTCGCGGAAATGTTCGGATACACCACGGTTCTCCGCTCGCTCTCGCAAGGCAGAGCCACGTCATCGATGCAACTCGCGAAATACATGCCCACTCCGAGACACGTTGAAGAAGAAATCGTCGCTCAGAGAACGGGAGGAACCGGCAAGCAACCCTGAGATCAGCTGTACATACACCTCAGAGAAACGCCAATTGGCGTCAGTGCAGGAATGATGAACGGAATGGGAAGTGTAAATACCCTGAAGATTTTGAAGGGGTAGGGAGTGCGCGAAAAGGGAGGGAATGGTGGAGGTGCTTGGGAAAAAAAAGAAAGCGGAATTCAGTGGTGAAGAGAATGGTCTTGGCAATGGGATGGATCGGTGGCTTTACCTCAGAAAAATACGGTCGGTTATGTGTGGTATTCCCACCCGAAGAAGCAGATTGTGACAGAACAGGCTTTCGCACGCACAGGAATCTCATAAGAGCTGTTTTCCGAAATTTTGACTCTCCCAGAACACTTCAGGAGGTGCCTCGGTCCCGTGGAGATTCGCGCGGCCGCGCCCTTCGTTGTGATTATCGGGTTTTGTCTTTTTTTCTCCGTCGTCCACTCTCACTGTGTCCGCCGGCAGTTCGTAGCCGTTTCCCGCTCCCGTCTCCGACGCAGCGAAATTGTAGAGCCAACGTGGAAACCTTCAATCTGCTTTCATAAGTCAGAGTTTACCGGGGAAGTTAGTGTCCACCATATTCAACGGGGTATCAACTTAGATGTAGAGGTGGATATGATTAATCCTAATGCGGTCTGTACCTACTTGATTCTTCAGTTTTAAGCAAACCTGGATTGTATCGGGACTAAAGTCAGGATAATAAAAAGATCCGTTCAGCCACTGGTTCGCCATCAACTACCGTAGCACACGCGTTACCTTCTTTGAACTGTCTGGGATGGGGTTCGAAGGCAATTTTCTCAAGAACGACTGCAGTGCAAAGTGAGGTCTCGATCTTGAGCAGGAACTGAATGCGCTCGAGGAACCGCCCACATTTGACATCCCGAGGCCTCTGGCATTTCAACTCGACTCTCTCAACCTGGTTTTCTCCATATTTCGTCTTGATACACAGGCTCGTAGGCCCTCTCAGTTTGTTTAAAAAGGAAACTTGTTTTTTGTGTAAACCCGAGTACTTGTTTCCCAACTGTCGATTCCTATGTGAATGGTACTTTCGAGCACATTACGTGACGTTAAGCGGCGTCCAATCCGTAGTTGACACTCCCCAGAAACTGGTGTTCGTAGAAACCTAGAAATCCCTTTTTTAACAGATTGAACAGAGAGTCTAGCCACTGGTTTCCCGAGACGGAAAGGGTCACGGACACTCGCAGATCGCGATGCGGAGAGACCCTTTTGTCTCAGCTTCGTTGAGGGGTAGAAACACATTTAGGGAAGTAAATCGAGGAAACCTCGGCTTTTTCGAAGTGGACAAATCAGCAAGGCCATCGTGCTAAAGTCGGAGCTGCGGACGGTGCCCGTCCTCGTCTTCTGTGCAAAAGAAAACGCAGGGCGGGGCGTCTCATCTCTCCCATTATTTAGTGCTTTTCCAGTTCCCCGTAAACACAGTCAGCGAACGGTGGCAGGCGCATGCGAATGTTGGTGTCACAGAAAATAAAATCTAGATTCCACAGCCATCCTCTACGGCTGTTTTCACCGGTGCTGAAAGGAGCTTTCACTTCAGCTGGGGACCTCGAGTTCCCCGAACGTGGTTCTACACTTGTAAAAAAGACGAAGCAAAGGGGGACGGCGAGACGCGGAAGGCAAGCGCGACACACAGAGAGAGCCAGGCACGGTGGAAAAGAGAAACTCGCGGTGTACATACAGCAGCGTTGAGAGACAATTGAGGCGCAGAACCGGCGGACGGCAGTCAAGTCCACCGCGGTTGTTTTCAGGCAGCGAAAGAAAAGAAAACCAAGGGTGGTGGAACGCGGGATTCCATCGTTTCACTCGTGCAGCAAGAACATCCCGACAGAGAAAACGAAAGAAGATGCGTGCCCGTTGTTCGGGTGTCTTTCCTGTCCGTGCCGAAAAAGAGTTCCTCGGTCGCACCCCGCAGACCCTTTTGTCCAGAAAAACCGACGGAAGAAGCAGCGAAGAACGAACCAAAGGCTGGTACACCAGTTCCCTAATTTTCGTGTTATCGAACCTCCGAGTAGCGCAGCAAGTACCTCGTCACCCCCTTCTCAGGTTCGATTGAGTTCATCCCTCTTACGTCCATTTACTGTCCACTCTCGTAGGATCACTACATGTTTCCTTCCTAGATTCATTTGTGTCTCAACGTCTTAGGAGCATTTACTTCTGTCCTGCATGTCTTCTTCTGTCTCCTTATTCAGCTTCCTTCGTTGTTCTTCTCTGTCTCTTTTGCTTCTTCGTCGGGAGAGCTTGCAGCCTCTCTGAGGACCTCTTGGAGTCGAGGGTCCGAGACGTCGACTCCAGGCAAAGAGCCGAGAACCTGCGCCAGCTCGCTGTCTCCCGGCTGTTCTCTCTTTTCTTCCTTAGGCGCCTCCACCGGCGTCTCTGCCTGTTCCCCTCTCTGCTCAGCAGGTGCGGCCTCTGACATCTCTGCTTCCTGAGATGCAGGCTGTCCGCTGTAGTCCTGGAGAGAAAGAAGCAACGCCTGACGAAGCTCGTCGTCTATGTCCTCCATCATCTCGATCTGCGCGACTGTAGGGACACCCGACGCGTCCGCCCCAGAGCCTGAGCGAAAGAGAGGAAACAAACGACTATGAACGTACCGTTGCCATCTATGCATATATATATATATATATATATAATGCACAAAGAGAATAAAAGAGAAAGTCGATAAAGAAGGCGGCTCGAAATTATCTCTTGCACTTCCGCATGTGTGCACCGCGCACTGTCTAATGGCCTTTATGTCTGCTTTCCCGCATTCGTGTTTCTCTGCGTCCAGCCTTTCTTCTCCCTCTCGAGGGCTGTCTCTTCTCTCCAACACCAAGAAAGCCTCTTTGTTTCTCCCTCCACAGAGGGATCTATTTATTACGCCTAGAAAAGAAGTGATGTGGCACAATCTTGACGTCGTAGGATACGGAAGTCCAACAGTTGAGCAGAAACTTCCATACTCAGTTCCAATTGAACGGATGACGGATAGATAGAGATAAACAAACTGATAGATTCAGACAACTATACAGATATAGATGTACGATTATGTTTGTGTGTGTTTTGAGAGGGAAAGAGCTCGTTTGTTTCCTTGTGTAGGACACACTACTGTGTATCTCTATCTATATCCACCTATCTGCAACATTTCTCCCTACCATTTGTCGCGGTCGGTTCGGTTCCCCGAGCTTCTTCTGCGGCACTGGGAGCTGCCTGTTCCTGGAGGCGTGCAGTCCGATTCTGCTCTTCTTGCAGAGAGAGCTGAAGCGCCATGTACAGCTCAGGGTCTGTGTTGGGGTCGACGCCGAAGTCGTTCATCGCACCCACGCTCGTCGACCCTTCTCCGACGCCCATGCTGCGAGGTCCCGCGCCTGTTTCGGGATCCCGTAGCAACGGCGAGCGAAGAACTACCTCGCTGAGCACCTGCCCAGCTTCCGCGCGACACTCCAACAAACAACTGAAAAAACCATCCAAAACAGACATCTACATGCATATGTGAGATCTACCTAAGCGGCGAATGGGGATATATATATATATATGGATCCGGCTGTGTGGTACACAACCTTTCTGTGTCCATCAACACAAGCATTATAATACACATGTGTGTGCACATCTAAGCGTGTGGTCCACGATCATGAATATATCTATACACATATATACTTCCGTTTACGCGTATATGTATGCTGATTCACGTATGTGGTGAACGCGGTCGCTCTGTATTTATATGCCGGTGTACACTTGCGGCGTTGTATGTGGATACATTTACACACAGCAAGGTAGATATAAATACATGTAGACACAGATGAAAATACAGTTAAATACAGAATTTCAAACTGACAGACACAAAGAAATATCGACTAATCTTCACAAAAAAGGTAGACATAGATGAACAGATGGATGAGGGAAAGTGTTGTGCGAAGTAGTCGAAGAGCGTGATTTCATTCGGCTGGTGAGACGCCCAGGAGTCAAGAAAAAAGAAAGAAAAGTGGTATTTACGGATGGCAAAAAAGCGACACTCACCTCGTTCCATTGCTGTCGACTGCCTCGTTCAAAAGCTTTAGTCTCTGTGCGTTGTGGTCGACCTCGCCGAAGCTAATCAAATCTGCGGACAAAAAAGCAACGTGAAAAAGAAAAATACGCATAACTCCGGAAAAAACAAAGAACACTGATGCAGGGCAGCAACCCGCGTTCAGGACGGAAGCAAAGCAGCAACTTTTTGTCACTCGAGACAAACGCCTGCACGGCTTCATTTGCGTGTATATACAGCGAAAGAACAAAGAAACCTTCCGGATTCAAAGATCCCTCTCAGTTCTACGAAAGTATGAAAATACACAGATAAAAGTCCACGTAAGTGACGACACTTGTCTCCTATCACCATAAATGGAGAGATACTAATAGCTGTAGATAGATAGGTGTATGAATAGATATAGAATCATATGTATGCATATATATATATATATACATAAACCTATCCATACAGTGAAGAGGCAGGCAATTGTGAAGTAGTTGAGGGTCGCTAGGGAAATCTCACCAAGGGCAACATTGTTTTTCTTCAGTTGTTTCCCGAGAGTCACGAGTTGTTTCTCCGCAGTTTTCTGTGCAGAAGAAAATCGGAGAGACAACGGGTGCCAAGACAAAAATGACACGCGAATTCGCATGTTCTACACAAGTACACCAATCATCTGTTATCTGTGACCTTCAAAAATCTGCAGAGTAAAACTGCTCTCTTTCCGTCGCTTCTTCTCACCGCGCTCGACTTTTCATTCTTTGTCAAGTTCTCATCTCTCTCTTGGCTCCTGTGGTTCCCTTTCTTCTCTTCTTCCGCCTCCTCTTTTGTTTACTTGCACTGAGACACTCAGGCGCATGGCGTTATATTCGATGATCGTGTGTGGGCGCACTGGCGCTTCTCACATCAAAAAACAGAGACGTGCCAGCTCGTCGAAGAGACACTGAATGAGCCTCCAGCTACGAGATAGAGACATCCACGCTTTCCCTGGTCGATTTCTTTTCTTCTGCTTGGTCTCGTTTCCCCTCACTTGCACTCTCCTTTTCTCTTTGACCTGTTTTTATGTTGTTCATTGGTGTCTCTCTACTTTTTTTCATTCTTTTTCTCTTTCTCCGCTCGAAGGGACTCACAATGGGGCTTCCCACAAACGCGATAATGCGCTGCTTCTGATTTTTGTTCATGCGGTGTTTCAGAGCCAGCTGAAGAAAAAGGAAAACGGGAGAGAGAGATATTCAAAAAGCAGCAAATGTGCGTCTAAAGACGTCGCAGAAGCAGCACGACAGAACGAAAGAAGAGGGCAGGCAAACGCCGCCGAGACAAGAAAAAGAGCAATGAAATCAGCAGACGAAGCACAACAACAGCGAAACCGCAGGACACCATGGGCAAGGCAATATGGCGCATATGCATGCATGCATGCCCATTTAAAAGTGCGTGCATGCATTGATACATGTATATTTCTATTTACATCTACATAGGGAGAGGTGTCCACTGTTGAGAACAGGGCTGTGTGTACGTATGTACACGAATGTGGAATTGCTATATTTGGCTCGAGGGAGAAAGGCGATGGTTTCGGCGTATATACGGAGAATGACCCTCACCTGGGCAATTTGGATGCCGCGGACAAAGTCAGAATCGCCTCCGCAGCGCAAACCATGAAGAGCGGAGAGAACTGCGCCCATATCGTTGGTCGGTGAAAGATGAACAGAGACTCTGTAAGACAGAAAATGGAATGCTCGTCCGCAAAGCACGAATATTAAACATGGCGTATTGCTTCGCTTTATTCTTTTTTACTCATACATGATTGTTATCAAACACTCACTAACTACAACACCTTTCTGGGCCTATACACATATATACATAGGTATTGTTATATATACATATAGGGAGACGCTCGCTTTTGTAGAATTTGTCTATCCACACATGCTTCGACATAGATGTGGTGTGTTCCACTGTTTGCAGTCTGCGAGAAGATAAAGAATCTCTGCTTTACACCTCGCCTGCGTTAAATACTCCAGAAGAGCAAGTCACTGGAGCGTGTATGTGTATGAAGAATCAAAGTGTTGGTGACCCAAACAAGTGTCTACCAACACAAAGTCGCTGGAGCCCCGGTGTACGTACACCGGAGACTGTCCAGAGGTGGCTAGATCGGTGTCGAGCAGAAAACGCGTCTGAGAAGTAGAGTCGCACCTCTCTTCGCCGTAGGTGAGGACGCCGACGGCATTTTCCTGGTGCATGCTCGTTTTGGCTCCGGCGATGAGGCCAGCCACTTCTTCTTGAACAGCCAGACGCGAAGGCACTAAATCTCCGTCGCGCGCGTAGGCGCTGTTGTCGATGCAGAGCATCACTGCCTCCAACACCATCTTGAATAGAAAAGCGAGCGACTCGAGTGTAAGGACCTGTGTAGAGACTGAGTGCGGCGAGAGCGGAGTTTGCCGGTTCAACGGAAGAGTCAGTGAAATGTCGAAAAGAAACGGAGACTACCGGGGGGGCGGAGGGGCAAACAGCCGCGAGCGTCCTAGAGAGACGTGAGGGACGACGCGCTCTTTGGACGCGGAAAGATGCAAGAACGTGCAGTTGCGAGGGGCACTCCGGTTGGGCAGAGACTGACTTACACGCAGAAGTCGCTTTTTGCTGTGTTGGCGTCTGCGTCGGTGTGAAATCGTGGAAGAGGGCAGCAACGCGGAGTTGCGAGAGGGAACAAAGACTCTGAAGATCGGCAGAAGAAGAGGTGCGGTTGTCGTCGATACGGGGAAGAAGAGAGACGGAAAAGTTGTACAAAAAAGTGGAAACCTAAAAGAAAGATGCAGACGCGGAGGCGAGGTACGGGACCCGAACTTCCGCTAGTGAGTCAAGCATGCCAACAGGGACGGACACCGCGACAGAGCGCGGAGGAAAGAGGTAAGTTGCAGCGGAGAAAAAAGAGGAAACGGCGAGCTTTCGAAGTAGGCACGAAGAAAAGAGGGGAAACGGCGGCGAGCGCAAGGCAGCAGAACGGCAGCGGGCGAAAAGTCGAGAAAAACGAGGAACGCGACACCTGAAATCTCGGCATGCAAGACACAGGAACGGCAAAACTGTCGGTTTCGTCGTCAGGAAGGGTGCTGGCCAAAAAAATGTCTCATTCCCTGTTGAAACCCAACTTTTTTTCACGTGTCTTCCTAATTCTTAGAGAAAAGCAGACCCATCCAACCAGAGAGGTGTGTGTAGTCGCTGTGCCACGAACAGATGCTGTGCAGAGAGTAGCCTACGTTGTCAGCAGCCGTAAAGTTTCAACAAAACGGCCGTGAAGTTCTGCGCGTACCGTTCTCCAGCGACGTGTGTGTACTCCTAGAATGGAACGGACGAAGCCTCTCCAGTTCTACTCACAAACGACTTCCTCCTGCTCTCACTCTGCCTCACACCCAGCCTAAAAACTCTGCAACGGGCTCAGTGTACTGCCCGCAAAAGGGAAGGGGTGATGTCTTTTCGCCATAGAAATCGAAAAAAAGACTTGTCAGGTTCGTTGTGTCCAGTTTTCTGACTGCTTCGGATTGAAAAGGCTCACTAATGGCACACTCGGAAACAAGAGGTCGCTTCAATTCAGCCTCAGGCAACGCTCAAAGATTAGAGAAAGCGGTGGAAGTGTACAAAGTGTACACAAAGAAAAGAGGTTGATCAGATAGGCATCTCGATGCAGAGTGGATACACAGAGCAGCGTTTTTACCGGCTGCGAGTGTGAGACTAGAGGGGGCTGCAGACTGCCATGACTTCTTTCGTTACATTGTTACACTGATACGTGGTATTCGGTTGGTTCTAGCTCTACAATAGTTGACATCTTAACTTTGCTCTGCTAACACTGTAGAACTTGGATACGGGAAACGGAAGCCTTCAATTCCACCCCGGAGGCATTTGTAAACAGATGGAGAAACTGGGGTGAAGAGTTTTCGGGGTCTCGAGAAGCGCCGTGGTTGAAATGTTCCTCTTTCTTTTTCGGCGGCGTGCGATATACTTCTTGTGGTGTTCGCACGCGGCGAAAAACCCGAACAGGTATCATAGCATTCACTTGGGCAGTCTCCTTATGGATGCTCGTCTTCGCGGAATACACGGATTTTCGGTGGCCTGACACTTGTGGAGCCACTGGAGGAACCCATTCTTGCATTAGGTGTAGGCATGAGTCACCCACAATCATGTCTCCCTCTGGATTTCTGGGTCCGTAATGTGTCTTTCTTGCTTTGTCTCAACAGACGGCTCAGCTGATTCTGTTGCAAGTTCCATAAACGTGAGCGGCATCCGTGAATAGGGAGTTTACACTCCGCGTGTGTGTTCATCCAGGAGCCCCTGACCTCGCTCAGTTAGCGTCAAGTTTTTGCTGTGACGTACCAACCGATCTAAAAGCATAAATAATATGCTAGAAAGTACCATTCAGGAACGATAAAAGTAGACAGTTGCTTTTCTATAGAGCAGAGGAAATCATCTTACTTTCTCGGTCTTCATGTTTGCGGGTGTTTGCTCTCTTTACCCGTCCCCTCACTGTTTTTATCGATATACGCTCGCCGTTGTTCGCAGTGTGTTTCCACTCCCGGGGGCAGTGTTGCCTTCATGTGCAGGTGGGCTCTCACTCTTGTAGAGTCGATTCTCTTCGTAACGACAAGTGTGTGGGCAATGTTCATGGCATCTCCGTGTGGACGGTGAAGCGACGTCTCTTTCGCTGCCTCTGCAAATCAACAGCAGAGATTCTCTCGCCTGCTTTTCTCTTCTCGTCATGTCCGTTCTCCAGGAAACCAGAAACGACTCTGACAGAGCTTCCGTCCCCGTAAAAAAAGCGCTCAGTTGCGCGCAAGACGGCGAGACTAAGTCGCTCACTTTCTCATGAAAATTCGTTCTGAAGTGCCCGAACCAAAGGCCGATATCGTGGCGTAGTTGCTCAATCTAAGCATTGTTTCTGTGCAATCCTGCTCCAAGGCGAAAACGTAAATCGCACGTGAACGTGGAAGAAAAATACTGACAAGACGACAGAACTGTAGCTAGACAGATGCGTAGGGATCCAGCTGGATGCACCGGTCCAGGTTCAGGTTGAAAAAGCGAGAGATCGGGTCGCATACTTTGGGTGTGCTAGAGTTGCACAGAAACGATTCACGTCCTTGTTGGGAAAGGGTTGTTTGTTCGCACGCCAAGAAGCCAATTGAGGACCAGAAAACGCGCGAAAACGGCCGCTTCTCTTTTTTCCAGAGACGGGTACATAAACCCGCGAAATCGCCGCAGACAAGCAGTCAAACGCCAGTGCGAATGCACACCTTCCCCCCTTCCCCGGAACACTCCGAGATGCTTCATTACCGGGTGAACCCCGATAGATCAATTAGATTTCTTGGAGCGACAGGTTGCTTTTCTCGCAAGTCAACAAATCCCACACATTGTTCGAAAAGCCGTTAAAACGTGTTCTCCAATCGTTCGAGTGAAGCCCGTACACTATTGTTACCAAGAGAACTCTGCAGGACAAGAGTGCTCAGAACCTGCTTTCCGGTGCTACCTCACGGCTTCATACACGGTACTCTGCTCGGCCGCTTGCTTCTTTTGCGGATGCGTTTCTGCCGCCTCTGGAGCTTTATTTGGGACCAGGGCTGAGTTGGTTTGTCGTTCTCCACTCTCTACGAATTGCGGCTAGTCCACGTTTTGCCTTTCTCAATGCACTGGTGGAGGGTTTCTCTCGCTTCTTTGGCAGTCGCGAGGTACTCGGCGAGAAGTTCAGGGGGCAGTGGGGTTCCCTGCAGGTCGCTCGTGCCCTCTGTGGTCTTCTTCGCTTTCTTTTTCCCGATGTGCCGCACCAGGCGCTTGAGCGCCACGATCGTTTCGTCGACCTTCGCCCGCATGCGGCTGTCCAGGAAGCTGGCTTCTCCGAAGCTCGTGAGGAACGCGAGCAGCGCGCGCGCCTCTGCAGTCGCTTGGCCTGCCTCATCTTTCTTCCCCGAAACGCCGAGGCGTTTTGCGGAGTCTGCGCTGCCGCAAGCAGCATCCACCGCAGGCGGGAGCGCGAGTCGCAGCATGACGGGGCTCCAACGAATGAGGGAATAGTCCTTTTTCTTTCCTTCCACCTGGACACCGACCCAGTAGCGGCGCTCCTCGCCCAGATCGAGCGGCTGGACCGCGTCGGAGACCTCGATTTTCTCTTCCCTTTCCACGTCCTCTTCGCGCTGACGCGCAACCAAAGACACTTTCCGCGAAATCGCCGCAGACAGCGCCTCAGCCGGCGGTGCAAGGCTCCCGGGCGGCCCGCCCATCATCGGCCGGTGTACGTACACCCGAATTTCGGTGATCTCCGAGAAGGCCGGGTCCGCGCCAGGTCCTGCGGCTGAGACGTAGAGGAAGAAGGCGCCTAGAGCCTTTCTGCGAGGCGCAACTTCGACAGAGAACTCCGGGAAATACTGACGCGTCGGCAGCGCGCATGGGGACGCAGGAGCCGGTTCGGCTGGAGCAGGCGCAGGGCGCTTCGAGGAACCTGGAGAAATCCCTGGAGCGGGAGGCGGGGGAGGAGAGGCCGAAGGGTCCGGCGGCGGAGGCGGTTGCGCCCAGCTTGGATCCACGCGGCGCTGACTCAGAGTTCGAATCGCCTCCTCCACGGCCAGTTGGAACTGCAGCGAAGAAAAGGTGAGAAACAAAGAATTGGGGGAAGCGGACGATACAAGGAAGTGTGGGGCACTCAGTTGGAGCTGTGAAGCACGGAGAGAGAAGAAGAGACAGGCAGCGTTTCCACACGAACCTGGCAACCGAACTTCAGGAGACGGGAGACGCTGATCAAGGTCTTTGGAAACAGACGCACAAAGGGAAAAAACTTCTCCATCTACGCTCCTCGCGGTGAATGCCGAAAAAGCGCATCTATGTGCATCTGCGCAGAAAGCAAACCCAACTGGAGACCTAGCTGTGTGCATATCCATACGTACACAAATGTACCTATACAGGCATGATGGGCAGGATACGCCAGATCGGATGAAGCACTAGAGCGAGTCTCATTCTTTCATTTATCTTGCTTTGTACGAGGTTGGTTGGATTCTTTGCTTACGGCTTTGAAAGCTTCAGTAGCCTGGTGAAGCAAATGCGGATGGATGCTGTGGAATTTATCTGGATGCAGCAACACGCGCCACTTCTTCTTCACTGCCTCAACCTGCGAAGCAGACAACCGAGAGGACGGATAACTGAATGAGCGTTTTTCCAGACCTCCCTGCTCCACCGTTCTCGTCTTTGAAAACGCAAAGGGATTCCCTGGGTCGCGAGACCACATCGGATAAAGAGAGAGAGTGGAGAGAAGAACCTAGAATCTCGATTCATTCCTCAAAATTTTCTCCTCAGTGTCTGGAGGCGTGTTCGTTTCCCTCCTGTGTTCTGTCTGTCCTCGTCTTCCATTTTTCCGGTTTCTTATCGTGTGCGGCTCTTACCATTGGAACAGTCGCCGTGAGCGGATTGAGGCCGAGCAAGTAAAAGCAGTGTGAAATGCTTCTTTGTCTTACAAGAGCTGCGAGAGCCTGTGAGGAGCCTGGAATCGCAGAAGCGAGAGCAGCCGAAGCTTCCTCTTGTTCTCTCATGCGATCGGTCACGTAGGTGACGACTGATGCTGCTGCGCTCGCCTTCTTCAGTGCTTCTTCCTCTTGCTGCTTCCTTCGGGCCTGCAAAACGCAGAAGGCAAAGGAAAGCCGCAAGTCGCGAAGTTGCACATGCAACTAAACAAACCCATACTTGTGTGTGCCGAAAATCCCAGAAGAGAACGCGACGTATTTCATTATCCTCAACATCTGAAAGCATCTCTCCACCACTCAAATGAGACTCAAGACGCGATCCGGGAGAGAAAATTGGGGCGGAAGCTGACCCAGGAGAAAGGTACGTGAGTCAGGACCCAACCGCTTCCTCCAAAGAGACTTCATTATCCTTCAGAAGTAATAGAAGTTCGATGCTCTAGCCAGATCATGCACTAAAACCACATTTCAAAGTATTCCAATGTGAGTGCATCCCTAGATCTCCAGTCGGACACTGAGCAGTTCAAGTTGGAGACGACAGCTCCACACTATGCCTGAAACTGGGAGAGATCAAAGAGGAGTTCTGAAGACACAGTCTGCACTGAGAGAAAGAGTCTTACACGTTCTTCTCTCCACCTGGCTACGCAGCGATCGAACTTTGCACGCGCCTCAGCCACCGTGGCGTCAGAGGGGAAGACGAAAGGCGGCAACAGAGGCAGACGAAGGAGCTGTGCTGTGGCTGCGATTCTCAGTTCCCGTCGACGCTGGAGCAAAGAGAACAAACGCAGAGGAGAGAGAGAACTCGGGCGGAGAGAGGAGACGAATCGGAGACAGGAGTCTCGGCTCGCGCGAAAAAAGAAGAGACGGAAGAGGCGGAGGCGAAAAGGGGAAACCTCCACGAGAGAAACTTTGAGACGGAATGGAACTGGGGGCAAGCCGCAGCAAACGGAAATACGCGCAGGGCAAGATGACGAGAAAAAAGCGCCACGCACATGCACAAACAGATGTACGTGAATATTTGTGACGGCCTTCACCCACGTGCAGCGGTCAGCGTGTTTGAGTATAAGCCGATTCGTCTTCACAAAACGTTGTGCAGAGTCGATTCGCCTCGTTCCTGCTCAAAGTCAAGCGCGCCAAAAGGCGCGTCTCCTGTACGTATCCGAGCTCATCTCATTCAACAAAAGTTCTGCACAAGCCCGTCCCTGTCGCGCAAGGTGTTTTCTCTCAGTTTTTTCGCGTCGACTGACTTCTTCTGTAGCAGACTCGTCTCCGTCGTCGCACATGACGAGGAGGACTTCAGTTTTTTTCTTTTTCTCCGCATCCGCGCTGTCGGGAGAGAAGAGCATGTGCGCGAGGCCCTGAGCTTCTTCGCTGGTGGACCGAATGCGGTCGACAGCCTCCCTGCGGAGTTTCTCGAGCTCCAACAGAAAGGCAGCCCACTGCCGCACGACACGCATCGCCCTGCGGCAGCGTTCCTTTCCGGTGACGCGCGGCGTCTGGCTGCCGGCCTCGCCAGAGTGGGGAGAAAAAGGACCTTCCTGCAAGCAGAGAAAGGGGGCGCTTTGCGTGAGCAGCTGGTCGACAGTGTCGAAGCGCCGAATGATTCCGCGGCGCCAGGCCTGGCGACACTCGGCTGCGGAGGTGAAGGCGGGGCGGGGACCTGGCGCGGAGAAGTCAGGCTGTTCTGTCTCGGCGCCTGCAGCCGCGGGCATGTGGACGTAAAGCACGCGCGAGATGGCGTGGGTGACGGACTCGAGGAAGTCTTCGGCGCCGAGCGCGGGGGGTCTCCGGAGACTCTCCAGAGTGCCGAGCAGCAAGCCAGCAACATGGGAAGCGACTTCTTGTCTCTCTCGAGGGCGCGGGGTTTGTGAGGGATTTCTCTCAGATTCGCATGCGTCGACATCCGAGCCTGAGTCCTCGGCGTCGTCCGTCTCCTCCGGTGTCGATCCCATGTCTCTCGCCTCCGTCGCGCCTCGCCGCGGCTCTCCAGTCTCCCTGCCGCTTCCCTCAGGCTTTGTCTCCGCCGCCATTCCGTCTTCGTCTTCTGCAAAGAGCGTCTCCTCTCTCTCCGCGTTCCCACACGCGCTCTCCTCGCCCTCTGTCGAGTCTTCTCTCTTCACCGCAGGCTCGTCTGCCGTCAGGCGACGTCTCTTCTTACCAGCTGTGGAGAAGTGGTTCGCCGCCTCCGCTCGCCGTCGCACGGTGTCTAGACGCCTGTCGGCCAAGACGCACACGGCGTGGAACATGTGGGCGTATTTCGCAGGAGTGTCGAGAGCTTCTGCGTCGAGGAGAAGCTGGTGGATCTCGGAGAAACTCAGGAAAGAGGCGCCCTGTTCGTCGGAGAGAGAAGCAACGTTGGAACCAACTGCTGGGCGCTTGCGGCCCAACGTCTCCAATACGTGAAGACACGCGAGCGTCGGCGCAGGCAGAGAGGCGAAACCGCCATTTTCGCCGAGCTGGGAAGAAGCCGACACGGAGGCTGCGCGACAGGAGTCCTCAGGGAAGGCACGGGGCGACACAGCTTGAAGCGGAGACACCGGCATCTTTTCAAAGCGGAAAAAGGGGGGAAAGGCGAGAAGAAGAGGTGAGGAAACAGACGACTCCCAGAGAAACTCTCTGTAGACAGGCGTGGCAACTCAGGAAGCAGACCCAACCATCTTCCTCGAGGTAGAGCGTTTTGGGGACACAGAAAAAAGACACAACGCAGGAGAAGATGTCGAGAAAAACATGGAAACTTCCGGGGGAAAAAGGGATTCCGTCTACAGCGCTTCTAGCCACTCGAAGATCAACTCTCATCGATACAAAATGCAGATGATACACACGCACCGCATTTTAGCGCATGCAGATATATATATATATAAATCAGTGGGTTATAAATTGCAGAGATGCTTATATATATATATATATATAGATATAAGCTGAGTATGAAGGCAAATGCACACAGAGACAGAGACGAAAGACTCGAGAGTTGCAGGCAAAGGGGTTGAGAGTCGCCGTTCCAACTTGATAGATGCAAACTTCTACGCTGTCTTGTGTGACGGCACACGGCACCATGTCTCCCTTCTTGGAGTGTCTATGCAATCTATGGCGCAGATGTATGTACGTGGATCTTTGTAGTTTTATCGGTGCTTCCGTAAATGGGGTCTTGGCCTTTTCGATTCCGAGTCGTGTATTGTAGGCGTGAAGGCGTTTGCACTCAGTTGCATGAATCTACACAGAGATCTTCTTGGAGGAAAGGCGGCTCTCTGTCTGCAAAGGGGGTATAACCGATCTTTTCACGATAGGGGAAGGAAGCAACAAATGCTGACAGCAGCACACGCTCCCTCAGAGCAGGACAAAGTCACTGTGCGTGCAGCTGTTTATTTCACAGAAGGCCAACGCCTCCCGCGAACGTTTTCTCAGAGTTCATCGGGTGAACATAACCAAGAAGGAGACGCAAATAGGACTAAGGTAGCCGTGGGAATTTCCGGAAGACGCAGAAGTTGGGTTCGGCAGACTTCCTCTGAAATTGCCAGGCTTCTCGCTGGCAACAAGCAGCGCAAAGCAGCAATGTCTTCTGGCAGCCAGGAGTGAGGGAGTGACAGCAACGGAAACGGGGGATGTGACGAAAGAGAGGCGTTGAAACCGTGAGATAGCGCGTGAGGGCCCCGGGAAACACGGAAACAGTACGAAGCGAACGTGTCTGGAGTCCCAAATCCCAGAAATCGCTGCACAAAGATGGACAGCTTTCTCCCACGAAAAGGGGGGGAGGGTGCGAACCTGAGGTGGTCGCCGCAGGCACACGAGCCAGCAACGGCTGAAACCCGTTGCTGAGGCTAGTGGTTCGTTACACCGTGTGGCATTGCAATTCGTTTCTCAAAGGGAAAACAGGAGAAAACTCCGGAGACTCGGCATTACCTCCGTCAAACTCCCTGGAAAGAAACGAAGCGAAGGGCGCCTCGTATACCACAGCTCTTGCTCCTCAGAGTCCGTGTGCCTTCTGCGGTTGCTCCCAGACGAGTCTAGCCAACGAGACGCGGCGCCTGAAAGTACGGAGGAACATCAACACACCAGGCTGAAGTGCAAGATTCTTCACAAAGTCACTTCCTCTGCCAGGCTTGGCTTTGGAGCGGCGGTGTTTCCTCGCAGCTCACGTACTGAACTGTGTGATGGGTTGTGTTCGCTGCATGGCAGATGGGGAAGACGCGTGTTAAGATAGCCTTCGTGGTTGGGTCTACAAAGCAATTCCTGCCTGCAATAGGCCAACTCACACAACACTCTGTTGAAACTAACTTTCGATGAGATTTGTCTCCGACGCTCCTGTGTCCGCTAAGAGGGCGCGAGTAGAGAAAAGCATCTCGCGGCTTTTTGGAAGTGCACTTCGATGTACTGCGGCGGTGGTCATTGTATGGGGATGTGTTGCCAATACAGACCGTGAGAAACCGATAGCTTCCAGGTTGGCTTACTTGCAAATAAGCTTCCCATGGGGAACCCGATCTTTACAAAACGCAGAGATCCATATGTCAGCCACGCGTACCGCGAGGAACTGACAGAGTATTCCGCCTCAAGCATGATCATGAAGCGCAGTTGCGTTGTGAGATATAGGAGATGAATGAGTCCTATTCAGCTGGACGTAATTATAAAAAGTGATTTTGAAACAGGGGGAAAGTGGGATGAAAGACCTATGGATCTTGGCGGAAAATACCGAGGACCAATAACGACCACTATGTTGCCGTATCCTCAGGACCAGGTACTGGCCAACTCGTGTGGAACAGACTGTCGGAATTGGGACACTTGCTTCTTTTTTCACAGTTCCTTCAGCAAATGTTTCAAGACCCTTGGATGACTTTGTTATTCGAGTGACACGCGCAGGAGGCCACTCCGGATTTTGCGAGGAAATAACTTTGCTGGACACAAGGAGCGACCAGTGCCTTTCCGGCGAAGAATCAGAAACGAGGTCTTTCCCAGTCGACCCAAAATGTCACATCTTTGTAAGCGAGTCGTATCTGGGTCTGTCCAGAATTAGGCAACCTCCTGATCGTGTGGAGAAGCGCCTGTTGTTTACTTATCGCAGGGAGAGAAGGATGAGAAACCTGAACACAGGTACGGCAGACTTTACATGAGTCATGTCTAGTCTCTCTTGTGCGGCATTTGTGCGCCACATGTCTCATCTGTCATAGTTCCTGGCCACAGATTCTCAACGGTGCCAGACGAAAATGGAACAGAACACCCGGCAGAATACTTCATTCCCACAACACACTAAAACCGTTCCAGGTTCTGTTTTCGCTGGCCGATACACGATGTCCGGGCCTCCCTCTTCTCCGAGAATGAAGGAGTTTAGCCTGTAGGCTCGAAGCACAAGGATACGAAACCTATCTTAGCCAAAACATGGGGGAACTAAAGCATGCAAAAGGTAGGCCGGTAGTGCGTAAAGCGTTACAGCTTGCCGGGTAGTCAATATATGATGTAGTAACATCTTGTGATGATTGAAAACAACAGTTGTACGTTGTCATCAAACAGCTAAAGTCATACACTTTGAAAAAAAGTGTTTGCCAAGAAGTCAGTCCAAGACTGAACGAGAAAAGAGCAACTGATACCCACCGACTAGAGGACGCAACGAATGCATATTCTACTGCCCATGTTACGTGAGGAGTTGCACGCGGCACTTCCCTGCAGAAAGTGCACTGGCGAATATAGGATCCGCAGGAAAGTGGAAGCTTTTCCTGGGGAGTGGCGGCACAGGAGCTAATATGAGCAAAAGTTGTTGTGCTGACTCATGGACTGCCCCCCCACTACTGCAACAGAATAGATGCATTAAGAAGTGGATCCTTCAAACGTCTGGAACAGCGAACAACTTCATGTGTGGGCCCCTTTCGTGCAGCAGGATTTCCCTCTGTCGCCTTCTCTTGCTCTGGCACTCTTTATTGTATCGGGCCTTCCGTTTTCGAAGTCACTGGGCAGGAAGAGCTGCAAGTTCGCTAGTCTCCCCGAATTCTACAACTCTTTTACGCGAAGCGAAAATCAACCGACAGCGGGGCTGCTGCTACACGACTCCGACACCATCTAACACGATTATGAATTCAAGCGGGAAGCTCTCCACGACTGTCATCCACGGTTTCAACGTTAACCACACACTGCATATTTCTTCTATGTCGGTATCAACCTTTAAGAACATCCGCAACTATTCTCTTCAGAATATGTACGATGTCCCGCTACAAACTGGACTGGAAAGTGCCTCCTGTGTTTTTCATCAGATCCTGGGAGCTCCCGGAAGGGATGTTAGAAGGGTTTCCTCTTTACGGCACGTATGTCATGCGAGCGTGCGTTTGTAAGCATCGCCTTTCGCGGAAGACAGTCGAACGCTGCGCCGCATTCGCACACCAGTGGTGTCACGTGGGGATGGTCGAGAAAAAGAACTATGTGACGACGGGGAATGACGGTTGTTCTCACGTTCGGGCAGGATTCTGCCCTGCACGTACGGACAGGCGGGCGAAGCCTGTGAGCCACTTCACCCCTACCGGCGGGTGCGTCCCCCATAGACTGCGGGGAGCCAGTTCGCTTTTGGAGCTTTTCGCGACAGCTCAGACTCGAAGAACCCGCAGAAATTTCCTCCCTTTCTGTTTGCCGCCAACCGTCCTGTTGCTACACAGACTACGCCTACATGGAGAGCGGGGTAGTGCACACCTACGTGCGATACTAGCAACCCGACGTTTGTCGAAAAAACACGGTCCCAAACTCTTCTTCACCGTCCTAACCCTTGCTAATCTTTCTTAAACACGAAGTTTACGCGTTTATAAGCGCACGCTATACAGACACAGATCCCGAAGCCGGGGCCGTAGAGTAGAAAAACACAGAAACAGTTACGCACTCAGTTCAACAAGGGTGCATCCGACAAGTCGATGTGGCGGCAAATAGGGCACTCGTTTTCGTCGTGTTGGTCGCCTAGGTCGCAACCGCAGCGCTTTGACAAGTACTTAGCTGTCTCGTCAATTGATGCCATGTCGCATGGAGTCACGGTGTACCCCACCACTGATCTGTCTGTGACCGCCGCGCTGCTGTGCTCGGCGACTTTCTGCGGCTGTGTCGCCATCGTGGTCTCGGATGCGGAGTCTTCGGGGCTGGCTAACTTGTCGTACTTCTCTCTCGGTGACATTTCCTCTTGCTTCAGCGCCTCCTGCATCTGGCGCTCGCGCTCCGCTGCCGCCGCAGCTTCAGCTTTGCGGCGCTCGGCCTCCTCCCGCGCTCTTTGCTCCGCTTCCTCGGCTGCGGCGCGCTGCTCCTCCTCCGCCTTGCGTTTCGCCTCCTCCGCCTTTTTCTTCTCTGCTTCCTTCCGGAGGCGCTCGGCCTCAGCCGCCTCTGCTTCGGCCTTGCGGGCCGCCTCAGCCTCCGCCTCCTTCCTGGCTGATTCTTCGCGCTCTCGCGCCTCTGCCGCTCTACGTTCAGCCTCCGCTTTGTCTGCTGCGTTCTTCTCCGCTTCGGCGCGAGCCTTCTCTTCAGCCTCAGCCTTCTCCTTCGCCTCCCGCTCCTGCCGCTCCTTCTCAGCCAGGTCCTCCGCCTCCTTCCGGGTCGGCGTCTTGGCCGTGTTCTTCTTGCACGCGTTTCCCATTTCGAATCGAAAAAGTGCGAAAAAGTTGAGGGGGCGACAACAAAAGATGTGTGGGGGAGCGATTCAGAGAGTCGAAGTCGCGAACACAAGAACGGAACAATCGCGGCGTTTCAGCCACCGAAGTGTGTGCGTGGATGTACCGGAAACTGCGGGCAGGTTCGGTGCGCGCCTTTCCCTCTGCCGCGAGAAACAAAACTTTCTTCGAATGGAAAACAACACATACAGAATGATGAAATGCCGTGCCGCACCCAGTTTCTCGTCTCGTCTGGCAAGTCTTCCGACTTTACGGCCGCTTTTCTCCCCGGCGAAATAGCAAACACCTTTTACGCACGCGGTTGTCCGCGCGCCGTCGACCGATCTTCTCGGAGGGAAATGACAGGGTTTCGAACAGTCACACCGAGATTTAAAACTCGTGCAACGCTGAAAAAGCAAAAGTTCTCAAATACAGTTGTGCCTCTCGCTCTTGAGATCACAAAATTCGCTGAAAGGAAATCTCACCACTCTCCGGCGCGTTCGCAGCCTCTGTCGACAGCCAGCTGAGGGGTGGACCTGCGTGGCAGGGCAATATCGCTGGCCTGAATCGATCGTGAATGTACACAGCCAACTTGAATTTCTGCCAGCCAGAACTGGCGGCCTCTCGGGACGTGGCGCGTGGGCGCCCGGTGCAGTCGCCTCGAGCGATTCCCCGAGTTTGCCCTTTAAAAACTCTTTGCGGCCAGTGCAAGCGCTTCTTGCGTGACGTTTCCTTTTTTTTTCTACGCTGTGCAAACCATTTCCGTCAAGAGGGTAGTGGACTGCGAAACGTCGAAGTGTGGCTTAGCGACACGAGAAGTGATATTCGAGCACCGGCGTTCGGCAGGTTTCGGGTATTTCCGTGAGAAGGGGAAAGCGGGGAAAAGGGCACGGTGGCTGTTCCGAACTGGTCTAAAATTTCCCCGTGAGTGTCGCATTCCTCTGCACACACTCCGTTGCCCAACCAACTCGTCCCGGTCGCCACGGGCACACAGAGCACTGCAAATTCCTTGCTGGCATACGAAAAACAGAAACATTCAGGAATACCACGACTCTTGTGGACTCCGGTAGCCCAGCTTGAAGAAAGAATAAGCGTTTGCACAGTCGAGTAGCATGCTGCATGTTTTCCGAGTCCAGTTGGTCACCCGGGACTGGGAACATTCGGGGCCAGACCGAGCGCAAAAACACAAAGGGAATGGAACTGCTGTTGCTCTTTCTATTAGATGCATAGGACGAGGAATTGACGAGACACAACCTTCTATCGCAGAAAGGCATCGAATCGTCGAGATAGGTGTCTGATTTTTGACTAACAGCATCCAACTCTACCTAGGCACCTGAAAAAGAAATCAGACTGAGGTACGGAGTGGGGAGATGCAGACTAAAGGCTCTGTGTTTCTGGTCTGAAGAAACAAAGAGGGGGACAAAACGCAGGGTCAAGTCTTGAGGATACAGTCTAAAAGTTGACCCGTTCGCATAACAGAAAAACGCGCTTACCCATTATTCTACACGTTTACAAAAGTGTCGGTCAATCGACAACAGCTACGTCCGTTTAAGGACTGTTTTCTAATATGTCGTGTAATATGCTCAAGGCGTTATATATGGATTAGTCTTATCACCGGGACACCAGATTCACCTGCGTCCGCCGTTCCGTAGACACGGCGGTGGTACTGAGTGTTGATGATAAACGCGGACAACCTAAGAAATGAACTAACGTTCTTCTTGGTGCACCAATTTCGGCTAAATCGATGTGCAGTCCGTTACGCGTACAGGAGGAGGGAAAAATATGCGGGTACTCGCTATCACACGGACAGCAGTTGAGTCTGAAGCCTGTTTCAAAACGTATCGCAAGACGCCATCAGCAGGTGTCCTCGATTGACTGCAGATAAATCACCGTGTCAAGATGCTGTCCTGTGAACCTGTTTACTATCTAGAAACCCCTTTTCAACTGTGAATCCGCCTGCGATTAAAACTGTTCCGCGTTGCCAAAACCCTCTGGCACGCTAAACCCCTGACCGAATGCATGGCCTTGTTTTTATGAAAGCGGGGCTCTGCAAAACGTTCTCAAGACAGAAAGCTGTGGAGTGTGAGGCTCTGATGACTTCGAAAGCACGTCAGCGTGAATGGAAAAAACATTCAACGATCTGACCTTTTGTCATGGTGTGGACTCATGCCTGCTTACGGCCTCCGATTGCAAAACTGTGGACACCACGGCGCGTAGCAGGGTCCTTCGCCGCCAGCCTACGGCGACTAGACTTCCTCCAGTCTGGTGCGGGAAGGGTGGGGCTTTTGACCCCTCGATACTAGACATTATGTTCATGTGGAGGCGACAGGTGAGTACCACTGCCTTACCACTGAAGAGTGCGGCAGGGCCTCTAGAGATGATTGGCCTGCATGACCATTTCCTTTGCACATTCAGCGTTTCTGGAATGCTGCGTACATACGGCAAAACAATCGCGATCCGGGATGTTAATTTTGCCTACACTAATCACCAGCAGATTCACGGTGTGCGGTAGAATATATGGAGGTGCATTCATCTAAAAGAATCCCTTTATCATTCTTTTGTGCACCGCCCTTTGTGGCTCAGCCTTGCGCTCACAAAACTCTTCTCGTAAAAAAAGGTGAATCTGGCGTTCAAGGGCACTGCGCCGCAGTTGCAACTTCCGCTTCAAGCTGGCAGCATGGATGCGAGTGTGTCTACTAGACTGAGTGCTGGGGTGAGACGGCGTTGCCGACTGCGCAGGATATGGATTTTTTTCGAGAGTCCTTTTGAAGGGAAGAAAAGACCAGAATCAAGTATCCCTAGCAGTCCTGCATTTCTGTTCTTCGGGCTATGACGAGAATCCCCTCCACACGAAGAGGAAAAACGCGAAGGGCTGCGCGAAAGGACAATTCCAAGCGAAAAAATGTGCGGGCCTCATCATACACCCGCGTGCTGGTTGGGGCTGCCAGAAACAATGGTACACCTCATACACCACTGTGTACCGGCAACCTGAAGGCACTCAGAAAAACACTTTGCATTCACGATCCCCTCCAGAGACGCACATAGCAAGCGATGTTGACAACTGTTTCACTTCTCTTGGAATAAAGAGCCCCTCTTTGTGCACCTCCGTGTTCAAAAAGAGACGAGACATGCGGCACCTTTCCTCTTCCACCCACCCGTCTTCGTCGTCGAAGCCGCTCCATTGTTGAAGCCCCCGCGGCCCGCATCCTTTTCTATACACCACAGGCCACTCAGTCCCACCACATCACCGCGGCAGAAACTCGGTGCCACCTGAGCCTTCGTTGCATGCTTCCATCGAAGAAAACGCCATCGATACGTTCCTCCTCGAATTAACGAAGCGCCATCACCACCGGGGAGCTGCAACCGAGGTCGTGCCTGCAGCCGGAGCAGGTGCGGTCCCGGCATAGCTCGTCGAGACAGCAGCCCCGCTTCCAGGGCTCGACCGGCTCGTCGCCGAAGTGCTCGCCGCCTGGGGCGCGACCGCGTAGGGGACAGCAGCGGCGGTCGGAGCCGCCACAGGAGCCGTAGCTGAGGCCCATTGCTGCGTCGCAGGGTAGCCATTCGCCGCCTGCGGCTGGGGCTGCTGATACGCGTACAGGCTGTACGGAGCAGGTTGGTACGGCACTGCGTACGCGCCGTACGCCGCTGGACCCGCCGCATACTGCGAAAAAGAAAGCAACGGCGTAAAGCCGAATGGCGAGCAAAGACACACATGGTGCAAACCCTAATGCTTCCGCCGAAACGACGCTCCATGCCATTTCCACGCGATGTGTTTGCCTCCGTCGTCGCCACAACACATATATCCTCCGCCACGTCTAGCACGCAAGTAAGTCATTTTCGATGATAACAAACAGCGACGAGTGAACGATGCAAACATAACACTGTGATTTGCAGTGCGCATATGCAACGTGGAACGTGCTGATCGCAACACACACGAAGTACACACGCATGCAATTCGTTAGGACATGTCATGTCTGTATATGTAAAAGCGTCGCACAACTCCTGCAAATATCGAGGTTGCGTTCCTTCGTTCCTTCACTGTGGGATATCATCTACACCGATACTGATAAATCGCCGCTCTCCCAAATTGTGCCGATGTGGACATCTAAGAAGCTCGGGAGAAACGTGACTCACCGGCACCGCCGCGACGTAGGCGGGTGGAGGGTGTTGGGGCGTGAGAGGACCCGACGCGTAGATTGCGGGGACAGCGTGAGGATGGTGAGAACTCACCGGCGCAGCGTAAGGAGCCGAGGCATAAGCTCGAGACATTCCCCCGCTTCCTGAGCTGCTCCCTCTGACGGGGCCGTAGCTCTCTGGTGTCCGGCGTGAAGCCCCTGACCGCTCCACATTTTTGTTTCTGCCCAAAAGACAAGCCAACCAGAGCGTCGCATCCCATCATTGAAGCACGTAAACATGACACGGAAGGAGATTCGCGAACCCGTCCAACATACAGAGAAATGGTCGAAATTCAAAAACGACTTTCCACCACCTCCACGTGCCTGAGCCCCACACTCAGTGAATAGGCATACAACAGGAAGTCACACCTTCTGCTAGTGATATCTCTTGTTCACCCCTCGAAGTCCTTTCCACAAGAAAAACAACGCACCACGGTATATATATACATACTGCAATTAGTAAAATGATCGTCCTACAGTCCGTATTTGCTTGAATTGCCTCACAAAGGGAAGGGGGGAAGGTATTCTGTAGATCCTCCTTAAACGACATACGGTCGACTCAGTTCTGAGACAGCTCACTATCCTCACAAGCAGCGCTGAACCGACAGAGCAGCACCCACTTGCGACAACCGTTTCTCGTTTCCAACATACATTGTGCGCGAAGCATTTTGGGCGAAGCAGATGTGCAGCGTGGCGCCATTGAAGACGTAGCCGTTCAACGACTCGAGAGCTTTCTGGGCATCTCGCAAGTCAAAATACTCGACGAACTTCTCCCTGAAAACAGCAGACGAACACCAGGAAGCAGGCGGTTCATTCTCTAGAAAATGAAACAAGGAGCCAGCAGCCCTACGAAGGTTGTTGTTCTCTAGCTACCGCACGCATAATATTTCTACATGTATGCTCATACAATTGCGGAAAGGACTTAGATGTTATTGGAGCAATGTTTCTCAGAAAGAAACCAGCGTCAAAAACACTCACATCTCCCCCCAACTGTTCGAGTGCTCCCACAAATCAGACTAGAGTCTTGTGTCACTGCATGCACTCGCCTTCTTTTGGAACTATAGTTTTTCGACTTAGGTCATCTTCAAAGTACATCTGTTGTTCACTGAATCTGTAGATGTAAAAACACTCTGAAATGTAGGCGTCGTTTCTTCGAACTGACAGCACGTCGGTGTCCACCTCCACGGATATCAGCACGATATGATTTCTTGACAGACTGGGAACCTCCTTTCACTCTCTGGCACTCTTTCCGAAAAGAGCGCTTGCAAGAGAAGACAGAAACTCCACTTACGTCTCTCTTTTCCGATTAGCCGAAACTTTCTTGAGGTCTCCATGCTTCGAAAAAAGCTCCCTGTAGGCGTCCAGACTGTTTGGATCGGTCCAGTTTCCCGACACATGAACAGTGCTGACGGGGCGCACGTACAGTGTTCCCTGAGACAGGCGAGTTGCGAAAGAAACGAATTTGTCGCTAGTCTAGTGGTAACGTAGATGCAATATTTAACGGAAAACCGAATCACCTGAGTTGTTCCTACGGATATGTGAAAACTCCCGAGCACCGAGCTCGGAACATGCCACCCGAAAGTAAACACAGCTTCAAGAATGGGAGCTTAAGACACCGGCGCACAAAAGACTGCAAGCGTCCCCCCTACGTACGTCTAGCAGGGAACACTGCTTGGAATGCAGTTCAAATACGTCTCACACAAAAATAAATATCCACCCACACGTGTTCTGTGCTCAGCTGTAAACGCACGGGCGCAGCTCACTCTAAATACGTGCCTACATTCATTTCCTTGGAGAGGTAGAACATATATCACGGATTACTTTGTGAGGTCTCCTCTACCATATTAGCGTGGTTACGTATGAATGCCTGCCACCCTCACCGTATTGCCATCTTTATCGGGACGCTTCACAGCTGAGAACTGAACTTCCACTCGCTTGCCCAAGACATCGGAGCCACGCAGGGCGTCGCGAGCAGCTTCGGCGTGTCGGAGATCATACTGTGTACGCACATGGACAAAAAACAACAAAACCGCAGCACTAAAAAGCCATTATCACGTTTGCTCTCGCCCTGCCACCGGAACTGCAGTGCAGGAGGATTTTTCCAAGACGGCAACTCACATAGATGCCAAAATACTCGCATCGAGAAGACACCCGTGTCACTTGCCCTCAAGAATGCGTCACCACACCTGCAGACTTTAAACAGATGCACGTACCAAAGAAAGAAACATACATGCACATCAAGGGACGAACACACGCCTTTGGAAAATACACGTGCTGAGCAAGGAAACCCACCGGATAGTTCGCAACCTCTGAGGTCGGTACCACGATCTCGAGCCACATAGAGCGACGCGCTAAGAGACCCGCCAGAGCCCCGGTGTGTGATTCTTTCTTATGCTTACGAACTCGACAAACGCCATCCGTTTCTCGGGATAAACGGCAACTTTCTTGAGGTCGCCGTGCTGCAAGACGACGTCACGTAAACTGTCTTCAGTCACATCTTCCGGGAGACGCCCAAAAAAAAGGGTACGGCTTTGGAGGGCGTCTGGTTCTTGATCTGCAGATGCATACATGCAGTTAGTACACTCAATGGCAGGCGTTCTCGCGTACCTCGTACTGTGTAGGCAATTCTTTCACGAAAAGGGAAGTGAAAATGCGAATTTGAGTCACATATCAACACCGCTACATTGTGGAATTGCAGGACTGAACGGAACGAGACGTGAAATCCCATGTCGCCAGCGTTCCCGGACTTTACGCTCACGATATCGACCCGAATTTTTGTTTGTAAGAGTGGATCGCATCTAAGGCGAGATTCGCTGGTAGTACCTTACGGGTGATAGCGCGCCAAGCGTTGTGCCTGGGACGTGCCCAGACTCACGAGATTTTCCACCACCTGTACGCTGAGTAAGCGGTCAAAATCCGTAGGGAAACTTGCCTGTAGCGCAAAAGTCCAGTGCTAGTCTAGACATTCCGGGGAGACGCGGCGCGGATACAGTGCATCCTGCTTACCAAGTGGGTTGGGTGCGGATTGTGCCGAAGGTGTTTGCCACTGAGAATACTGCGCTGCGTTGGCTCCCCACGTGTAGTCTGCAGCTGCGACAGCCGCCGTCGTGCCTGCTCCATACGCATACCCGTAGTGACTGTAGGGGTGAATGCCGTACTGCGGAGGGGCCGCCATCTTGACCCGCCCGAGGGTTGATGGCTCCTCCTCTAACGAGATCCACGAAGCCAAGAACGGCGGACCGGGACTGGACCGAGAACAGAGACCACGTCCCGTCAAAGCGAATAGACAGCTCCTACACCACTGAGTGGCTTGCGCAAAAAAGGCGTCGAAGACTGGTTTGCAGGAAAGGGGCAAAGAATGCAGCTGGACTGACCCACAGTGGCGCGCGTGCGGGGACAGAACTTTGGACCGGAGCAGACGTCCGGAAAGACACGGAGGGTTATTGACTAATCAAACAGAGGAAATGTGGAAGGAATAGACATTTAGTTTGAGGCGTCGGGAAACAGCTGTTTCCAGCTTTTGAATCCCGTTTTGCCGAATGAGCGTTGCTCCCGTACACCACCGCGACGGCAAGAAAAAACCGAAGCGCAGCTGCACTGTACCGACACGCAAAAGTTCTTGCCGTGTTGTCTGGGTCGGTGTTTCGTTTCCCCCGATACGTCGGAAATTCTGGCGAAGTTGATGGTGTCGGTTCGAGTGGAATCGTCGCGCGCCAAACTGCTCGACCGCAAGAAAAAATAGGTTCGGTTACCGGCGAGAGTGAGACACGCGCAAAATCGTCAGCAAGGGGAGGAAAGCTGCCAAAGACCGTTTCATTTATAGCAGAAATCCACGACAACGACGCGTTTCCCAGGGGCGATTTCCAAAACAGCATACGGGATTCTTTACCAGCAAACCCTTTGGTGCCAAGTCAACGGCCGTCGCAACAGGAACGCCTCGTGCAGGGGAAAAGACGAAAAACACGCGGGAAAAACGCTATTGGGGGGGACTGCCAGTGCCAGGGGCGCAATCAGAAAACACAGCGCCGACAACGTTTTTCGATGCAGCTAACCGGGGAAACGAAAGAGGATTGGAATGAGCCACAGAAGTCAGGAAAGAAGAAGACACCAAAGTGAAGCACCAAAATTCCATACCACCAAGAAATGAGTGCAAACGGAGAGAGAGAGCTTACCCCGGATAAAAAGGTGCGCACTTTACGCTGCCGCCCACTCTCTCGCTCTTCAGCAGCTCGTCGTCCCATGGGCATCGAACTCCGTGAGGCATCACTGGGATGAAGCTTGTTCCCAGTGTGTGGTTGTTGACCGTCTGTCACGTCAGTTGGTGTCCGCAAAAGGCCACCTGCAGGAAAAATCGGAATAAAAGGGAACCCTGGCACAAAAAGCGTACGACAAGGAATGGAGCACCGGCCTTCCCCAACGAGTGGGCGCATTCGCGGTGAAGGCCTCAGCAATCCGGCGGACCCAGGCCCTCTGGCAAGGACTTCTGTACGGCCGTAGCTCTGTATTCTGAAGTGCATGTTTCCTGGGCGTGAAGTTAGGGTTTCGGCATGCACAAGAGGTTGGAGATCTGGCTACGGTTACGTTAGTACGGAAAAACAGTGGCGCGCGCTTGCAGTTCTGATGGCGTTCCGTGGCATGAATACATGCTGGCGACTCCGACGATGAAGAGACACTCCAAGCTACCAGAGACCGCGACTGACTCTGGCAGTGAGGTCACGATAATTCTATTAATCGTTATTCTGTGGAAATGGGATGCACAAGTTGTTTGGAGTCGCGGTGCGGATCCTGGAAATTAGTGCAGTACGTCGCCGTGAAGCCACAGCAAACAGGCGTAGACATCACGTCCCACTCGTGGTGAATGTAAGGTTCCCGGTTTTTCCTGTTGAGTGCTGGAACAGTCACGAAGTTGATGGTGGATGGCAGGTTGAATGACTGTGATCCTTGGGTCCCTTTGTAATTTCATCTTTACACAACGCCGGTCCCTGTCTCCTCGTTGGCAGTTAGACGAACATTTCGGAAATATACAAAAACATATATTCGCTTTCTGTACTGGTGGCAACCATTATGTGAAGAGAGTCTCTGTTTGGCTCGAAAGACGAAGTACCCTAGCTGTTGTCTAACACCCGTCTACTGTCTAAACGTGCTTCACAATGCATGGCAAAGAACTATTTGCTACCAAGAGCTCAGAGGAAAAACTTGCGGTGACAAACGATGCCTGAGCATCCTTGTTGGGGCTCTGCCTTAATAGTTGTGCCCCCAGTGGCATTCAACAGGCGACGTTGAAGCCCGCCTTACACTTGTGATACGTAGTTGATGCACTGCCCGCTCATCCCTACCCGCCAAGACTGGATTTTCGGTTGTGCTTCCCAATTGCTGCAACAAGAACACTAGCACATTCTTGGTTGTCTTCGGTGAGCTGCTGAGATAAATTTTGTCTTATTGTCGATGACGAAGGTTCTACTGCAAAAAAACTGAGATGAATAAGTTACGGTGTTGGGCTCGTGAGTGTTTATCAATACCTTGCTGAGTACAACTAGTAGTTGCACGCTTGCAAGAGGGAGGATTTTGTCTCTCTCCGTGACCTCACTAGTAATAGTGGTGGACAGTGGTGCAGCCCGGTATATTGCAAGAACATGATGCATCAACCACCTACCTTTTCTTACAGAGTGATTCCCGATAGATAGTGTTCAGGCGTTAGGACCGCTACGGGTTGTGTATGCGTAGGAGCCCTTCTACGTGCCCACGGAATAGATTATGAACCTGAGCAAATTCCCTTTCCATTTCGTTATTCGGTGTTCATATTTTATTTACAAAGTAGAGAGGCCCGCTCACGTGCCGGATGCAACAAATGTCCTCTCGTCCTAGTCATCGTCGGACAGCTGTTTATCAGATCCGTGTGGCACTGTCCTGGATAGCAACAGCGGGCGTTCCGGTCGCGCAGCAAAAACTGCGACACTAAGAAGACGCCAAAGGAAACGCGGGACAAAATAAATCGAAGAACTGACACCCAGAGGTGATAGGGAGGACGTGGTGTTAAAAAGGCAGCATCATTGTGCGCTCCCAAATCCTCGACGAGTTTGACTCCAGCGGCAGCACATTCTGACCCAATAAGCGGTGCTGACCGCGGAAGAAGTTAAACGAAGGGGGTTTGTATAAGTTGCTTGAGGACATCGAAGAGGAGTTTGCATTAACCACTCTGCTCAGATTGAAGCTTTTAGGGTTGGACTCGGGAGAACGAAGCACGCGCGAAGCACGTCCAAGCGGGTGGTCTACCCAACATCGCAAAAGGTAAAGTCCATTAGCAAATCAGTCCCCTGTCGGTACGAGCAGATAGAACAGGGTTGGTAGAGGTTGCACTCCATTTTACGGAGCCTCTCTCCCCCCGCACAGAACACCTGAAAGAAACGCTATAACCTGCGAGGAAAGAGCATTTAAAACCCCCTACCAAACAAAGAGTGGGCTGCGAAATCCGTGCGGCTGGACGTCGTAGTACGGCTCCAGGATCCTCCCACACAAAACAGGGCGTTCTAACCAACTGCTCAACTTACGAGAAAACTACAAACATAAGCTTGAATGACCTGAGTGACGGATGAGCTGGCTCAGTGTAATCAGCTGAATGTGAGAACAGGAAGAGATGACAGCCCTTCAGAATTTGGTCCGACACCTCCTTTGGTTTGAAAGCATGATCCACCCCCCCAAAGTTTATGAGCCCCCCCCCCCTGTCAGAGTTCATTTTTAAAGACAGGAAGTGCAGACTAGAGCGCGGCCTCCGGAGGGTCGCGTGTACATTCCAGCTTCTTTGTGTAGTACAGCCTGGATACGAAGAGAGGAAGCAGACACCATCTAGCGGAACTTGCCGACTCACTCCCCGTACACAGAGCTCTCGTTTGTGCTTTCTCGAACGATAGTTTACGCCTCTGCGCTCGGCCGGCTGGGCATGCGTCGCCAGAAAGAAAATGCTGGCTGCTGCAAGAATTGTCTGCCTTGTTTTGCCCAGAGACCGCATGCTGTTTCGGGGGAATACAGGTGGACCCGCGCTGCGCTCTGGTTGACTTACCGCTGCCTGGCAACAGCCCACGTGGTCGCGGGCCACACAGGGAAAGACTCAGTACTGCCCCTCCTAGGCGTAGCGATGATCCGTCAGCATACCAGGGCTGCTCGAGTTTTCGCTTTTCAGTAACACCTGTCAATACGAACGTGACATTTTTAGTGTGTTTTCCTGTGTCTGTGACTTCTCGTGAAGGGAAATGCTCTTGTTAACCGTTTTTTGTTTAGTTTAGTGTTTGCGCTAATGCCCTGGGCGACACGGGACTCGGTGACTGTGGCCAGGGGTGTCTTGAATATCTTTTTCGCGAGCGCGCTTCATACACGACAGAACGCCAGCCAGTTCAGAGACAAGAGTTCGCTGGTTTTGAACAAACAAAACAGCCTGTCCTGCGTTGTCTTTTCGTCTCTTTGCGCGCCTTTACCTGTTGGATGTTGGGGGGGAATCTGTTTTTTATGCCTCTTCCCAGCGCCAAGCCATGGGCTAGCCGGAAATCCGGCTAGCATCCAGTTGACCCGATATGCCAGAAACTGGTCTGTCCAACAGTGCTTCGTCAAATTTGCTTCCTCCAATGCGCACTTGAGCTTGGTTTCTTTCTGCAACTTCTCCCTCTTGTGGAGCTATAGGCTCAAACGCCGCATGGATCGCGGCGTGTCTTCTTAGTGTCTGTTTGGAGCGACTCGTTGGACAAGCGGTCAACCAAGATGACGACGTCTCCCCGAGTCGCCAAGTGGGCACTTCGCGTGCTAGCTCTCGTCTTTCTGCACCATGTGACAGTCTGTACGGTATGCGAGGCGAAAGCCTTGCACGTGATCCGTCCTCATCGCAATTTTGCCGGACTCGACGTTCAACAGTCGTCCGTTGCCGGTAAGAGGCGGATACCCCAACACCCCCCCCCCCCCCCGCCGCCACTACACGTAGAATACGTGAAAATTAAGACACATGGCACATATTTTTGGAGGCAAACCGTTCAGAGTGTCGCTTTCCTACAATTTGTTTCACTGGAGAAAGGCGGTTCACGGGCTGTCTTCGGTTCTAAAGATGTGCGCACTGGCCCAGCAGCAGCGGGCGTCCTTTGAGAGCCTCACAGATCGCTTGGCAAGACACGAGACCCGCAGCCTCAAGGACAAACCAGTTGACTGAGCTATTCCTGAGTCTCATTGATTTCTCAGACTTGCAGGATGAAGGAAAGGGAATCAGTTTTGCCCAGACGTACCGCGAGCGGGATATCTGGTTCGGCATGCTGTATTTCGAGTACGTCATCACTGCGTCGACGACAATGACTCTCGCCTTCAAGTCAAGTGAGTCTTGTGCTTCCTTGTCAGTGACAAGCAGGGATCTGTGGTTTCTGTTATTATTTTCTCTTATCGAACTTTTGGAGCACCTAATCGTCCCTAGGTATACGGTGCAGCCGAACACCGCGCCTACGGCATGCGCCGCCGCATCGCCAGTCCCGTGGTTCCGCAACTGGAAGCCCGATGACACAACGCTGTAGATTTTCCGGACGACTACCGCCTACGAAACCGATATGTTCTTATCCTTCATGCAATTTGTAATGGTGTTGTCTCCCTGTGCCTCAGTGGCTAAGTACATCTATACAGCGCCGTTCCTGACGAAGTTGTTTGCCAGCAACCGCTGGCTCAAGTACTCGACACTTGACTTTCCACAGAAGCAGCAGATCATCCGCAAGATTGCTCGGCGCGCCTCTTCGAAGTCCCTTTTCTCCAGAGGTACGCTTCTCGATTTTTCTGCTTCTGCTGCGTACCAGGGTGCCTCCAACTCCGTGTACCTGATTTAAAATTTTTACCCATAGCCAATCACGTAACTCGATCTCTGTGGTTTTCCGTGCTGCAGCTCTACCAGGCGATAGGGTGGCGGATCTTTTCGCCGACATGTACCTCAGAAGAGTGACATCACGCCTGTCGCGCACCCCGGGTTTCCGCAAACCGCAGTACCTTAAGATGAAGGAGGATCTCACTCAGCTGATTAAGGCCACCAATGCTCCGACTGAGGCAATGGAAGTTGTTCTTGGCAACAACAGTAAGTGAATTGAAGACAACAGAGAGTTTTGCTGCTACGGAAGGGGGGCTTCCAGCATATTGTGTGGTGTTGAAAGTCATTCCATCCAAAACCGGTTCTTTGTTAGTCTTCATGTCATCAACATGCCAGTGAAACATCAATAGAAATGAAACAGCTCGTAACTGAGAGACACTCACAAGACCACAGCCATAACGTCGTAATCACAACGGTTGGCAAGAGTTCATAATACAGTGATTTTCATACAGTTCAACCCTGCATTATTTGACTCACGTAATTAGTATTAGGTCTGATATTTTCAACCAATCGATCAAAAATGGTAGTATCATGCAGTATCCCCAGAGTACATAGAGTCATACACTTCTGTATTGAGATGTAGATGTAACAGACTTACAACACTAACTCCTCTTTGTGTAGCATGGCTGTCGTGTTGCTCAAGTTCCCTGCCAAACATATATTTCCATCGAAAGACCATTTCCTTCTTGCTGTCCATTCTTGTGAATTTGCTAGCGTCCACTATCTTGTTAGAGAAGCAACCGCAGGATGGGAATTTAGGATTCTGCATGCTACAAGGGCATCTTTCGTATTGTTGTATATTTTATTTCACCACAGGGAAATAAGGCATACCCTCGAGTTTGTTGCTTCGAGGTCCCGACACGAACGTGTTTACGCGATCTATTTCCTAATGGCGTTAGGTTCTGTAGTAGTAAATAAGATTATCTGTCCTGAATTCGGTAGTGGTCTGATGTGCAGGGTGTAACCTCCAAGCAGAGCATTGCAATGGCAAAGGCGCTGTAGGAGAGGTGCTTTTCTGGTTTGTTTGCGTGTTCTCAGCTCAAAACATGTTTACGTGGATCGACTCAGTGAGACAGAACCCATTTGCGACAGTCAAGAACGTCGTTGTCCACGCATTTGAAAACGGTTTGAAGGGCGTCTCTGGGATGGTGGAGTGGGAGCTGAACCAAGGGTGCTTTGCCATCGCTCAGCAGACGCGCCACATTTTGCCTTTCGGCAGTCTCTTTCCCGGAGGCATTCTCGGGAAAATCATGCAGAAACTGATGCGGTCCTACATCATGTTTTTCCACCCAGTGCTTGCGAACTTCAAGGGGCTCCTAGCGCTCTTCCTCGGTGTCCTCTGCAAGGTCCGTCTCCCGCAGCTGATTAACGCAGTCTTTGGAGCGATCTTCCGGGCAAAACGTCGCGCCGGGCGCTACATCCACAAATTCTTCTTTAAAACCATTTCTCTCCGCAAAGACATCACCGGGAAGATCCTCGTTGACGATCTAGTCAGGGGGTCGGGAGCCGTGATGATCACTCTGCTCTTTCAGCTCCACGGTGTTGATATCGATGCCATCAGTCGACGTGGAGGGGCCGTCGAGTCAGGCGTTCTCGCCGGCCAGGGCGTGTGGACCTTGTCCGATGGTCTCTTCGTCGGCTTGAAGGATTTCGGCCAACTCTTCCGAGCCTATTTTGAACGATACGTAAATCTCACATCCGCAATCCACACCTACTGCGCAAAGGTACGAACGTGCGCCGGCAAAACGACGCAGCGCACGAGACGGAAAAAGTGAAATACAAAGCAGTCTTGATGTGACAGAAAACGGACCATGTGGTAGATGGGAGACAGAGTGGCTCCACCGAAGAGCTGGCACATCTTCGCCTCTTTCCGACCGTGGATCTGTCTTCAGGCTGTCGATCTGTCTGGTGTTTCCTCTGCAGCAAACGACCAACTTCTTCACAGAAACCGAACTCGATGAATTCTATGTAAGTTTCTGAAAATTAAATCTCAGAGTTGAGGAGGCTCTGGAATGCAGCGCCACATGCAACCTGCTCTGGTTCAACAACTTGAGACACTGACTGACTTTCGGATCTCTTTGGTATGTCTGCAGAACGGCGAAAACGTCGACAGAATTCCCCCTCGTGAAAGACTGTTGGCATGGGTAAGTCTAAAATAGTCCAACTAAGTAATCGTTTGTTGTAGAACTCTGACATTCCTTCAATTGCGATCGCAGCTCCAGATACCTATGTGCCGCCATCCTGTCGCTCACCAGTTGATGTTTCATTCAACCGTTTGGTTCGGACACTGTACTGTTTTGCAGTGTGACAAGAACAAGAGTTATCTCGCAATCATCGAGAAGGACTTTATCGGCTTGGCCACCAACTTCCTCAACCACATGATCAAGTGTCTGAAGATGGACTTCAAGTACTTCGAGGGTTACCTGGCGAACATCATGTCTATTTTCTACGAGATGACCTTTGCGACTCTGGAAAGCGACATCGTCAGTGCCATCAACGCGAACCAGGGCCGCGCTCCGCATACGCTGGAGCTGGAAGCCATTCTAAAGCGTCGGCAGCAAGCCAATAACCCGCCGAAAGAGGCGGAGATGCCTCGCACGATGTTCAGAAAACCCTGGATGAGGGCGGCGATTCGGAAGCTTGCTCACGGATACTTTTCCTCCGGTTAGTGGGCATGGTAGCCTCTAGAATGTAGCACTGGACGGCGTGGGCTAGATTTGCCTGTTTAGTGGATGTTGTTTGGGTGTCCTGACGGTCTAGAGGGGGCCGAATCGCGAGGAACTAGGCAGCACTGCCAGACAGAAGTTTCCAAGGGAACGAAGACTGTCGTGCATGTTTCATGGTACTGTGCAGCCTGTCGTGCGTTTTTCAACTAATGAGTATGGTTTGCCTCCTCAGGAGCACTTTCACGATAGCGGATCGGCTTAGGCACAATCCGCGCCGCCCGTTCTAAGCGGGTCTTCGAGCTTACGATTCCACTTTGTTCTTCCCTTTCAAACCTTTCGGTGCCTTTCACACATTTCTTGAGTTGCCGATGCCGTGCAGAAGCTTCGATGCTAGATCGCGAGCTGTTTGGCGCTTTCCTGTCTGCGCTTCGCAGCTGCTGGCTTCGCTTTGAAGACTCTTCTGCAGCAAATCAAACCCGCGAACGCAGAGAAGCTTCTGGATAAAGCCTTCACGCGCGTCAAGGAGGGGTCGAAACTCATTCGATCTTCCCTGACAGTGATCCTAGGTCGCTTCTTCAACAGCCAAGCGCTAATTGTTCGAGCGCACGATCAGACCGTGCGCATGAGAATGTACGAATTCATCAACCAGTGCCAGAACCCAGAAGACCCGAACCACCGAGACGTTTGCGGGAACAATGTAACAACGAACATCGATGAAGTGAAATTTGTATCCAAGTCGCTTCTCGCGTTGAACCTTGGTATTTTGGTCAGTCCTAGAGATTTGCTCCTGTCGCAAGTTATCGAAACAGACCCTGCGAAGGATTCCATTGATCCGACAGAGTTCTTCGCGGAGTGGGAAGCGTGGCTACAAGCCAAAGGCTACAAGCCTCACCAGAAAGGAAAGGAGTATCTGCTGTTCGCGGAAGACATCAACCAGAAAGGTAAGGGGGAGAGACGCCGTCCGTTCTTCACTTGGGATCGCTTCACATGGGCAGCGGAAGCAGCCGCGGTGTGCTCAGGTGTACAGGGACATAACTTTGGGCCTGTGCATGCGTTGTCGCTGTCTCCCTTGCAGCAAATATTATCGCCTTCGTGGAAGCTTTGAGGCATACGCTGCGCGACAGAGTAAGTCTTCAGGATTTGCTTTGATTCCGCCGCCGTGAGTGATGCGCGCACTGGGAGGCTTGTTCTCCAGGTCAACGCACATTCTTCCGCGTTTTCCCTGTTTTTCTCAGCTGCGCTTTGGCCGCTTCGATCAGGAAGGCGCAGACAATCTCCGCCTTTTTGATGTTAACGGACGTTCTGCAATCTTCCGCCGTAAGACCATGAGGTTTTCCTGCCCAAACCGTGTCCATTTGAACTGCAGGCAGCAGGCTGGGTAGAGGTTCGCCCCGTATCGCTGGAGACTACGGCGCAACATCATCCACAAGTGTGTCACTTTGCTGTCCATGTGTTCTGTCCTGCAGCCAGGGATCCACAGTCCATGTGGGGTAAGTCTTGTATGCTAAATACTAGCCCCTTCCACACACTGCTCAGAAAGGTGGAGTCTCCTGTAGAGTTTGCCAGCTCATTCGAGTTTCCCCATCGCTAGGATTCGAACGTTTCGTGGCATGAGCTGTAGGGATACCTACTTGTAATCGAAGACGCGTGTGTCGGTGCATGTGTGCCGACAGATGATGTGCCTTTCCGACATCTCGTTTTCCAGATCCACAAAAAAGGAATCGCGCCACTCAAATCTTGCTCATTTTGTCTGCATTGCTTTGCCGTGACCAGATCGCATCAAGGAGGTCCGCCCAGATCCGCTGGATGCACCGGCAACTTTTGAAGTGCTTGACTATAATGAAGGAATCCTCCGCTTTAGTAGTAAACCTGGAATTCCTTTCGAAGGAAGGCTGGAGTATGCCGATGACCGTAGAGAGCTTCGCAGCATCCAGCAAGATCCACAGGCAATCAAAGAGCTTCTCGTCTCGCAGATTATGCAAATCAAACCGCGTCTCAGCGCTGAAATGGTGAGGGAAAGAGTTTGCAAAAGCATGTAGCTCTGAGAAATATACGCGACTACACGAGGACAGAACGGTGACACCTCAAGGGTTTTTTGTTTCCTGCGTGTGTGTGTACAGACTGCGACATTGATGATGGTCTTGCATCGATACACTACTTCCTTCCACAGGCACAGCTTCGCCACCTTCCTGCAGAACCTGTCGCCAAAGATGTTCTTCGACGGTGTCTTGGCTTTCGCGGACCAGCACCAACAGCAGGCCGAAGCCACTCTTCACCTGGATCGTCGACTCTACTCGTTCCCCATGACTTTCCAGACTTTCAAGGACATCGTTTTCAACTCGTTGAACACGATGGTGTTGCGTATGCATTCGCTGGACACTGCTGACTCGCTGTCCGTTTTTCTCGTCGGTCTGGTTCACTACGCCTACCAGAAAATCCAGAAGAACAGGACTGGAAGAACCCTCGTCATGCAGCATTTCCTACGGGGCTTGGTGCATGTCATGCGGTCGGTGGATGCTGAGCGGTTCCGGGAAGACTTTCCCGAGTGTCAGTTCCTCATTGAACCAAACGGAACGATCGACGAGGTTGTTGCCATCAAATGCGCGCTGTACCGTTTCGTCAAACTCCGCTCTTTAGAACTGCCACGAGTACGGACGGATCACAAACGTAAAGGGAGCAGCTCAGATCAGCGACCTCCTAGGGGTGAATACGGAAGACAGCGTCCCTCTAAACACGTTCCTTCACCAGACTGTCGAGCTGCCAGATACTAGATTCCAGAGGGGAAGGCGGAAGACCGGGAACTCTGTCTCAAAACGTTCTGAACACAGGTGCCTGTCGAGCCCTCCACGTAGAATAACGTAGATTCCTTCTGCCGAAAGCTTCCTGTAGTCGTATGTTCAGTGTCCTCGGCAGGTGCGACGCTGTCTCTCGTGTCTGCAGGCCATCGCTCCGGACGTGGAAGAATCGAGAATGACGGAGGCCCGGGCAAGAACTTACCTGAACGGCTTCGTTGAGTATCTAGACAGGCTGCGGTCCGAGAGGACAAGCTGGGCATCTTTTTTGAACTTTAAGGGCTTCTTGGAGACGGCAGAGCTGTACAGAGAAACAGTCGGGGCCTACAGCTACGAGGAGTTGGAGCGCCAGATCAAGACGGAACCGATCACTGACCTCGACGTGTTGGAACAGTTGCGAGCCTTGATGGATCCCTCGCTTGGGCGCATCGTGGCTCCGAAGAAGGATGAAGGCACAGCCCAGGTCATTCGGAAAATCTGGGGAAACTTGGGCGAATTCTCGAGTGGCACGCGCCAAAGAGTCCGCAGCGCGCTCAGCCAGATGAGAAGCCGGCTCGTCAGCGTTATGGGCAGCACGACACTCCCTAAGGCGATGAGGTATTGAATTCGTTGACCGCAGTGATCAGGACAACTGCCTCGTGAGGAGTTTGAGAAAACTGCGCACAGTTGGTGTCCACTGTTGATGGTTTTGGATCTTTCCCAGGGTCGCATGGTGCTTCCTTGCTATTTTCTGTGTTCATCCGTCGCATGACACCAGCAAACAAAGATCGGTGAATTTGATGTCCCTGTTTTGTGACCCTTTCCTTTCTTTTCAGACTGTTCAACGTGATGAACAGCAGCCAATTCTTCGGTGCATTGGAGTTCGCAGAATTCAGAGCTTTTCCGGACACGAGGACACCGCCCGAAGATATCCTAAAGGCTTCCGACTTGGCCCTCTTTGGAAGGGTGCTTCTCGTGCTGGAGACGACGCCATTGTATCTCGACAACCCCAAGCAAATGTCAGACATCGTAATGCAAATGCGCTCCATTCCATTTATTTCGCCAGAATGCCAAGGTAAAGAGGAGAGTGCCGTGAAGCAGGCTGGAAATGAGGATGTCTCTTGCAGTGTCGTTTTAGTAGAAGAATTAAGCGGCGGCAAGTGTTGCATTTTCTGCCTTAAAAGGAATCGAGCTTCTCACCATTATGTTGCTGTATCCGCATCTCTCGCTGCGGTTTTCTGCGCACACGTGAGTCGCTGAGATAGCTGAGATGCTGAATATGATTCCAGTGAAGAAGCGGAGACAACTTTGTTTCAGTGGCATACTTTACCCCGTTCTTTCGTCAGTAAAGGTTCTTTACCCAGAATGTGAGCTTCAAGGGAGGAACACGACCCCATCAGCTGTTTTATGGGATCTGCATCCTCTTTGTTCTTGCTTTGCATTCAGAATTGTTCCGCGAAATCGAAGAGATGGTGCGGCATATGTCCCACGAAGATGTCAGGGTTGCGGTGGGATGGCTGTTGACTTTCAACATCGGCAAAGGCCTGACGGGCAGCACTGTGGCGCTCGGGCTTCTCGCCCTAGCAGGCGTTCCCTTCGCCAACAGCCAAATCAGCCACCAGGATAAAATCGGCATTCTCAGGACTCTGGACGCGGACACCCTTCGCTTCATCAAAAAACACCTTCTCATGCCCATGGTGTTCAGACACATGGCCTCACTGTCTGACGGAGAAGCGATGAATCTCCTCCGCTTTGGTATGCAAAAAGAAATCAAGAGGAGCCATGTTCCATAAAGCCGAGAACAGAGACCCTCCACAAGAAAGGGTATAGAATACTGTGTATTGCACCATGCACTCGGACACTCAGTGACGATGGAGGGTGCAGGGGCCTGGTGGAGTGTCTTCGCTGATCAGTGGGCTGCTGGGAAATTCCAACGCGTGTCGGAGAGAACAACACATCCCTACTTTGCGAAGATGCGATGCCACTCTTTTATTTTGCAGTTCCTAAAGCGACCTTGCTGGTCGCGTACCCGGCGTCAATCCGATATCTTCCATTATCGGAGCCGGTCAACGTCGTGGACGCAGTCGACAAACTCATTGCTTCAAAAGCCATAGATGCAGTGCAGCAGCACTTGGGCCAGGTCCGGCAGCTCCCGGGAGAGGCGTCCCATGACGCAGTTTGCCGAACCATGATCAATAACATCAAAGTGGAATTAGGTCTGTCCACCGAGGATGCCATGAAGTTCTGGACTCGCTCGCACATGTTCTTTGACAAGCGTCTACCGGCGGCCTGCATTCTGTTGATCCACCTGAAAGCCATGCGCGAGCAAAACATTCGCGAGACAACCGTGGCTGCGCTTGTCGACATGTTGTACTACAATGGCACTGCGCTGAACGACCACCTCGCTTTCATTGCGAAGAAAGGAGCTAACGAACTTGAGCGACAAAAGCAGATTGACCGAGTCGGCTCCCTCCTTACGATGGTGTATGTGGCTGTCGTGAGCGGATCCCTTCAAGTGGATGCCAGCTTTATGGGGTACAGCGGCGAGACAAAGAATTTGACTTTTCACTCTCGAAGAAGCTCTCGTGGAACTGAAGTTCCTCTTCTGACCGCATGCATACAGGCCACCACACATATAATGGGCCCTCCGAAGGAAAAGCCCGAGATTTTCCAAGCCTCCCGTAAGCATCATGGACGCAGAAATCGAGTCGCAAGAAAAACGTTTTCAAACGTATGCGATGTGTTATTTTGTGCTTAGGTGATCTGTCCTTGCCATTCTTCTACGTTATTCCACGGTGGAACGTCTCTGGAAGGTGTCAAGTGTGCGCATTGTGTCTGTTCTCAGTGAGCAGCTATTTCCTTGGCGAATGGTTCCGTTTCGTGGAGACGAGCCGCCTTGAAGAATATGCGGCTGCGTACCGCCGTGGAGGTGGCTTCCAGAACATCAGCAGAGAGACCTTAAAAAATATCAGCTCGGTCTACAACTACTATGATATTGGAGACTACTTCATTTCGATCAGACAACGGTCCCTCTATCCTCAGAATGAGATCGTGAAAACCGCAAGCATGGCTTTGATTCAAGATGAAGCAACGATCGATGACTACGGAATGGCAATGCTTACAGTTGATATGGGACACCGGGTTAGAAAGGCAAAAATCAAATGCTATGAGGACGCCCTCAAAGACTACGTCGAATACGTTGACAAGAGCCGCAGCGCCCAGGAAATGTTCAAAATTGACTGCGTGCACAACTATTTCATCGATATGGGCTCTCTCGGCTACTCAGCTGCGTCAATCACTCCAGAACAAAAAGATCAAATCATTGCATCATTAGACAGAGGTACGCTTTGACTGACCATTGCAGCTGTGCCATTGCAAGTGGTAGTGTGTGGAACCGGAAGACATTTCAAGCGTTGTGTGCTGTGTTTACGTTTCCCCTTCAGTATTTGCAGGTAAATGCGAAGACATGTACACGGCTCTTATTGGATCACAACCTGACATCCACAAGCTGAAACAGCAGGCGTGGGCATTTGCCACGCTTGCGCACAACTCTTTGAATAGCGCCACACGCTTGGGTTCTATCGTCAATATGTTACATAACCTCATTACGGACATAGCCGCCGGGACCCCCTGGAATAATGTTGTTGACGGAATTGCGGCGGAGCGAGCCAACAAGATATGGGAGCGCTTGGGCGATGTATCACACAGAACTCCGATTTATACGGCGATAGATCGCCCGTATCTCTTCAATCCATTTGCCTTCCTTTTGGACTTCCTGCTCTACGTTAAAACCAGTAAGCTAACTGTACTCGCAGCCGTCAGATGGCATACCACAAAACTGGCATCTTACGTGGAAAGAGATGCCAGTTTTCCCCACGGTCACACAGAGGGAAGGCCAATGCCCCTTAGCGCATCAGGGACCAAAATGCTCCCATTGCCTGAGTTTTGTGTACAGATAAAGCTCACAAACTCCGGATGCCGAAGATGCTTCTAATGAAGAGAGCTGCCGTACTGAAGGAACTTCCTTTCAAAAAGAAGACGACTCCGCCAGGAATGACCGAATACAAGGAAAGGGCAGCGGCCCTGAAGGATGCCTTTTTCGCACCCTAATGAAGAACGAGTTTCACGACTTCCAGGAATCAAGAACATATTGTATGTGACGATTTGACTGGAACACGGTTCTGCGGCAGCGCTCCGTAAGCCATGCGAGTTTTTAAAATGATGTTCTGGTCCCTTCGTTGCAGTTTTCAGATGATGGCATGCACTGCGATTGATTGTTTTGCCACCGTGGGGCTCGTATTCACATACAGGTGACTACGGGTATCGTCATTGGGGGGCTCGATGCTTCAGCGAATTGTCTTGTGATGCCTCCCTGTACCCCGGAGGAAGACGTTTGGTCAGTACCGAACAAACGTAATTTCTTTTTGCTTGATGGAATATGCACTGTCCTGCGCACCTGGTGTCGATCCCGCGCGTGGTTTGGCACCGTGCAGCGGATAAGGAAATTCCTTGATTGATTTAGGACAAGTGGCACAATGACAGATGTGCAAGGAATCAAGCGCCATTTACTTCTGTTACATTTCCGAAAAAAAACAGACCGATGGAAAATAAAAAGGCAGCCACCCAAGTCAAACTATCTTTTTGAAAAATTTTGTATATGGTAAAAAATTTCTAATTAGAAATTAAAGTTTATTAAAGTGATGTTTCATTAGTGGCAAATTCTGTAATTTTACTTACAGTCTAATTCTATTGACCACTGGTACATCAATCTATAATCTAAATTTTTGTATGCTTGAAAAGATAACTTTCGCCCATCAGATAGAACTTTTCTGTGTATGTTCATGCTCCGATACAGTTCAAAGTGTCGTTGGAAATTGAGCCACCGTGACCACTCTACCAATGTAGCGACAACAGCGACTCTCTCAGGCGAGATATGTTTTTCTAGTTGCACCAGCATCAAAGTTCATTTAGGCGTTTTCTGCAAACAAACCAGGGCACCTGCGACGGCATATGTAAGCTGCAGTACGTAACATGTGCTGTGGCCTCTCTGGGAAGAGCCTCCTACTGACCGGTCGAGGCCCTACTGTAAGACTTGTGCCACCTGAACCCTTTGTGGAAAGATGCAAAAAATTTGCTTTTGCACCAGTGCCAGCGAAGTTTCCGCAGCTCAGAGCCGTTCTGCTTTTAGCAAGCAAAAGCCGAGCACGACTGTAGTATCTTCCGTATACATTTCGTAACGGTTGCCGCAAATGGACAAAGCAAAGTGAGCTCATCAGGTTCAAGTGTAGCTACAGTAGGACATCGAGAACTGCGTTCCCTGATGACTAGTAAATGCAGTTAGTCTCTCTGATGCGATACCGGCCTAAAACGAAGCACTCAAATTTTGCCTCACGACGTAAAACCATGGACAAGCGGATTTCTACATCCAGGCGGACTTTAGTGGATACCACATTAAGTAGTCGTAAATGCCTGCTGGATCGCCTGGAGAAAAGACTGATTGAGCTGAATGGCAGATTAAAAAGCGTTATATTTCGGCATGACCTTCCGAGAGGAGGAGACCTCACGCCAGCAGCCACTCACACCGATGATCCTGCAGTTGTAGAGGCAGAAAATGGTGAGGCGGTAGTACACTTTTTCCAGCTGTTTCATCTGAATGCACACGCGCTGAACAGTTGCACACACATTACGCGCACAGCTTATTAAACTGAAGGGGACGTCACACAACAATGACTCGGACACCGGCCTGCCAATCTCAAAGACGGGCGCCGAAGAGGTGCTGGAGTTTTTGATGAAGACGTTGGAGCGAGAGAAACGACGGTAAGACATCGCGCGGTCGTGATCAGAGGCTCATAAGGTTTCTGGACAAGGGTACTTCAGCAAGAGAGAACTAGAGATTACTCTACAGAGAGACATGAAGGTCAGAGTGAAGTGCTTGGGAAGGCCATAAAAAGCAAACGACACGGTAACAGCTGCAGAGACTCAGTGAGGCGACGAGCCGCCTGGAAGCTTCACAGCGGGAGCTCCACAGGGTGCTCTCAGATATCGACCTTGTGAATGAAGAAAACATGCAGGTAACCTTATGAAACACACTTCCGCGACTTCTCGTCATTTCTCGGTAAACACGCTGTCTCATGAACCTTAAGCTTCACAACGAAGTTAAGCGAGGACAGTCTTTTCAACAATCCACTCGATGGTGCGAAGTGTGATAACGTCCGGTCCAAAACCTACCGGACTGCTTTATAACGTTGACTCCTCTTATTCGAATGTGCCTTGATCGAAGTGCACATTCAGACTTTGCGGGACTGCTGTTTCTATCTGCATCTCCGGACCACACCCGTCTACGCATCACAGTTCCCTAAGCTTGCACAAAATACTTTGCAGCCAGGGAGTATTCCTTACTTACGAGGCTAAACTCATCTGCAAACGGGAGCTTGATCACGCACTGGGATTTTCTAGCGTTCCGCTAACGATGATGACCACCGGAGCCAAGCGAGATGGCCTACCAGTCACACTTGGTGTCACCTGTCAGGACGGATCACATCTTATGTGAAGCCATGAAACCCGTAATAAGCTCCTAGGGTAAACGTTCTTCAGTTCCTACGGCCGTCCTTGGCACCACAACCACATCTGAGTAATGGATAGCAGGCGGTGTACCAAGGGAGAGCAGTGTGATGGCACGTCAGGCAGCATACGTTGTTTTGGGTTGCAGATGATTGAGGACTTTCCGGTGAGGGAATGTCCGGATTTAGGGCATGCTCAAGACAGACGATTTTCTACATGTGCGACTGTTCCGACTGTTCGGAATTGAAACCCGCAGAATTTTCCAAGTTGCATAAGGTTCTTTCATTCTGAAGCAACAGGCAAGGCGTGCGATAAGTAACCTGTGGATGCTGTCCTTCGCATCAGCGTCGGAAATCTGATTCCAGCGATGGGGGACTAAATTTTTTTCACCATCAGCGTTATATTGGGCGTCAGAGCCGCCGGAAGGACATACACGCCTTGGCTGACAAAATCTTTCAATTACGCCGTAGCAGACAACCTCATTTTAACACATGCAATCAAGGTATCGCATGACGCCGGACTATACTTTCTTGGCACTCGCTACTTGATGGCTTCTGAAAAGCCACTTCAGCTTCCCCTCTGTAAGCGGCAGCTGCGCAGATAGTGGAAATCGTCTCCGCGGGCACAAGGTGAAATCTGTCTTACCAAAGAGGAACGAGACACAGCTCACATTCCTCAGGCAATTCGTGCGAAAACCTTCTGCGTGAACGTTATCAGTCCTATGTGCAGCTCTAGCCTACAGACATTCGAGTCACTAAGCCGGAAAAATCAGCTGCCGATCCAGCACTCTGCAGCCAGACCGGCTTTTACTAAACGAAGACGTTAGCTTGTGTATGCAAGTAGGTGGCAGTTCGCGAAATGCCAGCGCGAAGGTAGCTCTTTGCGACTAACACCGCAGCTACTTCCTCTTTCTCTTCTTCATTCTTTATGTCCCGTCAGAAGGCGGGATCGAGGAACGAGAAGTGGCTTTTGCGTGACCAACTGTCGACGAAACAATGTGGCCTGGAAGCACTTTCCTGACACCCTGAGCTAGCGATGTCAGTGGTCTCGAGTTTACGCACTGGACTTTCCGCAGCACGTAGACAATCATGAAGGTCTGCATCTTCCTCGGAAGTAACTACTGGCGATCCACCAGCAGACGATTCGGGCTTCCCGTGCAACCCGCAAAGCACCTCATGCGGTTTATTCTTGCTTCCAGCTCAAGCCTTGTCTCTGCATCAACGTTTGCACGATTTCCCGGCGCACACTGACCGATCCAAGCCAGCAGGTCGGGCAAGGACCAGCAATCCTGCAAAGTGGCAGAACACAGACCTCTGACGAAATCTGCCAGGAAGACTGTCCGCGCTGTCTGTGCCTGTCCAACTCCGGCACCGCTCAGAACACTGCCTTTCTGCCAAGTTGCATACACGCATGCACGAAAGAAGCCTCACAAGCACTGATCGAGGAATGCACGGAAGCAACTCTCAGCAACAACTCGGAAAAACGTCTTCCGTCATTCGATGCCCGTCTGGGTGGACCCATATGGGGTCGTCTACAGCTATTTATCGCTGCCTATGCAAAATGACACAACGCCATTTCTGTCAGAGCCGACGCATCACCTTGTACACATTCGCACAGGCCGTGCTTCAAAGATGCCGAGGGAAGCTGCCGGTAACGCACATCGTACAGACAAAAATGAATACAGGAAGTGCGCAAGAGTCCAGCACGCGTGGTGCCTTACTGCGGAGTCAGCGGGTTCCGCTTCTTTAACTCTTCCCACATGCGATTCCGCACCTACGGAAAAACACGAGAGACAGAACGCAAACTCAGTGAATCACCAGCTGCACGGGAAAAGCACTGGATAGTTACATTCGAAAGGTACTTTTTCCATATCCAGGCAGACCGTATGCATAAACAATTAAGTAAGACAAGAAATGCACATACGTGCATACAGATCCATGGGGAACGCGATAAAGTGCTAAATCTCTTTCGATAAACAGCGACCGCCTGCAAGTCGTCGCTTTCGTACACCAGCCGTTAACATCTCAGGCAAAACATAGAAGAGAGCTGAAGTCACACTATAGGGATTGACGTTTCATTAGTGACCGTTATGACGTAAAGTATCGATATTAACAGGCAACATTATCGTTATCGCTGCGAATACTGCCTGTCCCACACACGGGCTCGCCAGCACAGATCTTGTATAGTCACCACTTCAAGGTGGAAGCCCCAGTTTGTACTGCCTGTAGCATGAACTGCCCAGAAGAATGGAAAAAAGTACTCTACCCATTGCGAGCCACACACATGGTTGAAGACCAGATATACATTCCGATGGTGTAACACCAATGTATCACTGGGTAGGGAATGCAGAAGATCCTAGAATCACGACCGTAGCACACAAGACCAGAGAGAAACAACCGCCAGGGCAGTTTCTTTGAGCTCGAAGCAGGTTCTTTGCGCTCGACGGATGCTTCAGTTGTGGGATGAATCACAAAAGCAACCCAACCAGGGAAGAAGCCGTTCCAGAAAGGCAAACACATGCTGTACAGTGCCCCCAACAAGGGTGGGATGCGCACTGAACAACTGAGATATGCATGCACACATGACATCGGATATGATGTGCATATACACATACATATATATCATGAACCGTATGGAGTTCCTTGATCACCATAGGCGTGTGACAAATAGAATGTGCCTTTAAATCTGAAATGTTCGACTTCGCGGGTCTTACAATTTCAGCGAAGGCGTTTGCGCGCTCCTCGTCTGTCTGAAACTTCTCTGCAGGTGGTGGATCAATCGGTTCCAGCCAGTACGCGTGAAGGGTTGTTAGCCCCGACTGAAGACTCGTAAAAAAAGAAAAGAATTTGAACGCATGCAGCATCAACCGTCTACGTCTCAACCTACGAACTGGCGATTCTCCTGAGCATATAACGCCTGCGCTGCTCGGTGGATCTTTGGCGTCTCGAAGACCCTGGACCGTTGCAGCCGCTGCCTCACCACCAGGAAGCTGTGCTCAAACTTACAGATGAAAGCGTTTGCACCATCCAGTCGAAGGAGGGCAGCATGTCGAAACCGAGGTCGACGTAACTGCTCTGGTACACGAGTAGGACAGGCTGCACCCGACAGAATGACGAGAATCCCCCGCGGCGAAACTGCAGCAAGCCACGCCCATTGGTGGTTGTTCCTGTGATTACAAGGGCGGGAAAAGCCAGTCACAAGATTGGTTCTGCGCATCAGACGTAGACACACATCCCCATGTATGTGCACCTGTGTACATAGGAGACCAGGGGCTACCTTTGCGCTCTCGTCTATTTCACGCGTCTCAAAACGCACGTCCGCGCTTCGAGACAACTCTTAATCCTTCGTCGAACTTGTGGATTGTGTATGCCCGTCTCCTTACTGTCCCCTCTACCTCCCCAGACACTGAGCTAGACTGACGGACGCAAAGGCAGGTGTTCAAGCACAATTAGTTCTCGACATCCATGTCGACATGCAGTGCTATACATGCATAAAAGCAAACAAGGATACTCATATCGAGGTGCAGAGAGGAAGACGCATCTGGCGTATATGTCGTCGATTCTCTCTTTCTGTGCGCTTCGCTGTGACTCTCACGCACGCACCTTCAGGAAAGATGACGAGAGGATTTTGCTCGGGATCCTTGGCGCAGTCCAACTGTCTCTTTCGGATTTTCTCCAGTGCCAATCGCCTGTGCCAAGCACACGTTCGCTGCGCGTCGGGATGTCTTGCAGTATCCGGACACACCGCCTAAAACGGGTACTGTATTCCGTACAGACTAGCACTAGGAAGGAAACCACCGAAACAGGCCAATAACCGTCACGCGGCTATTCTGCCCCTACTGTCTGCATGTAAAGGCGTAGATACACTCGTGCCTCTGGCACACCAAGGACGCATTCTCGCTGGCTTTCGATCGGCATAAAACGAATACTCGCTGAGTGGTAGGGGCTGACAGAAACATCGAAAAAAAGCGCGCTGCCAGAGAGAAACTTGCCTGTCTTCCGCGCTCTCGCGTTCAACGTAAATACAACCGAGACTGTTTGCTGCAATCCCGATGAAGGGTGCGACCGATAGAGACTTCTGCATGCGCAGAAACAATAAGAAACACGTCGGAAAACAAGAAAAGGAAACGTTAACCCCGAGACTGTTTGCTGCAATCCCGATGAAGGGTGCGACCGATAGAGACTTCTGCATGCGCAGAAACAATAAGAAACACGTCGGAAAACAAGAAAAGGAAACGTTAACCCGGAACAACAGCCACGGCCACAAGGCAGAAATATCAGGAAATACCGCATCACTGGCATGCACGACTCCACGGGTGCTCGGATTTCGTTGGATCCACACGGAGACAAATAGCAACATAGGATGGGGTCGTGATTTTCTGTGAATAGAAATCCGTTTCCTTCGTCTCTGCCCGTTCCGGAAAACAGTGCTGCCCGGCAACACGGGGTGTTGCTACACCTCACCGCACCGGCCGCGTCACGAAATTTCTCCTGAGAGCTGAAGAGTTCTTTTCCAGTGGGCGCAACTCACCTTCGCGACGAAGGAAGCGAAACAAGAGCTGATGAAATAAGGAATGTCCTAAAAAACACGTCCGACAAAAGGACACACAGGATACAAATGACTCTCGGCGACCACCAAAGGAAACCAGCAACCGTTCTCCCATCCCTATGGTCTGGGTGCCTGCTCTCTATTTACGTCCCCTTCCCAGGCTCAGTGATGCGCCGACTTGCGAGCGTGCACAGAAGGGTCGGGGGTGTCTGTCCACGGGTTCCCTCTCGACGGCGCTGCATGCAAGTGGAAAAACGGGGTGGAGGCTGACTGGACATCTCAGGAGAAGAACAAAACTCGCGCGAATTGAAGTACACCAGAATACCCGAGAGGCAGTAGTAGCAATCAGCATGCCAATTTCCTATTCGGCTGCTACTTGTCTAACTCGATCCTGACCACTAGCAAACGCAGCGGGACAGCGTCTGTCGCGGGTTGGAACGTCTTGGAAATAGCTGGCTGAACGTACAAGACAGGAAACGTGGTTGGAGACAAGCACTCGCGGTTGATCTTTCGGCTTCTTCGTCAGGTCTTGTTTGTTCCCCAGGTACACCTCCTTGATTCTGTAAATGCCTGTTTCGGAAAACACAAAAGAAACGAAACCAAGTGACACAAACTCAGAAACCGAGAAATAGAACATACGCTGACAAACACGGATAGGAATCGTGTCTCCCGCGTGTGCACATAGACACTGCACATTCTCCACATACACTGCAGACCCCTCAGATACTCTGTGGTTACATGCATGTATGAATAGATGCAGAGGCGAAGCCTGAGAGACGATGTTGTTCTGTGGAAGCGCACTTTTGTCTTCAAGGGCTCGAAAAGAACGCCAGACCGACACTTGGTCGACCCCGAAGGACACCTACCCATGATGTATAGAAGAAATCGGCAATGCAGGTGAGCGAAGTACCCGATGAGTTTCCTGAGAAAACAAGCAACACGACTTACGATGATCAGAAAAAAGCTACGGCCAGTCCTGCACGCGAGCATGCGCCCTGAGTGGAAATACTCCTTTCCACACACGTAACTATACGCGTAAATAATATTTATATAGATCGTCGTGCACAAAGACACATGCTTATATGCATGTGTGGAGATAGTGACGAATGTAGACGTTAATGCAAATGTACAATCCAGATGTCTCCATCGACTTGGATATGTGGCCTCTCTGTGTGCGCGAACGTCCTTTATTTGTCTGTAGGTTTGTCGCTTCGGCGCAAATATGAAAAGAACTCCGTAGAAAGATGCAAACAGACTGCACGTCGGGGAATTGGTTGTTTCTGCTTGGATCGCTTACCGGGCAGTTCGTTCTCGCGCAGGGCCAGCCTGACCGTCGGCCCCGAGAACCCGAAAAAGAAGCCCTGAAGAAGCGATGTCGAGACAACACGTTTGTGGCATGTTTTCTCTTTGAAGCAAGTGTCTAGCCAGCTAGCGAACGCGACGCGGCAAAGGCTGTCTCCCAAAGACACGGAATGCACGAAGCAAAGAGAGGCATTTAGAAGCCATCCAAAGGTCTCTCTCCTGGAAAGAAGAGATCTCAGTGTGGTAAAGCCGAGGAGGCACTATAAGACAGTGCTCTGACAAAAAAAAACACAAAGTCAGCAGGTGGAGAGACAGGTGCCCCTGACATTAATAACTCGACTTACAGCTCGTGAGGCCATTGCTGATGACAAGAGAAAAGGCGACAATCATCCTCCACGGAAGCTGAGGGTTTCAGCACAGATGAAAGAGAGCTCTGCATTTCCTGTAGTAAATATTCTTTGGAAAAGTGAACCTTCTGAAGTCAGAGAGCATTTGCAGACAAAACACAGCCTATGTTTCTATACCAGTTCACACGTATCCAATTACACACACATGTATGAAAGTCCATATCTGAGTTCACCCCAGCTGAAATAAGAACATATACACCCAGACACATGCACGTTGTCCACAGAAAAAAACAACACAGCAGCGGAACGCTACCACCACAGTTGTTGTTTCTTGAAGAACTGCAGAAGACAGTTCGTTGCAGCAACCCAGCTACGGTGTCGGCTTCCGACCCCAGATTCGCGCTCGGGTTTGAACACGAAATAGGGATGAGGTAAGCACGGAGTCTGCACGATGTGCGCCCCTCTGCACACATTTTCGCGTCTCAGCAGGCAGAGTTTTTTTTTTCGTCTCGAAAGGTGTAGTTCCGGCGTTGAACCTGAGGCGTTCTAGCTCAGTGTAGGGTGCACGGGGAATCCATCCAAACTGCAGGTTTGTTCGGAGTTGTGCCGATCAACAAAACGAAAGGGTCCTCAGTGAGACTCAGGACGACCCAAGAGCTCAGATGAGCCGCAAGGAAATCCAAGGACACCATACAAAAAAGAGTGGACGTCGGAAAGAACACCTGAAACGTCATCCAGTGGAGTTTCGCCGCTAAGCTAAAAGCCCGCATTTCCACCGAGACTAACAACCCTTTCCAAAGGTCGAAGCAGTGGAGATAATGAGCAGAGTCACAAACTATTTCTTAATAATGTAATATGGTCGCGGTGTGCGCTAGTCGACCAGAAATTGTGTATTTTGTTCTTCGTGACTGTGTTGGAAATTGCATTTTTAGCAAAGGTGCCCGCATTCAAAACACAGGAAGACGGTGGATAAATATGTCTCCGCTGTGGACCGCGACCAGAGACCGTTTCTCGCAGTGTCTCTTTCTTGAAACCATGCGTGAACTCTGTGACCCTACCTACACAGTAAGCTACCAGGGTACAAGGACCTTGCCCGCACGACTAGATTCACATCAACTTCCTAACGAAGGATTCGCGATCAGGAAGAAGCGGACACACCTGCGTTCATCCGGAGTAGCGTCTGAAAGGTGCACTGAGAGCCACCTGTTCCCCTGACCGCGATTCTCCCGTCGACTCCCCTTCGAAATTGTGTAACGTCGGCTACGGTCTAGGGGTAGTGCATGTATTACGGGTTACTGTGATCGAGAGCATAGTGCTTTACGCCTTTTTGTCCCGACCCTCCCTTTTTCCTTGCCCAAGGAAAAACGACAATCTTACGAGGAAGAAGCCGCCCAGACCGGTGCGGACGTAGCTCAGACGGTGGCGGTCGTTTCGCTCGTACCCCGCAAACTTTATCTTTTCTTCTGCCGTGAGGACATCCCAGTTGGTGTACGGCTTCACTCGCTTCAAGGAACGAAGAGCGAGGAAAGCACAGAAAGACATGTACGCCAGCAGGCAAAAGAGAAGCCCGCCACGCAGACTGAGGCTGCCAGACGCGGAGTCCTCAACATTCGCCATTCTGAGTTGAAGTGCCAGGAGATCTTCAGGGTTTGGACCCCGGCAGAAAGACGGCAAAGAAGCGGGAAGGGAAACTTAGGTCAGCGAGACTAAGGAGGACGGCAGATGACTGGGAGAGAAAGAAACGACGGGGTAGGAAACGTCGACAGACGAGCGCACTGTCGGAAAAAAAACACAACCAGTGGTGACGACCTTTTACTTGCGCTGAAATCGCTGTAGACTTCTAGGCACCCTGTAAGTACAGATACTGCACACGAGGGGCTGTGCACGACCGTAGGAGAGAAGATGGGGAAGACGTGAGGGAAAAGTTCACTTGACAGAGCAGTTGAGAGAAGGATAGACAGCTTGCAAGGGGTTGAAAGAAAAGACAAAGACGACAAGGAGGAAGAAGAAAACCCGAGAACCAGATCCCAGGAGACAAGGGTAACTCAAGAAGCCAAGAACTTAACACGGTTTCGCTGTGTCTTCTACAGAGGACGCAAACTGTAGAAAAGAAACACAGGTTCACCCCCCAAAAATGGCTCACGAATCGAAGGGAGAGAAAATAAAACAGAACTCTTAGAAGTGACGAAAAGCCGGGCAGGGGAACATAGGCCAGCGAGACTAGGAAGGATGGTAAATGACCGGGGGAGAAAGAAAAAAAACGTGACATAGGAGTGTCTGGGCATCAGCCCTGCGTATGTATCACCGCAAGTGAACTTTGTGCTTACGAGGACCTCGTCGAAAGATAGAGTTACGAATACGTAGGAGAGAACAAACCTCTGTACATATGCATTCGGAATCCCACACAGGTGTGCACGTACATATTTTTGCGTCTTTAGTTCACAAAAATGAACGTAAGCATTCAGTTAATTCATGGTGGATAAAAAGGGTCCTAGCCCGACTCCTCCAGCCGATATGGCTTTTCAAAGCTATACAGTTACGCCTGAGCTAGAAGAAAAGACAAAGCAAACTTCGATTCTCTAGGTGGAAGTATCTCCTCTTTTGCCAGCAGATCTTCACTGTCGCATAAAGAAACTACCACACGGCGCACCAATTCAGAAAACAACTGCGACAACGCGGACAAGGCAAAGAACAGGTGACAGGGACGAGCCAGATGAGCAAACAGAACTTTACACAGTTCCTCTCTGCGTCGACGTTAAAGAAGACTGCGAGGATGTATGAAAACAAGAGAGAAAGGAGGGAGGCAAATACCCCAGAAGAGCGGTGGAAATTAGAAAACGAGCTGAGTTTACCGATTACAGCAAGCTCGAGCCACGGCTCCCTTGGAGGAACATGCAGCCTCAGCGTATGCACAGAATTAGATGTGTTGACACATGCAGCCGCGGATCTCTTCACACATGGATACGGTGCTACGTTTCTGGCCTTTCTGTCTAGGACAAACGAGACTTGATTTTTTCGGAGACAATCGCAAAGCATGGGCAACGATGAGCTCCTACTCCAGAGATTCGTGTGGCGTGTCTCCGGCATATTCGTTGAACTAAAAAAGCTGTGAAAGATACACGAGAAGAGCTTCGCGTCTCTCCGGCAGTGTTCTGAAAGCGCGCAGCCATTTTCTGGAAAACAGTTTCTTCTTGAAACTCGGTAAGCGTCTCTGCATGCAGAGTCGAAACCGGAGAGCGCCGAGTTCCGGACGCGGGCGAATAGTCGTCAAGACAGCTGCAGGCATCCGCTGTCTACGATAGGAGAGGAGGGAAGGGAGCTGAACGCGTTCCCGAAAAGGAACAGGTTTTTAGACCTGCGGAAAAAATGCACAGCAAATCCGTTTTCAATGATGTAGAGCGCCTCTATATTTTCGTATATTTTGCCTGTACAGGCAGCTACCAGTATGGGTCTCCTGGCGGTTGAGGGGACCATGTCTGTTCCACGAAATACCGAAACAATTTTACAAACACCAGCAGGTCTCTCGGGTTTTTATTTCATACAAATGAGACAGGCACTTCCAGCGATTGATCGTCACCCCTATGTATGTGTGTCGGCACACACATCGCTGGGCGTCACTCGGCGAGGACACCCGAAGAAGATACTTTTTTTAGGTCAGAAAGCATCATTTCTTACAGCCAACAATCCAAATGACGATTTTGCCACTGTACGACACTTCCCACCGTGAGACGTGGAGATCCAATTCCGAGTATTATCTCTGCAAATCGCTTCGGCCCCCCATTCGTGATTCGACTGCCAACAGAAAACCACGGGTGTCACACCGTTAGGAAAGATGTGAATTTGAGGAAGTTAGGGAAACCGTGCTTCTTTTGGTTCTGGCTTACCAGTTGTCTAGGTCGCGGAGGAAACGAGACACAGTCTTAAGATGCATGAGACTCGAGCGGCGACGCCATTGTACTGGTCGCGGTTCTGAAGGACGAGAAACTACTAAAACGTACTGTGCAGACTCACACTATCACTGGTACGAGAATGCGGTGTAGGGAAAGAATATGAATATTTATTTATCTGCGCAGACATAAGCGTGTCGAAAATATACCAAAACGACAAGAGAACTTTTTCTGTGCTGGTGTGCATAGTGGCAGAATACACGCTTTAGGAGAGACAGTCTGCTCGCTCGCCACAACTCATCTTCGCTTGTGAGACAACTTCCAAGAGCTGTAACGTTGGGAATATCCCACTAGACCGTGCAGCAGAGTCGGAACACGTGTGAGCTCTGTTCTGTCAGGCACCAACCAGAAGAAAATACACGTCACAGCTGAGATGTTGACTGCTTTGCAATGAGTTCCTGTCCGGCACAAAAAACGGTAAGCTGCAGAGGACGCAACCAGGGCGCCAAAACGTCTAATTCTCAGACACGATCATGCATGTGTCTTCACTTGGATGGCGAGAGCGATACTCCGTGCTCTGCTGCCTTCCTGCCTTCTTTCTAGAGCCGCGAGAGACGTGCTGGTCGGTGTTCTCGCCACTATCTGCGCTTACCAATCAACTGTCTCGTGAGAGAGCGTAGTTTCTGTGGATAATTTTACCAAGTGGCACCGTAGAATGTGCGTTGTGTAAGCGGTTACAGAGAACACAGCTCTTGGTCGGGGAAAGTTTGTGGCTAAAAGCAAAGCGACAGTCATGGCTGCTTGGTTGCGCGCTCCGAAAACGAAACGGCGATTCGAAAAGAACACGCAGTACTTCCTGACAATCTTGCGCTGGAGTGTAGAACGCTTCGGTGCGTGTTTCACGATTTTCCGCCGCTTCTCGGGGTACAACAGCCTAAGCAGTACGGCTTCTTACAGGCACTGGCAGAGAGCAATAAGTACCGCTTTCTCTAACGGATTACACACACCTCCCGTCGCACTAATCACCGTTAACAACACTCGCGCAGCATTATTGTCGCTCTCCGTCCTCACTTCAAATGAGTCTGGCAGAAGTTTCTGAAGGGGGGCTACTGCACATGTGCCTTTGTGCGAACACAAACGACATTGCCTCGTGTCACAGTGGTGGATATCTCCAAAAGAGCTTACGCATGGTGACCTACACTGCGCAGGAAGAACAGCTTTGTCAGTGGGAAAACAGCGTTTTCCGGCGTGTTTACCCGTGAGGCAGCGGTGTGCTTGATGTAGGAAGCGGAGGAGCGTTAACTCGAATCTCACAGACGCGTATTTTGCCCCCTTATGCATGATTCGGTTTTGTTTCCTCTCCCTTCACCACATTTATTCGTCTGTCTTCTCCGAGACGAAGTCCGAGACAACGCTCAAGAGCCTCAACTGCCTTCAGGTCTCCCAAGCGCGCAACACTGACTTTGCTGGATCCTCACATCCCCGCGAAGTTGGAAAGCCAGAAGTGCTGTCGGGTGTCGTTTTGCCATATATTTCTCCCCAAACATGCCAGAGCAGAACCCTGCCAGCTCGGTGTAGTACGCGACTATTTAAATGCGTAACTGTCCGTCCCTTTGTCGTTGCTTTCCACGTAGCAGGGCGCATATCACTTCCACTTGTTCGTGAGTTTGTAGTTGCTCTGACCGCCATCTCCCTTTCCGCGATCTCCTCACTCTTTCGTGGCTGTAGATTTTCCTCCAGGAAGTCTCTCTGAGTGTCTGGGCGCTCTGGTCTCGTGTGTGTGTCTATCTAATGGCAGACCGTCGAGGCTTGTCTCTTTTCGTAGACGATGAAGACGAAGAACCGAGTTCGCTTCCCAGACAGGGTCGCCTTTCCCGTCTTGTCGAGTCGCCCCTCCTTCGCTTTGTGCGGAAGTTTCTTCGGTGTGGCTCCCATATGTTTTGCGCTGCTTCTTGCGCTTTAGCAGGCGGCCTCGTTCTGCTCGCGTGCATATATGTGAACGTCTTCACGCTTACACGCTTCCTCTCTGCTTCACCAGAGGAACTCGTTTCGCTCTCGACGAACTGGCTTCCGTCCCTGAACAAACAAGGTATGTTCAGCAGCCTGTTGTCTTCTAGTGAGGTAGAACCGGCTGCCTTTACTGCTGTGGAACTGCCGCAGAGAACTGAGGTCACTTTCGCCCTGGACGACCGACTGCTTTCCTGCCCCTGGCAGGTGCGTTCCGGCCGCGAGAAGCGGAAGGGCAGGTTCGTTGCAAACGTCCTGGAGGAAGCGGACAAAGAAAAAGCGAAAGGTACCTCCTCAAACGGAACTGGTGCACCGAACACACCGTCGCCCTCCCATAAGACTAGAGGCTGTACACTCGCGCCTGCTGTCTTTTTCCAGCTCGGATCTGGAAAGAACGAATCGCCGTCTCTTGACTTCTCAGCGGACCTCGAGGCTGTTTGCAACCTTGTTCGTGAAGAGGAGCAAGGCCAACAAGCTACTGTCCTCGCTTTGCCTCCTTTCCTCCCATTGTCTCCATTTGCAAAAGCGAAAAAACCAGAGGTCGCGATTGTATCGGTGGCCACCCGTTTCGAGTCTTCCCGGTCTTCGAGTTCAAGCCACACTCTCACGCTGTCCGGATTGACTCATTGGCCTCCCCCTGTGTCAGTTGCGTACACTCGCGCTGTTCTCTCACGTCCAGGTGCGAGTATCCGTTCCCAGAAAAGAAACACCAGCGTTCTTTTACCAGGTGTGGACTATCCAGCCACACGCGTGTTTATGCTCTACGTGCCACGGCCCGCAGAAACAACGGAGGCGTCCCTGACGCAAATTGACCAGGCCTTTGGTTTCATCGAATCGTGGAGGTACACCTTCTCTGTGTCTCAGGACGAAAGAAAGGAGACCGTGGTGCTTCCGAACGGCCGCCTGCCTCCGGAATTCAGTCAAGACGCACTGACAGGAGAAAATCTTTTTTTCGCCTCGACAGGTGCCAAGAAAACGCGGCGCAGCAACTCAAGCAGACCCCGAGATCGCTGGCGGCCAACGCTGGTGTCAGCGTCTTCGAATGGCGACACGGAAAACGCTGACGAACCCGGCGAAAACAGAGAACTGCAAAGCAAGAGAACACACGCGGTTCCTAACGCCAGCTCGGTGCCTGCTTCTTCTCTTCCAGTTTCCTTGCGAGTTCCTTCCTCTATAACTTCCTCTCCCGGTTCCTCGGCGTTTTTGCCGAGCGGCTCGCGCGAAGCTGGGGAAGAAGCCGTCAAAGAAGCGAGAACGGCGGAGGAAAGTGCTCTGCATACAGACTTTGATTTAGAGACCCTGTTTGAAGGACTACCGGACGCAGAGGGAGCAATTGGCAGCTCCACTGTTCTGAAAACCCCAGTTGTCAACGACGTTCTCCTTGTGGTCGACCCCCGAATCCCCCGGCCGCTTCTTCCCTGGATCTGCGACGAACTCGACGACTTGGGAGGCCTTGACGGCATGCGAGCCGATCTTCAACAGAGACTCCAGAGAGGCCTTTCTCTGAGACAGAGAAGCAAACCGCCTCGCTCTTCAGAAACACTCCAGAAAGAGGCAGGCATCCAAGAAAAGGAAGGCACCGGCGAAGTGGACAGCACCCAAGAAGAGAAAGGCGTCGAAGAAGAAGTGGACAAAGAGTCTAGACCAGAGGAAGGAGGTAGAGGGGAGAGAAGGCTCCAAGACTTCGCAGTAAATAATGAGAAGGCGAGTGCGGCGAAAGAGGGGTTTAAAAGGAAGTTAGCCGTTCCTGGGAGCGGTTCTGGGGAAACAAAAGACACGGAGAGCGAGATCCAGCAGCACAGATGCATAATTGTGAGAGTTTTGCTGGATGAAACGCAGGAGAATCCGTCCTGGACGCAAAAACACCCGGCAATGCACTCAGTGAGTGCGTTGACGCATCCGATCGTGGCCTGGCTCATGGGCCAGTACGACCTAGGCATGCGCAGTGATAACGACGCCTTTTTGTCTCCTGCGCTGCTTCGGAACGAAAACACGCCGTGGATGTGCGGAGTGAAGGAAACTGGCGAAGTCGACTTCTCCTTCTTCACAGGCTGGGGCGGCTACAACTCTGAAACGAATCGAAAGGTCCTTCCCGAATACTCCCGCCTCCTCAAATTACGCCACCAACACGTTCACAACATTGGCAGCACCTGGTACGGCCGACCTAGCGACATCATCCGGATTGCGAGGCTCACAGTCAAGGTGAGAAAACATGCGTTCGGGTAGTGGTTTTTGCAGGAGGAAAACGGCTTTAAAGAGACGACTGTTTCAATCTCTACGTGAGTCCAACTGCATGCCGGCCTTTCACACGCAAAAACACTTACTGCATCATACGTGCATACGCATATGTATATGTATGTATCTATTCATGTATATGCATATATTGAAACATGACATACTGTGAACACCGATTCGCATCGTGGCTTTAATAGATGGTTCTCCATGATTCTTGCGGAAAAACCCGGAAACTGACACACGCACACAAAAGCTAATGTATGCGTCCAACTGCGTTGCACTACAAAACTGTAAGCAGAACCGCATGCAAATACATACACATGTACACATTCGTTGATATGCCCATGCAAAGTTTTTTACGCATTCTGTCGCGCGCAAAGAAATATGCATGTGAAGCTCACATATAAAATATTTTGGAGCAGAATTTCACAATCATTCCTGCACACCGTTCTTCTCCAAGTAAATATATATGCATACGTGCTTGCACAGTGAATGCGACTACGCGTCCTGTCAGGCTGTGACAGCAGAAAGTAAATCCTTGTATGTTTCAGGAGGAAAGGCAGCGCTCAGGAAAATGTGATTCTTGTCTCAGTAGACTTATGTATATATATATATATATATACACGGGGGCGGCTTTTACTGGGTGGAAGGCGAGTCACGTTTCGGCTTTGATTCTTCCTCCCATTTTTCCTTGTGTATCTTTTTATTTTGTTCAGGTGGGAAACTTCTTGATGAACGCGGACCCTGTTTTCGTGCGAAGGGATGGAGAGTGGCCTGTATGGTACCGAGGCGTGCTGCTCTTGTACTCCGCAGAAATTGCAGTAAATCACTTGGTCGACAAGCATCGCTTGTTTGTTAGAAAGGACCTTCTTGACACATGTGAGATCGCGTCTGAAGTCGACATAGGCATTCGTCTACCGATTCAGCACCCTCACTGCAACCTGCACAGCTCCGTCATAGTAGACGTGGACTCCTGTCTACGCAGCATCCGTTGCAGATTACTGTTTCATCGAATAAGACGATTATCTGTCACAGAGGAAAAGACAGGAGAGACAAACTGCCACTTGTGCATACAGGTGGACATAATATACGAATCGATAGATGTTTATATGTATATGCATGCATGTGAGTATGGAGATCTACATCATACACGCAGGTCACTGTGTTGGCGTTTGTGATTGTGTAGAATGCGTGTGTACTTCAGGCACCCCTTGTGTATCGGCATCTGTTTGCTCTCTCTTTCTTTCGCTATGCGGCGCTGTTGTGTCGTCTCGACAAGTGAGAGTCTCTCCTCGCTTCTCGGATGTTTTGTCTCGTGGTCCAAATTTCGGTGTTTGCTCATCAGAGGGCTGCTGCTTCTCCGGCCCGCCACCCACCTGGTGTAATTCCACATCGGTTATGCTCGAGGATTGATAATGGTTCACTGTAACCACTCATCTCAACAGCGAGAGGAAACGACTACTCGAAAATTTCTGGTTTTCCGCACTGCATGCGTATCTGCTTTCTGTTTCCTAGCCGCATCGGAAGCGATTCTGTGGTCGACCTCGCCAGGCTTGCACATTCATTGCTGGCACACGCCGGACTTTTTTAGCAAACATAAATTTGGCGACGGTGGCTACAACGAGGCCGAATTGTTTCGCTCTCCAAATTTCGACTTTGAAGATGTGCGTTGGTATTCCTTTGTAAATGCGGCAAATGGAAAACGCAGGCGCCTTCTACAACTCCAGGAGGAAGTAAAGGTGAGGAGACAGGTTTTCAGCACTCATTTGTGTAGTCGTCTACCGAGCTCTAGGGAGGTACGAAACTTTCAATTTACGCAGATACATCTAAAACGACCTGCAGACGTTTCTGCACATATGTTTATTCCCATATGTTTACAGATATATGCAAGAAAACATATAGGAGTGGTGAGGGATGTCGACAACACAAGATGCTTTCGCGGACATATATACTCATAGAATATAAAATCTACTGCAGCAACTACTCCTAAAGCCTCTGCCGCGCAGCTGTGGACACGAATAGGTTGCCATCTCTAGATTCATACACTCATGAATATATATATATATATATATATATATATATATATGTTCGCACAGGAGATAAAATCGCGGCACTCGCGGCTGTAGGTCTTCGAGCAGAGTCCGCCCTGAAAACAAGTCCGTTTGCCGTTGTGTGGCGTTTGCTATTTGGTCTGCCTGGTCATTTTTTCCGGCCTTGCGGTTTTGACTTTTGACTTTCTTCTCAGCGCCGCGGGAAACCGCATCGCCGCAAGGACACCCACGCGCCTCTCTCGTGGCTCCTCGATGCGGTCCTCGTTCAGGCGTTTTCACTTTGCCCTAGCGAGAAGCCGTACGCACAGAAAGGCGGGAAAATGTGTTGCAAATACAAGAGCCTGTGTTCGAGACAGACGAGGCAATCTCAAAAGTCTGATGACCCGTGTTGCAGGCTGGAAGAAGATGCTGCCGGTTGCGTTCTTCAGCCTTGCAGAGGTGCGAACGAGACTTCTCTTTGGGGAAATATCCTGTTGCATGCAAGCCGAAAAACACGTACATGCGGAAACCAGGAGGAAGGGCGCTGTCGACGGATGCGTTGGAGTGCATTTTTTCATTCGATAATTTGCGCCCACCCTTGTCATACATATTACGTTGATGATCTCACTCTCAAACTTTAGCCGGTTGATAGCGGCTAGCGTACGCAACCGAATGTCAACTACTGATACAACAGATCCACATATACTGAGAGGTGTGGAGACTCTCACAGGAGATAGATGCATAAATGGAGAAGCAAGCACATAGACATCTACCTGCCTCCATGTGTATGTGCATATGTGTGTACGCCCATGAGTCTGTATGCGTCCGTAGACACAGGAATCCGCGTGCAGACGGCTGGAAAGAAACACAGGCGTCGCCAATTCGACACTTTTCATGTGACACTCCACTGTCTTGTTTGCATCTGGAAGGATATTTTTTCCGCGGGAGGAAAATCTCTCGTGTACGAGAACGCGTACACGATGCTCGTACATGGCACGCGTGTCTACAGGTGTACACATCGACGTATATCTGCATATCTGTGGTGCTTTTACGTGCGCTACTTGTGTTTGCGTGGTCTGTATGCCCATCCTGTGTTCACCAGATTGGTCTTCTCGAGAAGCAGGTCTTTCAGACTTAGTTGCAACAGCAAGAGACGACCTTACCGGCGGTGCCGAGAGCAACACACCTCCGATCACAGAGCCATTTCGGTCAGTTGATAGCAACCTTTTTGCCCACAACCGGTGAAGAGTTACACTCGCATTTTCGATTTCTTGCTAAATTCGTGTACAATTAAGAAGCGCGTTCACATGTAAGCAGGCTCAAATACTTGCGAGTCCATTCTCATACTCGATGCAAATCTGGAGTGCTGTACGTAGTGGATCGTACCAAGCACTCGTGAGACGGTCATCGGAAGCCACACACAGACTCGTGTATAAATTTCCCTCACATAGGTTTACGTACAGTTCTTCACAAATGCAAATTTGTAGATTTCTGTTTCTTCCTCTGAGTGCCTACGCATATTTCCATGACTAACCTTATATATATTGGAGTCTGCATATGTAAGCGATCATCCAGATTCCACCGTGCATATATGTGACTGCTTATCTATTCGTCTCTCTTTAGGCATGTGTATATATGCTGATGTGGTACATGTTTCTTGCGTACAGTGTGAAGAATGTAACTGCGGGCAGAATCGGTCGCCTTGAGAATGTCTCAATTCGTGTCCTATTTGGTGATGTATTTGTACTGAGTTCAGAAGGGAAGGAAATGGGGAAGCGAAACAACTTCCCGGCAATCTCAGCGCATCCCGACCTCCATCCCCTCCTAGCAGCTTTCAGGGCCTTATGGCTTTTCGTAAAAAATTGGCGCTGGAGAACTTCACGACTACATAAGTCAGGCGTAATGCGTTTATAAAAGTAGATGACTTCTTAATTGTTTAGATATATGCTGGAAGCATATCTGGTTTTCTCACTTTCATCTATTTAACCAACGCTGCAGTACATCGTTAGTTGGTCAGGTAGCTCCTTCCTTGTACAAGGACAAAACGATCGAGCGCATGAGCTGCGAAACCCTTGGGAGCTGTGAAGTATTTCCTGCCACAGAAGCTGTCCTTTGTTTCCACAAACGTTTTGGTTCTTATTGCTTTAGTGCCTCTCCTATGGCGGGTTTCATGTGAAGAATATGTTCACCACTCTCTATGCACGTTCAGAAGCGTTCACGTACACAGATGCATAAACGTGTAGATACACGGATACACGCATAGGTTGTATCATTCAGAGTGTACAACGGCAGTGTTCGTAACTTTCGGATATGTAGATTGGCAGGTTCTCCCTTTCGTAGTAACCTACATACGGTCTTGTTTTCGTCCGCTTCTGCTTTAAAGGCTTTTCTGTGGTGAGTTGGTTTACATTCACCCCAGACATATATATTTATGGAAACATCTTGCTTGCACAAACCTGTTGTACACGTGAACAGATGCAGCGCATGCATTGACGTTTCAAGCTGGAGACATGCAACCCCTGCATCGCGGTGGACAAACCGTTGTGCACGGATTGTTGTACACAGTTGTGCTGTTTGGGAACTGGTGACTTTGTCTAATGATGGGATGTGTTTTCAAGGCGTATCTCCGAAAATGAGTATAAAATGCACTTTTTTTCGCACTGTGACTCTGACCCTTGGCCCAAGAAAGTTCCCGTTCTCGCCTTGCTCCTGTTGCGTTTAACAACTTGTGAGAAAAAACGTTCAGATTTCACCGCCTAGGCATTTTGTCTGTACGACGGCAGAAGACGCAATCTGTTCTCAAGGGCGAAGACACACTCAGGATCAGGCAAAAATAGTGCGCTTCCGTAAAAGATTCTGTTTCGCAGTGTGCCACTGATGTTTCCCTTCGCCCGAAAGGTGGAGAAAACTGCCAAACGAGAACAATCGTTTCACACACAAAAAAACACGACGTTTGGGTGCTGATGCGGCCGATCCGCAAGGAAGCTTGCGTAGCTCTGGCTTTTTACACACTTCACCAAGAAATGAGTTTCAGACGTTCACATCATCTACATCAGTACCCATATATAATGATGTAAGCACACCGAGGAATATGTGTTTTTGCTGTTGGTTCCAGAACCAAACCTTGGGTGGAGATCGAGTGTTCTTTGTGGAGAGCGCGTTTGTCGACTTTGTTTAAAATGCGTTCCGTACGTCTCTCAAAGTGGGCTCACTCAGTAGAGGGTCCAATCGATCAGACTGTTTGCATAAATGCTAAACCCCTTTCCGACCGTTAGGAACCGCATTAAATTGCCCAGCGTCGCTCACACCAACACACACCAGCATAGCTGCGGAATATCAGACCTGCTCTCGCGTGGAACACCAAGTACAGCGGAACTGTCAGTGAGGTTTCATAATCTGGTCTTGGCCCTCCAGGTGCACCCCAACTGAGATCCAAGTGCCGAAGCTACAAACAGAATGAAGCTGGTTCTTCTGTTCTCTCGAGATGCAAGTTGACATCAAAAATCAGCGACTGTGTTTGATTCAACGAAGGTGTACAAAAACAAGGCGTTTGCTCCCTGCTTCGGCGTCTCTTGTGAACACCGGCAGAAGCCGAAAGACGCAACGGAACGACACATGATTCTTATACAATATATGTATGTATATATACGGATTTCTGAACACATACCATAACTACACAGGATGTACGTGCATAAGCTACACGTATCCACGTCCATCGAGAAGTCTACCGTTGACATTAACATCTCGTTAAAATGACAGTGCACCGCAGAACAGACAGTCCTAGGATGACCAACGTAAGGCGCCCTTCGTTCAATCTGTACGCATTCGATTCCCAGGAGAAAGCAGAAACGAGTGCTTTAGACACGCTGAAAGACGCCTGCGGACTTTAGTGTTATCGCCCGAAACCTGTAAAACGGCCGCGGCACATGCCATCACCCGTACATTTAAGTAAGCAGATGCATGCATAAGAATGGTATTCGTTTTCACACTTTTCTACAAACATACAATACATATATACGTATATATATATATATATATATATATATATACGTATTTTGAATTTGGATCTTCTCATCGATCCGACTGAGATAGATATACGTTTCCGGTGGCACACTGGCGAATTCTATCTAACGCCAGCAAGGATGAGGATAATCGAGACTTTCCCGTGGTGAAATTCTTTTGCACGCACATGCATGTTCATGTGAGGTGTCTGCTGTTCCCAGCGACGAGAAGCCGAGAGACAGAGAACGACATAAACTACACTGGATTTTCTTCCATTTCTCCCTGGAAAAACCGACCGTGGACCTTCACTGGTGAGGTTCCAAAGGCACGCCGGGAAAGAGTCTCGCGAAATTCGCTGCTTCAGCCTCATGAAGGGAGTTTGAAACAGACGGATACTCGTGTGGAATCGTGGCGGTTTCCACGTATTTCAGGAGGGCTTCCTCCTTCAGCCGCGTCTAGCAATCGTAGTAAGGAACGGCACTAGGAATAAATGAATATGCCTGCTGCCTTTTCACCAAAAGAACAGAGGGCAAAATACAGGAATTCTTGCTTGCGTTCTGGCGTCTCTCCCGCACTCCCCTCGGAGGACGAAGGTAGGACCGGACACACAAGAAACGTGCAGTGTACACAGGAAATTCCTCGTGTTCCCTTTTCTGTGCGTTCAGCATGCTCATAATCGACAGAAACTCGCATCACGCTTCGTCGCGTCGAGGACCTTTTCCTTGCACGCGAGAATTCCGCCTCCTCCACTGAAGCAGAGCACGCGAGCAAAACGGTGCGATGATACCATCCTCTACAGGCTCACGGACATAGTCACCAATACATGTGCTTTTGCACACGAATGTTCTCATCCACGTTCGTACGAATACATGCCTTGAGTAAGAATATCGAGTGAGGTGAGACAGCACCGGTATGAGAAGTGTTGCTCGTTCATTACCATTTGAAAATGTGGAGAAGTTCCGTTATGAAATACAAACAATTACGATCATAGACTGCTGCACTATTGAAGAACGACGCACCAGTTCTCTCTCTCGCGGCTCTCCACGTTTGGAATTCTTTATTCTTCTCTGACCGGGACTCAGTCGTCGATGGCGTTATTCTTTCACCCATACATCCTTATTTCTAGTCACGTATGAAGGCAGTTCCAATTTACCACGAACCCATTTCATTGATATACCAAGGGAAAGAAATGAGGTCCAAAGCACATACGAACCTACGCCTTCTCCACTGTGTTCCAATGCAACATCCCAGTGTATTCGACTTTGTCTCTCAAGAGAAAGCGTCTCCAACTCTGCAACTTCCTCATGACCTCGACTCTATCTCGGCGTGATGTGCCAAGTCTTTTGCGACCCGGCAGAATCCGCGGCGTGCTTATCGTCGCGACAGTGAAACTGCTTCCTCCTCTCAAATGAAGAGACCTGCGCCCGATTTGCATGTACACAACAATTATCCACTAGAAGGCATACATTATGTGTACATGTTAGTTGAGCAAAGTAGAGCAGATGTGCTCAAATAGAAATTCAAGGCTTTTCCTCCGCAAAAAATCCTCCATTCTGCCAAGAATAGGGAAATAAGGCACTCAAAGTCAGTCCATGCATGCTTCTCCACCGACTAAAACACGCCCCTTTGAACGCTTCAGACCACTTGACTTGTTTGAAAAAAGTCGCCGAAGAGATCCTTTTCGTCGTCAAGCGCTCTGCCCGTCTCAGTCGAAACAGAGCTGGCGTGTCTGCAGGCAGAAGATGAGTTTGCAAAACGGTGAAACGCATGGAAATCAAGAGAAAACGCACACACAAACGTAAGCAAGACCGCTACGAGGGCAGCGAAACCATCGACACAAAACCTCGACAAACACACACGCACATGCGCTGACTCCCACAGACACCACATACGACATGCTAACAGAAACCCACGTGTACAGAGAGAAATTGTCAACGCTCGAACCTTTGTTTTCCGGGATACACTTTTGCCAGGTCTGAGGCGGAAACGAACTGTTTTTCATGACAGGCATGTGAAGTGCATGAAGTAAAGTGGAATCCAGTTCTCCTCGAAAACCGAATGCGACAGAACAACGTAGGAAAAAGGTCTACAACAGAGAACACCGGAAGAACCACCACAGCCAGAACAGTCGAACAGAGATGTTCTCGATTTCTCTACTTGTAAATGTAAAGCATCAACCACCAACCCGCGGGGAGACGAGAAGCTCAGCACGAACATAAACGCACTGCCGGGGACTCCAAGGCCAGCACGGGAACCGCGACAGGGAAAGACGCCACCAGGCGCATCCGGAAAAAAGAATCGATGAAGTAAAAGAAGAAACACACGGGCGAGCATTCTTTTGTCAGGCTCGCGTGACTCCTCACCTCAGAAATAGACACGTGAGTAGGGCAGATGGGGCACCGGAGCGTCTGACGGCTGCGGCGAGATGTCACGCGCTCGACGCAGGAACTGCAGACACGTCCAGATCGACCAATGGACTCCAAAGCGACCAATAAACCACATATTCACAATACATGCGCTGATCAACAGCTGGATTCCGCTGGCTGTTACGTTACCCGCCCGATGATACTCCGTCTCCCTACATACATCATATACATACATAAATATCTATATGCATATATATATATATATATATATATATAGGTAGATAGATACGTAGATATATACGCGCGCACACATCTGTCAAGTAGTATACAGCCGCATAGTATGTTGGCATTCGTAGTTGGAGCCAAACATCGGCATCACACACTTGATCGACAAATCGACTTTGCTGCCTCATGCTCATCCGTCAACACGCCAACTACCTCAAGACGGGAACATATAAATCCACTGTTGATGACCTGACCTTTCATCGCGAGTTGTGTGTCTGAGTCGAGAGACCCTCATTCCTGAACGCTGAAGAAGTTTCGCGACATGTCTCGTCTGGATGCCTTCCCTGGTCTCAACACCTTCGCACGTGCTTACCTGCAGATGGTGTGGCCGCAAGTCAGAAGCATTGCAGGGTTTTTTGTAGAGGTTTGTTCGCGACTGACAGCACAGGTGAAATTCGAGTGGAAGTGGAAAGCGGGACCTAGATCCAACTCGAGAGCGAGCATCCCCCCATCGCTGAGCAGCGGCGAGGGCGGCCCCCCCGCCGGCGCGGCTCCCGCCTGAGAGGCCCCCACAGAGCCCCCGACAGAGGCGTCTCTTCTCGATCGGTGGAGCATCGCAGCGAGAGTAGGCAGGGTGGAGAAAGGCTGCGGGAGGTGCCCAGGAATAGCGACGTCGCTCCGCTGGTTTCTGGAGAGCGACGCTCGCGCATCGACAGAAGGATGCTCGGGGAAGTCACAAATGCACTCGAGGCGTCTGCAGCAGACGCAGAAGGTCCCAGGGGCCCCCTGCGGAGAAGAAATGCGCGAAGCGGACACAGGAAGAAAGGCGTGGCGCGCGCTCCTCGACGGGAAGACCCAAGGCAAACGTGGAGAGAAAAGAGAAGCGGAGACAGCCGAGGAAGAGACATCAGGAGACAGGGGAGACATGGACTCTGGAGGTGCTGCAGGGGTTTGAGGGAGAAAAGACAAAGGCAGGAGCGAGGAAGACCCGCCGTTCGAAGACAACAGGCTGGGGAGCAGAGCGAAGAACGCCGCAGTCGAAGATGCCGAAGACGGAAAGAGAGGCGGAGAAGAAGAATAAGCAGCCAAAGAATTTGGAGAAGTCGGCGGAGGCGGCTCTGCAGCTAGCTGAGGAGACTGCTGAGATACGACTTGAAGAAGCTGGAAAAAAAGCAAGCACTCAAAAACAGTGTGCTGAGACAATGGGTAGCACCCATTAGCGCAAGCACCAAGATACCGATAGACTGCTATGAAAGTAGAGGTTCCGGTGCATCTCTCTCTGTCTACGAATCTACCATTAGAAAAAGAAAAATAACCCACGACAGGAATCCTCCAGAGAAACCCCGTACAGTTGTAGGCAAAAGGTAAATTCCAGAAGACTGCTTTGCTTGCGCTTCACTGCACAGCCTTAGGAACCACCTTTCGCGTCAGACCGCACTTGAGGACGAAAAACAACCTCGAATATGCATGGGTCTGTAAGCGTTTGTGTAGCATGGGAAACGAAACGTGAGATCTCTGTTTCGCGTGGAGACCGTACTTGCATAAGCCGAGGGAGGGCGATATTTCCAGCGCACAAGAGGACAGTGAGAGGACTTTCGAGAGGGAGGGAGACCCGTCGCCACGTTTTGCTTCCTCCACACGTCTGGCAGAGGTTGTCTGCAAATTCATCCTTCTTCTGCGCCTTCTTGCGCGCGGCGGAACCCTCTCCGCAATTTGGATTCTTCACCAGGAGGCCCAGTGTCTCCAGTTTTTTCTCTGCTGTCCGACCTTGTTTCCGCCCACGATACACGCGTCGCCGCCGCCTTCTTGGAGCTGCCCCGCCGTGGAGACATCCGTCTTGCGACTCCTCTTCGTTTCTCTCTGTGTTTCCGTCTTCGTGTCTTTCTCTGTTTCTCTCTGCGTTCCTCTCTCCGTTTCGCTCCTCGCCTTCCGGGGCTTGGCCTCTTCTTCCACGCGCTCGTCCTCCCATACTCTTGCTGCGCCTCCTCCTCGAACAGCGTCGTTCTGCGTATCCTTTCTCGTCTCCGTGGTCTCCCCTGTCTTCTTCCTCATCGTCGTTTCGCCACCGTACGTTTCTGTCGAAACCGTCTGCGGTCGTCGACCTTGGCGCACCTGACCGATGACCTTCTCCGGCTCCAGAGAGGCCTTCTTCTTTGCTTGTCCGGGTCGGAGGAAGGACCAGCCGACAGGCGAAACACCCGCTGGCGTCGGAGACACTTTGGAGACACTCACAGTTTCTGCAGGCGCAGCAAGTGCACATGCTGCACCCCCGGCCTCCGAAAATCCCGATTCGCCGAATGTCCTCGTCTCCAGACAAAGGCCCCCGACAGTCGTCACTTGTCTCGTCCTCTGTCTCGGAGCCTTCGCGGCTAGCCAACGCGCTGTCCAGGCTCTGCTGCCGACTCGTGCTGCTCGACCTCACACTCGCCGTGCTCGGAGACACCTCAGGGCTCCTCATATCTGCCAACAGCCGACATCCACACGGTAGAGATTTACTAGTGTGGCCCCACACATGTGTTCACGTCCTTGCCATGAAAAGCAGACCACTGTCGGCGAACAGGAGACAACCAGGAGCTCCATGCATGAGCGATGCCTGAAAGAACCTGAGGCACTGCAGCGAGACGGGCTTGGACAGACGCGTTTCCAGAGGAAAAATGGAGACACACAAAACGCAGAGAATATCAAGGACAGAGACGCAAAGTGGAGGCGGCAGGCTGAGAGGCAGAAAATACTGCAAATCTATAAGACTCCACAAATATCCACATGCACACACAAATATATCTATCTATATATATATGTATATATATAGATATATAGTTGAAGGCATGCGTATCGGCCGAAACAAGTAGATGGATATCCCATCGCATGCAGACGATCATAGATTGACGAGTGCAAATTCCGGAAAGCGGCAATCTCACCGGTTCTGGCGTGTCTGCGTCTCCGACCTTCTCGTCCGCCCTCATGGCAACCGAAACTCCTTTCTCTTTCGTGATGCAGCCCACTGGAGCTTCTGCGGTGGCCGCTTCGACCCTCTGTCGGTACTTCTAGGCGTCTCGAGGTCGTGGAGTCTGCAGGCAAAAACGGTTGAAAAAAGCCACGCCCACGTCCAAACGGCACCCATTTATCTCAGGTTGTTTCCCTTTCTTTGTTCCTCTCAACGCCTCACGTTCTGCTGTGAAGGTCTGCACGATGTGCGACTCCGAAAAGGACGGGGTGGCCTGATGGTAAGACCCTGAGGACCTTTCCGTCCCTAGAATCATAAACAGAATCTCATCTGCTTTGAGTGGCTCGACATATCTTGTATTGTCTTCGATCTCACGGTGTGTAGCAAGTCAACACTCGAAAGTATCCAGTGCAGAGTTGGGACGTCATGTAGCTTGATCGTCTGTGTTGTTATGCTAATCAAACACGTTTCACCGTTCACAGCAGATATGTCCTCAGGTGAACTTGCTCCACACCATAGAAGCGAAGAAAATCTAGGATGTCATATGCTGCTCCGTCCACCCTGGTTTACATCTTGAAGGCTTTTTTTTACCGAATCGAGGATCTGTTGTTAGCATGGTTTCGAGAACACTCAAAGGCCGCTTTTGCGTTGAGCGAAGTACCACATCCAGATATCTCAGTACAAACCAGCCGAATCGATTTCTCTCACTTTCTCTTCTACGATCTCTTTCAGGCAACGAGGCTTCGTGGCTCCCCAGCGAGAGCCGCTGAGTCTGCTGCCGGTGACTGCGCGTGTGCCGTCGTCGGCTCTGCCGCTCGCCGTCGTTCCACTCCCCTGCATGCGCAGCAAAGCGGAAAACACGCGAGAGGAAACATCCAGTGACATCCCTCACGTCTGCGCCAAGATGTATCTATATATCTATCTTTATTTACCTACGCCTGTCTAAATCTATGTACAGAGAATCACCAGAAAGATGTGCGCGACTGCATACGCCTCCACAGAGTTTGACAAGCGATCTAGCGCATGTCGAGAGAACGATTCCGGAACACAAACACATCCACATCTATTCTGTAAATCTGCACAAATGTAAAACGGGACGAGAGCAAGATGGGGCGACACACGAACGTCCATAGCAGGTGGAGACCTCGAAGAATCCCCCCCATTTTTCTCGACAGATCGACATCGCCAAACCAGTCTCCTGTAGTAGGCTCTCGACTCGGGCTGAGCCTCTATCTCTTCGAGATTCGTCGCATGCGCCCAAGCCTCCCTCTGTCTCCCCAACCGCTCTGACGGGGTCTCTCTCACCTCCCTGCTCGCTTGTGCTTCTCGCGGCGCTGCTTCCCACCGCCCCTGCTCTGGAGCCCAAGAGAGCCGCAGGCGCCGAACTAGCCAGAAACGAACACGGCGGTGCCAGCAAGCCCTCTCCTGTCGGATTCGTTGACGGCCGAGAGCCTCCTACAGAGGCGTCCACAAGCAAAAGACGATGTCACTTGCACGGAGTTCCCATGGTGCGTGTAACAGTAAAACGCATTAACCACCTTGAAGGACGGAGCGTGGGCAGCGTGGCCCCATATGAGCAAGTCTTTATATATATATTTATATATCTACTTTTGTTCTATACCTACATATCACTCTCCGTTTGCATCCGCGTACCGCTGTACTCGCCTATCAAATCGACTCGTGTCTGAGCTGTTACTTTCCTGCACGCTGCAGCCTGTTCATAGCCCCTCAGTCTGCCTTTTGTAACCATCGAGGCCTCTTTTAACCGTTCTCTTTGTCTGTCGTAGTAACTCTGCCTCTCGCGTTGCTTCCCTCCTTTAGCCCTCTATTCATCGTTTTCTCATCTCCGTGTGTCACCAGCTCCTGAGCGTCCGCAAACCCTTCTTCATAACATCTGCACCTCGTCGTCTTTCAGTGCTTCGCCCAGGGATGATGGCTTTCTTGCCAGGCCCCTCATCACTGTTTCTTTATTCTCCTGCACACCCCGCAAAATTCGCTATTCTAGGTTTCTGCATCACGCCCTTTCTGAGCACCACTTCGCTTCGTGACTCCTTTCTTCCTCACCTTGCTGATGCGACTCGTGCTGTAGGCCAAAAAAGACCCCTGAGCCGCCAGCCCCTACCCCCTGCCCCTGACTGTCTCCGCCAAGAGGCACGTGTCTCCATCGCGTCGCACCGCCCACCGCCCCGCCAGCTCGAGAGGTGCTCACAGTCCCTGCGGGCAAAGGTGGCGGCGGCGGAGGGGGCGGTGGAGGCGGCGGTGGCGGAGGAGGCGGTGGAGGCGTCGCCCCAGTCCCTCCGACTGCGCCCGTGGAGCCCGAGGGGCCCGCCGGCTGCGCGGAACTCGTTGGCGTCGGAATGGGAGACGAAGAAAACGACGCAGCTTGCGTGAGCCCGCCGCCACCAGGAGATGTAGGGTGCGGCGAGGTTGTCTGGGACGAGAAGCCCCCGCCTGCGCCGCTTGCAGCCGGGCCTGTTGGCCCCGCAGTCCCAAACGGGTCCAGGAAGCTGCCCCCGAGGCCCGCGGGGAGGGGCGGAGGCGGGGGTGGGACGAATGACGAGACAGCTATGTGACCGGAGCGCGAGGAAAGCCCCGATGCCAGAAGCACGGGCGCACCGAGTGGATGGTTGCCCGAGGCCGAGGAGACACTTCTCCCGGAGCCTGAAGCCGGAAGGAGACAGAAGGGAGTTTCTCCTGAAATCGACGCCGCGCCGCTTTCCTCGATACCACTACTCCCCTCAATACCGCCCCTGCCCGTCGCAGACCCCGCGGAAGATGAAGCTGCGAGTCCAGACGCGTCCTGAGAGCTGGCCTGGGCTGCGGAAGCCGCTGCAACAAGGTCAGAGCCGCTGGAGGCCCCTACACGCCCCCTGTCGCCCCCGACCGCCGTAGAAGTCCCGCGTGTGGAGACAGGTTCGTCTGCCGAGGCCTGCTCTGAGGCGGTGCCCGATGATGTGTCTGCAGGCGCGAGAAGTGGAGGCGGCGGAGGGACAGAGGACGGGAGGGAGGAGGAGAAAGCCGAGAGAGAAGGATTTCCTTGGGAAGCGTAAGGCCCTCCTGGAGCCTCTGACCCTGGTACGCTGGTGTCGGGCTCGCTTGCCGCAGCCACTGAATGGGACACTGCCGCTTCAATCGTCTGCGCCATTTCAAGCGCACTGCCTAACGCCATGGAGCTGAATAGAAAAGACGCAAGAGAAGAGACAGGAAACACGTCAGGAAAAAGAGAAAAAACCCGGTTCCAGGTTGAGGGTAGACTTCGAGCAGACATACGGAGACTCTCAAATAAGGAATGAGGAGTCGAAGCTACAGGAGATTCAGGTCCAAATTCCAGGTGTTCGAGTCCCCTCGGAGTCTCTCGGGAACCAACGACTGCATTGACACGCACCGAAAGAAAACGCGTGCATATGTGCGAACAGCAAAGCTCCAAATGGAATGCAGAAGTGAGCGCGTCTCTGTTCAATGAGTGGGGTTTTACGCTCGACGTGTCTTGGCAGATGCACAGTCCCGTCAGTAAGCAACCAAGACAAACTGTGGAGATGTTCAAAGTTGAACCTACGTTCTCCCGGAGCCACCGCGCCACCTGGCACCTCCATCGTCGCCTCCCTCCCCGACAAGTCCCTGCCTGCCTGTCTCCGCCGCTGCCGTTGGAGGCTGGTCTGTCCCGCGAGTCCCCGTCGCCCGTCGATCTCTCATTAGCATCATGACAAGGCCCGCTACAGAGGTCGGAGTTTCTCCTCGTCCCCTTCGCGTCTCCTCATCGCCTCCAGCGGAGGGATTGTCACACTGGTCAGCTGAGTCGCTTGAACGGTCTCCTGTCCCCGAGCCTGCGGGCGCGGATCCCGCGTCTCCTTCTCTTTCGGGTCCTCTCTGGTGTCGGCTAGCTCGCTGCTGGCCGCCAGCCCGACTGTTCTGCACCTGTTCCTCTCTTCTTCTCTCTTCACCCCTTACAGAGAGGAAGCCGCTCCTGTCTCCTTGTCGTCGACCACTGCGCCCATACGGAGACGAATGCCACCGCGAGCCTGCGGAGAGCGCGGAGCCAAACAAAGGAAACAAAGCGCACGAACAGAGAGTCGAGAAAAGGCAGCGAGGAAGAACGTACAGACGTCACAGCTGGGGGTTTTCCGCTGGTGGATCTCGACAAGACAGTGCGGGCGACCGAAAAAGATCAAAAGTCCCAGTGAAGAGAAAATCACATTTTTGCCGTGTCTACAGACCCGACAGCGCAAGGCTTCACTTGCAAACCAACGAGGACCGTCACTGAAGCGAGCTCCGCAGAGCCCGTCCCCGTTGTAGAGAAAAGCCGAAGGCAGCGGCAGCATGATGAAGTGCATGGGGCTGGCGGGATGAGCAAGGAAACAACAACCAGGGAATCAAGTACAAAGTTGCATCTACACATGAATGTGTTACAAGAATACAAACATAAACAGAAGCTTGGGTTTACATTTTCCTGCAGATCAACATCTGTGTAGTTGCGTCACATACTTCCTAGAAACGGAGCAGACGCGTGGCGATCAGATGCCCGACGACTCAATTCGTGGACGCGATGCTCCTCGCTGGAGGCGAAAACACAAGACAGATCCGAAACAGATTTCCGAACTCCAGGTCGAAAGACTGCAGCACTCTTGTCATGCGAACATGTAATGCCTACGTATATACGGGAGCACCATTAAAATGTGCACGCACAACATGTCTACGCAAATATACAGACACCGCTGAAACGCACAAGGGCGGAAACCCACGTATCCAAATACTGCAGATACGCGTAGTCTAACTATATGCACACAGACATACATGTACATACACACACGCTTATTAATATATGTATATATATATATATATGTATATATATATGTGCATGCATGCAAACATAATTATCTGGCTTCATGCAGTAGAGGAAAGCCGGGAAGAGCAGAACCGAGGCGTTAGCGTGCCCATCTGGAGCACTGTAGAATGGGGATGAGGGCAGTCCGTCATTACCTTCCTCTGCGTATAGAAGCTGCGCTCGCAGCCCTGTCTTCCGTGGGAGCGAGGGGGGCGTTTTCTTCTGGGTCGCCGAGTTCATCCTCTCCATCCAGCGCACGCATCACTTCTTCCAAATCGTCTTCTACTTCGTCGTCGTCTTCGTCGCTGTCGTCTTCTTCTTCGCCAGCGACGCCCGCCTCCTCTTCGCGCCACCCTCTGAGGGCCTCAGCCGTCGGCAACGCTTGCCAGCGTCCAGCAGAGAGAAAGGCGATCCGCGCCAAAGACAGATATCTCGCCTCCACACTCCCTCCTGCGCCCCTTCCGGCTCCAAGGCCACGGACGGCCATGGCGGCCAACCGGCGCGCCGCGGCTCCGGTCGCGCCTGCAGGTGTCCCCGCGCTTCCTGCGCCCAAGCTGCGCCCGAGCACGCCTCGCATTTGCGCCTGCAGCAGCAGCGCTCGTGCCTCCAGGGCGAGGGGATTGATGGGTCCTCTGTCGCCCCCGAATCGGCCATGGGCGCTCCGGGCACTCTGTCGCCCTGGGCGGTCGCGGCGGCCCCACCGGCCACTAGACGCCTCCATGGTGGGGTTCTCAGGCAGGCCTTCAGCGGGCGGCGCCGTCGAGGCGAGGTGACTCAGACTGGTGGTTCTGCGTCTCCTTCTGCGCCGGCGACTTCCACGTCGTCCGCCCGCTGCCTCGGCCTCGCGGCCCGAGATGAAAACGCCGCTCGTCTCCGTGCTGCTTCGACTGCTGCTCCGAAGAACTGTTGAGTGGAAGCTAGCGTCGCTGCGGTGCACGCGACTCGCCGTCTCGTCGCTGTCTGAGGGCCCAGCGCCCCAGCGCTTCCCCGGGGCCTTCCCCTGGAAGAGCCCAAGGAGCCCGCGACGCCGGCTCCGCGAGATCGTGCACGGGCGCCAGCGAAGACCGAAGACTGGCGGGCCCTCGAGGGCCTCGTTCAGCCACAGCGACTCGAGGATCTGTCGACGCCGCCTCCGCTTGAGCCGCTGGACGTCGAGAAAGAGGTCCTCCGCTTCTCGTAATTCTTCGACTTCCTCCGAATCAGCCCCCGCGCCAGAATCCCCCCGAGTGTCGGAGCCGTCTGAAGGCGGGAGATTTTTATTGCCCAGGTCTCCGGTCGTGGCACGCTTTCGTCCAAAGGGGCTCGCGTCTTCTTGCGTCGCTTGCCGCCTGCCCGCGGCTGGCGAAGAAGCTGAGGCTAGTGAATCACCAAGAGAAGACTCCTGCGGTCCAGAGTCCGCTGGAGGTTTCTCCGTCAGTGGACGCCGTCCGGAACAGACTTCCGCGGGCCCGTGTCCGTCTCTGTCTACTCGACCCCACAGACTGGAGAGAGACTCCCACAGGCTCTGGCTGGACTCGCCAGGTCTCGCCCCTGCGCACCTTCGAGTCCGTCCAATAACAGCCCAACGCCCCCCAGCGGACGGGGCCCTTCGCCCCAGGGCGTGAATGCGGAGGATCCACCCAGGTTGAAGATCGCTGATAGGCGGGAGGCGTCTCAACACCGTACGGCTGCACACGGCTGCCAGAGCTGCCTGTCGGCCCACGACTCCTGCAGACCCTGAGCTCTGGCTGCTGCTGTTGCTGCTCAGACTTCCTCTTCGGTTGTGGCGAGGTGAAGCCGTGGAACCAATCCAAGGTCCGCCCAGAGGCAATAGAGGAGCCGCGGCAGAGTCTCCCAGAGCCACAAGCTGTTGCCCCACACAGAGCCCGCCCCTCCCGCAGCTGTCCCTAAATCGCCCGCCGGAAATTCCGGCGCACCTCGTGAAGCGTTGGCCGCGAAGGCTGCATGCGCCCAAAGGCGCGAGAACGATGGGGGCCTCTACGTCGTCTTCCTCTTGGGCGAAGAGGTCTGCAAATCCATCTGACGATCTTGCGAATGGGTCTCGTCTCGCTTTTCGCTGAAAAGACGCAAAATACTGAAGCGAGCGGACATTCGGTGGAGACAGCGGGACCTCTGACAGCAAGGGCTCCTCTTCGCCACACTCCACAGCTCGAGCCGCCACTCCCGCCATCGCCGCCGCGACGCAGGAGCCCGAGTCGAGCGCCGCGATCGCGGTCGCGTCGACGAGCGCGGCGTGCCTCTCTGTCTCCGCGACCGGGCTGAGGCACCGCCCTACACAGGAGATCGTCGGAGCGAGCCGAGGAGGCTCAGGCGGGAGGAGCTGGAGGAACTCGACTGGAATCCCCGCACGCGCCGCCGTTGCCACAGCTTCTGCCTGTCGAAACTCCCTTTCTTCGGGGCGGTAGAAAGTCGTAATTCTCGTCCTGCGCTCCACCTCGGCGCCGCCCCGAGTCCCCGCTTCTTGGGCTCGACCCACATTTGTCTCTGCTGCACTCGGCGCAGTCTCGCCTCTCGCTCCGGCTTCGGTTTCGCCTCTTTCGCCGTCGTACACAAGCGCGGAGCCGCCCGCAGTCTCTCTTGATAGACCACGATCCTCTCCTGCACCCCGCACATGCGGCTCCGCCGGCTCAGCAGCCCGCAGCTCCTCGGCCTGTCTCCGCCCAGAGATCACATCCCACAGCTCCTGAAGCGGCCCCCGGCGGGAGAGCGCGGGACCTCTGTTTCCCTGGCCACTCGTACCGCCTTCGCGCTCCGGACCTGGAATACCAGCCGAGCCCGACGGCTGACCGACGGCGCGCGTCGACGCCGGAGGTAGGGCAAGCGCAGGCATGGGTCCACCTGGCGAGACATATGCCTCCAACGCTCCAGACACAGGCCTTCCGTCTTCAGGAGAGTGGAACTGTCCTCCCGGCCCTAGGCCGTGGTTGAGGCCCTCAGAGAGGGGCTCGTCCTCTGGAGTTCCAGGGGCAGGAGGCTGTCTACACACAGGAAGGAGGAGACCGATTTCGCAGAAGGCCCGCCGAAACAGATTCAACACGCGCGCCCACTCTGTCTCGGACACCAGGTCTTTGTACGGGGTGCCCTCTGCGGCGACGAGCGCTTCGTCTCGTGGTGGTTTCTTCATCCCCATCGCCTTGGCTTCTCCTCTCTCCAGGGCATCCGCGATGTCTCCGTTCGGGTCCTCAGCGGTGTGGGAAGACAGAGAAGACGAGACGCATGCACCGCAGGCATTTTCGCCTGTGGAAAAGAACGAACCTCGCACCGCCTCCCGCTCCCCGTTTTGTCTCTGCGGATCCGCGAGATCAAACGAAGAAATGCCGCGGCTCCTGCTGCTGTCCGCCGCCGGTCTCAGAGCTCCGGCGTCTGGGTCAAGGGCCCCTGCCTGTTCGAGGTCTTCAGCGAAAGCACCTGCAGGCGGAGAGACATGCACGCCGGGGCGGCACCCAGGTCTCTCCGCTCGCTCTCTCGGACTTTGAGCGGCGGGTGGCGCTTCGTGTTGAAGGGGAGAAGAAGAGTGAGACGACGCAAGGGGCTCCTTTTGTTCAGTTTCGCGACTTGTTGATCTTCGGCCAAAAAATGCCACGCAGCCCATCAGGCGACACACATCGGCTTTGTGGTACCGCCACAGCGGAGCAAGGTGGCTGCGCGAGTAGAGCAACGCCTCTTCGACCGTCGACGCCGGAGCCGACAGCAGAGACAGGAACTGGAACAGAGAGATGCAGCGGACCACGCAAAAACCAGGTACGTGGATACGTCAAGTGCATTCGTCAAAGCAGAAGGAAGAAAATAGAGAAGAGAAATGCGTGGAGACTACGGCGTTGTGACACAAGCGCCACTCAGACACACCGCAGAAGTACCGCGATCAGATATGTGGACGCGAAACACCTGTGAAACACAGAACTGCATGCAGTGAGGGTCTGTGCGGAAAGGGAACTCAAAATAATCCTATCTCTCTCTATTGGATGTACCAACAGAGAGAAATACGCTCACTTAGCAATGGTATTTGTATTTGTGGACGATATCTGCATCTGTGTATCAGTAGCCTGAGCCGCACACTGGGTTTACCACCAGAATTAACGGAGCACGCGATGTATACGACACCCTCACGTGTGGCACGAGGCGCAGGCACCTCCGGGTCTTTCTCCAGTTTGATGGGCGTCACCAGTCGCTATCGATAGCCCACGTTCACCCAGAAAACGAATCCCAACTCAGCATATATATATATATATATATATGCATCCCTGCACGGATGTACACATACTCTTACATAAATATATATATATATATATATATATATGGCTACAACCAGGAAGAAGAGAAACATCCCACAACAAGCGGTACCTTCAATTTATGAAGCTCGAAATGGAGCGTGGCCAGCCTGCGTCTGTGACGCCGCTTCTGTCTTGCGAGCCAATGAAGAGCCAAATCAATGCCATTCTTTCGAGATCCCACGCCTAGACGAGCACGGAGTGTCTCTTCGTTCCCCTCGCACTTCAGTCTCCACTGAAGCAGCTGGTCGTCCCGCGTCCGCTCCAGGCGGCGGAGAATCTGCATCGTAAAAACAACAACGACGGAGGACGAAGAAACATGTGGGATAGACCGTGATCTACAAAAACAAGATCTTCTACTTAAGAAAATAACATCGTCCCAGCAACCTCAGAGATTGGTACTTTCCGAGGAAATTGTGAAGTTATATATATATATATATATATACATATATACATGCATTAATGTATATATACATGTATATGAAAACAATCCGTGCAATCTATAAGAAGTTCCTTTGGACAGTGAAACATTTTCGTCTGTTCTCAACGCCTTGCCTATCGTCTCCCCTCAGCACTGCTCTGCCTCCGTTATTGTCTACTCACTGGTCGACCCTCCTCCAGTCCACCTCTCGACTGATTGATCTCTGAATCCGTGTCTCTCTTTTCTCGTCTGTCGTCTCCGCAACATCGTTCACCATTGCTCCGTTTCTCTCTATCTCTCTCTTTCCCTTTTCTCCTGCCTCGCGTGTACCTCCTTGCTGTGCTTCCTCGTGAACCACCCTGTGTATCTTTCCGCACCTCGTGGAGCTGAACATAAGCAGCCTCGACTTCTCCAGGAAGCAGCTGAAGCCTTCCAGACTTCCCAGTTGACCGGCGTGGACCCCACCACCCTTCAGAGGGTGCCCCGGCGCTGATGGCCGCTTCTTGGGGTTCCCCAACTTTATTCGTGTCCCGGCGCTCAGCCGCGTCCTCGCCACGCAGCTCCGTCGCTCCCTGCTCGCCCTCCCCTGGCCTGCGAGAGTCCCCCAGGCCTTTCGGTCGCGCCGGTCTATCTCGTGAGTCCGGAGCGCCTAGGGTGTCGGCGTCGCGGAGCGACGAAACCGAAGAAGATACTCCAGAGCAACGCACGCAAGAGGTGGTGGAGCTACGTTCGGGCCGACAGGAGAGTTCAACGGGTCCTTCACTCGGAGACAGACGGGTCTCCCCCGAGATCGGTGGTACGTCAGGAGGAAGCGAATTAGGCCCACAGAAGGACGCATTTCCCGTCTCGCTGTCGGCTTCCGTTTCGTTCTCGTTTCGCACTGTCTGTTCCCCAGGGGCAGTCGACTCCGGGCCGAGAGGGCCAAGTGCAACCGAGGTGAAAGGGCTGAGAACGTTGGGGTACGCGTACGTGAGATCGCCATTCGGCGAGGCTTTCTCGTTTTCGCTTCGGCTTTTCGGCTCCTCACCAGGCCCGAGGCGCCCACTAAGACGACCTTGATCTCCCCCAGCATTCGAAGTGCTCATGAGCATTCCTTGGTCATCGAGATGTCCATCACCCTTCGATTCACAGGAATCCTCCCAGGAGACATGCAGACTTCTCTCGTCTGTCTGGCTAGCGAGACTCGCGAAGCGTGACCACCCACAACAGTCCGCACATGGACAACGAACCGCCTCAAAGGTTTGCTGCTGCTCGGCGCTGCAGGAAGCAAGGGATGGGGACACACAGAGGCGAAACGCATAGAGAGAGAATGGCCTACATCAAAGACAGCTGCACGGGATACCTTCTTCTGCTTCAATCCTCAAATGCCTGAATCCAAGAGACACTCACATGTGGTATACTCTCCAAGGAAGGATGGCGCCGACTGCCTAAAATATCAAGAAGAAAGTAATCAAAAAAGATGACTCACCCCGCGACACGCACGTCAAGTCACCTCCCACGGAAATCGTATGCATGCATGCATGTGTATAAATATGCGTAAATGTATAAACGTATATTTTAAACTGTGTGTATATGACATACACGTAGGTATCGTTATAGCACTACACACTACTCTCTATATAGATCGAGGTGGAGATGGTTCTTCCATCATGTGCACGAATGAATGCTCCGTACAGATCCCCGCTGACAGCTTCTCAGGCGTCCCTCCCCCACCTCTGTACTCTTCCTTCGCTGCCTGGAACGCTGACCCTTTGCCATTCTTTGTGCTGTAACTACCAACTGGCTTTTCTAAGGTGACACACAGCTGCATGCCCCGATCTTTGAGGCGGGGCCTGCCGCTCCAGACGCGACAACGGCTTAGGTTAAGGAAACCAGAAGTTCTTTCATCTCACCAGAACTGCGCGTAGATGTCGAACCAGCCGCAGTGAAGGAAGTGGAGAGCAAGGAGCTTGGCGAGAAGGAGATCGTCGCTTTCCATGAGGTGGCGACGGACGCAAAATCGGACTCCGAGCCCTTCGCCCCGGAGGAAACTGGGAAGGGCCGACGCAACGCTGGCTCCGCTTCCACGTGTACACCACGCTCGTTTGCATGCAAGAGTAGAACGCGTGCCGGAGCAACAAAGGCGCGGAGATATTCTCTGTTCCACTGAGGATCGACGGACTGGCGGCAAATGTGTGGAAGCGACAAGGCAACTCGTAGCGTGCTGTCTTCCGCGTTGGCTCATTGATGTGTGCTCTGTATGCGTCCTGCCCCAGAGCTCACGGTTCCTGTCTTCTGTTGCTCCAAGTCTGTCTCGTTCTCCAGCATCGAAGGCCTCGCCACTAGACTCGCGCGTTGGCCGTCGCCGCCTCCCCCCTCTGTCTTCTTCGTTTCGTGGTTCGTTTTTTCCGTCTTCTCCCTTGTCCCCCGCGTCTTCACATGCGGATGTTGACGACCCACTCGCCTGCATCTGAGGCCCTGTCGGCGGACCTTGAAAAGCAGCAAACTCCGCGTTCCCTGGGTTGCTAGCTGGGCCGGTGTGTTGTTCTTCGGTCTGTGTCTGCTGACAAGCTTCCTGTTTCGCAGCGGCTTTCTCGTTTCTCGCGTGGAGCGCGAAGAAGAGCTGCTGCTCGGGCGGCGGCGGAAGCACTCGGGTTGCGGGGGCAGGGTCCCCTGGTATAAGCCGGTCGATCGCTCGCGCCACGCCGGTCAAAGTCAGCTGTTGTTCTTTGTAGGTTTCCGTCAAGGTGTGCGTCACATCTAGCGCCTGGACTTTCTTCTGAAGGCCGCGAATCACCTCCGTGACGGAGACGCAAGACCCACGAGACTCTGTGCCTCCAGGGTTCTCTCCCGGTCGCGAGGCTTCAGCAAACGGCGCAGCCGGCTCGGAGAGAAGAACGCGCTGCGCCGCATCAGACGCGGACGCGGCGTCTCCATCGGAGGCGAGAGGCCCAGAAACGGAGCCGGACGGCATCGGCGGAGGGACAAGAAGCCCAGGAGCTGGAAGAGTGTAGCTCGGCAACACACTCTGGAGTGAAGATGAACTTGGACAGCTCGCTGCGGCAGGCGACGGTGCTCCTGAGAGGAAGGGTGACGCCAAGGCTGAGGGCAAGGGCGGCGAGGGTGACCCTGGGGGAGACGAAAACCCTGACGCCAAAGAAAGAGAAACGGAAGAGACTGCAGATGCGCGCTGGTCGGCCCGCGGATCGATACGTCCAGGCTGCCCGGTAGCACCTTCAGGAATGTCTTTCTCTCTAGACGCATCGCCAGACACGTTGGATGACTCGCAACCTGCTGTCGCCCCATCGCGTCCGGAAACCGAAGGGCGCCACCCGGCGCGAAAGCTATTCTCGGATGCAGCGGCTTCGTCTCTCTGGTCTCCTGTGTTCATGCCCTCGGGTGGCGTCTCTCCGGCGCCTCGGTCGCCTACCCCGACGTTCAACTCGCTCTTCACTCCCCCTTCTACCGCGGCCCGCTGCCCTCCTTCCCCGGAAACGTCTGCGAGTTCGCCGCTACGCTCTGAGCGCCCTCGAGTCCTCGAACCCTTCTCGTCCTTCTGGTGAGAGCTAAGTGAAGAAGAAGGGAACGAGACAGGAAGAGGCGAGAGAGCAGAACAGGAGGCTCCTGCAGGATTCGATGCTGCGCTGCTACAGGCCACGGACCGGCGACCAGGGCGAGAGGCATCAGACTTGATCTCTTCATTGTGAGACGGCAGAAGAACGGAAACGGAGGAAGAAGGCGCAAACGACGGCTGCGTCGCTCCGGTGCTCGGAACGGCTTCTCGTTGCTTCCGCGCCTCGGCTGCAAGAGCTGCGGCGCGAATCTGATCTTTCGACTCCTGGCAAAAAGCGATAGGGCAAGGCAACGAATACACGTCTGTCAACGGGGGCGCAGCGCATCGCCGCGCCAATCGGTTGTGGGGTGAGGAACGCGCTTCCCCAAGAGTGAACACACTCCCTCACGTGTACTTTTAGGAACTCCAAGTGCGTCCGCCATGAAATCTGTAGCGGTCGGATTTGGACAACCAAGTGAACTGGAACCTTTCACGTGAGAGACACGAAGGTGAAGAAAGCCAAACTCAGTCCGGGGAGCGAAATGCAAAAAGCAAGCAAACTTGCAGGACTGACCGAGACGTCTCGAGACGTCACAACCGACGACAGTCGAGTGATTGAGTTCCACACACTGCCTCGAGAAAGACAGCCTAGCAGAGACCGAGAGGACACCTCTACAGTCCAGAAACACGAACAAAAATGGAAGTTTTTAGAACCTGTTCACGCAGCTCGACGGGTCGAAGGAAAAATTGACTTCATACAAAATCATCGCTGACACACATACTCATGTATTACACATATACGTATATATATATATACATACATATATATATAGGGGAAGAAGTGGAGCGTGAAAGGATCATGGCGACTCACAACAATGACGTCGAGTAGGAGATCGAGGTTTCTGGTGAGTTCGTCACAGCTTTTTCTGTGGCGTTTGGCTGCTTGTGTAACTTCCTCGTACAGGGCGACGAATGGTTCTCGCCCAGCTCCAACAACTGTGATGGGAGCCTCGGCGCGCTGCATCCAGAGCGCCTGTTCTCCTCCTGGTGGCTTCTGACCGGTTTTGCGAGCCTCTGTCTCGCGCTTCGCCTGAGTGTCTGACTTCGCTTCTTGTCCGCACTGAGTCGCCTTCTCGCGAGCCTCGGCAGAGACGCCCGTCGTTCCCCAGGCCCCGTCATCCTCCGCCTTGGTCCCGTCTCGCGCATGCAGGGGCTGTCGGTCTTGGCGAGCTGTGAGAGACGGAGACATGGAAGGCATGCGCGAGAAAGGCGGCGTGCGGCTGGCCTGGTCCCCGGAGGCCGGCGCCCGGCGAGCGGGAAGGTGGGAGCGCGAATCGGAGTGTCGGTCCTGATGCAAGACCGAGGAAATCTCACAGATCATTCTCTTGCGACGCACGCTCCGGCTTCGATCTGCCTCCACAGATCCGCGGGATTTCGCGAAAAGAGCCCCGCCCCGCACACGGGCCTCTGGACGAGTCAGGACTGGACGCGGGTCAGGCGACACAGGGCGTGGAGACAGTTCTTCAGCCGTCTCGTCGAGCGAGGACGAGTCTCTGCTGCCAGGTGCAACCGACGAAGAGCTCGACGCAGAAGAGAGCGAGAAGAACGGAGAGAAAGGCGCCGAAGAAGACGACGGTGGGACCCCCGAACTGAGGAACTGCGAATCAGACGCTCCAAGAGATGGTGCGGTAGCCGACCCTACAGCCGACGCTGACGAAGACGCACGGGACGAAGGGGGAGAAGAGGGAAGCGACGAAGCGGGAGCCGAGGACGGAGACGGAAGGGAGGCAGACCAGGGGAGAGAGGAAGAAGAGGAAGAAGAGGAAGAAGAGAGGAAAGAGGAAGACGAAGAAGGCAGCGAAGTTACGGAAGAGGACGGAGACGTCAGCGACAAGGAGGAAGACGGAAGAGAAGAAGAAAGTCGGGAAGAAGACACGCCCGTCTGAGGCTCAGGAACGCTTTGAGGGTCGCCAGACGAAGACGACAAAAAAGACGAAGAGAACAGGGAAGCAGCCAAGGAAAGACCTGGCAAGGACGAGTCAGAGGAAGCCGCAACCGCTTCGTCACGCGTCCTCCCAGGAACTGCGTTGCGTTGCACACATGCCACACAGAAAAAAAAGCAGCAGCGACATAGGTGGATGTGCTATTCGTGACGCCAGATCTAGTCTTTTATGCAGTCGACTAAATTTCTCCGTTGTTGTTTGACTGAAATGTTATTGACATCAACACTAGCAAACCACCAGTCTTGACTGAACAGAATATCTCGTTCCTGGCCTCGAGATCTGTTACAGTCCGCGCAGGTGTAGGCAAACGGCACATGTAAAGTTCAAGAGGGAAACAGCAGACATGAAGCCAGAGACAGCGTCCCTCAAAGCCGTGAGGACTCGTAAAACAATAACCACCCCAACAATCGCTTACATCGACCTGCGGACAAGACGTGACCTCATCACGTTTCTTCAGAGCCGCAGAATCCATCCGAAAAACGAGACAACTGGTGCTTGGTATGCCCCAGAGGAAACGACAGGCACCTCCGCATGCATCCAGCACAGAAGTCTGTCTATGAACAGATACTGTGGGAAGAACACAGCAAGCCTTGCCTCACGCAACCTATGGTGCCTACACGTTTGGAATGTATGCTTTTGAATGCAATTCTAAATCGATGAACCTTTCAGAACTGCAGGGGGCCTTGTGAAGAAGGTTCTCGACGCCTCAACCACATGTCGACTTGGACGCACAAATGGACACAATGAGACATTCGGATTTAGTTTAGCTGCTATTTTTGGGTTGCCTCAGATGACTATAAATCAGCAGCAAAATGTCGAACATGCATATATTACGTTTTCCACTCGGTACGCTCCCTGCCACGCCTGTGCGTGTAGAATGCAGTCGTGTTTGGGCAGTGGGCATGAGGAGTAAGGAGAAACAATGAATGCAAAGGATACAGAGAAGCACTGACGCCAAGACGCAGACGACAACTCTAAATCGAAGTTCATCTTACATTTCCAGCTTCGCAGCTGCAGTGACCAGTGACCTTTGTGCGCCAAAAACTTCCAGGTATCGCTCTAGTGTATTCAGATAAACTTCGAAAGCCAACAGATTCACGCTCTCCCTGCTCCACTACCTAATCATAATCTACTGTTCCAGACATTAAGGAATCTACGCAAAATCTCAAATCGAATAAACAGGGACATTATGGTACCTAGGATACTGAATCTGGTAACTATACTCTACGAGCTGGGATACTGGTGGCGCATGCAAAAAACGCGACTTTAATCCAAACTTCACAGAAAGCCACTCAGTGAGCAGTATTTCTAATTTCGGGAATCCTCAATCAAATTCGACACTGGCAGACGCATGCAGTGGCAGCTGCTTAGCAAGAAGACGCGGAATCAGAGAAAAACGATGTGGAATATCCTTAACGTCAGTGGATGCGTTTTAACGTCAACATACTACAGACCATGAGAGTGAAGATAGTCCAATATGTAACTCCGTTCGTGAAAATCGAGAAGGTTTCACAAAGTACATTTAAGAAATGTGATTAATTCACCTAGTCAACACGACCACCTACAGGAAAATAAAACGCAGACGAGAGACAGGCTCATGTGGCCAGTTCGGCGCGGACACTGAGACAAGAGAGTCAACTCTGGCCAGCAAAACGCAGAGAGCTACGCATTTCAAGTGAGACGCGGGAAACCACGTGTGTCGGGAGGAATCACCCACCCACCCACACACACACAGACAGACAGACAGACACTAGAGTGTACACCATTCTACCGGAGAGTGCGTCCTTTCCTGCTAAACCCTATCTAAACACAACTCTGATGGCCCCCCTCGAATCTCGAAACAGTGATCACATTAATGCATGTATCACGCCAAGAACACAACTGTTGTGGAATATCCTTGATGCCGAAGATATTGAAATTCGATTCCCTTAACTATCTCAAGCACTCCAGTTGGGATCGGTGTGTTCAGCAGTCATACAGAATCTGGTTGTCTCTACCTCGTAACTGGAGTCACATTCGGTATCCGAGATTTCAGAAACCGCGGGTTGCGTACCTGAACGATCAGCGTGAGGCATGGCTAAAGGGTGAAGCCTCGCCCCCGTTCGCTCCTGGGATGAAAGAGAGAAACCGCAGATTTCTCAGGAAGGTGGAAGTATAGGAACCACGAGAATTCTTGTTTCCACCGTGAAAAAGGCTTTCTCTCAGTCGCGAAAATGGGTTGCTGCTGGCGCTTTGGCTCCGCGAATTGCAGTGTACGCGAAAGGCGACGCAAGTAGACAAACAATCGTTTTAAGAGCGGTGGTCGTTCTGGAAAGCACCGAACTGTGACTTGGATTCCCAAAACAACATGACAGTTTCGAAGCTTCGCTCTCTGCTGTTGCTTCTGCCCACTTGACTCAAGGTTCCCATGGGCACAAATGCCTCTCTGTAGACACGCCCGTGTGTATGAACCTAGAAGCCTAGACTTGATACAGAGTTAACGAAGGTTTCTGCGAGCAATACATGACAAGAGGACATGTCGGTTGCATCCAGGTGTCTTTTTTAAAGGAAAAAACGAGGCTGTAGCAGAAACAGGGTTTTTGGTGACGCGTCACCGTGTGCCGGGGCTGAACGCGTTTCACTCCGGAACCTGGACAGTAGAGCAAACGCACACTTTCGAATGTTCGTAAGCTTTTGCACACAGGTTGGTCCTCTGAGTCAAATCGCCGTCTCCAGCTCCTCGTTTCTGATTCCCTCCAGAAAAACTGTCAGGACACAGCTGGTCAGCCGCTCTGCGTCGCCGGCCACGTCATCTCTGTGATGCGTTTTGAGAGGTGAGGCAACAAACCATGAGTATAACGAAGAGAGAGAAGGTGGGAGAGAGAGAAAAACAGTTAAGCAAGGTGTGTTCGGCAAAAAGAGAGCGGATGTGTGAAATGCCACGGAGGGGATAGCCAGACCGCCAGCTAGTGGTCGCCCAGACGAGACCGGTAGCTACCGGTTGCGGCAAAAGAAAGGGGGAGAGACACAAACACGAGGAGCCAGCAAAAAATGAGCTTTTCTGCTAGGGAAAAGAGGCTCAAGAGAAAAAGAAAACAGCGTCGCACTCAAGCCCGCACAACCCCTGGGAGAGACCAAAGGAAAGTTTGAGGAGGGTGGCCCCCAGCGACGGTGTCGCGGAAAAAGCGTGAGGGGGACACAACAACGCCGCTGGTCTCCCGTTCCCAGGGAACCTGTTTCCTGTCTTCCGTTTTAAGTTCTTCGCGCGAACACAAGGTTCGGAAGCAGAGGAACCCTTGCAAAGAAGCTAGAAAGTCTGTGTCTGGAGGGTAGGAGCTAAACCAGCCGATAACGCGACGGCACAACGCTGGAGGCAAGGCTGGTCTGTACGACGAGAGAAACCGCGGGCAACGCGAATCCCAGGAGAAAGTGTTTGAGTCCAAGAACCGCTGAATTCTAACGGTCTGGTCTCTAAATATGCATACATATGCATATCTGTACTATTGAGATAAGCTTTCGTAGACATGTAAGTAGAGACATCGTTCCTAGTGAAACATCTCTAAGACTAGGCGACGCCAGTTCTGACGCATGGTGAGTATAGGACAGCCGTTGATGCTCTGCGTGTCCAGAACATTTCAACTTTTGCCTTTCCATTGAAACAGGAGGTAGATGGAGCGGTGTTTGAGGAGATAAGAAGCAAGACCTCAAGACGAGACACTTCGCATGGTAGCAGCCTTTCCACACTTGTAAGGTTATCGGTCTGGCCGGCTAAGTCCCGTCGAGAAAATCGCAGGAAAGCCGTGTCCACCAGCGCCGCTACCACACACGCCATCGCGACGGGAACAACAACGACCGGTTACTGGAAACCATCGGAGCCGAGACCGCCTATCTGCTCACCGTCGTTAACACTCAACCGTAAAGATGCATCCATAACACACTCCCGTGTTTCATTTTATCACTGGCAGGGGTGCCCCTTGAAGGAAAACACACCAGTCTGTACAGTCGTGGGCGTGATTGTCGAGAAAGTACAGGCGAGTGAAAGCAAAAAGCCAGGTGCGAAGATCGAGCAGAGAGCCTTGGTGCTAGTGTTCAACTTTCGATAATCAGGCCTCTGCACTGGATCCAATCGAACAGAATGGATACCACCGCTCTTCACAAACAACAGTTGGCACGCAATCCTCCTGGAAGACAGAAGAGACGGGGATCCGTATGAAGCTGTGGTTGAACAATGTGTCGTAGCCCGTAATTAAACAATCACAGAGGCCTTTTAACCCTGGAGTCACAGTAGAGGTAGTCACCAGTATCCAGTTTGAACGTGAGAGCTCGACACCTTGATCTAAACTACACACGAACTTATACAAACCTGTTTTTGGTAAGTTGAGTGGATTTACGTCTTCTATGCCCTGTCGAAAACTGCTACACAGCCCGCGAGCTTCGATGCCTTAGCCGTAATCTAGATGCGACCGTATTTTCGCGACGCAAGTCGACTTATGTATGCGGTTGATATACAAATATATATATATATATAGTCTCAGTATAGGCACATCCATACGTACATCCACTGAACACACTTAGTTGTATTCTTGGCAGGCATTTTCGCAAATCGATGCAGAAAAATCAATTCACAGACAACAGCGCGTCGTTGCTGTGTGGGAGCGATGTTTTGTCACACCGCACAAACGAGGGAGAAGAACCGGAGAAAACAACAGCTGTTTCATGCTCCAGTCGAATGGCAGCGATTTGCTACTCTGTCCTTTGATGTGTTAACCTGCCCGCGTGCTTTTCGTGGCCTTCTGGGGTCGGGGCAAAAGTCGCTGCTCCCTTGACGCAAGAAATGCCACGTTTGAAAGAGTGACAATTTAATTTTCTTAATGAGATTTCGCGATCGACATGTGGAGAAGTTCCCAGCGCTACAAAAATGATATCAAAGTGCAGCAGCAATTGTAATATTGGACAAGTCTGGCGATCCTGTTTGGTAGAACAGTCCGTCACGCATAGGAAAGAACATCGATACAGTGGTGACCAAGAACAGAAGAAACCAGATACTAGAACACGGTATTTCTAGCCTCACTTCCCCTTTTAAGGAGCAATAATTGTGTGGATGAGTCGGGGGAATCTCGAATGACAACCGTGGACAGGGTGTCCCGTCCCAGTTAAGGAGTGGAACTTCCAGAATCTCTGTTACAGGCACCCCAAGGCCTTTGAAAGATAAACACCCCATGGCTCAGAGCCCCGCGACGTCTGAACAGATACCACAGTTTCTCACTTGCTACCCATATCCTAACAAGACATAATGCCGAATGCTCAGGCGTCCATGTGAACAAATCCGAGACAGGTTAGACAGACCCCTTAGCAACGCCACTGACAAGAAAGCCCGAAGCATGACCAGAGCTCACGCGCATGCCTCTAGCCGGCCGAGGACGGGCTCCGTCACGTTGTCCGCATTTTCAGAGGAGAATGAAATACATTACCCTCTCGAAAAGCAAGCCGTATCCGCTTGAATCTCACTAGTTATCCAACTCCTTTCCTCCATCTTTGTCTCTTTACCTCTGCATGCATCTGGGCGCTTGCCTGTTGAAGCGTCTATCTGTGCCTTGGTGCAGGATAGGCATATATATATATATATATATATATATATGATGTGTATCAGTATAGATGATTGCCAGCAGAGGTGTTCTGTATCACAGTGCAGGTAGTGTTCCATTGTGGTAAGATCGTACTGATGGTTTTGCCTGCAGGCAGGTCGGCTTCGTGGTAGTCTTGATTGAGGCGTCGAAAACATGTTTTTTTGAGCTTTCAAAGCTGTTAGAAAAAGCAATATGAGATCTCTCTGTTTTTTACGAACATGCTCTTTATATGGCACCGATATCCCTCTTTCTTTGTTTTTTGGAGTCTGGTCCTTAACTACGTAGTGCCTTGTGATAGAGGAAGCAAGGGAAAGCGAAGCGCGAACGAGAGGATATACGGAGATCGACGAGCAGGCAAGGAGAGCATAATGAGAGATGAGGGACTGAATAAGAGTAGGATAAGACAAGGATACATGAGAAAGCTAGAGAGAGCAAAACTAGTTATGGAGGAGAAAAATATGAGGAGAGAAAAAGAGGACAAGGTAAGAACGATCATAGAATAAAAAGAGACGCGTTTGAGAACAAACCGAGAGACAAGGAGAGAATCAGGAGGGAACAACGAGAGGATAAGGAGAGAATAGGGAGGTAGTAAGAAAAGAATGGGGGGATAACAAGCAGACAGGAAGCGGCGAGCAAGGAGACAAGGAGATAACAAGAAACGGATAGGAGAGAGGGGCAAACGAGGAAATCACAGGAGAGGCTAAGGGGAGAATGTGAACGTTAGACAGTGAGAGAATAAGCAGACAACAGGGAAAAAGAGAAATTGGAAGCTGGTTGCGGCCGTCTCTGGACACGGAAGGAGAAAAAGAATATGAACTGCATGGCCGGTCGTGACCAAGTATCTCTTGTCTTGAGAGAGGTGTAGGCGACGGCACAAAGCCGAGGAAAGCAAACCCGGGGCGTGTCTTCTCTCCGACGAAGAGGCGACGCAGACACGCAGAATGGAAAGATAAAGATAAGCACTGCGAAGATCTTGTATTTTCGAGGACTGTCGACCGGGCGAGAGCAAGAGCAGCACGAGAAGCGAAAAAGAAGAAAGACGGCCCCCTCACATGTCAAGCCGGAGGACAACGCCAGGGGAGCGAAGGCGGGCCTGAGTGGAGGATCAGGGGGCCTCACATGCGTTTTGACTCTGGCTGGTCAGCTGCAAGGCCTCTGGCGTCTGGCGAAAGGCTGTTTCCTTGTTCTCCCCCGGAGTGGATATCCTGTAAAACACATTTCTCCTTTTCTTCACGATCGCCCTTCTCTGGAGTTACTCATAACCTGGAATTCTCTAGGCTTCTCGCATCGAAGCTACACCCTCTCACGTTCTCGAGCTGCTGCCAAAGCGTTTCTTCCACGTCGATCTTGTTGCACCTCCCTGCCAAAGTGGAACGAAAGGCGCCCCTCGCGACTCTTTCCAGCAGTTTGAAATGACTGAGAGCGAGCAGCTAACATGCGAAACATGGCCTGTGTGGCACTCGTGAGTTCTCTCAGGCCCCCCTCCCCCATCACTCCTCGTCGCTCTTTGATTCGTCTCGGAGGCGAATCTTTCTTCTGCGCTCCCCTTGAAAAAACGTCAGCGCGGGGACAGTTCCTGCCTTTCCCTGTCGTCTGATACTAAAATTCACCACTTTTCGTTCTCTTAATCAACTTAGAGTGGTGGTGGTGGTGGACAGCAAGCGTAAAGAATTTGGTCGTCTGTATCGCGTGACCGAAGAGTCGTATTCAGCTTCCGGGGTCCTACAGTGTCTCTATTCGGCTTGGCCTATACAGTGATGAATCGCGAATGTAAATGTTTCCCAGATATGTGTACGTGTCTCTTGATTTCTCTCGGCGTAGCGTAGGCGCGTGTCGGACGCCGAGGCACCGGAGTGAGTCCTCGCAGAATGCGCAACTCCACACTCGAGATGCAGACCAGGCACACATATACGCAGAAAGCCGCGCCGCTACTACGCTTCGACGCGAGCCCACTGCTTCAAAGGCATCTAGGTCTGTCGCCACCGAGAAATCTGGCTTTTTTTGGAGCCTGGACACCCGCAGCCGCTTTGCGCCTTATTTCTCTCGTCGGTCTCCGCCCTCGTGATCACGTGAAGAGAGGCTGCTGTCGCCGACGGGTTCAGAACTTTTTGCATCTCCGCAAATGTGCACCGAGATAAACGGTGACAGATGCTTGAAGATTTCATGGCGTTGATAAAACCGTCTCCTCGCACCCAAGGAAGGCCTGTGCCACCGAAAAGCCTTCGCAGCCGTTAGCGGTTTTGTGACTGTCTGCGTGATTCCGTGTCCTCCTCTGTGTATCCATTTGGAGTAGCGGAATGCTATCCATGTGTACACTTTTGTACACTCAGACACGCGTGTAACTTCGCACGCAGATGTGCGTGGACATCTATAGGTTTTTGTAGCTGCGGCCCCCGTCGGAAGGTTGGTGTCTGGAGGAAGGGCGCTGTTCGCCTCCTGTGACACGACGTCAAATGCGAGTCGACAAATGAATTCAGTGCACAGGCACTATGCTTCAGCTGCCACACCTGCATGCTTGGTTTGTGAAAAAAGAGACACGTTGAGTGAATTACTTGGTGGAGCCTTGAGTGTGTGGAGATAGGCGATCGAGGAGCTGAGAGTCTCGCTTCGTTTCTCGACATTTTCTGTGAAGAGCGCCTGCCTTTGCATGGGTCTCACGGTCTCAGACCGGTGTGTGTTTCTCATCGCGATGGCGCCCTCCCAGAGTTTCTTTTCTGAAATGAGAAGTCTGTGAAAACGGGTGGATCCGTCTGACAGCACAGGTGTGGATTCCAGTCACACGCACAGCGGCTCTGTCTCGCCCAGACAGATGCTGGATTTTTGCTCTTGTGAAAAAGGACTGACGCAAGAGAGAACTGCAGTCTAGACACTCTGAGTTGAGAAACGTGTCTCTTCCAGGAACGCAAGGGTGCCGTTGCCATTTTCGCCTTGTCCAGTCGTCGCAACTCTCACAGGGCCTCTCGCGGCCTTCGTCCAACGGCAATCCCTCGAGTTCTTCCACCTCGCTGCTGCGTTGTTTCTAGATACGACACAGCCGATCCCGTGGGCGTCTTCGGGGATCCTGCCCCAAACCTCAACGTATCTCTGCACACAGATCCTCTGTGGCCTTTTTTGCTTCCTGCCGCTGCCACTTGCTTAAGAGGAAACCTGTCGCTTGTCAAAACGTTTTGCTTTCGAAAGTCTTTATGCAGCAACATCTCTCGCACGCGAGGACGGCCCTACGACACTGGAAAGTTTCTCGAGCTTGCTCTTCTTCGTCGTCGTCGCCCTCTCCTTTTTCTTCTTCTCTCTTGTAGTGGCTGGTCGACATCCCGGAGAGTGCTGGTGTCGCTGGAGCGCGGAGAACTTCTCCTTTGCCTCTTTTTCCGCTGTTTTTCACCGAGGTCTCTCCAGAGACTTTCTCGATGTAGCGCACCGTTCACCTCCGCGCCAACCCGGGAAGGCCGGAGCGACCCCGCCAGTGGCGAAGCTCGCATACGCGAGCGACTCGTGCACATGCATTGGCCCGCGTCCCGGCGTTTGTCACCGCCATGTATCGCTTCAAGCTCTTGGGGAAGCTCGGCTTCGACGTTGCGCCGCCTCAGGAGGCGGACCCAGCTTCCTTTGTCGCCGCGCATTCTGCCAATCCCGAAGCCTTAGCGTGTGAGGTGAGGGGGCGGTCGGAGGGGAGCGCGTCTCCTCACATCGCCCCCGCTTCCTGTCCTCCGTTCTTCTCTCCTGGCGAGCGCCGCGAAAGAGACTCGGAGCCGTCTTCGCAGTCTGAAGTTACCTCCTGGTCGGAAGCGCAGAGAAACGCGCCCAGCCGCAAGTCGCTGAGCTACTCGTTCAAGTCTCTGAGGAACTTCTCTTTCTTCGTCCCCTTCTCGAACTCGCTCTCTGTCTCCTCAGGGTCCCGCGACGCGTCTCCCCTGCCGGATAGGGAGGCCTCAACTCCGAGCCGAGAAGCCGCGAAGCCACTGGAGAAAAACATTGTGGAGGAGCGAGAGACAGGGGCGAGAAAGGGTGCACAGGAAATGCAGACGACAAACACTGGAGTCTGGTCAAGGGAAAAATGGACCACGACAGGCGGACGCGCGTCTCACGCCGGACAGGAACGCGGAGATTCTGATGGAACAGCCACACGAAGACCCACAAACTTCGAGTTTCTTGGACTCGCAGACGAATACAAGACAGGACGTATGTGGTCAACTGCCAATCGAGAGGGGGTACCAGAGTCCACGCAGAAGTCACCCTCAGACACCTGCACTTAGATGTGCTAATATGTGTTGTCAAGCATACATACACGGATCTCTGTGTCCATGTATCTCTCTGTATCAATCAACGCATATATATGTATATATAAGCACATATATATATATATATATATGTAAAGGGGTATATATAGATTTGGTTGAGGGTGATTGTCGTAATGTACCATAAAAGTTTTCACAGGACGAAAGGCCACTGCATCACGTTAAGGGAACTAAGGCGTATCGACTGAAACCGTCATGGAATTTAAAGCTCACTTCTCTAAAAGTGTACCGTGAATGGGTCCTAGGTATGTGCATGTATGCGCATGCGTTGCAGGTTCAGAAACACGCATGCATGTCTCTTTCTCAAGGGTGCAGCCATGAGGCGTATATGTGCATCGGTCGCGGTTAAAAAAGCATGCACATACCTCTGCTTGTATCTCATTGAATGCGTGTGGAAGCCTCCATCACTGTACACGTGCGTGCTCAGTTCTGTCGACGGTGCACCGTTCTCCGACGCTTTTCGCGAGTGTTTCGGCGAGGGACCGAGACGGAGCCACTGACTCGGAGAAAACCAATGGACAGCGGCAGAGCACCTCCCAAGGCGAGAGCACATTCTCTGTCCACACAGTCGAGCTAAACCGCAAAGACGACTTCAGGCACAAATACCTCCGGAAGCTGTCCCATGCGTACGTTATTTCCTCTTGGTTTTGTGTGCGGATCTGCCAAAGGCACCTTCCGCGGTCGCTCTCCTCAACGAACCATGGAGGGTGCGTGCATGCGTTGAAACATGATTTCCACAAGTTCGAGCTACACTAATGCGGTGACCACGTGATTCCATGCCCGCATTCATGCTAGCTTAGCTGGTTGTATCCGTATCTAAATACATACATATACGCCCACGTCTCATGACATGCACGTTTATACGCGTCCCGGTTGCTGCCATGTCTGCGCTTGGAGTTCTGTCAATGAATGAGATACATGAGCAAGAGTATGTCGTGTGTGTACTCCACGTAATGACTTCTCGGTTTTTCCCAGCCTCGAATGTTGCGTTGTTTTTCTCCTCAGACGCGTCTGGCTTCCGCGCTCGAGGCGCTCCCCCAGCCATCAAACAGGTACGCGTCCACTCTTCTCTTCTTGCCCTCGTTTCTTTTTTCCTGCTTGTGCAGCGACAGAAAATAACAGCGACTCGGGATGTGCATGTGTCACAGATGAGTGATTGAACGCGTTTGGTGTCCTCTTGTTTCGTTTGTGCTCGGAGACGAGATGTGTTGAGGAATTTCTTGAACTCACGTGCAATTGCTTGCTGCCGTGTACCCTCCTTTCTGTTCAGCTGTGTAGATCGTGTTCTTCCTCATGGTAACTACCACCTCTTTACAGTCTCTGTCGAAATGCGTATTCACATATGTCTGTCTCTGTGTATGCTTAGATCCCTCTATCGGTTGAGCCAAAGTCACAGATCCATATGTGTATCGCTATGTGGAGCTTTCTATCCAGAGTGACGGTCTAATTATGCTTGCACTCTTAGATATATACAGAGGCGTGGAAAGGCAAATGGAGACACGAATGTGAGCGTGTGGGCGGCGGCGCCTCTAGGCGTTTCCTAGTCTTGGCTTGTCCATTCCAAGTTTGTTCACGAGCAGACTTGTTTTTCTTCTCAGTTACAATTTTTGATTGGGACGACACGCTTCTCTGCACTACGTTCCTGAATGTCTGTTGCCACACACGGAACTGGGAGCCTGCATTCGATGAGCACATCCAGAAGATCGAGCGGCACGCTGTAAGCTGTCAGTTTTTTTGTCATGAAGGGAAATCTGTTTTTTGCCTATTTGCCGCTGGTAGCGTCCATTTTCCCTGTTCGGAAGCGGTTGTGGCCCTCACGACGCTTCTATACTTATGCTTGCGTACAACAGTCTTCGATGTTGTCTCGGCTTTTCCGATACTTTGGCTAATTCTCCTTCCACTTCTGATTTACAGCAAAGAGCGTCCTGTTTCACTGCCAGAAACCTCTAGTCGTCTTCACAGCTGTGTCTCGTCGGGCGCATGCAATGGTGCAGTTGGAACACTTCCATGCACATTTGTGCTTCCACGCAACTTTTTCGCTGTGTGCCTTTTTCGGCGTTTTCTACAATTTTAGAAGGATTTGCTGGAAATGGCAATGCGGTTTGGACGTGTGTTCATCATCACGAACGCGGTGGAAGGCTGGGTCGAGCACTCGTCACAGAAGTACCTTCCTGGCTTGGTTCCCGTGTTGCAAAAGTAGGCAGTGTCCCTGGAAATGACACAGAAAACAAGAAACACAACTGGTCTGTGTCTTTCGAATTCATCTTTTGGACTCGTCTGTGCAGAGAGACTTGCGTTCTTTCATCAGCAGTCGTGAATTTCTTTGAATCTCTCTGGGCCTGCCATTGCATGTATATTATGGTCATGCGTAGATATCACACCCTGTACACAAGTTTATACAGGGGCTTGCTTTTTCCTGTCGTCTTTGTTGGCACCATTTTCTACAGATCTATGCCTCTCCCCCCATATTTCACGTGCAAAAACAAAACTGAGCACGGCGAGAACTGAGGTGCCGATAGAGACTTGCGGCGCCCAGAAAACTGCAGACGCTTCCATGGGAGTACTTACCTCATACGTGCTTTGCTGCCTTTCTTTTCCTGTTCAGGGCGCCAATCATCTCAGCGCGAAATCGATTCGAGGCGGTCTTCCCCGGAGAGTATCACCAGTGGAAGGCAAGTATTTCATTTTCTTCTTCAGGTTCACATTTTGACGTAGAAAACGTGTCAAAGACTCCTCGGATACCCGCGAAGAAACAACTCGAGAAGCAGACTCGCTTGTCCCCCCTCTCTCAGTGTCTCACTCTTGGGTGTCCACTCTGTTGTACCGCCTTACATCGGAAGAAGTCGTTTTTCCAGGAACATATGTGCAGGCGTTTTTGCTGGTGTCAGGTGCATACGTGTGCGCCACTGCGTACGTCCTAATGCGTCCGCGCAGGGACTTGGACATGCATCTGTGTACGTGCATGCAGCTCTGCCCTTTCCGTCGGTGTATGCCCATGCAGGTCCAAGCATTTCTGGAAGTTCGTCGACAGCTGAATCGGGAAATCGTCACTAACTTGATCTCAGTGGGAGACTCCGTGATTGAGATGGACGCTGTCCATGTAATGGGGAAGTAGGCTTTTCTGTCTGTGGATGAGAACCCAGCCGGCGCGCCCTCGCCTTCTCTCTTTTGCCAAATTCTCAATGTAGAAATATGTTTCTCTAGTCCTGCCTCGCCTTCGTCTCTGCATACCCGCATGCGCGTGTGCCTGTGATCGTTTCAGATCGCGTCAGTTTAAATGTGTTCCTCGACTTTTGCAGATTCGACATCACCTTTTACTCTGCTGTGGAGTCTCTCCTTCACACTTTATCTTGCCTTTCGTATGTCGTACTTTATTCGTGTTACATTTCGTCTACTCAATTTTCTACTTACACTTGAGTTGCCCTCGCGACCCGATCGTTCTACTTCGCCCCTAACCTGCTCAAGGCAACAAACAGCCGCGCCCGAGTGTGGCTACCAGGCCTGGACAGTCACGTGTGTTGCCTTCGCTTGCGTACACCCTGATATAAACGTGTGGAGACGCTTTTCTATCGTTTTAGCATTTGGATTCGGTAAAAAATACCTTCAAGATCTAAACTAGTAGTTCAACTCGTAGTGTATACCCCCCTTTTGTTCTCGTGCTTTCCGTGTCTTGCAGGGAGTTCTCCCAGGCTCTCGTCAAAACTGTGAAGCTTCGGGAAAATCCTTCGCCAGAAGAGCTCGTAAGGAAGTCTCCCTTGTCGAGATATCGCACGGTGCTGTCCTCGTCGACAGCGTACGCAAACTCTGTAAATTCCCAACTCAGTCAGCTTCGCTGCGCCGCAGGCCGGGGGTTGTTTCACCTCCATTTGCGAGCCAAGGGAGTGTGCACCTACGTACTCCCCATGTTAGAGTGTGATGTTCCGAGTCGAGAGATGGTGCATGAATAATGCGTATCGATTCCCCATATACAGATGAGTTTCCTTTTTTTGAGCAATATGTATATAATGTGTCGCTTTACGTAGTTGCAGAGAGTCACCCTCGAGGTGAACTGGGGTTAGGTATTTCATGCCCTGTGGTGTTCTTGCTCTCTCTTCGGCTGCGTTTGCAGGCGAAGCAACTGGAAGTGGTGTCCAGCAAATTCGAGAGCATCTGTCTGAGTGCATGCAGTCTAGCGATCGGCCTGGAAAGGTGAGAGCCATGTGGTGCTACGGTAGCGTGGAAAAAAATGTCGTTTTCCTAATGTGGTTTTACTTCTCTGGGGGAACTCGTGATACTTCAATATCTTGCGGCGTCTGCTGAGACGAGTGGTCTGCCCCTGTTAGTAAAGAGAGGGACGCTGACTGCGACCAGCCGAGACAGTGGAGGCGGAGAGGAGCTGGAACAGCCAAGGCAAATGAAAGCTTCAAGCCCAGGAAGGAAGGTCTCGACCGCTTTGTGAAAGACGGAGGAGCCCTTTGAGTTAGGAGAAATAGAAAAAACGTAGGACAAAGAGGAGTCACGGATGGGAGGAGAGCATGTGGAAGCCACCCGCAATCTAGAGAGCAAAGGAAAAGACTTTATTTCGCTAAGGATCATGCAAAGAAGGTGTTTCGAAAAAAACGCAGTTCCACTGTAGATAGTTATCGTGGCGAGGAATATTTCCGGTGATGGGTGGTCAAAACCCCACGCTTCTTTTCTCTGCATGCCCTGCCTCTTTGGAAGTTTATCTAAATGCTAGAGTGATGCCCGTGCTATTTTTGATGTACAAGTTCACTGGAACTGAGAAATCGAAATTGAGAGGTGGAGACTTAGATCATCTCGATGAAATGCAATGCGTGCTCGGAATAGAGTCGTAGATGTATTCAGTGTTCTCGAAACCTTGACTTTTTTGCAGGACTTGGACGGGCGGAACCGAAAGTGAGCAGGAAAGCCCAGACCGCGAGGCACTTGCGTCGTCGTTTGTCCCAGCTCCGGGAAGGTTTGCATCAGATGGATTTGGCGTTGATTCGCCTTCTGTGTCTCCACCGCCCTCGGCGACATCTTCGTGGTCCGCGCAGGCCGTCTCTGAGGGTGGGGTGTCGAGCCAGCCAAACATCCAGTCGTCTGCTCTGGGGAGTCTGCGCATGCACGAAGACTTTGCTGATCAGAGAAACGGACAAGCAGAGGCGGCTCATGAGGAACACCCCGCTCTCAGGCTATTCGCTCGGGAGACCCGGGCCTGGCAGGCAATGCATCAGATCCACGAACAGTACGGCCTAAGCATTCTGAGTCGACTTATAGAAGAGTATGGCCTGCAAACGCTTCAGCGGATGATTGACGAAAATGGAAACCTCGCAGTGCAGCAGTTCGTCGAAGCGCGCCGGATGCGAGTGACTGACTTGGAGGGTGGCGACAGTCTTGCGGACAGCCGCGGAGAAAGTAGTGCAGACGGTCGTGGAGAAGCGCCGCGCTTCGAGGATTTGAGATCCGTCGGAGATGCAGCGGAGGGGCAGGGTCAAGGAGATTTGTCTCCACAAGACAGAGAGCCTGAGATCGTTAGTAAGAAAACGGGTCTGGAGTTCGGTGCAGGTCGAGAACTGAGACACGAGACGTTTCAGACCAACGAAAAACTGCATGCGCTCGACCACGTGCATGCGGAGTCCCCAATGCGAGCGGCGGACGCGGCGGGTCCTGAAACGTTACCTGACGCGCTCGGACTCCAAGTAAATCCACCCCTCGACGAGCAACGCCGGAGTCACGAGGGGGAGCTCCTCATTCACAAGTCGCCTGTCCCGAGCAGCTGCGCGTCATCGTTGTCGGTCTCCTCTTCTCTGTACCCTACCCTGTCGGCTTCAACTGCCACGATCGCTCCGGACTCTTATGTCTCTCTTTCCTCTTCTGGGTCGTCGCCTTCGCCGGGCTTCCTTCCTTCTCCGGCTCCTGTTGCCTCCCCCTCTCGTTTCTCTTTAGCCAGCTTTGCTTCCTCTTCTCCCCAGAAGCCGTCTTCTTCTCGTCCATTTTCTCCGTCTCGCTAGCCTCCGCCTCACCCGTTTCGGCGTTCTTCGTCTTCTGCTTCTGGGTATGCTTCGCCTACTTCTCAACCGTCAGGCCCTGGGCTAGTTGCGTCTTCCTCGCCTTCGCTGGCTTCTCTAGATCTGTCTGCGTCTGCCCCAAAGTCACTTACTTCCCTCCTCTCTGCGCTTGCTGAACTTCCTGCATTTCTCTCGCTCGCTCCAACGAGGAATGACGCGCTGGAGAGTTGCAACGTCTCTGGGGCAAATGGTAAAAACGACCAGAGTGGAGAGCTGTGTCCGTCCAGTGGCTCTTCCTGTGCTGATGCGTGATTTAGGTAACCGTGACAGGTAGAAAAGCATAGAGGTCCGCCTTGGAGACACTCCAGATTTTGAAATTTTCCGAGACACGGCGGTCAACAGGCAAGAGGCAGGACCCGCCAAAAACCGGCTCCGCGGGAGCTCAGAAAAAAGCTTTTTTGCGACCCCAAAGGTAACTAAAACGGTGCAAGAGTCGCAGAATCTTCTTCAACTGCTGCGACAGAATCTGCAGAGACGGGAAACACAGTGCCCTAAAGAATTTGTGTAGGTCGGCATGGACGCAGCGTTGGAGACATCTCCAATACGGCAGCTTGGTCTCCTCGGATTGCGCGCGGTAGGGACAGAGAGCAACTGCAGTGCATCGCAGTGGTGGGGCGCCTGAGAGAAGCGTCTGTAGAAAAACGTCGGAGAAAGGCAAGATGTCCCTGGACAGAAACACACCCACAAAATGCACGAGATACGCATTCGCATATGAAACGTGACTATCCGTGGAAAACAAGAATCCTGCGTAGTTACCATCTACCGAGCTCGTGTGACGTTTGAGCGTGCAGGTCTTGGGACACGTCAGAGTTTGCACTGGGAGCAGTCATCTCTGAGACATGATTAGTTAAACACTTTCTGTAGACTAACAGCTGGATCAGTGGGGCAGAGACAGGCGACGGCAGTTTATGCTCCGACCTGAAAATGATTTTCAAGCAGTACACTTCTTTCCTCATCTACAGCAGAATTTGATCAAGGCGAGAACCCAGGTATATTGCAAGACACAAACATGACACACGAGAGTGTCAACGAATCCGGCTTTTCCGCGCTCTGAGTTGAACAAATACAAAATATTCTTGCGAGCGCTCTAGGAAAGCACAGTTTCTTTAACGGATGTCGTCGTTCACTCAAGCACTCGAATACGGGCGAGATGTGTAAGCGACGAATGAAATGCATGGACACTTTAATGAGCGGATTCATTTCCGTAGAGCATAGAGGAAACGCTACGCTGGTGCCGGTTTATGGATCTGGCAAAAGAAGACATTACACTCAAGATCTATACCATTAGTCCAGTTAGAATGCCTTCGATTTGATGGAATGACAAAACGCCGATAATTCACTACTAGTCACACGGTTCGTGGGAATCCCATTTTGTTGTGTAACTAGAAGTCTACCATCGGACTCTTGTTGGCCTGGCTCCTGTTTACTGACTGTGTGAACGATTTTTCCCTCATCTGTCTTCAGCAGTCCAGTGGGGTGGTGGTGGCGAGGGTTTGCAATCACTGGCACCCGACTTGTCTATTGAAGACTCCCCAGGTCGTGCAACAGACGGCCCAAAACCATATCTGAAAGTGGATGCGGTTATTGATATACACATACCTACGCACATATACATGCATGCGTTGACGGCTCCCCATATCCGTAGTTCCATACACACATATGTATTTGGATGCACCAGCATGGCGCAGACACCGCCATTGTTTGAGGACTTTTTGCCTCGGCCAGATGCAGCGACCACAGACATTGAGTTTGCTCCAGGTTGATCCGCATTTTGCGGACCCGCGCGCTGTTTCGTTTTTTCCGGGTAACCTGTGTCAGTATCACTGCGACTTTTTTGCTTCGATTCGTGAATTAACCACTATGCAAGCCTTTGAATCTACGTCATGGTAAAGGTGTATAGGAAGAACAAGGCGCCAAAGGCCAAGCCCCCTTCAGGAAAATTTGAGAGGAAAAATATTTTTTTTCGAGTGAGCGCACGTCCTAAAGTGTTGACCGTGTTGAATGTGGAATTTATACAAAGGGAAAACGATTCAAAAAGCTCATGCGTTTGTTTTTTCGGCTCATGTGACTACATGCTCGTGCACCTCACTGGTGTGTGAGGAGAGTTAGAGGAGGACTCTTTTTGAAAGTGTTAAATGCATCAGCACGCCCCGAGGTGGAGAAAAAGAATACACGAAACAAAGATCCCCATTTACCTGGACTGTGATTTCAGCCTCGCAAGCTTTCGTCGCAGAGCTGCAGTTTCGTAATCACAGACTGTTATACCTTTCTTCCCAGGACACTGCACGTCGGTTCTTAGCACGAATCACCTTTCTATTGGAAATCGCGTGTTTAGTTTTTCTTCAGTCTAAGGCAGTTAAACAGACTGGCGTAACCTTCAGCGCAGTGGTGCCGTGACAAAAAGCACGCCACAGGATTTCCTGCTTTTCCTTGCCTCCGCAAAAGTTCGCCAGACGCATACGGCCTCGCCTCTGTTTTCCAAGAGTCGCCGACCTCGTGCGAGATCGAAAGACTTCGCTGCCTCGTTCTACTTGCTCTCGCCGGACGGCTTGGTTTTTTCTGCTGACTTCTTCACTGCTTTAACTTTCTTTTGCTGGTAAAAAAAGCAGAACCGCATGCAAAAGCCGCGAAGATACAGGCGCAAGCGCGAGACAGAAACGCGCAGTGAAGTGGCAGCATATATAGCAGTACTTGTGTATACCGAAACGCACGCAGATACGATACCAACGGACTGAAAATGTGCCTGTCTACATATCTCTCTATATACTTAGAGATAAATGCCTACTCACACACATACACATATATATTTACCTGTGCGAAGTCGAAAAAGCCAGATCCAACAGACATACGGCAAGAACTCAAGAGATACGTGCATGTATCGATGTAGCAGCATCTCTGAATTGCCAGCAGCACCATGGTGCCTATCACCATCTCTCACCCGGCGTTTCCTCAACTGTGCATTTTTTTTTGAGATTTTGTCCCGTCGCCTCTTGGAATTTCCGCCTCTGTCTCACATACATACAAACAAGTTTCCCTCTCTCGTCATGCAAGTGTATCACGTGTTGTCCGGGGCTGAAGAAAACAAAACAAAGAGCCTAAACATATACACCACATCCTCCGCTATATGATGTAGCTCAGGTGGCTGCGGGTACTTTGAGACTATCCTAATGACGAAAAAAAAGTGTGCTTTGGCGAAAAGGTGTGTTTGACCGGGAAGTTAGCGTCTGACACAAATCACTGAGTAACAAATTAGATGCAGGGTTAAACTTATATATGCTTGGTCACTGGTGTACCTTTGTGTATCATGCAGATGTTCAACGGAATGCATTTGCTCGAATCTCATTCTGCGCATCCACCGACCTCCATAAACATAGAGTATCTTATGTGCATCTCTGCCTGAAGTTAGTGGTAAAACTCTCACCCTCCAGCACTGAGTTCGATATTGATTTTCCGGCCTCCCAATTCTCGATGGTGATAATTCAGGGCAATCTGAAAGAAGACACAAAATGCGAGAAACGGGAAACTCATCAAAACACGCCACGAAGCTAGCCAAGCAACAACAGACTTGCGACGTATAAATATGTATATCTATATATGTATAAATGGATACACGTTTAGATCAGAGGCGTGCCTCGAAATTCTGACAACACACACGTGCTTGTATCCATGTATGTCAACGCGTATGTTTGTACACGAGCGCCTCTGAATAATTGTCGCGTCTGCAACTTTGTTCATAAACGCCCAATGAAATACCCTGATAGATCCGTTCACTAGGCTGAGTTTCTACTGCTGAAATGCTCACCTCAAGTGCCTCTTTGCAGTCGAACTCGACAAACGCGCAGCCCTTTGGCTTATTCGTCTCTCGATGAGTCAGCATGCGCACCTCAACAATTCGAGGCTCTGCAAAGACATGGCCCGAAAACTCTGTTTCCCTCTAGACAAGAAAATGCACAAATATATATATATATATATATACATGTATAGTGATACAGAAGTATCCAGAGAGGAACGAGAGTGTGTGCATGCGCACATGCATGTATGCAGTAACATGCACGGAGCGACGATGCGTTGTCGATTGGCTCTTCTCACCACCACTGAACACGTGCTCACACACATTGCCATCGGGCATGTGAATATGCACATCGCACTATATTCCGACAACTGGAGATCGATACATATATATATATATATATGTGTATATATATATATATATATGTGTATATATATATATATATGTAGGTTCGTTTGTGTTTAAGCACCTTTGTCCATTGATCCGGTGCTCAGCTCCTGCCAGGTCGATGTGCATGTCTGTTTCACCGAGGAGGTCGAGGACAGGCTCTCTGTCCTCCAGCGTTCATCTTGCTGTGCAGACACCGGCAAGGGAGAGGCAGACCTGCCGTGTTCAAAAAAACCGAGGGGACGGATAAACTAGAACGACATTTGACGACGCTTTTCGCCTGCGGCATGTCACGAGCTCCTCTGCCGAGTGCATCCGAGAAAGAAACTCACGGAGTTTGTTTTTGAAGAACGCCTTCAGGTCCTCTGCCTTCGTATCGAGCGGCAGGTTCCCCGCGAACAAAATGAATCTCTTGTCGGTTCGCTTTCCATCCTGGGGAACGATGCACATCGAGCGTCGAGTCAAGCACATTCACAACATATATATATATATATATATCCGCATGTACATGCATGTACAAATGTGTATATAACTATATGCGTACGGGGTTCATAGAACAGTAGGGGGGCATGGGTGTACGATTGGGGTGCTGCTACCTGTTTCTGTAGCCACACGTAGACATATGGAGAATTGCGAGTGTGAACGTACATCCGCACATGTGGAGTATGTATCCAAAGTATTTAATCATCTATATGTCTGTATATGTGTGTGTCACCATCTCCCGAACAAATCAATCTTCTGGAGATGTGCACAAGTGAACGTCTGAACAGGTTTACACACAGATACGAAGCAGTATTTCGCCTCAGAGAGACACACTCCTACCTCACAAGACGACACGGCGCTGTATAGCCAAATTTCCAAAGGCAACTACCATCTTCTCCAGCGCGCACGCCCACACAAGGCCGTCATACGTGCATGTGTGGATTTCTATGTTTGCAAACCGCGCAAGTTTATATTTTTACTTCCCTCACAAAATTCACTCCGCAGACCCAAGTGTGCACACGTACATGAATGCACCCACCGAGATCATGTAACGGAAAAGGGGCAGGTGAAAAAACCTCTCGTGTTGCGCTCTGCGAAGACAAACGCCACTGCATATTTAGGTACAAACTCCCTGAGAGTCTTAGACTTTTACAGTAAGGTCCTCTGTCTATTCATGAGTGTGAGCTGGTCGGTTGAGACCTCTCGAGTGTCTTCGCGGCTGCATATTTCCGCTCCTTTTTTCTCGAGGTGACAAGAATTCCCCGCACACGTCCGCGAACTCTCACGTGTCGATCCCTTTTTTTCCTGCAACTTTCAGCTCACCTTCACTTGTTCCGTGCCTCTCTCTCTGCCCTGCTGTACCGTCGTGTCTGCCTCAGGCGTTGATGCACATTTTTCCCTGTGCTTGCCGTGTCTCTTTTGCTCCTTCTCGGGTGGCCCAGCACTCTGAAGTCGGGCAGTCTGATTCCCCGCAGTCGCCGCGAGTTCTCTAGCCTTTTCGGTGCCTCCTGGTTCCCCTGGGAGTTTCTTCGCCTTCGCCTTCCCTTGCTTCTTGACCGAGACGGCTGCCTTTCCTGCACGGGCTTGACAGGCGGGGGAGGTCTTCCCCTTCACCAGAAGCTTCAGCGAGCGCTTCATGACTGGAGAGGAGACAAACACCGGAACTCGACGCCAACGTCCCAACTGAGTTTGACTTCCTGGACCAGCCTGGGAGCAAAGAAGGAAGCCGTGTACAATAAAAGAGTGAGCGTAGACCTCGCCAGCCAGAAGGACTTGCAGGGTTCTGTCTTCGAAGAAAACACCCGAGGATAAATCGACGACTGGTGGGGACGCGAAGAGGAAGACGCGGCAACAGGATCGTGTAGCGCCTGTTGTTCAATCGGAACTTACATGTCTAAATGACAGTGCAGACAGATCTCGAACGCGATGTGCAAGTATAGAATGAAGGGGCAAGCACACCAGTGAAAGCGCATGAGGGTGTTTACATAGATTTCGGCTCAGAGCGACTGATGAACCCGCGCAGCCGCAGCGATCTGTGTGTTTGTGTAGAGAAAAAACCAAGTGCGTAAGTTGAGAGGTAGATGAGCTTCAGAAAAAAATGTCGGGTCGACCCAATGTGGCTGAGACGGGGACTTGCAGACCCAATTCTGCCAGAGGAACCCAGAGAAAACACTCTTCAAACAGGTCATGTGGTGAAATAGAGGAAAAACGCGTCCGCTGAACTCCAGATTTTCGCTTCATTGCGGGCGCGGATCCACCAGAATCTCACCCAGTTGAGCTCAGCAACTTGCGACAAGTTTCGTCTACGTAATCAGGGCCCAAAAATGGGAAAAGCCGGATTTCGAATGGCTCACCTCGATCGAAAGTCTCCCCTGGATGCCCCCGGTCTTCAAAACAGAAAAAATATGGAAGAAAAGGTCGTACTTTGCAAATTGTCAACGGCGCATGCGCTGCTGTGCAAATACGCTTACGGCCTGCATGCGCTAGCTGGCCGCGGGAAGTTCCGGAAGCCACAAGAAACGCGCGAAAAGCCACTGAGATCTCAAAACAGAGTTCGTTAGATACAATCGAGGGAAACTCAAAGGTGAGGAGTAAACAAAAAGTCCTTGAAAAAGAGCTCAAACCCTCTGGGAAGACGAAAGTATCTAGGCGGGCAGCACTGAGAGGATACGAGCCGACACGGTGATCGTATGAGCCTAGAACGGCAGTGAGATAAGTGACGCTCACTGAAAACAAATCATTCCTCGATGAACGCAATAAAAAGAAACAGAGATGTTACATGCTTTTTCATATGTGTGTATACACATTTGTATGTGAAAACGTGTACTTTCGCGTTGTGATTTTCAGTATCAACCAAGGACCCCTTAATCTAAACTGAGGGGTCGAGTAGGTCCAAACCGCACAAGGAATAATTATGTCCATCTGTGAATCCCAGCTGATACTCGTTTATATGTCGTGGGTGTTAGACGCCAATTTCTGTGTTCAGAAAAAAAGTGGAGGAAACATCGCCAAACAGTTCTGTTGCACGCGAGTACATCAGTACGCTCATTCACATACACATATGGGTGACTAGATCTCTACACATAGTTATGGAGTGAGTCATGTACTACTGATATCTGTATGCTCATTTACTGTCATTTTTCGTTGGTTGCACTCTCTGCCCAAGAGTGCAGCTTTCAGACGTGTTTCCCTAACCGACGAAAATGCAGACCTCGCGGTGTTGACCTCGAATGTGTCATATCGTTCTCTGAAAGGCGATAACTTCTAACCAGTCGCAAGCTCAGCTTAATGACTCTCCACATTAGTTGTGCGTGGAGGATTTCATCGCCATCCATACGCATATACTGACCCACGCAGGGATGGGTGAACGCATATAGGAAAATGGGTGTGCATATACGTATCGGCATAGAGAGTCAGAAGATTCTTAACTAGGAATACAGATTTGCATCAACAAATATATATATATATATATATATATCTGAGAAGGAATACTTGGGCCAGAGTCGGTTCCAACAGAGTGTCGCAATTTACCAGACATGTTTGGTGTGGAGGTGGAAAAAAGAGCGTTGCACCTGTCGCGGTCCTTGCAGCAGCTTCAAGAGATATAGAGGCGGGAAGGAAAGCGGCAAGGCAGAGGCACAAATAGACGAGTTTAAAGCCGCGATGTCACAAGGGAAAATCTAGTCGAGTTCTGCTCCAGCTGCGTCTTCATTGCGATTGATGAGCATCGATAAACCCCCTAACATGCTAGTGACACTTCCTTGCTCGTAGATATGGATGTACTTGTATAAATGCGTATGTATATGTGTGGCAGGTACGCAAGATAGATTCCGTTTGGCGAACGCACACACTGCTGCTGCGGCGCACTATCAGAGAAGTTCGGCAAACCAGGCTCTTTCATCTTCTGGGACGCTTACGTTTGTGAGGAGTGTCTTTCTATCGCTCTGTCCAGCGAAAAACGGAACGTCTTTCTCTTCTACGTCGATAACGAACGAGGCGAAAGTGACATTGCTACAGTTGCCGTCACTGTCAACGATCAAGAGATGCAGCGAGAATGCTGCGTCAGAAATTTCTTCGTGTTAGTCTTTGTTGCGGGCGAAAGCGAGACACACAGCCTTCGCGCTTGGCAAACCGTTTTTTTTAAACCTTTTCCGTGAATGTCCATAACGGGGAAAACGAAGCATGCAGTTGCGTGTCTAGTGTGCGAGTGCATATGGACGTGCAGATATATGAGGAGTTAACTTCAGTTCTTGCGGTTTTGAACGGAAGTTTTTGGTTTTTGAAGGTGCCTCGGAAGCCAGTTTCGGAACACCATTTAAAAGATTCGGTCGACGTCCGCAAACTGAGCAGCGGACTGAGGGCTCACTTCAATCGAGACTTTCTCAGCCCGAAATATCCACAAAGACTTTCGCCGTTTTAGCTGCACTCTGTCTCATTTGCCTCGAGGCCGAAGGACAGTAGAACTCAAACGCGCGTGCGAGGAGTCTCAACGGAAATTTGCTCGGGTGTTGCCGTCAGGTCTCATCGCCGAAACTGCGACTTTCGGTGGATCCCTCTGTGTTGGGCGCCCTTCTGTGGTGACGTGAAAAAAACCATCCAGGCTAGAACCGGTTTTCGAACATGGTGACAATCGTCCGCCACATCTTGCTGACCTTTTTGTTTTCGGCTTCCCTTTCCGCGAGTTCGACTTCGGCGTCGAACTTCTCTTTCTGATCCTCCTTGTGGCGGTCGATCGCGAGTTTCTGTCTGCGCTTCTGCCGTCTCTTTTCTTTTTCTTGGCTGGCCTTCAGGTCTTTGTCTGTCAAGGTGTCTTTCGGAGGCAGCTTCACGTTCCCCATCTCCGGCGCCTGCAGCATGTGTCCGATGGCGTACCGGCGGACTTTCTCCAACAGGCTATTCTTTCTCGGCCCGCTAACGAAGTTCCCGCTTTCGCCTTCGACAGGCACTTCGTCGAAGTCTTCCACACTTTCCCTTGTCTCTCCGTCTGATTTCTCGTCTGGGTCTCCATCCTCCTGCGCTCCGTGGTGCCCGCCCAAATCTTCTTTCTCGACCTTCTCTCCGTTCTTCTCTTTTTCGGCACGAAAGCTGCTGAGGAGCGCCTCAAGAGCGCTTTCGTTACCCTCTGCAAACGGGTCCTCTTCAACGACAACATTCTCGAAGTCGTCCGCAGTCTCTTCCTCAGACTCTTCTTTTGTCACTTTGTCTGCATGTGTTTCGGTCTCGGCCTGCGTCCCCGCAGGTCCTGTTGTTAGTTTCTCGATCTTCTCCGCCGAGTCCGCAGCCGATACGAAGAGCGTCAAGGACAGAGGGAAAGACCTCGCGTTTGCTTGTGGGGCACTCGCCTCCCGTGGAAAAAAGGAAGACGCTGCGATGTCTTGTGCACTCGAGACCGCATCCGGCTGACGAGCACTTTCCCAGCATCGCGGCCTCCCCTCCAGCAAAGCCCCACAGACAACAACGCCGGCGACAGCTCCGACGAACACTCTCCTGCGTCTCCCCATCGTTCTCTCACGAAAAACAGACGCCAGCCGTTCAGGTCGCAAACCCTATGCCCTGAACCCTTCCACGTGGACGCCGAGAAACACCGAAAGGAATCGCCCACACGACTCAGGAATCTGTGTTCACAGCTGCATCACCGCGTAAACAGACAGTCACACATGCACGTACATCGACAGCTACGCACAAATACCCGTTTATATATACATATATAGTCTTGTTTGTATGTCCGTAAAATAAGTTCGAGCTTTTAGATAAAGGCAGACGTTCACAAACCAGACTGATGAAAGGCACCTTGGGCGCCTGTGGAATATTTTGATTCGAAGAATACTTGCCGAGCAACATTTACAGGACACTCAAGCCGGAGCCATTTTCCGTCTAGAGAGTCCTTCTGACGCTTCCGGACCCCGCTCTGTGGACGGACGCTGGTGTCGAAACACGGGATGCGGAACCGACCAGCATTATTGTCTAGACATGTAGTGGTGCAGACAGTTTCGTCCATGCAAGCGTGTATGGTAGCTCGGTCTGAGACCCCACGCAGATTCGAGCCCCCCTTCGTTGCCTTCAAAACACCTCAGAAGGAAGACTCCTGCCCTGGGAGATTCCGCAGAAAGCGTTGCCCGAGCATGCAAACGCCGATGTATTTTTCGAAAGAAGCACGAACATTCAGCCAAGAAAAAGCAGAAACAGAGGAGAAGAACTAGGACCGAGCGCGTTCACTGGAACTTGGCACGCCCAGCTGCCTTCCGTGTATGGCAATTCTTCGCACATGGACATCGAACAAAGCCAATCCCCTTTGGAGTTGGGCACGGATAAAGCATGTGCATGCATGCAGGTGAACGTACACAAAGAGAATATGTGGACATACAGTTTCCAACTGTATTTTCACGTGTCTGTAGGTGCCGACGTTTGACCGACGAAACGGGGCGACAGGGGGAGCGCCCTCCGCAACCAGAGGGGGGTCAAACGGAAAAAGCAAAGGAGAGATGTATGCATGCAAAACACAAAGAGAACAGAGCAAGTGCCTCAACGTTTCTGCACGTACTAGGGACGAAAACAGTCCGAATTGTCCGCGAACAAAACCCCCCAAAGACGGGCAACGTTTAAACCGCTCCCGGTTGGCGGCACGGGCGCCTGTGCACGCGTGCAGACAATGTGATCTCACGAGTGCGACTTTTTTACATTCGCGTTAGTACCGTTTCAAGTCTTCTTTTGCCTCTCTTGACTCTTGACGAATGTCCGCAGGAAAGCCCCTCAGAGGAAACGTACTCCGCGCGTTCATGCTCGCTGGCAGAGCCGGGGTCGTCGCGTCTCCTCTTTCCTGTAAAGCGCAAAGCCCAAGCAAAGGCGAAACGGGTTTTATCCTGGGATCAAACTGGGGGGAATTCACAGTCTTCTCGAGCAGAAACAAAACGGTCTTTTGTCCTCGTTTTGATGGCAGGGAATCCGCGCACGGGTGCCTGAATTGTGAGGCTCGGGAGAGGCTTTGAGGAGGCAGCGAAAAAGCCGAGAGACCCGTTCTTTATGCCGGTTTCTTCGGGCCTTCTCAACGGCTGGCTCGACTGCGCTGCATGTACCCGATAATTTGGGTTGCTGCAACTGATAAATACCATCTTTCTCTGGCGGTTTTTCTTCCTTGCGGTTTTCTGATCTCTCGCTCGCACTGGCCCTACGAAGTGGGTTCCGCTTTGTTCATCCGGGTAGGGCGCCGGGAGATATCGAGGGGAGACGGTGAGTGCGCGTATGCAGAACCGCGAAGAAGTTGCTAGTGTCTCTGCTCAATTCAGGAGAGGAAGAGTTGCGAGTATGCACGTCGTTGTCTTGCTCGGGTGTTCGGAGGCGGAAAAGGCAGAGGTTTCCTTCCGATAGAGAAACACGCGGGTGTTGCTTTTCTTAGTTCAAACAAAGCGGGAGGAGAGAGAGAAAATCGTGTGTCAAAAGGAGTCGCCACGCGGAACACCACAGAGCGCGCCCGAGACTGAGATACCGCTGCCCCAAAAGCCATGATCACTCTCTTTTTTCGTCGCCGATTAGCTCCTTCCTGGGAAGGACGCATTTGCATTCTGAAACCGAAGTTTTCCTCCGTCTTATTTTGTTGAGGCAAAGGAGGACAAAACTGAATAGTGAGGCCAAACACCGTGGCGACCCCCGCCACCAGTGCAGCACACCGCTAACACAGGTTCCTTGTTGTTTCACACGTTTCTGTCACATGTGTAAGAGTGTGCAACTTGTGTGTCTTCCTCTCGTTCGTAAGTTTCAGTGCTTCTCCTTTGTTTCTGGGTGCGTCCACACTTCGTTACAACTTTTTTATGCTCTAATTAGTGCTTCTGTTTCAAAGGTGTCATCTGGGTTTTCGTGTGCCGCGAAACGGGGAAGAATTCATTCCGTCAGCCACGTTTGTTTTGGTGGCTGTCTCCTGTTGTTTTCACTTTTGTACTCGCCAGAAAGTGTTCGTCTCAATATCCGTCTGTTTTCCTGTGCGGCGGTTCCACCGAAACAGAAATTTTACGGTGTGGTGGCTCGAACTTCCCGCGACAAAAAATTAGCACATCTGCCGACACATCTGTTTGTTCGGTTTCGTCTTGATTTCCCGTCGTCTTTCGTCTGTGAAGAAAAAGATAGATGTCTCGCGTCTAACTACTTTACGGTCTAGTACCGCTGCTCTGTCTATCTGGACTCCGTTCGCATCAGGTCGTTTCGCATGCGTTGACCATCCTTTTCTGAAAACGCGTCCGTCTCTCTCGCTTCGATGCTGCCGCGTTCTGCGCTTTCTTCCTCGTCTTTCCCTAGCAACGTAAGTTGGAATCAATTCTGAGGTTTTTCTTCTCCAATAGGAGAGTTGTCACCGCCGCCACCTGCTCCTCTTGTTCGCGGGATCTCCGCCGATGAACCGTACGCCCCCAATGAATACGAGTACCATCTGTTTTTTGCTTTTGTCTTGTCCTTCCCTCTCCGCTTCTCACGTTTTCTCTGCTTTGGTGGGAGCAATCTCGTGAAAAACTATGCCGTATCCTCCCAGCATGTGTCAGTCCATCGAGGAGATGCCCTTTCGTCGTTACACCCTCCGGGTCTACCACGAGCGCCAGTCTCTATTTCAGTGTGCTCGCCACACAGTTAACAATTTACTTCAGGAGCCGGCTTATTCTTCAGCCGACTTCGAGAGGCTCGCGCGAGCTCTAGATCGGTGGGAAATTTTCCCGGAGACGGGGGGGCAAAACAGACCGCGAGAACACCCAGCAACTGCCGAAACAGAAGAAAAGGGGGGTGAAGTCCTGACGGCTAGACACAATGGTGAAAGAGCCGACGGTAGATTTGTCAATGATGCACAGTCATGTTTAGAAGGGGAGAGTGTCGCGGAGAGCGACGCAGAGAAAGCGAGTCGGGGAGACCACTCCTGCGTTGATACTGAAAGAGTCTATCAAATATCCAAACAGCAGTTCCTACCACAGACAGCTGAGCACGAGAATCAGAATGATACTTGCCTCACTATGTCTCTAGAGAGGGAAAATGGTGCAAGCGCGTCAGAACAAAACATGCGTTGCGCACACACGGAACAGCTTTCTCCAGTTTTGCCTTTCTCTTCGCCACAAAACAAGCATGCGCACTTAGGGAAAGAGGCCTGTTTTTCTCCTGCTGAGTCCCCGTTGAGAGAGAACTCTGACTCTTCGTCTACTTCGTTATGCACAGCAGAACAGGATACCGACCACACGAGGTACCCCTCTTGTCCGAACCGTTCTACAGAACCTCTCGCGCCTGCGCACATCTCGTGGAATACGGACTTCTTCCCAAGCACTCCGAAACGGGCAAATATAACTTCATGCGCCGCAGCTCCTCTTTCCTCTAGTTCTGTCTCCTGCGCGGCAGGAACGCCTGTACCTCCTCGACCAGTCCAGCGGCGCCCTTTGGTGTCACCGATTCTCCCCGAAGAAGGACTGCGAACAAACTTGTTTTCCAGTCTTTTTGGCACTAACTATAGCGCTCCGTTTGGTCTAGGGAATTACGACTTATCACTTGTGCAGCTTCTCCTGGGTCGCCATGGCCTCGAGCTCGATTTCCGGAATGAAAGACGGGCACAAGACACAACAAGTAAAACCGTGTCCACGAGTAAGGATCGACCTGAAAAAGACAGCAGCCTCAGACAGGAACGCATGCATAACAGAGGTCGCCCGATCATCTCAGGAGGTGTAACCTTAGAGCAACTGAGAAATCCGCGTTTAGTTGGTTTCATCATTAACGTTGAACTCCCGAAGACGGGGTGGAGGCGACTGTTACCGAAGAGTGCAAGTCGCCATTTCTACGCCGTCAGAAAGCTACGCTGTACATACACGTCAGAATCGCGTTCTTCTGGAGCAGGTAGAAATTGCGAAACTGCGAACGAAATGAAAAGTCGAGGTCAGGCAGGTGTTGTTCTGCTGTTGGGCGCGGCCGATCCACGTGGTGCAGACGTGGAAACAAGGGAAAGTCAAACGGCAACACCGGCTGTGACGTGTGCTCACTGTGGCGAAGCACCGCATGAAAGCGCCTGCGCCTCACTGTCTGGTATTCAACACACAAAGGGTGGAACTGAACAGGATGCGGCATCTCATTTTCCCCTCGACAACGAAAGGCACACGTCTTCACACAGTCTGTCTGCCGCAGAGTCGCCTCATTCAGAGAGGGGCTATTGCTGGGTGAATTTGGATTCGAAACTCGAAAGGCCTCAAGTGTTTGTCGACGACCGCGCTCTTGCACTTTACCTCAATAAAAAACTGGGGGAAGGAGACGGCTTCTCGATAGGCGAGGACACACAGGCTAAGCCGTGGTTCATTTCTGGCAAAAAGGAAAGGTGTCGTGGAACGCGGAACGAAAGATGCGTATCTAAGTCTACTCCCCGAGCGGTTTCTCAGAACCTAGAACGCGCTGAAAGTCCGGCGAGGCATCTGGGAGCAAAACGGCTTCAGACAGATAAAACGAGGGAGGTCCTTAAAGACACCCGTGAAGAGCATGCCATTGTACACGGAGTACAGTGGTATTCGAGGCATGGAACGGGAAGTTTGCATATGTATATGCCTAGCCGATATGGAAATGAGGACTTGCCGGTGGAAGCTTGTGGCTTCGACGACGACGGTTATAAGGATGCCATTGTGATAGAGGTCCTTACCACAGATGGTGGTGACATCTGAGAGTGTGACAATTCGTGCGTATATGAATCTCAAAAGATAGTGGGAAGATCCGAAGCGCATTTTCCTTTTAAGTTTTTTGAACCGGATACGTCCGTGTTGGGGCCCTTGCTTTTTCTCAACGTCAGTGACTGACTGTACAGAACTGTCACACGCATATGGGCTTCAGCGCCTCTACCCTGTTGTGCAGGAAGAAACCGCCAGTCCCCAAGAGAATGAGTCGCAACTTTCTTGTCTATATGCAGCACAAAATGCTTGACTTCAACGCTGGTCCATCTACGGAATGATTCGAAGCTCGAGTTTTGGTACTCGCCGACCAATACCCCACCTATCTTTCTTCGAGCACGAAACAACTATAGCCAACCATACATTTCCGGAATTGAAAAATCGCCGGGGTGGGGTAGAGCTTTATAGCAAGCTAAAGACCTAGAAGGCTTGCCCCGCCGAAAAAACGGTTCATACTCTTGTAAAGCATCGACGTCTCGAATGCATGTGTATTCACGGCTGGCGAGTCTTATGGAACTGTCATCAGTCACAAACGCACCACTTCCTGTGTGGTGACAGGTTTCGTTAATCAGCAAAACATGCATCGAATGATATGAATGATTGCTTGTATATATGCATATATATGTATATATATATATATATAGTTGGAGAAAAGAGATCCCGTCAGGCAGTATAAAGCCTAAAAATTCGTGGTTAAATAATCAAAACTGGTACATTCACAACCTCTTCACTAACCGCTTACAGGCAATTCATCAAGTATCGATATTGTACAGAACGGACGGCTGTTAATATACGAATTGTGACTGTTTAGTGGTCTGATCATTGTCCGGTTCCGAGGTTGTCGCCTGGGGTACCGCCGACAGCAATTACGAAAGGTCCTATTTCCCGCACACGAGGATTTTGCCGTCTTCGGGCTTATGCGTGCAAATACATACATACGTAGGTGCCTACTGACCGTGTGCAGGTGCTGGTTTGATTGCCTTCATCCTGCAACCGCTCTCCTTATTTCCAGCATCAAGTTCAGCGGAGAGCCGCTCTTTCTCTGCTCCCCTTGCAACGATTTTACATCAGGAAAAGGTGACAGTCTCTGGTGCGTCTTTGGTCTCGTGCAGATTCTTCTTCCTAAGGGGAGAACTCGTCCCCGGCACCCCTTTAACTGAAGGGTCGCAAAGGCAATGGGCAATTAGCACAAACACAATAGAAATGCGTCCTCCGCAAAAAACATACACCTATGTACTATTTGTACCACATGAAGACTCAATGGAGACATCCACGCTATGGTGGGACAATCATAATGGCTCTGAAAGGACCGTGACGGCGTACTGCTTGTATGCACATATATTAATTCATATGCGACCGCCATCTACCTCAGCTGTTGCATGCAGGGGCCGTGAAGGACTATCCTTTGCTCCCTTGACGAGACACACGTCAGTCACATTCACGCCCACTTAACGGAAGACAAGATCCATCGAAACTCCCTCCAAACCGCCTTCCTGCAGCCCATCCCTACGCAGTTCAAAACCAAATGTGCTAGGAAAATAAAACAGTACAACTAATACACGTAAAAAAGCATCACGCGCATATATGAACTAGCCATTTAAGCTAACGCTGTCAAGCAGCCATTTCCAAAGCCGAGATGCAGATGACTGCGGCAAATTTTCCACTTCCCCGCGACGAGAAACGCATGCGTCCAACTGTGTGAGGCAGCCCTCATTACAAGCGGAGCAACGCAAGACATCGACGTTAATTCGGAACTGGACCTGGCTTTATGTCGTAGGTTCATCCACGAATTAAGTTCCCCACGCACCAATAAATCGACGGGCGAGAGACACTATTTTAAAAGGGTGGAAAACGATGATGGGTCTTTCAAGAAACGATTCGAGCGGAATGACTAATGCTGACGAGGCTTTGCCGTGGTGAAAAAGTGCGGCACAACTGACGCCTCACTAAACAATGCTACCAACACACGATCTGCGACCGCCAGACAGGCACGAATACATCTGTACACGCTGATGTGTGCGTACACGCACACATCCATGAATGAATATAGATGGGCACGAACGCGTATGCAAACATATAAACATACACATACACGCTTTCGTTTGGTCGTGTGAAGTCACTCGTGTCACGCAAGAACCTAAGCCACCAAGGCTTTTGCTGGTGGTTTACAGCAGACGTTTCTACAAGGACCGGCATACGAAAATGAGATGCCCGTTGCTCATCTAAGTTAAACATGTAGCCCCTTCATTTTCTGTTCCCTCGTCTGTCCAGACTGCGACAGAAACAACATCGCCGGCATCGCAAGATACTGCGTTTCTCCAATCACTCATCGTTCTCCGCCTCGTCATTATCTCTTCCTCTGTGTCCGTACTCTCGCCCCTCGCATTCTGACTGCTTCGTTTGCTCTTAAACGACGCATACATATATATATATATATATACATATATGATTATAATTAGGGTGAAGCGTGCGAGATACGGTAGCTCACGCCTGCTGGTTCTCTGCGCTGCTCCAGTCTGGCAGGACATAGGCGATGTCATCTACATCGTGTCTGTACAGGCCTTGTTTGAGTCGTTTTTGATCAAGGAAGTGGCCGATGAAACCAATGGATCTTCCCAAGACGAAGAGACCATTAATGCACCCGTTGTTGATGTAGTCTCTGGCCTCGTTTTCCGTGAAGTGTCCGCAGTGGAAGAGCAAGTCGCACATGCTGACGCCAATCAGGCCGTCGACGTTGAGAATCAACGTATCCTTCTTTTTCGTGGTTACTTGCTCCACTTGTTCCGCGTAGTCGATGAGCGGCGTCTGCGGAAAGTTCGACTTGCAAAACGTCTTGAGCAGCTGCACGCGCATGTCGGGGTTGTGCACGGACTTGATGCGGTGGCCGATCCCCATGACCAGTCTGTTCTGCTTCTTCATCTCCGAGACGAACTCCGCAGGTGCCATGCCGCTGGTGAAGGCGCCGAGGAACTGCTGAGCTGCCTGGTCGCACGCACCCCCGAACCGGTCGCCGATTGTGCAGAGTCCAGATATCAAGCTGCTGATCAAATCTTTTCCCGCGCGCGCCGTGACGATGACGTTGTGGGCGCCACAGACCGCGGGTCCGTGGTCGGCTGTCAGCATCAACACGCGCTCGAGGTAACGGTAGCAGTAGTCCGGCAGCGGCCTCTTGAACCAGAGCAAAGAAATTACGCCTCCCACGCCGAGCTGGTCCCCGAGCACTTTGGAAATCGGCCAGCCTGCGTAGAGCAGCTCTTCGCCGCGGTCGTCCGAGATGGTCGAGATGAAACCCTTCGGCTTACGGACAAGGCCGAGCTTCTTCGCCCACGCGTAGTCCATCGGGATCCGCGGAACCGGCACCTCCTTCCGCGGTACGATGACGCCCTGCTTGACCAGCTGTACGTACACGTGGCGAATCGACTTTCCGAGTTCGTCGAAGGACGAAGGGACGAAGGCGCCCGCAGCCTTCAGAGCCGCATTCTTCGCGACGGCGTGTTCCCGGTTGCTTCCGGCCCACGCTCCCGCATGCCCGAAAGACACTTCGGTGGAAAAAAGCGATGCGCACGTGCCTACGCACCAGGCAATCAGTGGCTTCGTCAGGCGTCCGTCTTTTATCGCTTCGACCACTTCGTACTCCATCCCGCCGCCGACTTCACCCAGGAGCACGAGGAGCTTGATGTCTGGATTTCGCTCGAATCGCAGGAGGTGGTCAAGCATGGACGTACCGGGGAACCGGTCTCCGCCGATCGCGATGGCCTCGTACGTGCCGTCGCTCACAATCGACAGAATGTTGTTCATTTCGTTCAGCATCCCGCCCGACTTGGTCACGCAGCCGACGCTCCCTGGCCGATACAGTCGCGCATTCATGACGTTTTCCAGAGTTCCACCTGTGTTACCGATGCGGAACGCGCCGCTCTTTATGCCTCCGACGGTCGCGGGGCCGATCAGACAGACGCCCCGAGCACGCGTCTCCGCCGCCAGCTGGCGAGCCTCGCGCTCGGGCACGCCCTCCGCAATGACGACGATCGTTCGGAGCTGCGGCGCCGTTTCGAGGGCCAAGCGCGTGACCGAAGCAGCAGACCGCATCGACGCGAAGTTGATCAACACGCTGACATCCGGGAAGTGCTGAACTGCTTCCTGGAGCGTCTGGTACACGGGCAGCAGGACTTCCTCCGTCCCGAAGTAGAAGGAGCGCTGGTGTGAGACCGAGAACTCGTACAGAATCGCCGCCACAGACGGTTTCTTGCGGCCGCAGGCGTGATCGAAGTCCAGCATTTCCTGCACCGCGCGTGTCTGAAGTCCCCAGACGAAGCAGCGAGTCTTCTCCGTGAACCGGTGGGGCTGCTCCACATCCGTGAGAAGCGAAGCGAATGCCTTCTCGGGGCCGGATTCACCAGGCGCCGACGGACTCGCAGACGCACTTCCAGCCGCAGGCGTGTCCGTGGCTTTTCTCTGCTGTGCGAGAAAGGCCTGGATGTACTTCTCAAAGTGAGGGTTCTTCTCCACTTCCTCCATCGTCATCTCGTGCCAAGGACTCAGCCGGCCGCCGTGCGCAAAGGTGCCTTGAGTCCCCCGAGACGACGGCGTGACGGGAGCGACCCCGCCCGTCGTATCCTCGAGGGGTGACGTGCCACGTCCTGCGGTGGAACCGAAGACGTCTGAAGAGAGACTCAGGTCCCAGCCGTGGTGCTGAGTCAGGTCACCGATCATCTCCGTCATGGTCGCAGGCGGCGACGCGGAGCCGGGCAAGCTGTGCGGCGCCCGCTCGCCTGCTCTCTCGCCCTCGAGCTTCGCGTCAGCGTCCTCCTCGTCGTGGAGCGCAAACGGGATGATCGACGTCATGTACGTCTCTGGCCCGAAGACCTTCATGCGCAGATTCAGCTCCTCGCCAACCTCGCGCATACGCTTCAAGCCCTCCTGGTAGTTCGGCCCGCCGCGACGTACGTAGATGCGCACTTTGAATTCACGCAGCTGCTCGCGGAACTCCCGCAGCGCTCGAATGACCCCCCGAAACGTGTCCGCCACGTTTGTGAAGTTCGCGATGCCTCCCCCGATCAGCAAAATTTTGCCTTCTTCGCGGTACGAACCCGGCGCAGTCATCAGTCCGAGAATCGTCTTCGTGTACTCGTAGGTTGTCACCTCTGAAGGAGCGCCAGAGTACTCCCCATAGTTGCACAGCTCGTCGCCAAAACCCAAGTCGCAGACTGTGTCCGCGTACACCACCGACGCACCCCCGCCCGCGATCAGAGTCCAAATCCGACCTTTCGGGTTCAACACGGTCAACTTCAAGCTCGCGCCGGTCTTCGAGTCCAACTCGCTGAAAAGGTAAAACATACACGAGAAGAAAAGAAGCGTCCTCAGCAAATGAACACACTTGATAACTCCCCAAGCACGCATGTCCACATATGCATGCATATGTATTTTTTTACGCATCTCTGTGAACAAATGTACACACAGACTTGCTTTGCGATATGAACAAAGAAGCGAACATACGTCCCAGAATCTGTCCACGCACAAAAACAGAGATCAAGATAGAAAGCATCACGATTTCGTTGGGAACACGAGTAGATCCAGACGTTTGACTTGGCTTCTCCCAGTGTACGCTCGAATGAAGGATGGCGTGTCCGCTGCACGGACCTGGAGCGTTCCTACGTGTCGACCGCTTACAGCAATGGAGGTGCAGTTTGACTGTCGCACAAAAGCAAATGCCCAGAGAAACAACAAAGCCTTTCGACAGTCGCAGGCGTTTTCCAGCGCTCACCGAATGTATCTTTCTTCTTCGGTAAAGCGTCGGCCGAAGGGGCTCGGAAAGGAGACGTGACCCCACTTTTTGTCGCAGAGGAACTCGGCAGTGTGGTCGAGTTTCGCGGCGCAGTCCAGAATGACGAACGTTTGCGTGGCGACATCGAAACAGAATGGGTTGATTTCCAGAAAAGCGAAGTGCATCTCGCAGAACTGTCTGTACAGCTGGGCGAGGAAGGCGGGCATAGCCTTCTTCGCATCCGTAGCGACATCCGTGACAAGTGGCGCGACGAGGGCCTCAAGTTCTTCCTGAGTCAATCGGCACTCGATCCCGTATTTCCTTGTAGCCTCCAGAGCCAGCGGCTGCGTGCAGGCCTTCCTGGCGTCCTTCGTCGCGTCTCCCTCAGAGGCGGAGGCGTCTGCCATGCCGTTAGTCTTCGCTCCCGCGGCCTGACTGGCCCGCGCTTCGTCGCATGCGATAGGAATAAGCACGCGACGTGCATGCTCGTCGACGTTTCCCACGTCCACGCCTCCCCGCGGAGAGAAGAGGACCTCGTCGCCTTCGCGAAGCGTGCGAATCGCGACGTAGAACTCGTTCGTGGCCTCATCGTGGGGGAAGAACGGCTCGACGATGAAGTGGTCCAGAGTCCCGGTTAGGCCCTGCGTCCTGAACTGCGTGCCCATCAGCGCGCGGAGCTCCTTCTGCGCCTCAGGCCAGGAGAGATCCAATTTGACCAGGCCGCTCTTCCCGCGCCTCTTCAGCAACACGTCGGGCTTCACCGTGAGTCGAGAAGTGAGGAGCCACGGATGGTCGTTCGGCAACTCGGTGAGGTCAGTGGCGCTGTTCACTGCTACGCATACGCCGCGAAGCACTGAGCAGGGCTCATCGAGAGGCGCGGCCTTTGCGCTGGACACGCCATTGCATGCAGACCTCTGCCCCGTCTCGGGAGTTGCACCTGTTGCCGGCGTCGGGTGCGACACAGGCGTCCAGAGCAGACGCTTGGCGTCCGCCTCTCGGATGCTCAGTGCCATCGCAACAATGAAGCGAGAGACGTCTGCAACGGGTGTGTGCGACGATGCGTTGCTTCCCCGAAAGACAAAGGTCTACAAGGGCGTGGATAGCACGGAGAGCGTCTGTTGGACATCAACACGAGGCACTGATAATCCCACTGTATAGCTACAGTGAAGAATCCCTGCCCCGTGCATGTATGGACGCGCAGTGGTTCGACAGGGGTGGGATATACGTGGTGCCACGAGCGCGAGTTTCCTCTGGACTGCTGAGATGCGGAGAAACGGCTTTCGGTGTCAGGCGGTGCGGCGGACGAAACAGATAGGCGCCGCGTTGTTGGCCTACCAAGGCACATGCAGACTAATACAGAAAAAAGAGATATAGTGTCTCAGGGGGAAAACCACACGCGGAAAGACGCGGAAGGGGTAAGGGAGAGCGCAAAAAGCAGCGGGAGGGAAATACGAACCAGGGACATGCGGGTGTATTGAATCCGAGCGACAAGGATGAGGAATCGAAACAAAGAAGAGTAACGCAGAGCGGAAAACAAGTGTGAAAACGAAGAACTAACCGGCATCGGAGGACGAAGATTGTACAAAAACCAGTCCTAGGCAAATCGGGACAGACGCAAGGCAAAGCTGTCAGGGTCTGCGCCTCGTTTTTTGCACACGAAATCCTTCACAAGCACCGCTGCGCGCAAAAGCGAAACATGCTTTCAGATATCTGGACAGAAAGTCTCCCGTATTTTCTCTCGACAGCCGAGTTCTAGCTCTTCCGGAGAGTCAGACATTTGACTGGCATGACAAAACTACGCCGTACGTCCACGTGCTCTTCCAACAGTTCCTGTCGCGTTGCTTTGTTTTTGACCCGCAAAGGTGAGGACGGGCGAGAACCTAAACCAAAAAAAGGTTGGGAGGGACTTTTGGCCTGACCGGAAGGCAGGCAGGAAAACTACCGGGAAAGCCCCGAAGGAGAGACATCAAATTCGAGACACAGGCCTTATAACATGTGCGTAGTGACCGCAAGTACGATTATATTTATCCATACAAAGTGAGTGATTTCAAGATTAAAGATGACCAGTTGTACACCTGATGCATTCTACATAAACTCTGCCAAGTGCTGACGTGCGCGAATGCTGCAGTTTCTGCGGGGAAAGAGACGAGAAAAGTGACTTCACTCCTCGTTCTTTTCTTCCGGGGGGAACATCATGGCACGGAAGCTGAAAGACATCGTAAAAGGAGACACATATCTCTAGTTTCGAGCCAGTGAACAAAGAGAAGCCCGAGAAAAGCGGAAGGGATTGCCAGTTCCAACGCGGCATCCGATACGGCACAAAACGGGAGTGCACCTTGATTGCTGCATGCCTCGTCAGGTGCCGCTCGTTGTGAGTTAACGAAGAACTCGAACAGAGGGAGAAAGGAAATGGAAAGCGCGAAAACGGCGGGCAAGAGGAGAGACAATGAGAAAAGCAGAGTGAGAGATACAAGGGACAGGACGAGAGACATAGAATAGACGGAAAGAGGCAGAAGGCCTCTGCACCGGGGTAACGAGGGACGAGTCTTGTTCGGCGCCGTCAATGTTGACTGTGCTGAAGTCGGGGGAGACAGGAAACATAAGGGAAAAAGAAAGTGCCCTTCTGCAAGCGCGGGTGCAGAAGGGGAAAAGGTACCACTTACCACGGGAAAGATGTTTGCCACAGGCAGCGCGAAACTCCAGAGAAAGACGTTCGTCGGCAGAGGGAGCTTCTGTCCACCGGGAAGTGAGACGGATTCCTCGGTATACAAAACATCCATATGTAAGGAGAAGCATTGGCCGGACGAGACTCTCTCTGCACATTGTCTATTCAACTTCAGGACTGTTTTTGCTGACTAGAAAAGGAAAATAATGAATATATTCTGTATCAGCCGATTTGGCTAATTTGAGCCTTATTTTCCCGACCAGACAGGAGGCACAAGGTTTGCAAGAAAACGTTACTCTCCTGCATCCATGGATTGTTGATGCTCTTCGTATGGTCCTCAGTCGAGCTGGAAAACGTCCACGGTTTGAGTCAGCCAATATCCCAGAAGTCGAACACGTCATCGGCCTCTGTTTTCGCCCGGAAAACCCGTCCTGAGATCACTGGAAGTCGAACTCTCCCAATAGGAGTGACCCGCACTTCACGGAGGCCTTACATTGATCTCATTTCCTTGTCGCAGCGAAAAACCATGCATCGCTCGTTACTGTGGCTGTTTCCGTCCTTTCACGGCATGGTGGACTGCATGCCAACGATTTGCACCGCGGATTCTCACCATGCCAGAGAGAAATATCCTCACAACACTGAGTTACTCGTACGCTGCGAGGACAACCGGTGCGCGTACACCTTCCAGTGGGGAACTTTTTTTACTCCCAGCAGTTCAGTGGGGCGATGGTGCACAGCAGTCATAAGCCCTAAACTCGACGACGCGTTCAGCAAGTAACTCATGTATCTATTTCTCAGATCAGCAGTAAATCAAACCCTTCGGGGTCTCCATAATGTGTTTAACAGCTGTGCCACGGCGATGGCGCGGGCAGCTTCAGCTGAAACGAACAGGGCTGCTCCTTTACTTCAAGCATTTGATGTCATCTTCTTCTCTTGTACAATCCAAAATATGTCTGACCTGCAACAGAGTTTCGCTTGGTGTACGCCATTTGTGTGGTGTGCCTAATCTACGTGACTCACGCAATCGATGCTCCATGTGGAATGAACTTTTCATTACCCTGCAAGTCAAAAGCAAAGAGAGTGCGTACGTTCATTCCACGTCTACATCTAAAGACGACTCATTCGTGCAAAGACAACTTCCTACTTCACACACCTGGAAGTCGCGGTCTCTACTGTTCTGATGTGTCTACACGCTCGTGTTACTTGCTCGATTAGCAAACACCGGCGGACTGAAGTAAATCGTACATGGGTGATACGTGTGTTGGCACAAGCTTCGAATGCTTCAGTGACGCTCAGCTGTAGGTGCAGCGAGCAGCTGTAAACCCGGAGATAGAAAGGGGTAATCCGAACAAAAACTACTGAGGTTAAAGTTGCAAGGACGAATTGAGAGTTGCTTCAGTGCCCCAGACAGAACGTGGAATGAAAAGGCGCGTTGCAGGATGTGCCCACACCGACAGCCTTGGCTCTTAGCATGCTTGTCTTTGGTCTATTATCCCATCATGTGACATGTTTAATTGAGCCTGCATCAAAGGGTGTGTTACATATTTCAAGGGGATGGGTTGCTTAACAATGACCGTTCTTCAAGCGTAAAACTGGCAGTTAGAGATGACATGTCGATTTCACGGAAAAGTCAATGCAAAGGTAGCGGAAAGGTGGGAAGGAAGCTGTGGCGGCAGGTGCGATCTGTAATGTGACCGTTCAGCGTAACGCTGTTGTGGCAGAAGGCTCTGGTGAAGAGGCAGTGTTCGGTCTGTGTAGGAAAGTTTCAAAACAATTGACCAGATATACACACGGTAATTCTCCGAATATCCTTTTTCAGCAGATCGGAGAGACTGAAAGAGTTCCTCTTTCACGAAAAACAGGCAAGGTATTCGCCCAGTTACCTTTTCGTGGGTATGTAGAGATATACGTATGGCAATATGATTATATATATGGATACAAAGATATCTTTGCTACGCATTATGCCTACACTTGTGCGCATACGCAAAAGATCGTTTACATATCCTTGTCGTTGCTTCATCTCAGGTGAAACGCATTTACAGGCGGTAGTGATCTCCAGGGAGACCTAGAATACTCGTGAGGTCGCCAAGAGGGCCAGATCCTGCCTGACCTCCGTTTGCTTCTTGTTGGTGCCGGGTATGTGCCGTTCTGTCTGATCTAACTCCTCCTTGGGAGGCAGAAGCGTTCTCCCTTCCTGCTGCGTGTTTGTCTTTGTTTTTCGCGTCCGTTGGTCTACCCCAAAAGTGTGTAAGGAGTTCCTCCTCCGGTAGCAAGCCATCAGTGAGACCGAGTGCCGCAATGGAGGTGGATACCACGTGGGGATCGAAACCTTTGGTTTCCGACTCTTTGAGGAGGGTTTCAGGTTCTTGTTCGGCTGCAGACTTCTCCTGCAATGCGGAGTGTGTCTCTCGGGTTTTCTCTTCGCGGTGTTCATGGCCGTACTCTTCTCTAATTCCCTGTATAGTTCCAGATTCCCTTTTCTCGTCTGTCGACATGTGTGTCGCTTCTCTCTCTCCGTTGCCTGTCTCTGCTGCATTGACAGTCCCGACTAAAAGAGCCTCGAAAGGATGAGGTGGGATAGTGAACTTCGTCCCATCGTTTTCAGGTGAAAAGGGGACTCCGAAATGTGACGGTCGAGGCCCTGAGAAGGATGGGTGGTACAAAATGTACGATGAGGCAAATCAGTCCATCCTCACAATGAACGTGCTTCGGCAGAGAAGAGACGAATCGAACAGAAGACGTAGACGCCGACAGAGGAGTCATGAAATGTCCGATTATTGAAAAATCATGAAAAATCCTTCTGTGCTCCACTGGCATTGTAAGCACCCATTTTTGATAGGGAGGAAATAACTGCAGCGGTATTGTTTCAACACGAAATCGCGGAAGGTGAAATGAAGAAAGTCATAGCACTGACGAAAGACCCCTCTCGCTTGAGAGCAAGGGAGAAAAAAGACACACAACAGAAATAGGTGGTCCCGAAACAATTACCTTTTGGCGGGTAGGGGAAACGTTGACGACAGTCCGCACAGTATGAGCATATACAGGATACACTCACGTTAACTTGCGCATATACGTGCACATGTACATAAATATCCGTGCAGATATGGACATGCCTCTGCATGCGGGGAACACGACCTGTCTTCTTGCAATCAAGGAATATTCGTGACACACTCTCAAGTGATAGCGCGTTCTTTGTTTTTGTCGTTCAGCGAAGCACAGGGGGGGACAACTCAAGAGGAACAGAGACTGTAGCTGTGTCACGCACCAGTCTGGCTGATTTGAATGCTGTTTGGAGGATATTCTGGAAACGTTTCCTCGTCGATGGCCAGGGCAGCAATGGACGATTGAGACCGTGCGACAGGAGGAACTGGGGTGGACCTCATTGTCGGAAGACCGAGGGCGGTGATGGAGGAAGCTGGAGAAAGCAGAACACGGACAACAAGTCTTTGCATGGTCATACATGAAATTAACCTCTTACTCGGGTATGCAAATGTTCAGGTTTGTGAGGTCGTATGACAGCAGAGATGGTTGCACGATGTCTTGTTCCGCCTACACAAAATCATAACACCGAGATATAAAGTCGCAGCCACCGATCGGGTCGGTCGCTCCGTCGCATCATGTAAACCCGATCTTGTAGACACACTTGTAAAAGAGCGCAGATAACTGCGCCGCAGCAAAACTTCCCTTGCTTCGAAAGGGGGAAGTTTGGAAAGTCTCGAGCATTCATCACGAATTACCACTTTCCTTGCCACGTTGTTGCCTATAACCAAGCACTCCAGTCAACAGCTTTCACAAGCTGCACATTCACGCCATACATATATACGTAAGATTGCATGTATATCACATCCAGTCTCTTCGCGTTGGTACATCCTGCATCCTCTCTTGTTAGGATAGACGCATCTCACCCCTGAATCGGATAGCATTAGAGAATTTTGACTTACGATTGACTATTCCGTGGGTGGCCTGTTCAGTAACTGCGGCTGTATTTCCGGAGTCTCCGATGACTCGGGGACCGAGATATGAGTCCTGGTTCCACCGTGCATGTTGTTGATTGATACTCTGCAAAAAGTCTGGTGCCTGAGATCCATTCCCAACGGGAATTTTGCTCTCCTGTCCGACAGGGGTTAGACCCGCAGACGATGTCTCTGCCGCTCCCAGTTCTGCATTTACCCTCTGATGGCGTTGTTGCCTGTTTCCATGACCTGTGGAACCACGAGTGTTTTCGCTTCCTTCTTCCTCCCGTCCTCCTCGATTCTTTGCAGCGGGGCGAGTGGTAGATCGGTTGTTGGCGTTGTTCGATCCACGTGCTCTATGTTCTCGTTGCTCCTGCTGTCTTACTTCAGGATTCTGGCGCTGATCCACGGGTGCGGCCTCAACCGACCTGAAGACGAAAAGGGAAAGAGTATGGAAAGGCTGCAGGAGACGCACAGACCAACGACGACTTTCAGTCCAGTAGTGGACTGTATACGCAGATGCATGGAACTGTGCAAAGCACTTTGCCGGGAAGCAGTCTGAGACGTTAGTGGTCGAAAATGATTTTGGATGAACTCCGTAGCTCCGTGGCGCGGTGTGTGTTTCGTCGGAAACTCTCTGTCCTTCACAGAAGCACGGTCTAGATTACTTTCAACTCTGGCTTGTACTACCAATTTAAACCGAGCAAAACAGGGGACGGCATTTACTACTGCTGGTCATACACTGTCATAAACGTAGTTACCGTGAGAGGGGTAACTGTACAGGCATTTGCGCATTTTGTCCTTCTGTGGAAACAGACATGGGCCGATCTAAATCCGCGAATGTGTTCTCGGTTGGTGCGGAGAATAACTGTTGCTAAAACAAGTGGTCCTCAAAGCCCGTGGATTCCCTTTCTCAATGGACTGGGTCCTTGTTTGCACTGTGCATCCCTGTCACCGTTATGCCATTCCGAAAAAAGGATGGCAGTAGCCACCTCCTACCTGAGGTCCATGTCAGGAGGAATAATGACGCGGTCAATTTTGTAGGAGGCGCCATTGAAATTTTCGATTCGCGGAGGGTCGCTGACGATTGTGCTAATATCATTCACCAGGTACAGTGAGGAAGGACCCTGGGCAGCAGACTGCCCGCGCAAATTAGAGAGCTGTCCGCGCCGTTTGTGTGTGACCTTGATCGTGCTTCCTTCCCACGTGCTGAAAGACTTAGACGTATCCAGGGGAATCTCTTCGACATTGATGATGTCCTTGAGTTCACAACAGGTAGCACACGAGAAACGCGTACTTACTGGAGTGAAAGTTGTTCGCTCGTCCCTCGAACGCAGGCATGTTCTCGGCATCACATACATGCTAACTGCTTGCCGTTGTTCGCGAAGGTAATTAGGATTTCTCCAGGTTAATACAGATAGCATGTGCTGTACACGGCTCATTTCTCCCTTTTTCTTCTCCTAGGTACCAACTGCTGTTCTCTCCCTTTTTCTTCTCCTAGGTACCAACTGCTGTTCTCTTCACCCTATGATTTCTCCTCCCTCCCAAACGTCGAGCAGAGGGAAGAAAACAGCGCTCCTCACCAGAGTAAATATTGTTTTTCATCACAGTACACCGTGAAAAACAATTCATCAGCTGCATTATCGGAGCTGCATCGTCACTCAACTGAATTTGTTCCGCTAGTCGAAGCAAAAGCATTATTAGACTAGGGCGGTTGCTTCTTTGCCTTGTTACGGTACGTTAAAAAATTCAGCATGTAACCTCTTTGATAATGATCCATAATGGTACAACTGTTGTGAACTATGCCAGCGATCACTTGTGCCTGTGGCTCTGTCGGCTACACACGCGCTTTTACGGGCAACTCCGGTGATATGTTCTTCCAAGTACCGTAACGTTTTGCCTTCAAACGACTGGATTTGTTTCCATATCCTGTAGTTCACAACGAGGAGAACATACCATGCCGACTCCTCTGTCATCGGTAGAATGAAAAAATGCTAATGCTTTGCAAGAAACGGGTACTCAGCGAAATCGGCAGCCACTTGAGTGCTCGGCCTCCAGCATTGAACCTCCAGCGATTCAATCATAAAAAGGTATTGCGCAGTTATGTCAGGAAAATGATGGAAACAGGCTCACCTGAGGAACAATGTGGTACTGGAGAAGTCTCCATTTCACTTCCCATGGCAGTTGGTGCAGATCAAGGGGCAAGAGGGCCTTGATTGCAGAGTTGGTGGGCATGAACATTGTCATATCACGAGTTTGCTCGAGATAGAATGTTGCTCCGCAATCTTGCATGAGCTTGTTCAGCTCGGAAAGGTCCTAACCGTCATGCAGACAGCACACATTCACACACCGTTGCTGAGATAATTACAGGCAGGCTTTTGGTCCCTCACTTGATTTCGGTGACTACACAAGCCATGGTGGACTCACAGGGTCCATTGCCGCATGGTCTTGAACGCTGGCGAGATGGTTGATCGACGGATTCCCGGTAGATCCACCCATTGTGGTTCCCATGACTCCACTGTTGAATGTCACTGCTGCCGACTGCTGAGATGCTTCACCCCGATGCGTCTGTTGCACAGGTGGCTGAGTCGGCGCAGCTCTACCGCAGTGGACTCCCCGATAAGCCGAAAGAAGCAAAACGGCGACAAACAATATTGTCGACGATGACGCTGTCGTCGACAGAAGACGACGCGATGCGTTGAAGTGCGTCATTTTGGCAGGAAAAAACACGACTGAAGCAGACCTGAAAAACGGTGTAGAAGGACGTCACCCGGGTTACACACAAATAATCACGGGGAATACGGGGCTTCAAGACGCAAGACGTAAACCTCTTCAGACCTGTCAGGAGCTTAACATGACTCAATCGGGCAAAACCCGTCTTATATGGATGTGGACGGCGACCCTAGAAACCTGAGCACAGAAATAGAAAGATGTTTCAAGATTACAGGTCCACTATGATCTCCAGCTCCGGTGAGTAGTAGTCATGTGCTGCGAAACCGTACTTTGAATTGCAAAGGGTCTTAGTTTCTTTTTGTTTCTGCCTACCGGACAAACTCAGTAAGATGCGAGAAATTTCTTTGTGTGGTTCCCGTGGCCCCAAAAGGTGTTTCAGCCTGAAAGGAAGAATTCTAGTCACCGACCTAGTATGGCTCAGTCAGTTTATTCGAAAACATGATTAGTATTCGATAGGATACCCTGCGTTGTCTCGAGGCGTGCCCACCAATGCTGTACTGCATGGGCGCCTGGCATTACAACCGAAAATAGTGAATATCGTGTTCTGTAGGAAGGCAGCTGCGGTCAAGTTAAACTGACACTGGTTGCCTATCACAGGAGAGCTCGATACGCTGGCGCAGAACTTTCGAGTGATGTCACTCAGAACCACGGATACGACTATCAGAAATTCATCAAGAAATAACCCTCACCTGACGCTTATCACAACAGACTGTAGTGTCTGCCGATGTTCTCACACAGAAGGAGACGAACTGACATGAAAGAATAACTTTCGACCAAGAGAGACACGAGAAATGTCCATATCAAAAAGGACATGTGTTCGCTTTCTTCTTCAGCATTTTTGAGTAGGAAGTTACTGCGCCTAGTGTTCGCAGTGCTGCCTTGCGTTTGCAATCTGTTAGGGGCGGGGCCTGCTGTGCCATGCCAAAAAAGGGCGGGTCGTCCCGAATTCTTCACAAAGAGGTCGTTGATTGCTGTGCGGAAATTATCGTGTAAGAGTTCTCAATGAGAGGTGCGCTTGATGGAAAATCACCACAAGTACACGTCGCTACGACTGGGGAGAGGATTAGACGGCTTGATTCTCACTGTGTCGGAACCCCTTGAGCGTTTCGAGTGCTCCAAAAAGATACCAAAAGTGATGGACACTTGTGACTGGAATTATGCCCAAGATATTGTTTACGGCTTTCGCCAGCCAAGGCTACAGCGGCGAGCTAAACTGCTGCTAAACAGACGTCAGACCAACAGGAACCCTGTTTTCGTGTGTTCCGTGCCACCAGCAAAGCCGGGACTATCCTTAGAACCGCAACTGTTCCGAGTCTGCCACATGATTTGCCGTCATCTGTAGAGTTGGTGTAGTAGCCTAGGGGGGGTCCTATACCATTTGGCCCTCCTTTTCCGATAATTCGCTTGCTTTGCGTATGCAATACATTTGATTGCAACTGCAACGCATCTTTCTTGCTCCTGAAAAGTTCACTTGAACTGCTCCTGAACTGGGGGAGCGGTGCCTTGTCCTTGACGGCGCGCCCACGAGTGGCAAGGCAGTATCTCTAGTTTATGAATGCTGATGACGTGAGATATACCAGGCGAAAAATAATGCACAAAGGCCATACACGTCATCGCGCTGGGAAAAGTGCATTCTGGAGAAGACCACTGGTTTGGCTCTGCGCCGGCGGCCGCTCCTAGCAATAGCAAAGAGCAGGTTTTCAGCAGCTCCTAGGTCGCGCGACTGGTCGTGGTCTCAGTAGCAGCATGCCTCCTTCTTTTTAGAACCCCACAAGTACGAATAGGTTGTTACTTTCCGTCGACATGGGCAGATAGGGACTAGATACAGCTTTCATGGGAACAAATGTCCGGAAACTCGCTGCCCAGCTTGCTGCTGCTTCTCAGTCTATTGTACCGACGGTTGGGTAGCGTAGTGTGCGCGGCGACTCCTGACTCCACCGCCGCGAAAAACAAATTTCTTGCTCCGCTTATGCTTCCAGTTTGGTCCAATCAGAATAAACCATATAAAGAAACTCAATTAACCCCGCGTGTGTCCACGTTGAAAGGGGAAAATTCGGAACCGTTGCGTGGACAATGGCAGCGAGGTCTGGTGGTTAAGAAAGCACGGTGGGAGGGGGGGGGGGTCACGTGTCCCGCGCTCACCCGCCGTCGTGACTTTTGAGAAAAAAAAGTAACTGGCCGAGCAGAGAAGCACTTCCTCGGTCAGCCATGGTTTGTTGCCACTGGCATGCGCATTCGGTTCTTTACAGAGTGGCTGGTTGATTGCGGAGTTGAGGCGCATAGTCAGAAAAACTCGAGTTGTGCAACGCAGGCCCGTTTAGGAACCCTCTTCTCTCCATCTGTCATCACTTTTACGTGGAGGTTGTCAAGGTCTGCACCCTTACAGACGCGTTCGAACCTCGAGGCGGGTGGTATACATGGCTTGTCATGTTATAGCCAAATCCCGCACGGAAACTGCTGTTTTCAGCGGAGTTTTGTCCATCTCTTCGGAGAGATACGAATAAGAATTTACTGACGTCTCTGGTAGCAGTTATCTGGCGTCTCCTCGAGCCTGGTAGGAGCCGCCAAGAAAGAAAACTCTTGTGGCAGGTTCCCGTAACGTTGTTCGCCGCCGCACAACCAGTGCCTTTCTCTCACCGTCGCAGATGGAGTAAAATACCGCTTCAGTAACCATGTGCTTGTTCACCTTTATCGTACCAAGCTTTCACGTTCCGGACTGGGAAATAAGCGACGGAGAGGGTTCTGGGATTCAACATAAGGATCGGAGAGATGGAAATGGAAGGCGAGGGGGATTCGCGGCCAGCCGAGCGTCCCAGCTGTCAGCAGTTTACTCCGGGCACCCTGCCTTGAAGATCGAGCCACTTTTTCGAGCTGACTCCCCTTACCCTATTTTAACTCTGCACTTTATGGATCCGTCGACAAGGAGACGGTTCTTCATCCACGTTTACTCTTTTTTCCGTCCGAGAAGGACGTCCATCCTCACCTTCACAATGCCCGTTCCGTTCAGACGGCGCACCCCCGTAGGTTCGGTGGTTCCGAACGAGTCTGTGACCGAAGCTCCGGGGAATCGCTCAGAGCGGATTGTTCCAGGTGTGAGAGGGACAACCTAGAAGCAGGCAAAAAGCATCTCACTGTTTGTTTATGTGGCCGGATACCCGACGGGCTTTAAAACCTCTACATAGAACGAACTTGCAAAGAGAGAGCTAGGGAGCGCACGGCGACTGGAGAACCCCCCGGCAAATTTTGCAGGTAATGAGCATCTTCAATGTATATGATGGAAAAGTAATGGCATATATTTGGTTTGTGTATGCGTTTCACGATTGGCGGAAATGTGACAGGCGGATCTCTTTATTTGTGCCACATCAGAGCCGTCCAGGCCCAATGGCAATGTGGAACCATGCAGGATCACCAGGTGAATACATCTCTGTATATTATTGTCCTTCATGAAGGTGGTCTCCTGGCGTGCAAGTTACTCGCCGGGGAACTAGGTCCCGACGTTATGTCTCGGGCAGAAGTGTCATAGTAATAATGCTCTGTCGATCATTGAGAAGCGTTGCCGTTTTTGATCACGTGCTCCGGCAAAGCTTGGTGTTCTGTCACAGTATTGTAATGCATGTAAAAAGTAAAGAACGCCCATGTTGTTAATGGGGTTCAACTACGTTTCAATGCAGGCTGGAAACAACTTGAAGCTAGGCTGACCACTGCTGTACTCGTGGCACGGCGCCGATTTTCGGGGCAACGGTGTATTGTGCATTCGAGAGTCGTGTTCGTGTGGTAGATAAGGGTCGTCTGGTTAACCATCCTGTATGCGACAGTTGGACACAGTTGAGAGTCTTGTTGAACATTCAGTATACTGGCGAACGTCACGTCCAGACGCGGCTACACTGCGGCGTCGTTTTTTTTTGTGAGCGAGGTTCGCGATTTCTTTTCCAGCACCACGGAACTCATTTCCCGGGACGGGCATGCTGTTTTTGTCCGAACACATGCCCTTGTTTTCAAAGCGCTGTCTCCTTGCAAAACGTACCGCGTACTGAGCGAGAGGGACCATAATGTAACTTCGCTCAAATCCTTCGAGAAGAAAGGATATTCACTTAGATGTGTTGTTTCAGGCTTTTTGCAGCAGCGAGTGCGTACACATAAAACTACACACCATGATCCTGAACACACACGCATGTTGAACTTCCCGCTACCACCTCTCCAAACGGACAGTAGGAACTGCAGTTGCATTGCAGAGTCACTCTTTCTGCTCCAACGATCGAAGACTTGGAATCAGCTGCTTCCGTGACCTGGTGTAGAATACGGCAAGGTGTTGGCGTTGTTTGTTAATGCTGGGCTTCGAGAAAAACGTTTCGCTGACGCGTTTGTTGTGCAGTTGTAATACAGCTTCAGCAGCACACGAAAGGCGTAAAATTGACAAGATCCGAGTCCGAATGAAGCCGCTTCGGCTAGTATAGCTTGTCAGTCTGTCCGGCGAGATGGACACACGCCGCAGTGAACGCCGACGAAATAGTTTCCGCTCTCAGCACGAATGAAACGTCTAAATCGGAAACTCGCTACGATTAACACCTGGAGTGCCGCGGTCGCCGTAACCGTGTCCTCTCAACAGAGGGTACTCCAGCGATAATTAATTGCGGTAAAGCGGACAAACAATCACATTTTACTTTTCTCCCGTCCACAAATGCTGATGTACGTACAGACGTACGCATTGTGCCTGGTTTTCCACATGGTTGCTCCACACGTCTTTAAACTAGGATGTATGTACGCACTCACAGATGACAGTACGGTACACAGAACAAGAATATAGGGACTAGAATACATACTTCCTATGCATGTACAGCAGATCATGCACAATGGGCTACTCGTTTTCTCTGGGCTGAACCATGCGGAAAGCATGGCTGACCAGCTTCAAATGCTGTTTCTTTGAGCGTTGCCGAGACACACTGCAAAAGGCTCGAGATGGACAAACCCGCATGGAGCGCGCGCAACTTGCGTAGGAAAACCTGTGAACGCCGAGGAGCATTGAAGAATAGGAAGGTGGGCCAGTGGCCTATCAGAGGTCCACCTTTATCAGCGTTGAAGCCTGGTCTGGACAGCGCCAATTAGCCACATCGACGACTGCATTTTGACCATTATAATCGCGTCAGTTCCTGCCTGCAAAAACACGGTATGGCAGAGGAACGGTCAAGCACTTAAAGGCAGCACGCTTTGTAGTTTGTAGAAAGAACCTCTATGGCAAGTAGTTTACGGTACATGGCTTCACACACAAACGTTTGACATTATTCACTGTACAGGTTGAAACACTACTTCAGGCCGTGGTTTCCCAGACTCCCAGGTAACAATATGAGATAGAAGCTCTACGGAGAGCAAACTTCGATAGTGTTTCTTCGTGTCTTTTAACCACTTGACACCTGGACTTTGTGACTACATCACTAGCACACGGGCGTAAATAAGGAGCACTCGGTCACTTCTCGAACAAATGATGGATCCCAGGGTTTGTTGGTAGGTGCACACATTTATCAACATGTGAGAAATTAAGTTATATATGATAACGAAAGGCCGCTTCCAAGCTGCCCACAGCCACCTTTGGACTTGCAGCATCGATTCACTTCTCCGTATGTATCGCCCTCGTGTCATCGCTGCATCCAACTGACTCAGAGCGTAGGAGAAGTGGGTTCTGCACAGAGTTTCGTCTTGAGTGGGGAGTGCGTCCTCTTCTTCCCCATCCCTCGCCATCTTCGACAACGGCCTGGAAATCTGATATTCCCCGCAATCCGCCGGCTTCCGACCCCCTACGCGTCGCTGTTTGTAGACTCGAGGTTTCTTGGCCGGCTTGGCTCTTCGTGAGCCACGCAAGCAGTCCGCCAAACAATGGCTTGCTTTGTGTACCGCCCTCTCCACCTCTCTCATCGTTTTTCGCCACTCTCTCTCCTTGCAGTCTGTGTTCCCCCCTATATCGTCTCTGCCTCTCTCCGGAAACGATCCCTGCCGCCATGTTTGCACTACCAAAACGAAACCAGCGTGCGACAGGGGCTTCCCCCCATCCGACACCGTGCCGCCACGGCCCTGGGTCGAAACACTCCTCCGGAGCAGTGGTCCCCAGGCCAATCTCGGAAAAGTGGCGAGGGTCTGCCGCCTCAAATCGGGCCATTGATGCCTGTCTGCTCAAAGACAGGCCTGTCCGTGGAGTCCCCGGGGTTAAGGGCCCGGGAGGCCGGCGACTCGCCACCCAGACCCGCCGCCCGGCCCACACCGTCGAGTGCACGTATTTCCACATTTTCCCGCCAAACCCGAGAACGACAACGCCAAGCACGAGGCTCGCAAGTCCCGCTGCCCACCCTAGTGGATTTAACGGCGGCTCGTTGAAGATGATCACACCACCTAGACCCATGAAGACCGTGAGGGTCGCATTCATTATGGGGATGGTCTCGGACGCCGGGTAGTGTCGCAGACTCTGAGATAGAAAGAGAAGCTCGAGGAGAGCCGAACAAGCCACGACCAGGAAAAGGACTGGTAGCCACGCATGCTGAAAAAGAAAGACGGGGTTAAGCAGACATAGAAGCATCCCGATGACCGGCCAAACCGCTGCGGGAGCAGTGGATGGCGACGACGCGATACATGAATCCGAAAAGGAGAGGAAGAACGCTTGAATCAGCTTAATAGAAATGCCTGAGAGATATACAGGGACAGGACACAGCGGCGACCAGACCCGATGGAGACGTACACAACCGGAGTGTCTGGAGGTTTAGAGATAGAAACGCTTATCTCGGAGGAAGAGACATACGCCAGCGTCGCAACCGGACGGAGGGAAATTGTGTTGAAGTTGCTCCCACCGGATAACATCTCGCTGCTGTTAATGAACACGGAGAATCACACATGCACATGCTTGTCTTTTGCAATGTCTGTCAACATCACCAAAAATATTTGCGTATCAACGTCTGCAATGATTTTTGAGGAGATAACGACCACTGCGTGTAGTGTTGCCTGAAGACAGACACGTTAAAACTGGCGCATGCAAAACCGAAAAGAAAGACTAGGGGCCTGATGAAGTAGTTTCCAAAAAAAGTGTCTTCAGGTCCTAGCTCTCTTCCTGCTTTCTGCCGCGCTTGTCTACCCCACTTCTTCCCTACCGGTTTCCCGCTCGCAACCACCCTCGCCTCTTCGCGTTCATTAGCCCTGCTGTTCCGATACCTACTTTTGGTTGATATACCATTTTCCTCTTTCGGCGCTTCGGTAGTCTGTCCCTTTCCTCCGTTCCTCGAGGCACTTCCACTCACTTGCGACAGCTCCGAGGACTCCCCCCGTGGCAGGGAGGAGCACGTGGTGCCAGACGGATAGAGAGCGACAGACACACGCGGGTGAATCTTCGTGCTCGCTCTCTGAGGGACTGCTGCAAAGTTGTGTGTTCTCTTCCTCTCCCCCGTCTCCGAGAGCGCTAAAATCTGCCTGCTCATCCACAGCTGCAACGCTGTTGTCCGACAGCTCGTTATCAGGGCAGCCACCCTCCCCCTCGAATGTGTGGGCAGACGGACCAAACCGCTGGCTCTGTCGTGCGCCCTGCATGTGCAGTGTACGTACGCCTTGGGACCACAGCGCCGAATCCACTTCTCGTGCCTGCGAGTGAGAGCCCGAGGATCTCGGCAGTGAATCGAGACGCTCCTCTCTCTCTTCCTCCAGCAGGCGGGACGCGGCGGTGACCGACAAACATTCTGCAGCAGCTTCCGCGGCGGCCTGCTCTGAACGGCGTTGCATGGGGTAGAACAGAAGAAGCGCAATGCCTGCAGTAACAACTATTAAGCAAAAGATCTCGTAGACGATGGCTGCAGGTGTTCGGAGCTGCCTCGACAAAGTTGCCGTGTCCGGAAGAGGAGGTTCCGAGGCAGCGCACAGCGTGATCGTGACGAGACCACTGACTACGAAAACGCCACCTGCGACGAAGAAATTCGGAAAGAACAAGCGCTAGAGAAATCACGACAGACCTGTAAAAGAGGTGGGAGAGAAAAGGAGACGGCGAAGATGACGATGCGCCACCCCGGTCAGTCTCCGGTCAGGGAGTTCCAACATTGCTTACTGAAGAGCGTGAAACCCTCATGCCTACACGAAGTCAAGACGAACAACGGGACTGTTGTGCGTAGATTCGAAAATATGAGTCGACAAAAAGACACAATATAGCTTCGATTCTTGCGGGTAGTCCGCAGTCGCGCATGCGGTCGTCGTGACGTGTTTCAGCTGTCTCGTCTCCTCATCGGTTGCCTCGCTGTTTCCCAGTTCTCTCCCGTTGAGCCTCACCTGTTAAGTTGACTTTGTCGACGACTTCCCCGAGCACGAATCTCGCCAGCAGCACGACAAACAAGATTTGGAGGGCACCGAATCCAGTGATGTTGGCAGGAAGAAGCGAGAGAGAGACGATGGAGAGAAGAGGAGAAACCACGCAGCTGCAGAAAATGCCAAATGCCCACAGTGGATCCCAGCCGGCAGGCCAGACTGAGCACGCGGCAACATCATCGCCCGCAAGGCTCGCGGGAGGGTCTTCCGGAGCGGCTTCCCATGCGGGAAAGGAGAAACTCGCAACTGCGCTGCGTCGCCGTGACTCCGAAAAGCTCCCTGGAGACCGGCACATGCGCGGGGAACGAAACTCTGCCCCGCCATCGAACGCAGTCTGGACGCCTGAAGGAGAGCCTGGAAGAAACGCCTCAGAAGGACACCCGCCTTCCCGGTTGCGCTCTCGTCTCGACGATGAACTCGAGACTCTCGAGGGAAACGAAGACACAGGCACGGTTGACGAAAATGAAGGAGGCGGAGAACACGTAAGAGACGGGGGAGAAGACGAGGGATCTGTCAAGATATCACAGGTTGGAGGTAGCGGAAGAACTGTCAAAGACTCTGCCTCGGCCCAAGGAGTTCCTGCAGTCCGCCTTTGATCCGCGTTCGCAGCGCCGAACGCACCGGGAGTGTTCCTCACGAAAGAATAGCGGATACACACATCGCCGAGGGCAGAGAGAAGCGTTCCTACCAGGCTGACGATTATCCCCACGAAGAAACAGATCGTCGGAGGAAGACTCAGGTCGTCCGGGTCTGGCAAGAAAGAGGCTGGCCGGAAAGAAGGCTCAGAAGAAGACGCAGGCAGATCAGGAAGACTCGGGAACGTTTGTGGAGACAGAGAGTCGGCAGTTTCGAGAGAGGCGCCAGGAGGAAGAGTTGCTGCAGCTGTCTTTGCAGCCAGAACTGGCATTCTTTCCCCGCGTAGAGATTCCTTTCCGGCTTCTTCAGTGGTCAAAGAAGACACCCTACTTGGAAGGGACTGCTTCGGCCTCTCAGATGAATGCCGAAGCTGTTCACTCTCTCCACTCGCGTCCTCTCCGGACCTTTCTCGCACGGAAGGTGACCTGTCTACCACGCCCTGCGCGACAAGATCGAAGGAAGACTGCCTTTCCCTGTCATCCTTTGCGCCTGGAAATTCACTTCGATAAAGAAGCGGCAAAGAAGTGTGATCGGGGTTGGCTTCCCAGTGTGTCTCCGACACACGCTTCTCGGACTCATTCCGGGAATGCTCATGTCTCCACCCCGGGGCAGTTGTTGTTTCCTGTCCTGCAGACACAGGGAAACTGGACGTCTCCTTTCTCCCTGTGAAGCTCCTCTCTCCGCCTTTCTTCTCCTGTTCTTCTCTCGTCTCCCTGCCTCTCAGAGTCTCCTCTTCCTCCTTCTCTGTCGCCGGCCACTTGGACCTCCTGGGAGACAACTTAGGCGCAGCAGATTTTGTCGCCTCCTCCACTCCCACTTCCCGCGTTTTTCCACGAGGTGGAAGTGAGCTGTCCTCCTGCCGTCCCCGTGCATCTTCTCCCTTGCGCTGAAGACGCTGGAAAATCTTCTCCTTCGCCAGCGCGTCCTTTCGCACCACTCCTCTCTCGGTAGCTCGCGCCCCGCTGCCCCCGGCAGAGAGACTCGGGAGCCTCCCACCTCCGTCGCTGGTCCAGACGCTCGAGGCACTGGTTTCTGTTGCTTTCTCTGGCGAAAGGGTCTGAATTGGCTGTACACTTGTCTGTTTTTCTGGGGAAAACGGCGACCGAAACACGTCGTGGGCGACTGGCTCTTGCGCTTCGCGCGCCAAGCCGGAGAGGGAGAGCGTCAAACTCGGCGCATCCGGCGAGGAAAGAACAAGGGAGACGAGGAGAAGGACGCAACGCAAGACAGCTGTTCGTGACTGCAGAAGAGACAGAAGAGGAAGGAGTGAACGCGACGGACTACGCGCAGATGGGGAGGAACGGGAGGATAGGGGAGGGGAGGGAGCGGGATGCAGAGAGGCAGAAGAGAACAAAGAAGGAAAAACGCTGTGATGGAGTGAGCAGAAAAAAAAACAGTTCGCAGAACGACTTGCTTCCTCGGACCCTCCACGCCCCGCGCACCCACGGGCGGGAGTCCGCTTTGGGTGTCTCATTCGCGACAGTTGCTCTCACACACACAAGTGCAAGAGGACGGTGAGGAACGCAGAGAAAGTAAGTCAGGTGTGCTGATCGCGTATGGAAACCGTACAACAGAAAAGACGAACAAGGCCGAAGTCGAGGGATGCAAAAAGGAGGGAAAAAAGACGAAGGTAAATCCAGAACGAAAAGTGTACGATACACCATTCGAGGACTCGAGTAGATGGAAACTCGCCGATACAGCTTTTCAGAAGCATTTTTCTTACGAGGTGTACGTACGCCTACACCAGAGCACACTGAAACTTGGTGAAACGGAGGGATACTGCTGCTTTTGAACACTTCTTCAAAACCGGTGTCTCGGCGTCGTATTCCAGGAGAGTCTGTACGAGCGGCGGTGACTGAGGCAAACTGGGAATCGCTCTCCGGTTGATTCCACATAGGTCTGAGCAGAGGCACGATGCAAAATCTAGTTTTTCTGTCTTCCCCCGGAAGAAACAAAAAAAAGGGAACGACCTCTGCAGTGCGCGGTCCAGAACGATTCGAGACAGCACGGCTGCCTCATCGCGGGGGCACCGTGGAGGTCTTGTCGGAATTTCTGCCGCGACGACCCTATCCCTGAAAATGCCAGAAAAACGTAAGCCAGTTGTCCCCCTCTACCAAACTCTTCGAAGGCCGTTCGCTGCTAGACCACCGCCCCTCCCAAGCGCAGCAGGATTTTCGGGGTCGTCTAGCGCTTGTCTTCGCAACTGCGGCGGCCGAAAACCAGTCTCTAAGACTGCAGGAAAGGGACGTACCCGCTCTCTGCTCAGGCAAAAGAAGAAGTAACAGTCAAGCCAAGGAAGCGTGCGACACGTTTCGCGATCTCGCTGAGCTGACCTCGCGGCTCGCGATTGACACGGACCACCGTGAGACGCCTGCGGATGTCGGCATGCGCATCCATTGAATCGTTTCCCGAGTTCCCAGGTTCCGTATTCTTTGCAGAGAAAACAGGACACACGAAACACAGACGAAATACGGGACCGGAAGACACAGAAAGCGAAGGTCGATTGAAAACGAAGACAGCGCAAAAAACTCGACAGCTCGAGACACACCAGTCAGCGCAGTCCGACAAGCTGCTCGTTTCGCAAACTTAAAACCCGTTTAGCTTTCGATTTCTTTCCTGTTCGCTGACAAGGCTCCACACGCAGCCTTATTCTGGCATTTCCTTTGATAAATGTCCTTTCCCGCCTAGAATACCCGAAAGACGTGAATAACCCGCCAGTATTGCCGCAGGCGGAGTCTGACCGTAGGGTAGAAGGCAGGCTCACCGTCGACACTTCGCATGAATGATAAGGACTGCAAAGGTTCACTTCCGTCTTAAAACGCATGCATCCCACGCGCTTCGAGGACGCTTTTACCGCCTGTCCCCAAATTCCACGCTTGCGTGGAAAAGAAAAGTTCTGTCGCGCCAAACGAAAAGATAGAACGAATAGAGCAACAGAGAAATGAGGGCTGGAGATGGCTCGAGCCGCCACCCGAAAAGTCGCAGTCGGAGTCTTTTCGTTCGCAAGTGAAGACCGCTGTCGAGCGACGTTCAGAATTTTGAATGCGGACTGCGCTTGGTGTGCGTGAAGAAAGCAGAATCCTCGAAATGTGTGAAGAAGTCACCGCCTATGGGTCTTAATCTCTGCACATCTTCTTTGTTAGGTCCATCACACAAGGACCACAGACAAAGGCGCATGAAGGCAACTGAATCGACCGTGCGCCCACTGCTCATTTGCGGTAGTCCCGAGTTTTCCCAGCAAACTTCTGTTTCCCTCACTTGTTCACCTACTTTCCGTCGATTCGGGATCTTCACATTCTTCGTTCACCGTTGACCGAAGTGTAAGGACTATTACAGACTTCGCTGTTAATGAACTCGCCTGCTGCCCGCTGCCGCTCTGTACCTAAATTTCGTGTGCGAGGAGGCCTGCGAGAAAAGGCACGGACGCCGTCGTCAGTGTCCTCACTCTTCCGGAGAGCATTGCGTCCTTTCCGCGAAATCGTGTATGCTCCTTTTTGTTGGTTACTCAAAACACATCTTCCTGCGTGCATGCCCGCGGGACTGTAGATGTGTGCAGCTTTCGACGACAACCGCGAGAACGCAGACGAGGATGTGTGCTGAAAAACAGGAAATATCAACACAGACAATGCCCGTGTGTCTGACTTTATTTCTGTGTGACGAAACTCTGTAAGTAAAGGAAGGCGCGGTGGAACGCGTCCAGGGGCTTCTTCTCGGCTTGTCGTCCGGAGCTCGCCTTTCTCGGATAAGCGTCGCATGTATGAACACATTCCCTCATGCTCCCTCTTGTTTTTCCTTCAAGTTTTTCATAAAACTCTGAAGCTGTGCACTGACTCTGTGCTGTTTCGGTTCCTAGGTTGTTCTTTGTCGTTTCGGGAGGTTGTGCCTTCTGGATACTCTTTGCCGACGAAATAGGCGCCGAGAAAACTTTTGTCTCGTGTAGAGTCAAGCGCCCTACAACGAAAGAGTCATGTTCGCTTTCGGTTTTTAAGAATTCGCCTTCTTGTTTCCGGTTCCTTCGCCATGAATCCTTGCGTAGCTCCTTCGTCCCCTGCTCCTTCCTCTGCTACTTCCCCTACTTCCTGTTCTGCTTCGTGCGCTTGTGGCAGCTCTAGTCTTTGCTCTTCTCGCTGTTTTTCACGATCTGTCTGTTTCTCTCCGCCTGCCGCTATGTCGTGTGACGTTCATTCTTTCTCCCGAGTGAGGCCAGGATGCCTGTCTACGTTGCTTCTAGCCGCGTCGCGCGTCCGGAATGAGACAGCGGCTTACAGTTGTAGCAGCAGTCGAAGACGGCGAGTTTCGCGACGGTCGAAGAGGCTGTGTGCACCCTCTGCACTTTTGCTCTTCTTCTTTCTTTCGCTGAGCTGCTTGGGAGGACAAGGCACAAGCGCGAGAGAAAAAGACGAGAGGTACTCAAACGTGAAGTCGTCGAGGGAGAGACATGCAGAGTCGCGAAAACACACAACCAACGGTGAGTTTTCCTCCCAAAACACACCTTTGCGTCCGCTTCTTGTCGACAAGTATTTTTGCGTCTTCGAACATGTTGGTGTGAATGCACCCACCGCGTCGAACATCTCGGCGATAAGCATGCAAAGCCTTCTTGCTGCGAAGCGATGCAGGAACGCGGAGTTCCTGATTCGTTCACGTGTTCGCGGGCTGTCTCGCAATCGGCCCTAACCAGCGAAGCCGTGTGCCCAAGTAGAGAACGGCCATGCACCCGTAGACAGTTGCACTCGCCGCCGCGGTGCTGCCGCGAATCTCTGCTGCCATGGTTTTCGCATAACTTGTTCGTGTGCTCTGAACGACAAGAGGCATTCGCAGACGAATTCACCTCCCACACCTGCATGCGAGCTGACGTCCCCAAGTGCGGGCCTCTACATGCATTTATTCTTGTGCGACTCTGCATCTACGTGCGGCCTGCTCTGCAGAGGTGTCTGCCGCAGAAGGATCCTGGCGCGCGAGCCGGCAACTGTGGAACTGACTCGCAGAGTTCGCTTCCCCCCTCCACGCGAATCTAGGCTTTTGCATGTCGTGCAGGTGTTTGTCTCCCCTCAATGGGCTTTCTGCCTGACGTCCCTCGAGACCGCCGGGACGAGGTTTTCTTGGCTTGCCACGAGCACGAAAGCAACAGTAAGCAGCTGCGTCATGTCGCGGAACTGAAGCAGCAAACGCGAAAGCAAGGAAGCGCTGCAAAGGCGAGTACATCGAGTTTCAGTTTCCACAGGTGTCTCTCTTTACATCGAATTTAGGGAAGAAACCGGGGAGAAAGAGGGAGAGAAGTCTGGGCAGAAGACGCGAACGAAGGAGGAGGGACGCCGGAACTCGACAGAGTGGAGGCAGCGCCAAAAGGTGTTGTTGAATTCATATTGGATCTCGAGTCTTTCGTCACAAAATGAGCTGGAGTCGTATGGAGAGAACGATGGAGAAGAGGAGAAGCGGCATTCATTGCAGAGAGAAGAGAGGAAGAGAGAAAGAAAAACGTCGGGAGACAGAGAGGGGCGCTCGACGCCTACGGAGTCGAGGAGACAGAGACGGAGACAGGCAACTGCAGGTGCAGGTAGCGCATTTATCGAGGACTTCTGTGGCTGTGTGTTTTCTGTGGAGCTACGCGTTGTCTCTTCATCTTTTGAGTGTTTTGCGGGGTTTTGTGTTGGAAATGTTGTCGGATCTCGGTGCTTTCCATCGCCTCCCTTTCCACAGAGTTTTCTCCCATCTTCTCATCTCCCTCCAGCCTGTCCTCCTCGACGTTTCCTTCTTTTCATGCTTGCCAGTGTTCTCCTCCCAGTCGTGTCTGCTCCCGAGGCTTCCCGTCGGTTCTCTCAGTTCGTCCTTCGCGCTCACGTCCTGTGTGGCTCGCTGTGATCGGCTTCTCTTTCTCTCAGCGTGCTGCCAGCGCAGAGACACAGAGTCCATCTTGCGACGCCTCGCGTTCTACTTCACCCCTGAAGCGGTCAAATCCGACGTTTCCTTCCCTCCGAAGAACTGCGCGGTTCGTCTGGCTCTCTCGACGCATTTGTAAAGACAGGGAAACGAAGAGACATCACGTTGCGTGGGGTGGGACAACGTGTCAGAAGGTTACTCCGAGCTAATGGCATTGAAGACTGCAAGGTTGAACTCGGCGGCGCCGTGCGTCGCCAGTCGAGCTTCTGGCCGTCTTCCCCGCAGTTTGGATCAGACCGGCGTCTTTTCCATTCGTTGTGTTTGTGTCAGTCTCTTCACGCAGTGCTCCTCGTCGAATCCGCGTACAGGTATCGTTTCTCTGTCGAGCACTGAGGGAGGGTCCTTGCGTGTGTCTCCTCAAAAAATATCTGTCTCAACCCCCGTGTGCTGCTGTTCCTTCTGTCTTGTTTGCGCCAGTCTTTCACTTCTGCTGCACTGTGTTCCAAGTGCGACGCGCGAGTAGGCGTCGGGAAAATGACAAGGAAGAACGCTCCTCTTCTCTGTCGCTCTTTCTGCGAACGATGGTGAGTGGCCAGTGCGCCTCTCTTCTCTCCCTGCTCTCCCGTGGTTCTTGGTCCTGCCTGCTCTCCGTTGCCTGAGGCGATCGAAATCGATTGCTTTAAATAAAACAGACAACGAATTTAATAGTCTTGAAAGAACAGACATCGCCAATCAAACCGTCCAAGGCTGTGGCCGATAAAAACGACCCTCAATGACCCGTTCTGCATAGGTTCGTCTTCTGCTCAGTGATTCCACCTTGTCGTCGCTCTGTCACCTTGCCGTCTCTGCCTCCCGTTGTACTCTGACTCTTGACAGCACGTCTAGTGTGCTTTCCTTCCCTGTCTCTCTTTGTTGTGGGTCTACCGACCCTTTTGTTGATCGCGAGCAAGGCCATTCGTGAGAACTCTGGTTCGGTCGAGGATGCGCCGCTGAACGATCTCTCCCTCCACCTTTTCCATTTCGTGTATGCACCCTGAGCCCTCACTTCTCATCATACTGTCTCCTTCGCAACCCCCGCGTACGTCTGCGTGCTCGTTATTGTTCTCTCTACATCTTCGTCTGTGTGGAATGCTGTTTTTCTTCGCCTTCCCGGCGTGTCGCTGATCTCTGTATCCGTACCCTTTTCTTTTGGCCGCCCTCTCCACAGGAGCTGCTCTCTCCCTCTCGGCTGTGTCGACTGTGTACCCTCTTCTCGCTTTGTCTCCATGGTTTCCTTCGATTTTCGCTGCTTTTCATCAAGGTATCATGCATGTGAAAACGACTACTTCGCCCCCGCCCCTTCGGGAAGCCCTCAAGCTCTTACCTTCTGCTATCCGGACTCGGTAATTTGCTCCCCTCTGCGCGATGGTGAGTCTCGGTTTCTCGGTCGCTGTGAGAAAAGCCAGCAGACGCAGTTCCTTCTTTTTCCGCCCTCTGTGTGTATCTCGACGTGTTCCCTCGTTTGACTCCAGAGACCCTCGGAAATGCCACTTTCTTCTCTTCCACGACTCCGGGTGTCTCTACACCAGACTCGCGAACGGACGTCATTAATAGACACGTCGAGATCTCCTTTCACATACAGACGGATCGGCCGCGTTTGTCTCTGTGTTGGCGCCAGATATGGTTCTGGAGGGAGGAAGTTTTCACTGCGGTTCTGTACGGACTACACAGATCGGATTTTGGCCTTTCGTTTCCCCGGCAGCTTTTGCTTCCTTCGATTTCAGTGCTGCGATCGATAAAACATGGATGCCAGCAATTGCACTTTTTTCAGTCGCTCGCGACGGAGCCACCTTCTGCTCCAAACTGGGCTTCGAGGTGGCCGGTCTCGACCGCGAAGAGAGCGCCGAACAGGAAGAAGAGGAGGACGCGGCTGCGTGCTACGACGGTACGGGAGCACAGTGCAGAAGGGCAAGGAAGGGCAAGGTGGAGAACCTGTTCTTCGACGTTTCTCGTGTCACATCGTGTGCACCTCCTTCTGTACTGTGCGTCATCCGTTTTCCATCCTTGCTCTCTCTTCGTTTGCCGTCTTTCTGTCACTTGTTTCCTCTCTGTTTGATATGTCCACTTGTCTCGTCTCCCCCTTTGTACCGTTAGTTTCTCTCTTCTCGGGTATTCCTTTCGTATTTTTCGTCTTTGGCGAGAGATAGCCTCTTTGACTCTGGGCTCCGAACCGGAAACGAGTCGTTGGATCCTTTTCTCTCTGCGAAGCTTCGCGGTCTCAGCCTCGTCCACGTCTCTCCCATCTCCTTGTGTCCCCCGGTCTCCTGCAGGAGTCCCTGCGGCGGCGCTGTTCGGTCCGGCCCCGAAGCCGCCGCGGACGGACGGTTCGGGCGCGTACGGCTCTTACGGGCGCCAGACGTGGCGGCACTATTTGTTGTGGCTGCAGTATCGTCTGTCCCGCTGCATCGAGGCACTGGTCCCGCGTCCCGAGTTCTGGCTGTTTGCTTTCCTCTGCTTGTACTTTGTCGGAAAGGTTTTCGGGGCGCTCCGGAGCATCGTCGACCGCGCCGCCTTCCAGGGCGCAGGCCACCAGTTGGGCTCTGCTCCAGGCTACGCGTGGGCGTCTGAGGGCGCGACGAGTGCGGAGGCTTCTGAACAGCACGGCGGTCTCGGCGGAAAGCTGAGGATGAGGGGAGTCTCTTCTGCAGAGGAGACAGTCTCCTCGCCGTGTTCGCCCTTGCACGACGAGAGACAGAACGAAGCCTCAAAGCGAGCTGCCGCGGCCGCTGAAGCCCGGTGGGCCCAACGAGGCGGACAGCCGAGCGCATGCAGAGTGAGAAACGTTTTCCCGCCTTCGTCGCGGATGGGAGGAAGCGACGACGAAGAAGAAGTCTTGAGTACAGAAGCAGTCAGAGAAATCCTGGCGGGACGCTAGGCGAGTCCTGGTCCTCGGGTATGCGTGTGGGAAGCCGACTGCCCCCATAAAGGACCGTTTTGTTGACAAATGCCTTCTCGCCGTGCGCTGCGAGGAGGACTCCGAAAGCGATGGGAGACAGCAAAGCGGGTGGTGTCCCCAGAACGAAGCGGACCGTCGTGGCTGGGTGAACGAGTCACGCTTCACAACGGCAGTCCGCGCAGGCTCTCTCAATTTCCATGAACAGAGGAGCATGGGGAAAAGGCGTCTGCGATGGTTTTCGGAACTCAGAACGGCGAGCAAGTGACCGGGGGGAACTGAAAGGATAGCGGCGCTCGCGGGAAGGTTTCATCGTTCCAGTTTTTCGTTTGTGATAGAGGGGGTGATGGCGCTAAAGCAAAAGTGCGAGTGGAGAGATGTAGCGTTCCTGGGGGAGAAGAGAGAACGAGACGGGATCGAACTGGACGGGCGAGGTGGTTTCGAGGAAGCAGGAGATGTCGAGCTCGAGTGTTGGCCGGCTCGTTGAATGCCAGGTGGTGAGCAACTCGCCACGCACATGTTTGTAAGATCAGAAGGGAAGAAAAGACGAAAAGAAAGGCAGTGCTGCGGAGACAGAGTGCACGCTAGCACACACACAAAAGGCGAATGGTGCCTGCGCGAAGTGTCTACCCCACGTGGCTGACAAATCTCCTTAAAGTCGCCGGGGGGGAAGATTTATCCGTTGCGCCCGACCCTTTCGATCTGCCTCGCTTTCTGGATGCCGCTTTTCGGCTTGCTTCGTTGATTTAAGAAAAACGGATTTTCTACACTCACAGAAACGCTTCTGCTGGAATCGTCAGTGGCCGCTGTGGAGCTGAGTTCACAGATCGTGACATCGTTTTGACTCCAACTCTCACATTTCTTTTTCGTACAGAAGAAACGCGCTGCCTGTACCTCTCGACCCTACGCCAATTGTTCTTCGACTCCCTTTCGATGCATAGTTACTTGTATAGACAAGGAGAGATTTTGGTGAACGCTCTTCATGAGCTTCTTCACGTGATGCTGTCTTGCTGAGGTTCTGCGCGAATCTGGGGTGCGGGCTTGAACTGGAACAGAAGCCGAGGATATCACGGAAGAGTTGTACGTGTTTTCTGAGATTCCCCAGTTTTCCGCTCTTTTCTTCCGAGAGAATCGTCTGCCCGTATCGCTGACAGTGACGTGGAGTGAGTCGGAAGTATTTGCCGTTTGCCAGGGAACGGGGGAAGTCTGTTGATAAAAATTTCCGTTCTTTAAAAAAGTGTCTGGGGGGCCGATGGTCCTTCAACTCAAAGTTACGTAGGACTTTCACTGACGTCCGCTACTTGAAGGAAAGCCCAGCTTTTTCGACGCGGTTGCCTGTTTCCCCATGAAGCCAAGCCACATTTAATCCCAGTGTTGTTACTTTAACAACCAAGTATCTATCCAGATATGTAAATATTTATATGAACATACAGCTGTATTCGTATGTTTACGTAGTGTGGGTTCTGCTAGTGTCGAAACGGATTCAGTGCTGAGAAGGGATCTCATGAAAGCGGTGACATCCAAGGGAGGTTGGATCCGGCAAAGCTACATTGCTGTGATTGTAGGGACTGCAGAGCGCAAAGAGGATTGCATGCTGCACTCGCGATGGTACGGATTCACTGACAAGTAAGTAGTCAGAGAGAGGTGGATACACCCAGAGCCACAACACAGGCATCCGAGGAGCTTTGGATAGAACATGCACCTCTGGGTGTCTTTATAAATCATTGTACAGAATGAGATTCAACTGCCTGATAATATATACATCCTTTAGGCGTTTGAATCCTTGCAGAGTATAGAATATATCTACCTAAAGGCAACTTGATTGGGTGTCGCCATCGCTGCTGACACAGCCTCCACCACCATCTACACAGAGCCTGAGTTGGTGGCAAACGCCCAGGAAATGCAGTGGTGAATTGGGAATTGCACACCAAGTGCACAAGTTCTGCACTCCTTAGCGTCTTCGAAGCCGGGAAAAACAAGGGGAAAAGAGTAAACTCAACACCGAATAAATGGCAGGGGCTTCCGGCAAAGGTGGTGAAATGAGGCCAAGGGCGGAACACGCCAAAGAAGTCCCAGATAAAACCGTAGAAACGAAGAGTTAAAGCAATTGTCATTTTCCTGGATCGGCTCTCAGGATTTCCAGATGGGTCCAGGTCCTCCCATTTCCCCAATCCTAAACTCCCGTTCTCCGAAGTCACTAAAAGGTGTCGAGGACTCAAGAGCGTTAAACAGAGATTCGTCTCGACGTTCAAAGGTTTTCCTCCCACAGGTGGAGGCTCTGAGCCTCAGACAGAGTATTATGGAAAGAGAGATAGCAGTGAGTGGTACACTGAGAAACCTCGAAAATGGGAGCAAATCAAGACGGGACAGGTACCTGCACAAAGCTACACTCATCTGAGTGCGCATGAGAGTCGAATTCCGAGAAGGAAAACAATCGTGCGTAAAAGGCATCCCGGCCTTTTGTCCTGCTTTATCAGCTTTCCGTTTGAATCTTTCTCGCTTTCTCACCCGCTCCTTTCCCACTACATCTTTGAAATCTTTCTCATCTCATTATTTCCCGGTTTTCGATTCCCCTCTTGCCGCTCCCGTTGCCTGACTCACCAACCGCGCCCAGAACTGGACACGGAGGGCCCTCGCTGGAGTCGAACACCGGAGAAATTGTGACTTTTAGCCCTCATGCCCGGCTGTCTTTAGGTGGTAGGAAGGGTGGGAGCGAAAAGAAATCAACATTTTCCGCATTTCTCTGCGTTTTCCCCAACGAGGCTTCTCACAGCCACACGCTGTGCACGGCCGCCGAGCCACGGCGCGGGTCTCTGAGCTCATAAGCCGTGTGCCGTCTTGCCCGGTGAGGAGGCTGAAACAACCGTCGCTTTTTTTGTTTTTTCCCTTTTCGAAAGGCAAATGCTTCTCGAAGGACCTCAGCGATTCGGCGCAAGAGACGTCTGCGTTTCCGAGTCATTTTCCGCGACTCTGCTCCCGTGCCAATGGCGCGCGAGCCTCAACATAGGCCTGGTCACCTGAGACACGAAAGGGGGTTGTGGAGAGCCGGAGAAAGGGGATATAACTGTAATACACAGCACTCACAAACAACGCAAATGATGCAACCTGAGAAGAGAAATGTCCATGACAGATTTATCTCATCACTTGCACGCTATTTTACTTGCGATTTCTTAACCGTTAGGCGTCACCGCTACGCGGGCAGCCAAACGACCCTTGCTAGGGTAGACGTAGACTCGTTTTCCAGCGTCTTTCCTCGAAGTCTCCTATGTTTCTTCTTCGCCTTCCCACGTACCATTTCGTCTACTAGCTGACCCTGACATTTCAACGCTGTTCTTTCATATTCCCATTTTTCTGCGTCTTCGGCGTTCCGTCCAACGGCCGAGTCTCGGGCAAGCCCTCTGCACGGGAACGAAGTCATTTTCAGAATCATTGTGGTTCAGCAGATCTATATTTCCTACATCTTCTTCTCTGTTGTTGCCTTTCCCGGCGACTTCCGCGTTTCCCCCTCGCCTCCTCCCTCCTGTCGCCCTCCTCGCGTCTCAACGTTTCGTAGGGCGTCGTTTTCACCAATAGTCCTTCCTGGCGTTGGGCTTAGCTTTCTTTTGAAACCAACTTTACCATGAAGGAAGATCAGCTCCTGGAGAAGGGATACATTCATCAAGACTCCTGTCCTAATGGAGTTATTGACGACGATGAGACAGATTCATCCGTTTCGGACGATGATGCAGAGGACGACGTCCGCGAGCCACGGAACGGCTTTCAGTGCTGCGCTGACCGGCGATGTACCACCTGGTTTGACCTCAGAAGCTGGTTTGGGTACCTCGCCACAGATTTACCTCGACCGGACTTCCAAGCTTGCTTCACTGACGTTGCTCATGGAGGCATAGGGTACGTCGAGTGGAAGCGGCGCCTCTAAGAAGACGCGTCATGCGAAAGTCACTCTTCCTTTCGATTTTCATCTGGTTAGACACAAGCAGGGCTAGCCGGAGATCTTTTGATCTATGCCTGCACCTCTATGTAGTTTTTCAATCTCTAACGTATCCGCGCATGTGCGCAGATGCATACTTCTATCAGTTTTTATACTGCCTCATAACGGTCGTTCCACTTTTTATCTTTGCCTCGTTAGCTACCAGTAGAGCAATCGGCAGCTCGTTTGGTCTATCCGTTCACGTGTGTCTAGATACGTACAACTTTCGCTTCGATGTATCTATGCAGTTGCACGCTTCAATATGTTTCTATCCATCTAAACGTCTACCACAATATGTGTGCTAAACGGTACCCCAATCTAGCTCACGCGGCCTGCAGGGGTCTGTATGTATTGTATATTTCCACTATGGGCATGCGTACGCACAATGTTTTCTTGCGGATTTTTCCCAGGTTGTTTGAAAAGCTGGTGGTGCTTGGAGGGAAGACGTTGGAGACATTTGCAGAAATTCACTTTTTCGAGCAATGGGCTTCTTCTGCTCGTCCGTACATACCCCGTGAGTTGGCTGAGATAGTTGGTCAAGATGCGCCTCGTCTCCTATGGGCGCAGAAGCGCGTCGAGAGGACAACAGCAGCACAAGCGCTCTTCGCATTCGGGAAAAGTTATTTGTCAACAGCTCAGGATCTCCCCACAAGACAAGCAGTCGCGAAATACGTCAAGTCCTGTGCCGGCTTCGCTTGCCAAAGCACCGATACAGAAAACCTCTACAAGTGGATGCCGATCCTTGTCGAGCACATTTTCTGGATACAAAGGTACAGGCTCGTGGAGAACCTGAAGTCACAAAATCACGCCGTTCACACGGGAGGACAGCTTCCGTCGTTCTCTTCCATGACGTGTTCGTCGACAACACACACAGTTTTGTCTCGCGCGAAAATCCGTCTGAATTCTCGATCGTCTCATCTCAGCGACGCTGTTTCCTGCCATCTCAATCTAACAACACATATCTTTTTTTATCTGTGTGCATATAGATGCACATTTGTATATCTACGTATGCATGTACTGGGTAAACACGTGGTAGTGTCGTGGACATGTGAATGTCGGTACAGGGCTGGGTCGACCTGCGTGCTGAGTCGGGCAGGAGGCACTCCATGCCTCTTTGGTTGTTTCCCTTGTGTGTTGTGACACTTGGATTTCCTGCGAAAAAGCTTCCAGTTGAGACCGGGCGCTCACGTTTCTGTTCGCGTTGCAGAGTTCGAACAGAGGCGGATTCAAGCGCAAATAATCTCCTTCAGGATCTGCAGGAATACCTTGGCTACCGACGTAGGTGCATCTCTAGGGAAGCCGTAAGGGCCGTTTTTGCAAAGGGGAACAAAAGAGACACTTGCGTTGTATAGGGGACGCCAGGACCATTGAAGCGGCATAACTGGCCTGAATATCGGTCTCTTCTTTCCCCTAAAGAAATCTGTTCGCCGAGCTTTTTCTCAGGTATATTTCGATCGTGTTGGCCGTTCTGTGGAGACGTTACTGGAGAACATAGATCCTTCCGCGGTCGTTGACGTGCTATTGCTTTCCGAGAAGAGGAAACCAGTTAACCACTGACGCAAATGGTTCTCACTGTCTGCGCTCAGACATACTGGCGTTGGATGTACCAATACACATTCACGCATATTTATATATATAGATAGATACACATATGGACATATGTACAGATATAGAGAGATAGACGTATGCATAGATAAGTGCATTTATATACTTATATAGATGTATGCGTTGGTGGAGTGCGGAACGTGGTTACAGCCAGCCTTGCTGCTTGATTATTTTGTGTTATTGCAGACGACCAGCTGCTGCCGAGAATTCGGGAGTGCCTCAGAAACAGAAATGTCCCTCAAAGATCGGACACGCCAACAGGGAAAGAATTGATTCGTATCTATGCCGCGGACTACTTCGGCGTCCTAGCCCAGGTAAAGAAACATAGATGTATATTTATATATATATATATATATATATATATGTACTTTCTCAGTTCCACATGTTTTCATATATATGCGTGGTTTCTACAAATGAATGGTCATGTTTGTGTATATGCATTTGTCTATAGTCCTGTACATTCTTTGTTATACTTCGTCTTGTGCATTCGGTGATAACTAATCGAGGGTATTTCAAGGGAATCTTCGTCGCAAAAATACCTGCTGGTTTGCTGTCTGTTCGGTTCAGGAGAGCGGCGTCGAGAAGAAGGCCCAGGCAGTGTGGATCGACGAGGAGCTAGACATGTTCATGGAAGGACCGGCGATTTCGCTCTTCTCCGTTCTGGTCATGTCGCTGCAACCGTATTTGATGACAAACGATTCTCAAGACCTTCCCACTGCAGACGTCTTCGTTTCTACATTCTAGTGAGCTCGAGACCTGAGAAAAATATGTAGACTTCTTTGGTGATTCCTCTCCGCTCTTCTATAAACAAGGACCTTCATTTGTGCACGTTCGTCACCTGCGCCCATAGAAGCATAGGTACTTCTGTACTCTGTGTAACGGTCATGTTGCACAGATGTGTTTGTAAACAGGAGCGAAATGGGGAGGCGGGTATTGGGGTAGGATGCTCGTTAAGTATTTTCAAAACTTAACAGTTTTTCTTCCTTTTGCTTTCCCCAGCTCCCTTGTCGCCGCGTGCTGGGTCCTGTCCACGGAGGACCGTGTCAAGATATGGATGCCTGCTCTTATTCAGCGACTTCGACAGGTAAAGACTTCCTCTCAAAATGTAAAAAATGTTCCCAATTCTGCACAGCCGCGTCTGTGTATCGAAATACATCCTGAAATGCGTATTTTCAATTGCATGCGCATACGCATATATATATATATATATATATATATGTTCATATGCGTATATGTCAGTGTACATGCTTAATGAGAACGACATGAATAGAAAATGGACATATCTCGTGCAGCTGCAGCTGAAAAAAACACCCCTTCATTTAAACTACTCTGTATACTTGTGTATATTCTTTCATCGACTTGTGAATTCAGGTTGTAATCGTGATAGCTTCGGCATTTGAGTGTCAGATTTTCTCCTTGATTTGTGCGCCAAGGAGAACCACTACTATGCACGTTTGATTTGTCGCTTAGGTCCAGCTGCTGGCTCAACTGTCGAGCTTCGAAGGAAACGTTTACACTCGAACCATGCGGCGGCGACGCCTGGCCTCCCAACCCGTCGAGCTCGCGCAGGTTGCTGGAGCGAACAACGGGGCGAGAGATGTGTTTCGCCTCTGGAATGTCGATCCCAATCGCAGGCTTCCTGCTGGGCAGCGAAGTGAGCAATACCCCAAATCACGGTGTTCCGCTATTTTTTCTCGCGTCCCTCACATCTGCACCGAATACCCACAGTGCGAAGTAAAGGCGTGGAAAGCGCTGAAGTCGGCCGTTCGCTGAGGTTAGCTTGAGGATTGTGTCGACTCGACAGTCTCCGGCTGGTCTTCGGCGTGGTGAATCACGTATATTCGGGGTTCGCTGCTTCTTCCGCTTCACATTCTCACGGAAAATCGGCACTCACCTTTCGCTTTGAAAACTTCGTGTGTTCGCCTTTCCCATATGTTCCTTCATACTCTCACGTAGGTTCGCCGCACTCGTCTCTTTTGCCTCAGTGTTTTTCGTGTACCCTCGCGTAGCCTGCACACTCTTTTTTTTCGAAAGCTCTAATGTCGGTGTTCAACCGTCTGTGCTGTGCCGGGAAAACGCTTTTCAGTTGACGAGAGCGACAGTCCTCGCTTGCTGCGCCTCGGACGCCCTGGACTCCCGGAGTCTCCAAGCGGAGAAAACCCCCCGTGGCAGTTTGGATGGTTCGGCGCGAAACGAGAAGCTGGTCGCGAGCGAGACGCTGGAGAGAAGAGTCGAGGATTTGTGGAACAAACCCTACCTTCCGACAGAAATCTCGTGTTGTCAGGTATCGCTGCGCCGTCCTCCGGAGGCAAAGCCGCGCAGACGCTCGTCCTTCGACCCTTCGCTCGCGTTGTTCCCCCACGCAGGCGTCCGTCCCCCAGGCAACAACCCCAGGGTAAGGACGAGGCAGCAGATGTTCTGTTGTGGTTTAGGCAGTCCTTCGGGGTCAGATCTTGCTTTTTATGGAGAGACGTCACGCCGTGCTTCGTGTCATCATCCTTTCAAATGCATTTACTGAACTGGTCGCTAACGAAGCATTTCAAACAAGAAAGGAAGCAGGGGTCCTGTAGGTGAGTAACACACACGAAAGAGCGATAGAAAGGAAAGACAGATAGGGTTTCCGCTTTCGGCAGAGAGGTGCATGGTTCGAAGAAGAAAGCTTTTCTCGCTGTTGGAGAGATGACCGATGCGCAGAAATGTCGAGGTCAACCCGACATTCACGAGGTTGCTTTTTCTGTTCATATCCTGAGTTCCAGTCTTGGCACCAGTTCTTCTTGTCTATTTCCTTCGGTGTTCAAGAAACGTAATAGCCGATACACGATATAAAAAGCATATTTTCTCACTTTCTCGATGATTCGAACAACCTGTTCAGTGGCCGCCGCATATACAACAAAGGTTCCAATTTTGCTTCGACTACGTTTGTCTTTCCCGGCAGTTCCCGTGGGGAAAAGCCATTTTTCCCAGTAATTCGAACAACGGGTTCCTCAAACCTATACACCATGTATGAGGGATAAGCTATTGTCTCATATGTGATCCCTCGAATACCCGTTTTAATGGCCGTACCGCAGACAAGCAAGGATCGATTTTTTTCCGCTTCCGGGATTTCATCTGTTTGCAGCTCCAGGGCCTCCTGCAAGTTCGTGTCTTCTCAGTTGCGGCCCCCCGTCGTCGTGCAGGTCGGAGGCAACAGCGCAGCATTCGTTTGCGTGGTCGAGTCCGTGTGGGCCTTCTGAACCCCCCAGTGAGTTTCGCTCTTTCCTGGGGGGTTCTTCTCAGCTTCCGAGACAGGAGTCCGTAGGCGTGTCTGCCCATCTCGACGCGGGTTCGGTTTACGCGGACCAGACCAGGAAGCCGACGACGGTGAAGATTTGCCTGGACGACCCGAGTGCCTCTGGCCGCCTCGCAGTTGTTCCGGCGTTCGCAAGTGTCTCCTCGAGCGCCGTGTCGGGCCTCAGAGACTTACGAGTCGTCGGCGGTCAAGAGACTCGCGGGGGCGACAGGGTGCCGGAGGGGCGCGAGCCAGACGCGCGCGCGATCCTCGTCGGGAAGAACATCCAGCCCGTGTGTCTGAACTTCTCGAAGGACGAGAGCTCAGCTCGAGTTTACGTAACGGAGGTCGGTGACGAGGAGAAGGCGAAGCTGGGCGTGGCGGGAGAGGCCACGAAGGCCGAGTCGCAGAGTGAGTTGGACAGAGCTCTCGAACCCCTTCTCCAATGCCAACAGATGCAGCTTGAGCTGCAGAGGCTGCAGTTGGAGCAGATTCAACTCCAACAAGAGACACTTCTCCAGGCTCGCCAAGCTCAGCCTCCGTCGCAGTCCGCGACGACTGCCGCCTCCAGACTCGACGAGAAGTCTCCTTCTCAGCTTCCGATCTCGGTCCGCGTGGAGCTGCCGCCCGAGGCAATCAAACGAGCACTCCGAGAAGCCAGCGGGACCTCCGGGCGAAGGCCGGATTCGGCGAGTCCGCAGCCGGGCCCTGTCCAGGCCTCCACTGTCCCCTTCCGTGGGGGAGACCGGTCTCGGGCGCCTGCCGTTCCAGCGGCTTCTGGGGAAGCTTTTGGCCCTCAGAAAGTCCTGCCGAAGCCAGTGAGCATTTTCGCTTACGCCATGCAGAGACCCGCCCCCACTCCAGTGCGGTACGATGGCACAAATCTCGCCTTCTTGCCGAAACACCCAGGGCTGGTGGCCTCGCGCCCAACATGCCAGGCGCCTCGAGAGGTGTCTATGCAAGTGCCGAACCTCTTGAGCAAACAAGCCGACGGACGAGGTGACGCATGCGCCTGGACGGCGTGTCTTACGGAGCCAGAAGGCAATGCCACGGGTCCCTGGACTTGCTGGCCCGAGCAACTGAGAGCCACCTGCGACGGAGGCAGCCGAGAAGGAAGGGCGCTCTACTGCACAGAACCCCCGACGATGGAAGCCTGTCAGCGTGCGGGTGGACAAGCGGTGAGAGGAAAAAGCACTGACAAAGCGCTTCAAGAACCGGAGAGTCGTTGTTGTAGGATGGAGATGAGTAGCTGCAACAGGAGAAGTATCGTCACACACGTCTTGGCACTGAGACAAAAGTCAGTATTGAGTCACAGGCGTCCATATATAAATAGTTATGTTCTCTGCCATACTGATGTATTTGTATGTACTTTCATCCATATGGGGATTCGATGGTTTGCTGTACAGGCATTTATGCTTGTGTGTGTCGGGCATATGCTTCTTTGAATAGCGCGTTAATGCTAGAGATTCAGGCTGAAGTCATTAGTGATATGAAAATGTTGGGGTTGTGTTTTTCCAGGACGATCCTCCATCTCGTGGATTCATTCCTCTGCCTCCGTCCATACAAGCCCGCGCCCGGGACCGTCCTGTCTTCGGTCGTCAGCGCACACACAAGTTCTAAGGAGGAGAGCGTCCCCTTTCTTCACCGGAAGAATCCAGATCTCTCTATTTTCAGGACACATTTCACACGCGCTGAATGAAAGAATCAACACTCACAGGCATCTCGTTACGTTTTGGAGTCGCATAGACCGTAGAAACTTAAGAATCTGCTTTTTCTTTTATTCGCGCGTGTCTTTGTGCAAATACATAGATGGAGACGACTTTCAAGAATTGCGTTCGGACGTCGATGCATGCATACACAGGAGTACGCACCTTTATTCGTATACACGCATGTTCACCTGATTATGCACATGTAATAGCCGTACAACAGTGTATGTGAGGCAAGTCGATGTGCTCTCTCGGCAGAGTGCCTTTGTCATTCTTGGTCTTTGAACGCGGTATCCGTTTCTGTAGAAGGCGCACACTTGAGGACAAAGCTGCCGTCGGCTGCCGCAGAGGAAAGCCAAGAACCCAAAACGTTTTCAAGCTCTGCCAATCCGTTTTTCATAAATGACTGGACCCGGTGTCCGTACATCGCGTCTGTGTACCTACGGGTGCGAAACTCGAATTTTCCCTGTTGCACACGACTTATGGGACAGGCATGGGTTTCACGAAAATGGTAGCTTAGCGTTTCAGTGCCAGTCGCCTCGGCTGACGTCCTTCACTTCGTTAAGCGAGAGCATCTAGTCAACTTCTCGTAGACGTCTGTCTGCAGTTTAATCCACCTCTACAATGAGTTAAACAGAAGCGAGTTGAACTGTGTACGGAGTGCGCTGCACTTCTATCGCACATCTCTGAGGCCGCGCAGTCACGGTTTCGGGTGGTTCTTTCTCACGCCCACCGGCACATGCAGTCTCCGTTTGCGCGCCTCTTTTCACCTAGACAGTTCCTCTGCCATCTCGTGGGTGGAGTGAGGCTGAGTTGTTCTTCACAGCGCCCTTCAGAAACGGAAGCAAGCGCAGAAAGCAGCGACTGGCTCGGCAGCTGCTCAAGGTGCCGTGGAGCATAGAGACGAAACAGGGAAATCAGATAACTTGAGGCAGGAGACGTTCTCCAAAGACGAGAGAAAAGCCGAAGCAACGACCAGAGGAACTCCTTTCGTTCTTCGTCTCTTGGAAAGCCGATGCAGCCACAAGCGCGATGTGTCTTCGAGCAAAGAAGTCCAAAGGGTCGAAGATTCTGTCGGAGCCAACAGGAACCGGGATCTTCTTCACAGATGCTGACAGGAGGATAACGGAGGAGAGCCAATCCCTGAGGAAGACAGCGGGAACTCTCGTGTAGGGAAAGCGGCAAGTGCAGAGAGAGAGAAGCACAGTCCCGAGCACACAACGGTTGCAAGAAGGTATTCGAGATGAAAGGGGCAAGAAGGGGAAAAGAGAGAAGCGTTTGCCTGGCAAAGCGAAAAAATTCTGTAAAAAGCAAATGCGAAAAATGTCGATGTTTCATGCACCACTGCGTAGACGGAGACAACCGGCGAAGTCACGCAAGGGTGCGGACACTCGCCTGGAGCGTCGTCTGTTGTGCCTGTCGTTCTCATCTCTTCTTCTCCCTTTTCTGGATCCTGTTTTCTTCTGTTCCCTGCCTTTTCTTTGTTCGCTTCCATACGGTCTTGTCCCGGTCTCTATATTCGATTCCTCTCCATCACCTTTCCGAGTCACCACTCTCGCCGTCTTCCTTTTTCTCGGCCGTGAATTCATCTTTTTTCTCCATAGATCGCTCTTCTCGCGCTTGTCCTTCTTCGTCTCCTTCTTTCCATGACAGTTTTCAAGTATCCTTCTGTGGTTACACCCCAGCTTTTCGTTTGTTCCTTCCTTTTTCGGAAGCCTTTCCTCGAATTATTCCCGCGATTTTGAAGCCACTTGAAGCGCTTCCTTTCTAACCAACAACTAAAGTTTGTTGGAAAAGCCAAAACAGTTGAACCCACTGCTCTCACACACCTCTGGCCCCGGCGTCCGGTCCGGTGTGCTCTTCACTTCCATACAAGTCTCAAAACCGGTCGCGCATTCCTCGACGAAAGCAAACGAGGCCAATCCGGGCACCGTCTCCAAGGTACACCCTCTTGCGCGTTTTTCACTTCAAGTCTCTGAAGGACGGCAGCGGAGACATCGATGGTGAGCGCAGCGTGCGGTGGGAGGATACTCGCGCAAGCGCTCGTGGGTCGGTAGGAGATCTGGATCGCAGGCGCTCTGGAGACTCGTCTCGGCGGTCTTCTCTCTGGACCATTCTTCGCCGTTCTTCTCTCAACTTTCCTTCTCTCTTTTCTCCGTTGCTTGCGGAGAGACTCCCAGCTCGAGGGGTCTGGAACGGCTCGGAGGGATTCCACAGGCGCTCGATGAGCTGCGGCGGCACGCCCTTCTGTCGAAAAACGGCCCACAGAAAATCGGAGAGAAGCCGGCGAGTCTCTTGCTTGCTGGAAAACTGCTCGCATGCAAAGGAAATAATCGCTTCCGCGCGACGCTCAGCTGCATCCTTCAGCGCCGCCTGTCCAGCTAAGAGACCCAAACACCGACATCCCTGTGCAACCACCTCGATGCTCTTGATGTTTGCGTCCATCGCCTGCAGGAAAACGAGTGACAAGATAGGAAGAAGGGGAAGCAGGCGCAGCTGTGTGCGGGACGAAGCAGACGAGGAACGAGACACAAAGTGTAGCAAAAGGGGAAAGGGCCAAAAAGAGATATAAATGGCAACGAGAAAAAGGTCGCTAAAACCAAAGTCGAGTCTCAGGATGTGCCGACAACAGGGTGTCCCCTCAGGTGAAGAACGTGCACACAGCCAGCGGCGGGGTTCCGAATGCGTCTTATGTCTTAGAAAAAACGGAAATCAACACATGCACATGTACCTGTAGGAGAGACCTCGAGATGTCAGCATCCATCCACATGTCCATACACGCGCTCGGCGCCAGTCTACGTCCCCATTCTCTTTTTCTGTTCTCCCACCAGCGTGGTCAGATGCTGACAGATACGCTGTGATACAAGTGTATTTTGAGCGATGCAACTCTATATACGGACATAGGCCTGTAGAAACAGATATGCAGCTACGTAGCTACATGTAGATACGGAGATACAGATATACAGATAAACAAATATAGACAGATAGACCAATATAGATCGAGACAGATTGACAGAAACAAGCGTCTCTGTATGAAGGCGCACTTGACTAACGAATACTGTGGTAAAGATGTCTGCATAAAGACAGTTTTATTTCCTCTGTGCCTGATCTGGGGTTTCTCTTGCTCACCTTGCAAATGACATTGACGCCTCTCTCCATCACGGCTTCAGCGCAAGGCTGGTAGGAGGCGCAATTGGCAACGCAGCAGAGAACGTCTCTGCAGAAAGATTCATTTCTGTGGTGTTTGAGAAGAACAAAGAGAAAAGCAGTCATCACTCGCAGACGCACGAGGTCCGTGTAGATCCGCGACCCGTGTGGCTGCTGATACACCAGCCGAGAGATCGCTCTGCACGCCAGTTGACAAGCCTAAGAAAAAAGCAAGAAAGTCAATGCACCACACATTCATATATATATATATATATATACAGTGTGCATGTACGTACGTTTGCGTAGATACATACACGCATGTACATATAATATATATATATATATATATATATATGCGAACAGAATCACGCATGGAGTTAGAACGGAACGTGTACGTTCGTGGACAGGTTGCCGTGGGTGTCTGAGACAGACGTCGACCCACAAAGGCATGTATGGGTCCATATACAACAGCCTGCGGAGCGAAATGTCGAGGTATTTGGCCAAATACCATTTGCGAATTACACCTGTTTCTCAACATTTATGTGCATATTTATATGTACAGATGCATGATGACGGACAGCAATAGCTTGTCCGCCTTTAAGGGCGCCTTGAGCGAACACCAAAGCGAGCAACTGGTCATTGCGTGCATTCGCACGTCCGGCAAATCTGCATACTGCGTGGATGTGACTTCTCCGGCGCAGAGCCACGCACATAAAAAGAGCTGTCCTTGGAGGCACCGCAAATAAAAGAGCCTATTCTAAACAGTCGTGAAGAGAGACACTGTTGTCCTTTGCACTAGGCAACAGAGAAGGAAACGGACGCGTGGTAAGTATTACCTCCAAATCTCCGCTGCAGCCTGTGATCGACTTCACAAGAGCCTCGACAACGTCCAGCTCAATAAGTCTCTCCCGGACGTCTCCCTAGAAAGACAACACAGAAATCGAGATGGAAAAGGAGACAAAACAAATAGGCCAAGATGAAGAAGGATCACGACGGCACTGCTAACTACAACATATATATGGATCCACATCTATGGTCAAGCATATAGGCACAAACATACAAATATATATATATATATATATACATAAAACTATGAATGTTAGTGTGTTACAACTGAACGCAAATGCCAACGATCGGGGTAGATACCAGGCATGAGTTATTGAGTCGAGGAACGCCACGCTAATCAAGACGCACAAAAAACGGTCAATGAAGAAACAAAGAGATTCACGTACGCACACAACAGTCTAACATTATATATATATATATATATGAATACATCTACATGCACATGTATATATATTTGCATGTTTGAAATTAGTGTTTCACCCAGTAGATATATATGCATATGTATGTATATATAGAGTCATGTATATATATATATATATATACCGAGGGAGAGGCGTGTATCGAGAAAGTGAGAAAAAACGGATCTTTTCGTTTCGTGGCTCTTTTCACACACGATCTTCTGGACACGAAGAGACGCGGCCAAGCGAGTGAGAAGCAACAAATTAGAAGGCAAGAAACCTAAGAAGCGCTTGAGCAAACCTACAAGTTCATTGACTTTCCCGGCGACGCGCTGAATCAAATCCGCGGTGGGTATCACGACCTGAGGCTGGTCAGATGAGTTTTTCAAGTTGTTCACGATGATAGCCAACGTCAACCTCTCCAAGTTCTGAAGACAAGCACATTGTTACAAACCACGGTCTTTCTCCTTGTCAAAAAAGACACCCTATCTTCTCATCACAGCCAAGGAAACGAACGTGGTCCCCCTTCAAAAAACTCATATATGCATATATATATATATATATATTTGTAGGTGTGTCCAAATTTAAACAAATCTACCTATGTAAGTGGGTACGCTTATTCCGCGCGTAGCCTGATGTTTGGAGAACAGGTTTTCCGTCTTGCTGTCTCTTTGTTGATTCGTTGTTTCGTTCTCGGTTCTCCCACAAGGTTCCAGCTGCACAGTCACTTCACATGAGCAACAACCTCCCGGGTGCGAGCACTGGTCGTATTCCTGCAGTCTTTTTCTTCCAGCCATTCCCCTCACAGTCTCCCTCAGTTTTTAGCCTTCGTTTGAAGTCTCCCCTTGAGTCCCATTCGCCCTCTCGGATTTTTTCTTGTTTTGTCTCACCTATCCTCCCTGTGTTTTTTTGTGTCTGGTTTCCTCTGAGACAGCAGTGCCTCTCGAGGTATGCTCCTATCTTTTCAGGGTCCTATTGCACCCAGTTCCTCTCGGTGTGTTTTTCGACTTTTCGTCACCACCCTCACTTCGTTTGTCAGCGGGAAGAAGGCATCCAGTTTCGCGAGGGCTCCACAGGCTGCGCCGACGACTTCTCCTACGCCTCTGTGTCGCGCGATGCATTGCTTGATGAGGGAAACCATCTTGGGATGCAGGAAAACTCGGCACTTTGGGACCGACGCGAGAAGCGAAATGACGGAGCAGAGCGACAGAGCAATCGTCTGACTTTCCTTGTGATTCAGAGTCGCAGTGTACATCCGAGAAAGGCCCTCGCGCGCCACATGTTCGCAATGAAGAAGAGACACTCCACACAGCGACGACAGCGCCTGACAAGCTGCCCCCTGGAGACGCCGGTGCTGCGAGTGGCGGTCCATAACCAACAACACCTGTCCGCAGAAAGGAAAGAAAGGGATTTGATGAAATTCAGGGAAACGCAAAGAGAAACTGGCGAAACAGCGAGCGCTCCGGGGAGAAGACAGAGAGGCTGTAAACCGAGAAATCCCACAAAAATTGGAGAAGGGTTTCCAACGAGACAATCAGAGAACGGAGAGGCTCAGACAGATGGAGAAACGAAGATGGAAAGAAACAGCGGAGAAATAACACGGAGACGGAATGAACGAGAAAACGGGACGAACAAGTCCGTGCAGAAAGTTGTGAAGTAATGCCAATCCTTGCAAATCTTGAAAATTTTCATTAGTCTAGCTTGAATACATTCCATTTCCAAAAAGCAGCCTTTTCGCGCGCTAGGGGCACCCAGAAACTCTTGGAGATAATAGCGACGTATTCAGCAAGACATGGAACCTAGGTCTTAGAATATATTGCCTCTCAATTCACGCGCCCTCTCGTGCACTCCTTTCCCGTACGCATATCCCTACTGAAAGAAATCGACACTGACATATCGCATTGTACATGTAACAGTGTCTATATCGATCTACAGTATCTATGTACGTACGTGCGCATGAAGTCGTGTGTTTACGTATCCAGACACATGAATACAGTTTACCATTCTACATGTGGATCTACAACCATGTAGCTGCGCATAATTTCATATGCGTATGTACATACAGACCATACAGACACATGAATACAGTGTCGCCTTCTACGTTTTACCTGCGTGACGTCGTCTGCATCTCGTCCCATCCAGGCAGGAGGATAAGGATTGTCCAGCACTTGTGTGGCCTCGGAATAGGAGATGCGTCGCCGAAATTTGTCAAGACCCTCTGAGATTTCGACATTTCCTTCCTTTTTCTCTTTCGCTCTTTGATGCGCTGCCAGTTCTTCCAGACGCGCTCTCTTCGCGAAAGCGTCAATCGCCAGACAGGCTCTGGGACAAAAAGAGAAAAGAAGAAAGTGGAACCTAGACGCTGGAAGAGGAGAGTAGAGACGTTCCAGGCTGTGCCGCAGACACTCCTCTAGTGTCGGATCGAAGAGTATTCAAGCAAAAGAGAACAGATGCCGGAAAATGTGAAAAACCGATACCACCTGTATAGAGCCGCATCTACACACACGTCTACCTCTATGTATATGCATCCAGATATTTTTCATTTGGAGATATGTTTGTGTGTGTAGAAATCCAGGACTCGGAAGACAAAACTGATTTGCTTGTCACCCGTGTCTGTGTGCTTCGACGGACAGAAGATTCCTTACCGAGTGGGGACAGTGGATTCGAATTTCCACTTTCCCAGAAGGCGAATGAACAGGCTGTACTGTTCCTCCTTTTTGTGGGGAGATCGCGCGACCAAGAGCACGTGAATTCCGTAGCTGCAAAGTTCAGGCTCCGTCGCCTTTTCAATGAACGACAAGAGGAGATCAACTAAATGCGAATTTATCACCACCTGAGGGCGAATCACCGCCGCCATAACGGCGATGATGTCTCCCCTCAAACTGCTCTCGTCGATCGCCATCAGCGTCGTCAGACAGTCGAAGAGCGGAACGGAGAGCTGTTCTTGGTATTTGCAGTCTACGAAAAACGTGCAGACACAGTAACAGGCCGACTGGCTGCGCAGTATGTCTAGCCGTGTTGCTCTTGAGAGACAGAAAACCGAACAAGACGTGGAGCGTGGAGAAGCTGCGAAAGGAGGAGAAGCGGGGGAAGAGACAAATGTACGACGGGATGCTGTGGCGAATTTAGACTCTGGAGGGGGGCTAGAGACAGACAAGCGACGAGAGTGAGAGCAGCAAAGGACCGCGGACTCGTGCAGAGAGGGAGATTAGAAGAAGTGTTGAGAGAAGGAAAACCACACACGAGAACAACGCGGAAATACCAGAGGCTGTGGGCGACGCTAGGTTAGAACGAATGGGCAAAAGGGCGTAGAACGGAAAGGAGCAATGAAGCGAGGCTAGGAAAGAAAGAGCAGACAGAGCAGAATCGAAGACGCGATCAGAAAAGGAAGAGATTGCAAAAGGGGTCACAAACGGAGGGGATGGAAAGGAGAGAACGGGAGAGGAGAACAGGCAAGGCAGACCGAGGCGCCTTCTCACGCTCGAAGATGTTGAGGAAGGCAATGACCGCAGCTCGCTGAATGTCCAGTTGATAGGGGTAGTAGGGAACCGCCTCCATGAGCACGTTGGCGTATTGCTGAGCAAAGGAGGAGCAACAAGAAGGGAACCGGCGAAGTGACAAACGGAGGGAAAAGGGGGAAAGCGCGACAAAGAGGAGTAACACAGCCGGGTCGAAGAGGCAGCCACCAAGAGAGTCACCCGGCCTACCTCAGCAGAGGAGCGTGCACAGAAAATGGACGAGAGTGAAAGTTGAAAGAAACAAGCAGGCAGCAGCCATGGGTCAACGAAGAAACTTGGAGACAAAGGTAGGCAGAAGGACCACGCAGAAAACCGCGACTCGACGCAGAGGAAACGGAGGAACCAAGAACAACCGGAAAGAAAGAAAACAGAGGCTTGAAGAGGGGAAGAGTGAAAGAAAACCACGAAATGAAGAAGCAACGAAAGAACGGGAGGAAAGAAGGGGAGACGAAAAGTGAAGAAAATACAGAATGGAAGACAAGAAAGAAAAACACGAAAAAAGACCGGAAAGAAAAGAAAGCAAAGATTGGTACCTGCGAGTGTGGATCTTCGCGGACAATCTTCTTGCAGCATGCGAACGCAAAGTCATACACGTCCTGCGCCTTTTCTTTCAAACCGAGCTGTGCCACAAAATCAGCAAAATATCATAAGCGTAGTCTGTAATGTCCCTTAGTTTTCTTCTGAACTAAACTCTAATGCATATCGATTTCGGAGAAACAATACGTTTAAAAACATAAAATAAATATATGAGATTCCCTGTCACTTCGTGAATACTGAGGTCAGCCGATCTGTAGAACGTGAAACAATCCTTACCTCCGAGTTCACACCAGTCTTCGAAGGTTGCACGATATACAAGGAGATGAAGAATGGGGGTATTTGATACCTCAGCGTCAGACAAGGAGCAACGTGTTAAGGCAATACGCGTCGTTCTCAGATGACGACATGGAGGAAGACAAACGCATCTGCTTTCTGCCTGGTCAGCTAAGAAACAGGGACACCGTCCAACGACTGCTTACATGTCCATGAAATCACACACACGAGTTTATGTGGATATGCAAGTATGTACAAATATACGCATACGTTTTTGTATAAGCAAGATTCTGTCTTTGACAAGATATACATCTATGTACGTATTTATATACAGCCATGTATATAGATGTATTTGTGTCTGCATGTGACTGTCGGGGTGTGGTAGTGGCAGGTCGACTAGTATATGCGGATGCAGGTGAACTCCGAAATGACCTAGAAGATAGGGTTCATCAGCCACGACGGCACGCATTCACAACAACACTAATCCAGATAAATGATTCCAGGAGATAAAGACGCAAAACGGAGGATTCCAGTTGAGTAAGTCGTTAATGACACACCAGGGAAAAACTCTTGTTTTGCACTCCGTACATCGACTGCCGCAGAGACCTCCAAAATTCCGATACTCATAACTACCGAATCGATCAACAAAAATGCGAGCGCTCGCGGCGGTGTCCGGACAGCAAGGGAGGTACCGCCGTGCATAAACGTTTTCAGGAAACGGAGAAAATGTGAAACAAAGAACTGCAGAGCAGACTGGCTCTTCGACACGAAACGGTCAGCTTCTCTCCTACGCGCAAATGGCCACGGGTCAAGCGACTGAAGACGCAAAAGAGAAGAGAGGAGAAAGAGACAACAAAGCGTCTAAGGAGTCCCTGGCACTGGAATCTATACCTGGCCGGTGGCAAGGAGTTCTTTCATTTCTCTATACCGCGCGTAGACCTCTCCCGCATCATGGGGCTCCGGCGGCGGTTCGAGGTGGACAAAGCTCTCGCACTTTTGAACGGGCAAGCGTCTTGCGAGTACTGAAAAGACAGAGAAAGGCCTGGTAAAACCCATGAAAATGCCGCAGAAACAGACGGTTATCCTGATCCAGTTTGCTGTTCCGTGTCCATATCCAACCTACCCCGCCACGCATACGCGTTTGTACACATATCAGACGCATTTACAACCATATATATATATATATATATATGGACATTCCCTTAAGGAGTGATACGTGCATACATGTGCATACATGAATCGTATCTGTTTATGTCGTCTGGGACGGCCGAGAGGGGGAAAGAATGGATAAACGGTGGTATAGATGTAAATCGTGGCGTTTGTGGCACGTCAAGTCAGACTGCGCACTGACAGCAACGAAAACAAATCACATGCAGGAAGAACTACCGGCCCTTTTTGCCGTCATTCGTCCTTCCGCCAATTCTCCGCCAGCTGTCTTGTGCTTTAGAGATCGAAGGCAAACACCAGACATAAGGCGAAAAATACGTTTCCTCATCACATAGACAACAACATCTTCCAGCCGCTCGCGTGGAACGCCTCACACAAGTCGCATGCAGCACCGTGTGTGACTTCGTGTCAGAAAAGTTCTCGACTTTCCTTTCTGACAAGAAGTAGATGCTTCCCCCCAACAGACGCCATTCAGACTGCGGTGACTCAAAGCCACGCTCAAGATCTGCGCATGCGCACTTGTACATGTGAATCGCCAGTCAGCGAATGCGGAAAGTCGGCGAATCTATAAGACCGGGGTTAGCTTTTGCCCCAGTGTTTTCGACTATTGTGTGTGTGCCTTTGCCGATGTTCTTCAGTCACTCACTGCCCTTTGTGAGGTCGGCTTTCCGGCGGGTTTCGACGGGCAAGACAACGAGGCCTGCGGACAAAAGCTGTTCGGGGATTTGCACTTTCTCCAAGTCTCGTTTGTCATCTAGAGAGGCCTCAGCTTTGTCGAGAGAGAGCCTATGAGCGTCGCCCATGGTCCCGCGTTTGTCAACGCCGGCGCCCCGTTCTAGGGGCTGAGAAGACGAGAGGGTGCGAGACAGAGGCGTTTTGTACATGGTAAGAGTTCTCTGGACGCCGAGACTGGGCATCGAATGGAATTTGCTTTCGCCTCTCTCGCCCCTCCTTTCCCCGGCATGTCCCGTATCCTCCTCTCGCTCTCGGTCGACGCGCGCCTTTGGACTCAAAATGCTCCGCCGCTTCACCAGGCTCGCCTGGCGCATGCGATCCGCCAGCCTCTCGGCGGCTTCGACGGTCAAAGTCGTCTCGCGACGCGGCAGACCCGTCCAGGCCGCCTCCTCTTTTTGCGTTGCAGCCTTCCCGATGGAGGGTAGTCTCCGAGCAGCGGCGTCCCTCTCGGCATCGTGGTCAGTGCGCGATTTCTCGGCTCTGTAGGACGTCATTCGTCGCTGCCTGTGTTCTTGGTCGGAGCCCTCTCGGCTGCGGCTCGATTCGTCGTGAAAGCGGTCCCGACTCCGCTCTCGGGTCCGGAGCGTGGCTTCTCTGAGGGCACGCGCCTTCGCCTCCTCAGCCTCTGCAAGTTCCCGCTCTGCGCGCGCCTTTCGCTCAGCGCACCGCGTCTCTTCTTCGAGCAGCTTCTGTCTCTGGGCGAGAAGGGCCACTGCTTGCCGGGCTTCTTCGGCGGCGCGCATGGCTTCTTCGCGGGCCTTCCGCGTGCGCTCCTCCTCGAGTTCCCGCTCTCGCTCCTCGCGCTTGGTGCGGAAGTACTCCTCCCAATCGAGTTCTTCCTGTTGTTTCTTCTTCTGCTCTTTCATCAGACTCTGCTCCTCCTTCAGCAAAGTCGAGTCCACGGGCGCAGGCACCGAAGCTTCAGAGCTTTGGACAGCGGCCAGCGCGCTGGAGGCGCTGCCCTTCTCCTCCAGCTCGCGGCTCCGCTCCTGGATGGCCTGCTGCGACAGCGGGAGGCCCACGCCATACTCGGGGTACGGATAGAGTTCGGGGAACTTCGAGAAGTATTGCGCGGGGTAGCCGTTCCGCCGGACAGGGACCGGTTTCTGAGAGTTCCGGTACCCCATTTGCCGCAGCAGAGACGCCACAGCCAGCTTGCACTTCTGGGCGGGAAGCTGCTCCAATGTATGGCCCAGATCCAGTTGGTCTAGATTCTCTAGAGGGTCGGGGCCGCCCTGGGTGACGTACCCACAGACTGTGGCGTCGACAGACGACTCTGGAGGCAGCTGTTGACGCAGCTCCTCCAGTTTCTTCATTTGCTCGCGCTGGGCGCGGACTTCTTCGCTATCTTCCCCAGAAGCATACAAAGCCCGGTAGAACGAGTCTCGGGCCTGGTGTTCGATGCGGTTGGCCTCGCTCTTCATTGTCTGAAGATTCTCTTTCGCCTCGTCAATCGCCCGCAACTGCTCCTTGATGAACGCCTGCTGCTCCACGCTCAACTCGCACAAGCGCTCGTCCACCCCCATCGTCTTCCACTCCTCAACCTCTGACTTGATTTTGCTCTCCAGCAGTTTACGCCCCATTTCTCTGCTGCCCTTCTTCAAGGATACCGCCTCCGACTGAAGCTGCTGCAGAACGCCGTCCATCGTCTCCTTTGCAAACACGATAGCAGGGTTCACGGTTTTGTCCTTTTCCACTGGCCCTAGGCCCTTCCAGTCTACCGGCACATCTCGGGCTGGGCGACCCAGAATTGAGGCCGGCGTCCCGGCGATGTGTCCCCCGACCTCCGGACCGGGCGCGGCGCCTTTGGGGCCCAAACCCGGCGGGCGCCCATTCCGGTTCCAGGCCGCCCCCGGAAGGCCTCCAGTACCCGGAAACAAGGGCGGAGGCGCCGTTGTCTGCCAAGGCAAGACGACGCTTTCTGGGGAAACTAGGGCGCCTGTCGGCGCGAAACCCGGAAGCGTTGATCCGGGAACTCCGCGCTTCATACCCGGCGGCGCCCATTTTGCCGCCAGCTGTCTCTGTTGGTATAGGTGTTGGAGATTCTGCAGGGGTCGGGGGAGCTGGGGCGGCAGCCTCGTGTAGACTCCAGGGCCTGGCGTCGCGGGAAGAAAGGACGGACGCGTCGGAGTGCTCAGAAGAATAGGCGGACGATCCAAAGAGCGAAAGAGTTGGTACTGGTACTCGACCGCATTTCGTGCGCTTACGACTCCCGCATACTGACGCTGCAAGTCCTCCAACCTACACATAAACCATGATTAGACGATGCAGCGCAGAAACCAGGATGTAGTCGAAGACAGAAAACAACGCAAGTGAGGCACTTCTCACGCGCATAAAATGGAACACTCTCTTTCTAAACGTTCGCCGGGGCGTTTATCCGGCTGTTACGACCTTGTGATCGGCAAAGGCGAAATCGTAAATGGTAAGAAACTACATACACAGACGATGTAGCAAAAAGAAGAGTTGCTCGCGTCCACGGGCAGGTTGCGAATAGTGTGCATCTCGACTTCGCGTGCAAGAATGAACGCCAACCTCCGAAGAAGTAGCACAATGATTGCTGGGGATGTGGGCTCGGCTGTACATGTCAGATGCTATTCTCTGGAGTAAGCATCCCTTTTCTTTGAAACAGATAGGCACATATCCCTTCTCGCG